>NC_135239.1:89198397-89823397 GCF_051348905.1 Ranitomeya variabilis
CCCCATAGTCATACACACAGTATAAAGCACCCCCCATAGTCCTTCTTATAGTACCCTGCACTTCCCATAGTCCTCTTTATAGTATACTGCACTCTCCATAGTCCTCCATTTAGTAAAATGTATTCCTCACTGTCCGACAACTAGTATAATGCACTTCCCATAGTCCTCAATACAGTATAATGCACTCCCCATAGTCCTCCATAGAGAATAATGCACTCCCCATAGTCTTGCATACAGTATAATGCAATCCCCATATTTCTCCATACAGACTGCACTCCCCATAGTGCTCCTTACAGTATAATGTACTCCCCATAGTCCTCCATACAGTATAATGCACTCCCTATAGTCCTCCATACAATATAATATACTCCCCATAGTCCTCCATACAGTATAATGCACCTCATAGTCCTCCATACAGTATAATGCACCCTACAGTCCTCCACACAGTATAATGCACTCCCCATAATCATTCATATAGTATAATGCACTCCCAACAGTCCTTCATACAGTATAGTGCACTCCTCATAGTCCTCCATACAGTATAACACACGCCCCATAGTCCTCCATACAGTATTCTGCACTCTCCATAAACCCCCATACAGTACATTGCACCCCACTGTCCATATAGTATAATGCAGTCTCCATATAGTATAGGGCACTCCCCATAGTCCTCCATACAGTATTCTGGCCCCCACAATTAAATTTTCTCACTGATTTTAAAAACAAAAATACAATACTCACTTCTCCTACTTGTTCCCCCACTGCTCCAGTCTCTGCAGCGAGCGTTCTTTTGAAGCACCACACATCTCAGAGTAACTGGCGCCATGTAGTGACATCATCACGCACGCTGCACTGAGATGTCAGACGGCGAAGAAACATAACGCTCCCTCTCTCATCATTGCTTTCAACCAGGATGCCAATACATTTGAACTTTCAATGATGGGTAGGGGGGCCCGATGCCGTCACCGCCCTCCAGCTTCCAGGCCTCATAGCGGCCACGTGGCTTGCAGCTGTGCAGGCATATTGTCTTCCTGCTCTGTCGTAGAGTTTAACTGCACACGCCAAGACAGTCAAAAGAGGTATAGGTCAGGATGAGCCCCTCAGAGCCTGGGGCAACTGCACCCTCTGCCCCACGGAAGCTATGCTACTATAAGAAACCATTACTTTTTCACTTCAAAACAGTTAACCTGTTCCTGCTCCTTATATAAAGGGAAATTTTTGGGATGACTTCTATAAAACGCTTCTTCAACTAACAATAAACATTTTTTTTGCACCATCTCATGTAAAAGAAAGCATGGCTGCCTCCGTTTGCAGTGTCTGGGTGTAAACCAGCAAAGCAGGTGTCTGCCCTTGGAAAGGTATAATATTTGGAGAATTTTTACAATTTAAGCCTAAAAAGTCTGAGTAGAATGATTACTATCCGTTTCCACCTAGTCATAGAGGTTAGGGTCACTATGACATAATAAGGCTGTGTTTTAATTAAAATGTGAAATTATCAGTATCTACTGGTGCTTGTAATTATGGTAGTCCTCAATGGGTCCAATTATTTAGTAATGATTTTGATATATTTTTTCTGTGGTATGTTTAGGGAATTTTTTCCTGCCATAATTTCACATTATACAGTAATAAAAAAAAAACAGACCTACACAAGGGTCATGTATTATGCCAAAGCAATCATTATAGTGCACATTGAAAACTGCTATATGTGGGATCAACAATAAATATAAGTACTCAACATCATAGGGAAAATCAAATGACTACTTTTTTTTTTCCCAACCATATCCCTTGAAATGCGTGTCTGGGTGAGTGGACACTGCAACTGTCATCTCCCTTGATCCCGTATGCTAATGTCACAGGTAATAATTGGTTTTGTGCTTTGGCCTTCTTATCTGCTATCAGTCCAACTTTCACTGTTTACTTCTTTCCCTATCCGTGGACAATAGGTATCAGATATTATATGCATAGTGGGTACGGAAAGTATTCAGACCCCTTTAAATTTTCCACTCTTTGTTTCATTGCAGCCATTTGGTAAATTCTAAAAAGTTAATTTGTTTTCTCATTAATGTACACTCTGCACCCAATCTTGACTGAAAAAATGAAATTTTGGCAAATTTATTAAAAAAGAAAAACTGAAATATCACATGGTCATAAGTATTCAGACCCTTTGTTTAGTATTGAGTTGAAGCACCCTTTTGAGCTAGTACAGCCATGAGTCTTCTTGGGAATGATGCAACAAGTTTTTGACACCTGGATTTGGGGATACTCTGCCATTCTTCCTTGTAGATCCTCTCCAGTTCCGTCAGGTTGGATGGTGAACGTTGGTGGACAGCCATTTTCAGGTCTCTTCAGAGATGCTCAATAGAGTTTAGGTCAGGGCTCCGGCTGGGCCAGTCAAGAATGGTCACAGAGTTGTTCTGAAGCCACTCCTTTGTTATTTTAGCTATGTGCTTAGGGTCATTGTCTTGTTGGAAGGTGAACCTTAGGCCTAGTCTGAGGTCCAGAGCACTCTGGAGGAGGTTTTCATCCAGGATATCTTGGCAGCATTCATGTTTCCTTTAATGGCAACCAGTTGTCCTGTCCCTGCAGCTGAAAAACACCTCCATAGTATGATGTTACCACCACCATGTTTCACTGTTGGGATTGTATTGGGCAGGTGATGAGCACTGCCTGGTTTTCTCCACACATATTGCTTAGAATTAACACCAAAAAGGTCTATCTTCATCTTATAAGACCAGAGAATCTTATTTCTCATAATCTGGGAGTCCTTCATGTGTTTTTTTTATTAAACTCTATGCGGGCTTGTCATGAACCGGGAGTGTTTGGTTGCCCCCAGTTCTTCATCATTATTTATATCCCACTTCCGGTTTGGAACTTGCAGCTCTCTGGCGCCCCCCTTACCCTTAGGTCAGTCAGGGAACTGCACCTAGGATAATTAGTTGCCAGGAAGGCTGCCTTGCTATGTACTGGCTATTGGGCACGCTGCAGTGAGGGCGATATAACTACTCCCGCTAAGGCGGGAAATACGTTTTAGAGCAAGGAAAACAAAACTAGTAAATATTATATATTTTATTCCAAAAAAGATTAGGCAGTGTTTACAAAAGTATATAAAAAGATGTTAAAAAAATTAGACAAATACAATATGTACACAACGATTACAAAATAAAAGGGATTAAAGATGAAAAGAACTTAAGAGTTCTCTCAGACAATGATAAGCCATGTGGTGGTGTGGGGGAGGGGCGCTTTCCCCAAGGGACACTGGTACATCAAGCACAGCCTCTGGTAGCTGACACCCCGGGCAGAAGACCACTCCTAAAATGAGGTTCCATATCTTATACCCTCTGATTCATGACCTTACTGAGTGGGCGGAGCTGTGGGTGCACTCCCTTTTGCAAAGAGACACAGAACTTTATTAAAAACTCATAACCATCATACCTTGAGTTGGAAACCTCGTAGAGTGATGATGAAAGTATTACATGTCTTCTCACGAGGTTAGCTTACATTTAAGTCTAAACATGGGGTAGCTGTGTGACTCAGTTAAGTAGGAATCCATTTCTTGGATTCTGCTGAAGATGGAGTCTAGAAAACTAAAGGGTGGGTAGCTCTATCGAAGCAAATGCCAAAAATGTAAGTTTCATACCTTTATAAATAATCGGTGCCAAGATGTTTATGGTTTCAAGGACAAAGAAACGTGTTTCCAGCAGTCTGGATTTAACTGGTCACACTGGGGGTCTCAGGTTACACAGCTGCATAGCAGGAGACAGGGAGAAGTGTATTCACACACACACATTCCTGAGGGAGGGGGAAGAGAGTGAGGAGAATTACATAAGTAGACCGAGGGGGCTGTACCGGGGATGCAGCTTCAGTGTGTATACTTTACACAGACCTAATGGGGGGTAGAGAGAGACAGAATTACATGCAGGGAAAAGCGCTTTGGGCCTGTACCAGGAAATGCAGCAGAAAGTTCCAGAAGTGTAATTGGGACAATCGAACATTGTTCATATTTCCTGACATGGCTTTCATATGTCTTGCACTGAGGAGAGGCTTCTGCCGGGCCACTCTGCCATAAGCCCAATTTGTGGAGGGCTGCAGTGATAGTTGATTTTGTGGAAATTTCTCCCATCTCCCTATTGCATCTCTGGAGCTCAGCCACAGTGATCTTGGGGTTCTTCTTTACCTCTCTCACAAACGCTCTTCTCCCACGATTGCTCAGTTTGGCTGGACAGCCAGGTCTAGGAAGACTTCTGGTGGTTCCCAAACTTCTTCCATTTAAGAATTATGGAGGCCACTGTGCTCTTAAGAACCTTAAGTACTGCAGAAATTCTTTTGCAACCCTGGCCAGATCTGGGCCTTGCCACAAGTCTGTTTCTGAGCTCCTTGGCCAGTTCATGATTCTCATTTGCTCTGACATGCACTGTGAGGTCCTATATAGACAGGTGTGTGCCTTTCCAAATCAAGTCCTATCAGTTTAATTAAACACAGCTGGACTCCAATGAAGGAGTAGAATCATCTCCAGGAGGATCACAAGGAAATGGACAGCATGTGACTTAAATATGAGTGTCTGAGCAAACGGTCTGAATACTTATGACCATGTGATATTTAGTTTTTTCTGTTTTAATACATTTACAAAAATTTCTACATTTGTTTTTTTTCAGTCAAGATGGGGTACAGAGTGTACATTTATGAGAAAAAAAATTAACTTTTTAGAATTTACCAAGTGGCTGCAATGAAACAAAGAGTGAAAAATTTAAAATGGCCTGAATACTTTCCGTACCTACTGTATCAATTTTTGGGGCTGAATTAAGTCAGTTTGGGCTGTATGCAATATGTATATATGTTCTTTGGATACAGGAAATATGGAGTTTTCTTATTAGTCTCCAATAATCCACTTTGAGCAATTATTTTACTAACACTGTTTACAAAAGGCATTTGCATTACACCATTTTTTCTGTCTCCTACATTAATCCAAAAGGATTATTATAATTGTACATTCTAATTTTGAACCTTTTGTCCTTCTAGTTACTGGTATTTGTTTTTGGTATAAACTAAAAAACACTTAGCATGGACTTCCAGTGTATTGCAACTTTAAATACGCGTACAGTAACAAATAATTTTATACCATAGTCAATTGGCTCCTAATATTAAATTATTGGTGTATTTATATTTGAGTTGGATTTTCAGAAGGTCACCGAATATTCACGAGGTTCAGTTAGCCTATGTGTACCTTAGAGGCATCTGTTTTTTATTATTATTATTACTATTATTTTTGGTGTGTTATTTAATATGTCTTAATAAACATTATTGCAATTTTAAAATATTTCATGGATCTCTTCATTTTTTCGAGGGACCCTAAACCCTGAAAAAGGTTAATATATAAATTCCAACTCTGCAGTTATTGGTTGGAGCTCTACCACAAAGACTTCCTCCTTCTGTGTCCACCTTTTCATGCACTCTGGACATTATACTGATAAAAGTGAGAACATTAGTCAATAGCCGGTGTAGTGCAGCGGTGTTCACACTGTGCAGTAATGAGGCAGTGACCCAGTAAAATTCAAAGCAAACGTATTTAACCCCTTCACCCCCAAGGGTGGTTTGCACGTTAATGACCGGGCCAATTTTTACAATTCTGACCACTGTCCCTTTATGAGGCTATAACTCTGGAACGCTTTGACGGATCTTGGCGATTCTGACATTGTTTTCTCGTGACATATTGTACTTCATGTTAAAGGTAAAATTTATTCGATATAACTTGCGTTTATTTGTGAAAAAAATGGAAATTTGGCGAAAATTTTGAAAATTTTGCAATTTTACAACTTTGAATTTTTGTGCCCTTAAATCACAGACATATGTCACGCAAAATACTTAATAAGTAACATTTCCCACATGTCTACTTTACATCAGTACAATTTTGGAACCAAAATTTTTTTTTGTGACGGAGTTATAAGGGTTAAAAGTTGACCAGCAATTTCTCATTTTTACAACACCATTTTTTTTTAGGGACCACATCTCATTTGAAGTCATTTTGAGGGGTCTATATGATAGAAAATACTCAAGTGTGACACCATTCTAAAAACTGCACCCCTCAAGGTGCTCAAAACCACATTCAAGAAGTTTATTAACCCTTCAGGTGTTTCACAGGAATTTTTGGAATGTTTAAATAAAAATGAACATTTAACTTTTTTTCACACAAAATTTATTTCAGCTCCAATTTGTTTTATTTTACCAAGGGTAACAGGAGAAAATGGACCCCCAAAGTTGTTGTACAATTTGTCCTGAGTACGATGATACCCCATATGTGGGTGTAAACCATTGTTTAGGCGCATGGCAGAGCTTGGAAGGGAAGGAGCGCCATTTGACTTTTCAATGCAAAATTGACTGGAATTGAGATGGGACGCCATGTTGCGTTTGGAGAGCCCCTGATGTGCCTAAACATTGAAACTCCCTACAAGTGACACCATTTTGGAAAGTAGACCCCCTAAGGAACTTATCTAGATGTGTGGTGAGCACTTTGACCCACCAAGTGCTTCACAGAAGTTTATAATGCAGAGCCGTAAAAATAAAAAATCATATTTTTTCACAAAAATGATCTTTTTGCCCCCAATTTTTTATTTTCCCAAGGGTAAGAGAAGAAATTGGACCCCAAAAAATGTTGTGCAATTTGTCCTGAGTACGCTGATACCCCATATGTGGGTGTAAACCATTGTTTGGGCGCATGGCAGAGCTTGGAAGGGAAGGAGCGCCATTTGACTTTTCAATGCAAAATTGACTGGAATTGAGATGGGACGCCATGTTGCGTTTGGAGAGCCCCTGATGTGCCTAAACATTGAAACTCCCTACAAGTGACACCATTTTGGAAAGTAGACCCCCTAAGGAACTTATCTAGATGTGTGGTGAGCACTTTGACCCACCAAGTGCTTCACAGAAGTTTATAATGCAGAGCCGTAAAAATAAAAAATCATATTTTTTCACAAAAATGATCTTTTCGCCCCCAATTTTTTATTTTCCCAAGGGTAAGAGAAGAAATTGGACCCCAAAAAATGTTGTGCAATTTGTCCTGAGTACGCTGATACCCCATATGTGGGTGTAAACCATTGTTTGGGCGCATGGCAGAGCTTGGAAGGGAAGGAGCGCCATTTGACTTTTCAATGCAAAATTGACTGGAATTGAGATGGGACGCCATGTTGCGTTTGGAGAGCCCCTGATGTGCCTAAACATTGAAACTCCCTACAAGTGACACCATTTTGGAAAGTAGACCCCCTAAGGAACTTATCTAGATGTGTGGTGAGCACTTTGACCCACCAAGTGCTTCACAGAAGTTTATAATGCAGAGCCGTAAAAATAAAAAATCATATTTTTTCACAAAAATGATCTTTTCGCCCCCAATTTTTTATTTTCCCAAGGGTAAGAGAAGAAATTGGACCCCAAAAAATGTTGTGCAATTTGTCCTGAGTACGCTGATACCCCATATGTGGGTGTAAACCATTGTTTGGGCGCATGGCAGAGCTTGGAAGGGAAGGAGCGCCATTTGACTTTTCAATGCAAAATTGACTGGAATTGAGATGGGACGCCATGTTGCGTTTGGAGAGCCCCTGATGTGCCTAAACATTGAAACTCCCTACAAGTGACACCATTTTGGAAAGTAGACCCCCTAAGGAACTTATCTAGATGTGTTTTGAGAGCTTTGAACCCCCAAGTGTTTCACTACAGATTATAACGCAGAGCCGTGAAAATAATTTTTTTTTTTTTTCTCAAAAATGATTTTTTAGCCCCCAGCTTTGTATTTTTACAAGGGTAACAGAATAAATTGGACCCCAAAATTTGTTTTCCAATTTGTCCTGAGTACGCTGATACCCCATATGTGGGGGGGAACCACTGTTTGGGCGCATGACAGAGCTCGGAAGGGAAGGAGCGCCATTTGGAATGCAGACTTAAATGGATTGGTCAGCAGCCGTCACGTTGCATTTGCAGAGCCCCTGATGTACCCAAACAGTACAAACCCCCCACAAGTGACCCCATATTGGAAACTAGACCTCCCAAGGAACTTATCTAGATGTGTTTTGAGAACTTTGAACCCCCAAGTGTTTCACTAAAGTTTATAGCGCAAAGCCGTGAAAATAAAAATTCTTTTTTTTTTTTTTCACAAAAATGATTTTTTAGCCCCCAGTTTTGTATTTTCACAAGGGTAACAGGATAAATTAGACCCCAAAAGTTGTTGTCCAATTTGTCCTGAGTACGCTGATACCCCATATGTGGGGGGGAACCACTGTTTGGGCGCATGACAGAGCTCGGAAGGGAAGGAGCGCCATTTGGAATGCAGACTTAAATGGATTGGTCAGCAGCCGTCACGTTGCATTTGCAGAGCCCCTGATGTACCCAAACAGTACAAACCCCCCACAAGTGACCCCATATTGGAAACTAGACCTCCCAAGGAACTTATCTAGATGTGTTTTGAGAACTTTGAACCCCCAAGTGTTTCACTAAAGTTTATAGCGCAAAGCCGTGAAAATAAAAATTCTTTTTTTTTTTCACAAAAATGATTTTTTAGCCCCCAGTTTTGTATTTTCACAAGGGTAACAGGATAAATTAGACCCCAAAAGTTGTTGTCCAATTTGTCCTGAGTACGCTGATACCCCATATGTCGGGGGGAACCACTGTTTGGGCGCATGACAGAGCTCGGAAGGGAAGGAGCGCCATTTGGAATGCAGCCTTAAATGGATTGGTCTGTAGGCGTCACGTTGCATTTGCAGAGCCCCTGATGTACCCAAACAGTACAAACCCCCCACAAGTGACCCCATATTGGAAACTAGACCTCCCAAGGAACTTATCTAGATGTGTTGTGAGAACTTTGAACCCCCAAGTGTTTCACTACAGTTTATAATGCAGAGCCGTGAAAATAAAACATCTTTTTTTTCCCACAAAAATGATTTTTAGCCCCCCAAATTTTTATTTTCCTAAGGATAACAAGAGAACTTGGACCCCAGAAGTTGTTGTTCAATTTGTCCCGAGTACGCTGATAACACATATGTTGGGGTAAACCCCTTTTTGGGCGCACGGGAGAGCTCGGAAGGGAAGGAGCACTGTTTTACTTTTTCAACGCAGAATTGGCTGGAATTGAGATTGGACGCCATGTCGCGCTTGGAGAGCCCCTGATGTGCCTGGACAGTGGAAACCCCCCAATTCTACCTGAAACCCTAACCCAAACACACCCCTAACCCTAATCCCAACGGTAACCCTAACCACACCCCTAGCCCTGACACACCCATAATTCTAATCCCAACCCTAATCCAAACGTAAATGTAATCCAAACCCTAACCCTAACTTTAGCCCCAACCCTAACTTTAGCCCCAACCCTAACTTTACCTCCAACCCTAGCCCTAACCCTAACCCTAACCCTAAACGTGACTGAAATACGTGGCACTGAAATACGTGGCACTGAAATACGTGGCACTGAAATACGTGGCACTGAAATACGTGATACGTGGCACTTAAATACGTGGCACTGAAACACGTGGCACTGAAATACGTGGCACTGAAATACGTGGCACTGAAATACGTGGCACTGAAATACGTGGCACTGAAATACGTGATACGTGGCACTTAAATACGTGGCACTGAAACACGTGGCACTGAAATACGTGGCACTGAAATACGTGGCACTGAAATACGTGGCACTGAAATACGTGGCACTGAAATACGTGGCACTTAAATAAGTGGCACTTAAATATGTGATATGTGGCACTTAAATACGTGGCACTTAAATACGTGGCACTGAAATATGTGATACGTGGCACTTAAATACGTGGCACTGAAACACGTGGCACTGAAATACGTGATACGTGGCACTGAAATACGTGGCACTGAAATACGTGCAACTGAAATACGTGGTACTAAAATATGTGGCACTGAAATACGTGATAGGTGGCACTGAAATACGTGGCACTGAAACACGTGGCACTGAAATACGTGATACATGGCACTGAAATACGTGGCACTGAAATACGTGGCACTGAAATACGTGGCACTGAAATACGTGGCACTATGACTGTCAGAAAATGTTCATTAAATGGTTAGGGGTGAGGTTAGGGGTAGAGTTAGGGTTAGGGTTTGGATCCCTTTATCACCTTGATGGTGGTGGGTGGCTTTTCAGTGTGTTTTCTGTTTTTTTTCGATAAAAATGCATGCGTTTTTAACGCAAACGCATGTGCTTAAAAACGCAAGAAAATACTGCAGGTTGTATTTCTGAAAATGAACGCATGCAGAAAAAAACCGCATGCGTTTGAAAACGCGACCAAACGCGTACAAAAAACCGCATGCGTTTTCAATGTTAAATATAGGGAAAAAACGCATGCTTTTTTTGTGCAAAAAACGCTGCAGACAAAAACGGAAGTGTGAAACCAGCGACGCTTTTTATAGCAAAAAAGTTTTTGCGTCTCCACATTTTGAGACCTATAATTTTTCCACATTTGCTCCACAGAGTCATGTGAGGTCTTGTTTTTTGCGGGACGAGTTGACGTTTTTATTGGTAACATTTTCGGACACGTGACCGTTTTTGATCGCTTTTTATTCCGATTTTTGTGAGGCAGAATGACCAAAAACCTGCTATTCATGAATTTCTTTTGGGAGAGGCGTTTATACCGTTCTGGGTTTGGTAAAATTGATAAAGCAGTTTTATTCGTCGGGTCAGTACGATTACAGCGATATCTCATTTATATCATTTTTTTTATGTTTTGGCGCTTTTATACGATAAAAACTATTTTATAGAAAAAATAATTATTTTGGTATCGCTTTATTCTCAGGACTATAACTTTTTTATTTTTTTGCTGATGATGCTGTATGGTGGCTTGTTTTTTGCGGGACAAGATGACGTTTTCAGCGGTACCATGGATATTTATATCAGTCTTTTTGATCGCGTGTTATTCCACTTTTTGTTCGGCGGTATGGTAATAAAGCGTTGTTTTTTGCCTCGTTTTTTTTTTTTTTTTCTTACGGTGTTTACTGAAGGGGTTAACTAGTGTGGCAGTTTTATAGGTTGGGTCGTTACGGACGTGGCGATACTAAATATGTGTACTTTTATTGTTTGTTTTTTTTAATTTAGATAAAGAAATGTATTTATGGGAATAATATATTTTTTTTTTTTTCATTATTTTGGAATATTTTTTTTAAATTTTTTTTTACACATTTGGAAATTTTTTTTTTACTTTTTTACTTTGCCCCAGGGGGGGACAATACAGATCGGTGATCTGTCAGTTTGCATAGCACTCTGACAGATCACCGATCTGCGAGAAGTGCAGGCTGCTTCACAGTGCCTGCTCTGAGCAGGCGTCTGTGAAGCCACCTCCCTCCCTGCAGGACCCGGATCCGCGGCCATCTTGGATCCGGGTCTGGAGCAGGCAGGGAGGGAGGTAAGACCCTCGCAGCAACGCGATCACATCGCGTTGCTGCGGGGGGCTCAGGGAAGCCCGCAGGGAGCCCTCTCCCTGCGCGATGCTTCCCTGCATCGCCGGCACATCGCGATCATGTTTGATCGCGGTGTGCCGGGGGTTAATGTGTCGGGGGCGGTCCGTGACCGCTCCTGGCACATAGTGCCGGATGTCAGCTGCGATATGCAGCCGACACCCGGCCGCGATCGGCCGCGCTCCCCCCGTGAGCGCGGCCGATCGGCTATGACGTACTATCCCGTCGGCGGTCATACGGGCCCACCCCACCTCGACGGGATAGTACGTCGGATGTCAGGAAGGGGTTAATGTCCAAAACTCACAAAATGAAAAGCACACGGTATCCTCTGGATTGGAGCAGGGGCGTCAAAATAGTCCTTATTCGAGACCCGTTGCAGTGGGTGACTGCACCACCATGCCACGCTGAGGGGTGCCGGGCATTTGCTCCCTTGGCTCTGTGTACCCTCACACAAGCTGGCAGTTGCAGAGCCACCAGCTCTGCCACTTGCAAACAAACACTGACACACCCAACCCTTTACTGCAGGGTTTTTAAATGGAATCTGTGGCCATGGGCCACTTGTAAGATCTGGCTGAAGGGAGCGAACCGCACCACTATCATCCTGTAGTTTGTTCCAAAAATAAAAGCCCATACCGGGTTTTCTTAAATCTGCCTTGGGCAAATAGCTTGTCCAAGACCAAACTTACTTTTATTCTGCATTGCAACCACAGTTATACCTGTCCACAATAAAGAAAAAAATGCTATCGCACAGCCGCTATACGCCAGACCCTTTTTGCTCCAGAGGCATGAAATCGCACCGTCTATACCTTTTGTCAAATGAACCAAAAACCGCTGCAAAGGTTCCACCTTGGTGCTGCTTTTGAAAAAAACAATTCCACTGTAACGTATAAGAAGAAAATAAAAGCGCACTCACCAGTTTTGAACTATCAAGGCGGTTTATTCACATGTAATCATGCGGTGCAGGGAGGGTTTGTGAATACAAAGAGGATGACAGCTGTTTCGTGCTAGGTATGCACTTCAACAGATCCAATGACGAGTGAGAGGGAGAAAGGCTTTTTGACTAAAAAGGTCTTAAAGCCCCTCCCATTGTTCACTTCATCATAATGGACAATTAACCACTATCCGGAGAGAAAATATAGTGAAACAGTGAAACATTTAAAACAAAATAAAAACATTTAACGGGTGATGAATAATAACATTAAGGAAGAAATATACTATAATACAATAACAATGAAAAAGAGCAAGAGCCAGTCCATGTAGGCTGATAGAGGTTCCGTTATCGAACCCACCCCGGAAACGATAGGACGTCCTGGCGGTTCCTCTAGAGATTTGTGGATTTTCGGTAAATGGTACCAATGCGGTTTTCTCGGAAATTCCGGGAAAAGTTTTTCCGCTTGTGTTTTTCTTCTTATACGTTACAGTTATACCTGTGACTTCAATGCACTCCAGCGGCCTTAGGCTGGTTTCAGACTTATGTTCGGCAGGACTGCGGATAAAAGCCTTCTTCCTCTGTTAAGCCCCGCCCACTGCCGCACCCCTTCCTTCAGCTCCGCCTATGTCTGCATGCGTCCTGCGTACCCTATCTTTAACATTGGGTACGCAGGCCATGCGGATGTATGCAGATGCCTCTGCATGCGTCGTTTTGACACTGCACTGAACTGTGTTGAACGCAACAAGTTGCATTTTGTTGCAGTCGGCGCAGCGTCAAAACGATGCATAGAGGCATCCACATACATCCACATGGTCAATGTTAAAGATAGGGTACGCAGGATGCATGCAGACATAGGCGGAGCTGAAGGAAGAGGTGCAGAAGTGGGCAGGGCTTAACGGAGGAAGAACCCTGTCATAACCCTATCAACCCTGCCTTGCCACAGAGGTTGGCATCCTAAAAGCGCAAATGGTGCCCAGCTCATGATAGCTAATGCACCCTACTAAACCCTGGTAAACCTGAACTACCATGTAGTTATGTCCAACACTTAAAATAATCAAATAATTGTATAGTGGATTAAAGCCTTACAAAAGAAATCCAGCAACCAGAAATATAAAAAAGGACACATAAAAAATACCATGGCTCAAGGAATGCAAAATATACCAACTTTATTCACAAAATTTGAACATAACTATAAAAACACCAAAGTACCTCACAACGCAACTTAGCATCACCTAGGGCTGAGGCAATACAAATAGTTCTTGCTATACCGCACTAATATTGACCCCGTAGTTGGATGTTAATAATACATAGTAAAAATGAACCTTCATTACAATATCACATGCAACCACTGGTATAGATATACCTAAGTGGGAAACTGTTGTGAACTCTGTTCTCGAACTCCCTCCTGTGGTCAGCAATGGTATTTCTGTGAGTTCTGTCCGTGGGTTCCCTCTGGTGGCTGAAAGTGGAGCTGCTGGTCTGGAGGTGGCTTCCTCAGCTGCATCGTTTAAGACTGGGCTGGTTCCTCTATTTAACTCTGCTCAGATCGTTACCTGATGCCAGTTGTCAATGTATCTGTACTGGTTCAGATCTCACTTGGATCTCCTGATGACCTGTCTACTTCAGCAGAAGCTAAGTCCCTGTTAAGCTCATTTGTTGTTCATTTGTGTGCTGAATATAATTCTGAGTACCTGCTAAGTTTTGTCCAGCTGGCTATCATGATATTGTCTCGCTAGCTGGAAGCTCTGGGTTGCAGAGTGGCATCTACCGTGCCGTGAGTCGGCGCGGGGGGTTTCTTGCTCACTCTGCGTGGCTTTTTGTAGTTTTTTGTGCTGACCGCAAAGATCCCTTTATCTATCTTCTGTCTATTTAGTAAGTCGGGCCTCCTTTGCTGAAACCTGTCTCATTCCTATGTTTGTGCCTTCCTCTTAACTCACAGTCAATATATGTGGGGGGCTGCTCTTTTCCTTTGGGGAATTTCTCTGAGGCAAGGTGAGGCTATATTTCTCTTTAGGGGTAGTTACCTCTCAGGCTGTGAAGAGTCGTCTAGGCAGAGTCAGGTACGATCCACGGCTAATTCTAGTGTATGTGATAATAGATTAGGGCTGCGGTCAGCAGAGCTCCCACTTCCCAGAGCTCGCTCTATTTTGCAGTTTTGACTATCAGGTCATTCCCGGTGCTCCTAACCACCAGGTCCAGCCATAACAGTACAACTGGCCAAAAAGTGTTAATGCATCTCAATAGAGGGATAAGAGAAGTTCTGAGACCATTTTTTTTTTCTCTGCAGTGTGTTTAGTCTTTTTTTTCCCCTAAACCTCTGGGTGGTTCAGGACTCAGGTGTAGATATGGACATTCAAGGTCTGTCCTCTTGTGTGGATAATCTCACTGCAAGGGTACAAGGCATTCAGGATTATATAGTTCAGAATCCTATGTTAGAGCCTAGAATCCCAATTCCTGATTTGTTTTCTGGGGATAGATCAAAGTTTCTGAATTTCAAGAATAATTGTAAACTGTTTCTTGCCCTGAAACCTCGCTCCTCTGGTGACCCTAGTCAGCAAGTAAAAATCATTATTTCCTTGTTGCGTGGTGACCCTCAAGACTGGGCATTCTCCCTTGCGCCAGGAGATCCTGCATTGCTTAATGTAGATGCGTTTTTTCTGGAGCTTGGATTGCTCTATGACGAACCAAATTCTGTGGATCAGGCAGAGAAAATCTTGCTGGCTCTATGTCAGGGTCAGGATGATGCTGAAATGTATTGTCAGAAGTTTAGATAGTGGTCTGTGCTTACTCAATGGAATGAGTGTGCTCTGGCAGCGATTTTCAGAAAGGGTCTTTCTGAGGGCCTTAAGGATGTTATGGTGGGGTTCCCCACGCCTGCTGTTCTGAATGAATCAATGTCCTTGGCTATTCAGATCGATCGGCGTTTGCGTGAGCGGAAAGTTGTGCACCATATGGCGGTGTCCTCTGAGCAGAGGCCTGAGCCTATGCAATGTGATAGGACTTTGACCAGAACTGAACGGCAAGAGCACAGACATCAGAATGGGCTGTGTTTTTACTGTGGTGACTCCACTCATGCTATCTCTGATTGTCCTAAGCGCACTAAGCGGTCCGCTAGGTCTGTCACCATTGGTACTATACAGCCTAAATTTCTTTTGTCCGTTACTTTGATTTGCTCTTTGTCATCCTACTCTGTTATGGCGTTTGTGGATTCAGGCGCAGCCCTGAATTTGATGGACTTAGAGTATGCCAGGCGCTGTGGTTTTTTCTTGGAGCCCTTGCAGCATCCTATTCCATTAAGGGGAATTGATGCTACGCCTTTGGCCAAGAATAAGCCTCAGTACTGGACCCAGTTGACCATGTGCATGGCTCCTGCACATCGGGAAGATATTCGCTTTTTGGTGTTGCATAATTTGCATGATGTGGTCGTGTTGGGTTTGCCATGGCTACAGGTCCATAATCCAGTATTGGACTGGAAATCTATGTCTGTGTCCAGTTGGCGTTGTCAAGGGGCCCATGGTGATGTTCCAGCATTGTCAATTTCTTCTTCCACTCCTTCTGAAGTACCTGAGTTTTTGTCGGATTACCAGGATGTATTTGATGAGCCCAAGCCCAGTGCCCTGCCTCCTCATAGGGATTGTGATTGTGCTATTAATTTGATTCCTGGTAGTAAGTTTCCTAAAGGCCGACTTTTCAATTTATCTGTGCCAGAACACGCCGCTATGCGGAGCTATATAAAGGAGTCCTTGGAGAAAGGGCATATTCGCCCGTCGTCGTCACCATTGGGAGCAGGGTTCTTTTTTGTGGCCAAGAAGGATGGTTCTCTGAGACCTTGTATAGATTACCGCCTTCTTAATAAAATCACGGTCAAATTTCAGTACCCTTTGCCTCTATTGTCTGATTAGTTTGCTCGGATTAAGGGGGCTAGTTGGTTTACCAAGATAGATCTTCGAGGAGCGTATAATCTTGTGCGTCTTAAGCGGGGCGATGAATGGAAAACCGCATTTAATACGCCTGAGGGCCATTTTGAGTATCTGGTGATGCCATTCGGGCTTTCTAATGCGCCATCTGTATTCCAGTCCTTTATGCATGACATCTTCCGAAAGTATCTGGATAGATTCATGATAGTATATTTGGATGATATTTTGGTCTTTTCGGATGATTGGGAGTCTTGTTGTGTATCCGCTTTTTGGGCTCCCCTGGTGGTTGCTGGTGTGTCATGATCTCAATGGCAAGAGATCATAGCATAAGCATATATAGGAACTAGCTCTTGGAAGATGGGAACTGAGCTGACCATGAACTAAACCTAACACACAACTAGCAGTGGCCGGGTAGCATGCCTACGTTGATTCTAGATGCCCAGCACCAGCCGGAGGACTAAATAATGCTAGCAGAGGAAAATATTAGTCCTAGCTCACCTCTAGAGAAATACCCCAAAAGGAGACAGAGGCCCCCCACATGTATTGGCGGTGAATTAAGATGAAATAACAAACGTAGTATGAAAATAGGTTTAGCAAATTTGAGGTCCACTTACTACATAGCAGAAGACAGAAAGGACACTTTCATGGTCAGCTGAAAACCCTAATCAAAAACACCATCCAGAAATTACTTTAAAACTCTGGCATTAACTCATAACACCAGAGTGGCAATTCCTGTTCACAAGAGCTTTCCAGACACAGTAACGAAACTACAGCTGTGAACTGGAACCAAAATGCAAAAACAAACATGGACAAGAGTCCAACTTATCTAGTAGTTGTCTAGGAGCAGGAACAAGCACAGAGAGGCTTCTGATAACATTGTTGACCGGCAAGCAACTAACAGAGCAGCAAGGTTATATAGCGACTCCCACATCTTGATGGGAACAGGTGAACAGAGAAGATGAAGACACCAGTTCAATTCCACCAGTAGCGACCGGGGGAGCCCAGAATCCAAATTCACAACAGTACCCCCCCCCTCAAGGAGGGGGCACCGAACCCTCACCAGAACCACCAGGGCGATCAGGATGGGCCCTATGAAAGGCACGAACCAGATCAGAGGCATGAACATCAGATGCATTCACCCAAGAATTATCCTCCTGGCCGTATCCCTTCCACTTGACCAGATACTGGAGTCTCCGTCTGGAAACACGAGAGTCTAAGATTTTCTCCACAACGTACTCCAACTCACCCTCAACCAACACCGGAGCAGGAGGCTCAACGGAAGGCACAACCGGTACCTCATACCTGCGCAATAATGACCGATGAAAAACGTTATGAATAGAAAAGGATGCAGGGAGGTCCAAACGGAAGGAAACAGGGTTAAGAATCTCCAATATCTTATACGGACCAATGAACCGAGGCTTAAACTTAGGAGAAGAGACCCTCATAGGGACAAAACGAGAAGACAACCACACCAAATCCCCAACACAAAGCCGAGGACCAACACGACGGTGGCGGTTGGCAAAAAGCTGAGTCTTCTCCTGGGACAACCTCAAATTGTCCACCACCTGCCCCCAGATCTGATGCAATCTCTCCACCACAGCATCCACTCCAGGACAATCCGAAGATTCCACCTGACCAGAGGAAAATCGAGGATGAAACCCCGAATTACAGAAAAACGGGGACACCAAAGTGGCAGAGCTGGCCCGATTATTGAGAGCGAACTCCGCCAATGGCAAAAAAGCAACCCAATCATCCTGGTCAGCAGACACAAAACACCTCAGATATGTCTCCAGGGTCTGATTAATCCGCTCGGTCTGGCCATTCGTCTGAGGATGGAAAGCGGACGAAAAAGACAAATCTATGCCCATCCTGGCACAGAATGCCCGCCAAAATCTAGACACGAATTGGGTCCCTCTGTCAGAAACGATATTCTCAGGAATACCATGCAAACGAACAACATTTTGAAAAAACAGAGGAACCAACTCGGAAGAAGAAGGCAACTTGGGCAGAGGAACCAAATGGACCATCTTAGAGAAACGGTCACACACCACCCAGATGACAGACATCTTCTGAGAAACAGGCAGATCTGAAATAAAATCCATCGAGATGTGCGTCCAAGGCCTCTTAGGAATAGGCAAGGGCAACAACAATCCACTAGCCCGAGAACAACAAGGCTTGGCCCGAGCACAAACGTCACAAGACTGCACAAAGCCTCGCACATCTCGTGACAGGGAAGGCCACCAGAAGGACCTTGCCACCAAATCCCTGGTACCAAAAATGCCAGGATGACCTGCCAACGCAGAAGAATGAACCTCAGAGATGACTCTACTGGTCCAATCATCAGGAACAAACAGTTTATCAGGTGGGCAACGATCAGGTCTATCCGCCTGAAACTCCTGCAAGGCCCGCCGCAGGTCTGGAGAAACGGCTGACAATACCACTCCATCCTTAAGGATACCTGTGGGCTCAGAGTTACCAGGTGAGTCAGGCTCAAAACTCCTAGAAAGGGCATCCGCCTTAACATTCTTAGAACCCGGTAGGTATGACACCACAAAATTAAACCGAGAGAAAAATAATGACCAGCGCGCCTGTCTAGGATTCAGGCGCCTGGCGGTCTCAAGATAAATCAAATTTTTGTGGTCAGTCAATACCACCACCTGATGTCTGGCCCCCTCAAGCCAATGGCGCCACTCCTCAAAAGCCCACTTCATGGCCAAAAGCTCCCGATTCCCAACATCATAATTCCGCTCAGCGGGCGAAAATTTACGGGAAAAGAAGGCACAAGGCCTCATAACGGAGCAGTCAGAACTTTTCTGCGACAACACTGCCCCAGCTCCGATCTCAGAAGCGTCGACCTCAACCTGAAAAGGTAGAGCAACATCAGGCTGACGCAACACAGGGGCAGAGGAAAAACGGCGCTTAAGCTCCCGAAAGGCCTCCACAGCATCAGGGGACCAATCAGCAACATCAGCACCCTTCTTAGTCAAATCGGTCAATGGCTTAGCAATATCCGAAAAACCAGCAATAAATCGACGATAAAAGTTAGCAAAGCCCAAAAATTTCTGAAGACTCTTAAGAGAAGAGGGCTGCGTCCAATCACAAATAGCTTGAACCTTGACAGGATCCATTTCAATGGAAGAGGGGGAAAAAATATATCCCAAAAAGGAAATCCTCTGTACCCCAAAAACACACTTAGAACCCTTCACACACAAAGAATTAGACCGCAAAACCTGAAAAACCCTCCTGACTTGCTGGACATGAGAGTCCCAGTCATCCGAAAAAATCAGAATATCATCCAGATACACAATCATAAATTTATCCAAATAATCGCGGAAAATGTCATGCATAAAGGACTGGAAGACTGAAGGGGCATTTGAAAGACCAAAAGGCATCACTAAATACTCAAAGTGGCCCTCGGGCGTATTAAATGCGGTTTTCCACTCATCCCCCTGCCTGATTCGCACCAAATTATACGCCCCACGAAGGTCAATCTTAGAGAACCACTTGGCCCCCTTTATGCGAGCAAACAAATCAGTCAGCAACGGCAATGGGTATTGATATTTAACAGTGATTTTATTCAAAAGCCGATAATCAATACATGGTCTCAAAGAGCCGTCTTTTTTTGACACAAAGAAAAAACCGGCTCCTAAGGGAGATGACGATGGACGAATATGTCCCTTTTCCAAGGACTCCTTTATATATTCTCGCATAGCAGCATGTTCAGGCACAGACAGATTAAATAAACGACCCTTTGGGTATTTACTACCCGGGATTAAATCTATGGCACAATCGCACTCTCGGTGCGGAGGTAACGAACCAAGCTTGGATTCTTCAAAGACGTCACGATAGTCAGACAGGAACTCAGGAATTTCAGAGGGAATAGATGATGAAATGGAAACCACAGGTACATCCCCATGAGCCCCCTTACATCCCCAGCTCAACACAGACATAGCTCTCCAGTCGAGGACTGGGTTGTGAGATTGCAGCCAAGGCAATCCTAGCACCAAATCATCATGTAGATTATACAGCACCAGAAAGCGAATAATCTCCTGGTGACCCGGATTAATACGCATAGTTACTTGTGTCCAGTATTGTGGTTTATTATTAGCCAATGGGGTGGAGTCAATCCCCTTCAGAGGAATAGGAGTCTCCAAAGGCTCTAAATCATACCCACAGCGTTTGGCAAAGGACCAATCCATAAGACTCAAAGCGGCGCCAGAGTCGACATAGGCGTCCGTGGTAATAGATGACAAAGAGCAAATCAGGGTCACAGATAGAATAAACTTAGACGGTAAGGTGCAAATGGAAACAGATTTACCAAGTTTTTTAGTGCGCTTAGAGCATGCTGATATAACATGAGTAGAATCACCACAATAGAAACACAACCCATTTTTCCGTCTAAAATTCTGCCGCTCGCTTCGGGACAGAATTCTATCACACTGCATACTCTCTGGCGATTTCTCAGTGGACACCGCCAGATGGTGCACTGGTTTGCGCTCCCGCAAACGCCTATCGATCTGAATAGCCATTGTCATGGACTCATTCAGACCCGCAGGCACAGGGAACCCCACCATAACATCCTTAATGGCATCAGAGAGACCCTCTCTGAAAGTCGCCGCCAGGGCGCACTCATTCCACTGAGTAAGCACAGACCATTTACGGAATCTTTGGCAGTAAATTTCCGCTTCATCTTGCCCCTGAGATAGGAACATCAAAGTTTTTTCTGCCTGAAGCTCCAAATGAGGTTCGTCATAAAGCAACCCCAAGGCCAGAAAAAACGCATCCACATTGAGCAACGCAGGATCCCCTGGTGTCAATGAAAAAGCCCAGTCTTGAGGGTCGCCCCGGAGCAAGGAAATCACAATCCTGACCTGCAGTGCAGGGTCTCCGGCAGAGCGAGATTTCAGGGACAAAAATAATTTGCAATTATTTCGAAAATTCTGAAACCCAGATCTATTCCCCGAGAAAAATTCCGGCAAAGGAATTCTCGGCTCAGATACAGGTGCATGACAAACAAAATCTTGCAAATTTTGTACCTTCGTGGTGAGATTATTCAAACCTGCAGTTACACTCTGAAGATCCATTACAAACAGGTGGACACAGAGCCATTCAAAGGAGAGAAAAAAAAAATAAAATTTCAGCAGACTACTTATTTCTCTCCTTTCTCAGCCAAGGATTTTAACCCTTTAGTGGGCCGGTCAAACTGTCATGATCTCAATGGCAAGAGATCATAGCATAAGCATATATAGGAACTAGCTCTTGGAAGATGGGAACTGAGCTGACCATGAACTAAACCTAACACACAACTAGCAGTGGCCGGGTAGCATGCCTACGTTGATTCTAGATGCCCAGCACCAGCCGGAGGACTAAATAATGCTAGCAGAGGAAAATATTAGTCCTAGCTCACCTCTAGAGAAATACCCCAAAAGGAGACAGAGGCCCCCCACATGTATTGGCGGTGAATTAAGATGAAATAACAAACGTAGTATGAAAATAGGTTTAGCAAATTTGAGGTCCACTTACTACATAGCAGAAGACAGAAAGGACACTTTCATGGTCAGCTGAAAACCCTAATCAAAAACACCATCCAGAAATTACTTTAAAACTCTGGCATTAACTCATAACACCAGAGTGGCAATTCCTGTTCACAAGAGCTTTCCAGACACAGTAACGAAACTACAGCTGTGAACTGGAACCAAAATGCAAAAACAAACATGGACAAGAGTCCAACTTATCTAGTAGTTGTCTAGGAGCAGGAACAAGCACAGAGAGGCTTCTGATAACATTGTTGACCGGCAAGCAACTAACAGAGCAGCAAGGTTATATAGCGACTCCCACATCTTGATGGGAACAGGTGAACAGAGAAGATGAAGACACCAGTTCAATTCCACCAGTAGCCACCGGGGGAGCCCAGAATCCAAATTCACAACACTGGTGGTACTGGTGACTTGTTTGCACTTTGCTGCTTCTGTTCACCTGCTTCCATCAGTGTTTGGGAGTTTCCTATTTAGCCTTGCTCTCCAGTCATTTCCTTGCCGGTCATCATTGTAACCAGAGCCTTCGGTTGCATGTTCCTGCTACTAGTCTGCTGATCAGCTAAGTGGACTTTGTCCTTTTGTTTTGTACCTTTTGTCCAGTTTGCAGTTTTTGTAATTCTCTGTAGCTGGAAGCTCTTGCGGGCTGAAATTGCCACTCCTGTGTCATGAGTTGACACAGGAGTCTTAAAGTAATTTCAGGATGGTTTTTGAAAGGGTTTTCAGTTGACCGTGAAGTCCTCTTTTGTATCCTTCTGCTATCTAGTAAGTGGACCTCTCTTTGCTAAATCTACTTTCATACTGTGTATGTCTTTTCCTCTTAATTCACCGTTATTACATGTGGGGGGCTGCTATCATCTTTTGGGGTATTTCCCTAGAGGTAAGCCAGGTCTGTTTCTTCCTCTACCAGGCGTAGTTAGTCCTCCGGCTGGCGCGTGGCATATAGGAAGCCGTAGGTATGCTCCCTGGCTACTGTTAGTTGTGTGGTAGATTTAGCTCGAGTTTCCATCACCCGAGAGCTCGTTCGTTACTTATATGTTTCTTACGTTCCCTTGCCATTGGGAACCATGACAGTATGACCGGCCAGTGTTAAACTTATTGGCAGAAGAAAGGAGAGAAAAAAGAAGTCTGTAAATTTTTTTTTTTCCCTTTTTCCTCTATGCTTGCTCCATAGTTGGATCAGTTGTATTTCAGCTTTAATTACAGCCTTTGCCTTTCTCTCCTTATAATCCTTGAATGGCTCTGAGCTCACCTGTTTAAAGATGGATCCTCAGAGTTTGGCTGCAGGTTTAAATAATCTTGCTACGAAGGTTCAAAATTTACAAGATTTTGTTATACATGCTCCTATTTCTGAACCTAAAATCCCTACACCAGAGGTGTTTTCCGGAGATAGATCTCGGTTTTTGAATTTCAAATATAATTGTAAGTTATTCCTTTCTCTCAGACCTCACTCCTCAGGAGATCCTGTCCAGCAGGTTAAGATTGTAATCTCTTTGCTGCGAGGTGACCCTCAAAATTGGGCATTTTCATTGGCACCAGGGGATCCTGCGTTGCTCAATGTGGATGCGTTTTTCCTGGCTTTAGGGTTGCTTTATGAGGAACCTAATTTGGAGATTCAAGCTGAAAAAGCTTTGATAGCCCTATCTCAAGGGCAAGATGAAGCGGAGATATACTGCCAAAAATTTCGTAGGTGGTCTGTGCTTACGCAGTGGAATGAGTGCGCCTTAGCGGCAAATTTCAGAGAGGGCCTTTCTGATGCCGTTAAAGATGTTATGGTCGGGTTCCCTGCGCCTACAGGTCTGAATGAGTCCATGACAATGGCAATTCAGATTGATCGGCGTTTGCGGGAGCGCAAACCCGTGCACCATTTGGCGGTATCTTCTGAAGAGACGCCAGAGAAAATGCAATGTGACAGAGTTATGTCCAGAAGCGAGCAGCAGAATTATAGGCGTAAAAATGGGTTATGCTTCTATTGTGGTGATTCTGCTCATGTTATATCGGCATGCTCTAAGCGTACTAGGAAGGTTGACAAGTCCATTTCAATTGGCACTTTACAGTCCAAATTTATTTTGTCTGTAACCTTGATTTGTTCATTATCAGTTATTACCGTGGATGCCTATGTGGACTCTGGCGCCGCTCTGAGTCTTATGGACTGGTCCTTTGCCAGGCGCTGTGGGTTTGATTTAGAGCCTCTGGAAGTCCCTATACCTCTGAAGGGTATTGATTCTACACCTTTGGCTTGTAATAAACCACAGTTCTGGACGCAAGTGACTATGCGTATGACTCCAGACCATCAGGAGGTGATTCGCTTCCTTGTGTTGTACAATTTACATGATGTTTTGGTGCTTGGATTACCATGGTTACAGTCTCATAACCCAGTCCTTGACTGGAAGGCTATGTCTGTGTTAAGCTGGGGATGTCGGGGGGCTCATGGGGACACTCCTATGGTGTCCATTTCGTCATCTATTCCATCTGAGATTCCGGCATTTTTGTCTGATTATCGTGATATTTTTGAAGAGCCTAAGATTGGTTCACTCCCTCCTCACAGGGATTGTGATTGCGCCATAGATCTGATTCCTGGCAGTAAATTTCCAAAGGGTCGTTTGTTTAACCTATCTGTACCTGAACATGCTGCTATGCGCGAGTATATTAAGGAGTCCCTGGAAAAGGGACATATTCGTCCTTCTTCATCACCTTTAGGAGCCGGTTTTTTCTTTGTCTCTAAAAAGGATGGCTCTCTGAGGCCTTGTATTGATTATCGTCTCCTGAATAAAATTACAGTCAAATATCAGTATCCGTTGCCTTTGCTGACTGATTTGTTTGCTCGCATAAGGGGGGCTAAGTGGTTCTCTAAGATTGATCTTTGTGGGGCGTATAATTTGGTGCGAATTAAGCAGGGGGATGAGTGGAAGACCGCATTTAATACGCCTGAGGGCCATTTTGAGTATTTGGTAATGCCTTTCGGCCTTTCTAATGCACCTTCTGTCTTTCAGTCCTTAATGCATGATATTTTCCGTGAATATTTGGATAAATTTATGATTGTGTACTTGGATGATATTTTGATTTTTTCTGATGACTGGGAGTCTCATGTTCAGCAGGTCAGGAGGGTTTTTCAGGTTTTGCGGGAGAATTCTTTGTGTGTAAAGGGTTCAAAGTGTGTTTTTGGGGTTCAAAAAATTTCATTTTTGGGGTATATTTTTTCCCCTTCTTCTATTGAGATGGACCCTGTCAAGGTTCGGGCTATTTACGACTGGACGCAGCCTACTTCTCTGAAGAGTCTCCAGAAATTCTTGGGCTTTGCTAATTTTTATCGTCGATTTATAGCTGGTTTTTCTGGCGTTGCTAAACCTCTGACGGATTTGACTAAAAAGGGTGCTGATGTTGCCAATTGGTCCCCTGCTGCCGTGGAGGCCTTTCGGGAGCTTAAGCGCCGCTTTTTGTCTGCCCCTGTGTTGCGCCAGCCTGATGTTTCTATTCCCTTTCAGGTTGAGGTCGATGCTTCCGAGATCGGAGCGGGGGCGGTTTTGTCGCAGAAAAGTTCCGACTGCTCAGTGATGAGACCTTGTGCTTTCTTTTCGCGAAAATTTTCGGCCGCCGAGCGAAACTATGATGTTGGTAATCGGGAGCTTTTGGCCATGAAGTGGGCATTTGAGGAGTGGCGTCATTGGCTTGAGGGTGCCAGACATCAGGTGGTAGTTTTGACTGATCACAAGAATTTAATTTATTTGGAGTCTGCCAGGCGCCTGAATCCTAGACAGGCACGTTGGTCGTTGTTCTTTTCCCGGTTTAATTTTGTGGTCTCGTACTTACCGGGTTCTAGGAATGTGAAAGCAGATGCTCTTTCTAGGAGTTTTGAGCCTGACTCTCCTGGGAATTCTGAACCTGCTGGTGTCCTTAAGGATGGAGTGGTTTTGTCTGCTGTCTCTCCAGATTTGCGACGTGCTTTGCAAGAATTTCAGGCGGATAGACCTGATCGTTGTCCGTCTGGTAGACTGTTTGTTCCTGACGAGTGGACCACTAGAGTCATCTCGGAAGTTCATTCTTCTACTCTGGCAGGTCATCCGGGAATTTTTGGCACCAGAGATTTGGTGGCTAGATCCTTCTGGTGGCCTTCCCTGTCTCGAGATGTGCGTGTTTTTGTGCAGTCTTGCGATGTGTGTGCTCGGGCCAAGCCTTGTTGTTCTAGGGCTAGTGGGTTGTTGTTGCCCTTGCCTATTCCGAAGAGGCCTTGGACGCACATCTCTATGGACTTTATCTCGGATCTCCCTGTTTCTCAGAAGATGTCTGTCATCTGGGTGGTGTGTGACCGTTTTTCTAAAATGGTTCATTTGGTGCCATTGCCTAAGTTGCCTTCCTCATCTGAGTTGGTCCCTCTGTTTTTTCAAAATGTGGTTCGCTTGCATGGTATTCCGGAAAACATCGTTTCTGACAGGGGTACCCAGTTCGTGTCTAGATTTTGGCGGGCAGTCTGTGCCAGGTTGGGCATTGATTTGTCCTTTTCGTCTGCATTCCATCCTCAGACCAATGGCCAGACGGAGCGAACTAATCAAACTTTGGAGACTTATTTGAGGTGTTTTGTGTCTGCGGATCAGGATGATTGGGTTGCCTTTCTGCCGTTGGCAGAGTTTGCTCTTAATAATCGGGCTAGTTCTGCCACTTTGGTTTCTCCTTTCTTTTGCAATTCAGGGTTTCATCCGCGTTTTTCATCTGGTCAGGTTGAATCTTCGGATTGTCCTGGAGTGGATGCGGTGGTGGATCGGTTGCATCGGATTTGGGGACAAGTGGTGGATAATTTGGAATTGTCCCAGGAGAGGACTCAGCAGTTTGCTAACCGTCGTCGTCGTGTTGGTCCCCACCTTCGCGTTGGGGACTTGGTGTGGTTGTCTTCCCGTTTTGTCCCTATGAGGGTTTCTTCTCCCAAATTTAAGCCTCGGTTCATCGGTCCTTATAGGATTTTGGAGATTCTTAACCCTGTTTCCTTTCGTTTGGACCTCCCGGCATCTTTCGCTATCCATAATGTGTTCCATCGGTCGTTGTTGCGGAGATATGAGGTACCGGTGGTTCCTTCTACTGAACCTCCTGCTCCTGTGCTGGTGGAGGGTGAATTGGAGTACGTCGTAGAGAAGATCTTGGACTCCCGTATTTCCAGACGGAGACTTCAATATCTGGTTAAATGGAAAGGCTATGGTCAGGAAGATAATTCTTGGGTAACTGCCTCTGATGTTCATGCCTCGGATTTGGTTCGTGCCTTTCATAGGGCTCATCCAGATCGCCCTGGCGGTTCTTGTGAGGGTTCGGTGCCCCCTCCTTAAGGGGAGGGTACTGTTGTGTATCCGCTTTTTGGGCTCCCCTGGTGGTTGCTGGTGGTACTGGTGACTTGTTTGCACTTTGCTGCTTCTGTTCACCTGCTTCCATCAGTGTTTGGGAGTTTCCTATTTAGCCTTGCTCTCCAGTCATTTCCTTGCCGGTCATCATTGTAACCAGAGCCTTCGGTTGCATGTTCCTGCTACTAGTCTGCTGATCAGCTAAGTGGACTTTGTCCTTTTGTTTTGTACCTTTTGTCCAGTTTGCAGTTTTTGTAATTCTCTGTAGCTGGAAGCTCTTGCGGGCTGAAATTGCCACTCCTGTGTCATGAGTTGACACAGGAGTCTTAAAGTAATTTCAGGATGGTTTTTGAAAGGGTTTTCAGTTGACCGTGAAGTCCTCTTTTGTATCCTTCTGCTATCTAGTAAGTGGACCTCTCTTTGCTAAATCTACTTTCATACTGTGTATGTCTTTTCCTCTTAATTCACCGTTATTACATGTGGGGGGCTGCTATCATCTTTTGGGGTATTTCCCTAGAGGTAAGCCAGGTCTGTTTCTTCCTCTACCAGGCGTAGTTAGTCCTCCGGCTGGCGCGTGGCATATAGGAAGCCGTAGGTATGCTCCCTGGCTACTGTTAGTTGTGTGGTAGATTTAGCTTGAGTTTCCATCACCCGAGAGCTCGTTCGTTACTTATATGTTTCTTACGTTCCCTTGCCATTGGGAACCATGACAGTATGACCGGCCAGTGTTAAACTTATTGGCAGAAGAAAGGAGAGAAAAAAGAAGTCTGTAAATTTTTTTTTTTTTCCCTTTTTCCTCTATGCTTGCTCCATAGTTGGATCAGTTGTATTTCAGCTTTAATTACAGCCTTTGCCTTTCTCTCCTTATAATCCTTGAATGGCTCTGAGCTCACCTGTTTAAAGATGGATCCTCAGAGTTTGGCTGCAGGTTTAAATAATCTTGCTACGAAGGTTCAAAATTTACAAGATTTTGTTATACATGCTCCTATTTCTGAACCTAAAATCCCTACACCAGAGGTGTTTTCCGGAGATAGATCTCGGTTTTTGAATTTCAAATATAATTGTAAGTTATTCCTTTCTCTAGAGGTAAGCCAGGTCTGTTTCTTCCTCTACCAGGCGTAGTTAGTCCTCCGGCTGGCGCGTGGCATATAGGAAGCCGTAGGTATGCTCCCTGGCTACTGTTAGTTGTGTGGTAGATTTAGCTCGAGTTTCCATCACCCGAGAGCTCGTTCGTTACTTATATGTTTCTTACGTTCCCTTGCCATTGGGAACCATGACAGAGTGTCATGTGAAGCAGGTCAGAATGGTGTTCCAAGTCCTTCATGCTAATTACTTGTTTGTGAAGGGGTCTAAGTGTCTCTTCGGAGTTCAGAAGGTTTCCTTTTTGGGCTTCATTTTTTCCCCTTCTACTATCGAGATGGATCCAGTTAAAGTCCAGGCCATTTATGATTGGACTCAGCCTACATCTGTAAAGAGCCTTCAGAAATTCCTGGGCTTTGCGAATTTTTACCGTCGCTGTATCGCTAATTTTTCTAGTGTTGTCAAACCACTGATTTATTTGACCAAGAAAGGTGCGGATGTGGTGAATTGGTCCTCTGCGGCCGTTGAGGCGTTTCAGGAGCTGAAACGTCATTTTTCTTCGGCTCCTGTGTTGTGTCAGCCAGATGTTTCGCTCCCTTTTCAGGTCGAGGTTGATGCTTCTGAGATTGGAGCAGGGGCTGTTTTGTCTCAGAGAAGTTCTGATGGCTCTGTGATGAAGCCATGTGCTTTCTTTTCTAGAAAGTTTTCGCCTGCTGAGCGTAATTATGATGTTGGCAATCGGGAGTTGTTGGCCGTGAAGTGGGCATTCGAGGAGTGGCGACATTGGCTTGAGGGTGCCAAGAATCGCGTGGTGGTCTTGACGGATCACAAGAATCTGACTTTTCTCGAGTCTGCCAAGCGGTTGAACCCTAGACAGGCTCGATGGTCACTGTTTTTCTCCCGTTTTGATTTCGTGGTTTCATACCTTCCGGGTTCTAAGAATGTGAAGGCTGATGCCCTTTCAAGGAGTTTTGTGCCTGATTCTCCGGGAGTTTCTGAACCGGCTGGTATTCTCAAAGAGGGGGTGATTTTGTCTGCCATCTCCCCTGATTTGCGGCGGGTTCTGCAGGAGTTTCAGGCGGATAGACCTGACCGCTGTCCTGAACGTCCCACCCCGACGCGCGTTTCGCCTGTTCTTCTTCCGGAAGGGACGTTCATCGGGGTGGGACGTTCATCTAAGCTTTGGCACGCCACTTGGTAAATACATTTACGTTTATCTATGCACGTGTATATCCGCTTCTACAGGACTCTGGTTGGACTTAGAACTCGTGAGAGCACTCCTTCGGTTGTTTCCCACTTAGGTATATCTATACCAGTTGTTGCATGTGATATTGTAATGAAGGTTCATTTTTACTATGTATTATTAACATCCAACTACGGGGTCAATATTAGTGCGGTATAGCAAGAACTATTTGTATTGCCTCAGCCCTAGGTGATGCTAAGTTGCGTTGTGAGGTACTTTGGTGTTTTTATTGTTATGTTCAAATTTTGTGAATAAAGTTGGTATATTTTGCATTCCTTGAGCCATGGTATTTTTTATGTGGCTTTGTTGTTTTACTAGTTCTACGGAATGAGACCAAGCGTATATTGGCTATAGGTCATATCGGATTAATATGTATGAACCAGAAATATAAAGCTGCAATGTGCTGTAACCAGATATATAACCAAAATTCAATTAAGCTAATCAGTCAATAATATTCAACAAACAAACAAAAAATATATATAAATACCCTCAAATGTAAGTGTAGATCCCAGCAATTGTGGTACAGGGAGAGAGGCTAGTACCTCTTAGGCTACTTTCACACTAGCGTCGTTTGCAATACGTTGCAATGCGTCGTTCAGGAGATAAAACGCATCCTGCAAAGTTGTTTTCTCCCCATACACTTACATTACCGACGCATTGCGACGTATTGCCACACGTCGCAACCGTCGTGCAATGGTTGCGTCGTGTTTTGGCGACCGCCGGCACAAAAAAAGTTACATGTAACTTTTTTTGTGCGTCGAGTCCGCCATTTTCGACCGCGCATGCACGGCCGAAACTCCGCCCCCTCCTCCCTGGACCTTGCAATGGGGCAGCGGAAGCGTCGTAAGACTGCTTCCGCTGCCCACGTCGGGCATTTATTTCACAGCATGCGTCGGTACGTCGGCCCGACGCACTGCGACGGGCCCGTACCGACGCTAGTGTGAAAGCAGCCTTATTGTCCAGATCATTCAATAGCAATAAACAGTACATGGTGTCAAAGTAATTGGTGAAGATAATTACATGTAATAATAGATAAACAAATTAGAATTCCTAAGGGCTTACCTGTAAACACAGAACATGAACAGTTGCTTATTCCAGTGCTAAACCAGCAAGTTTCCCCTTTATCAAGATTCCTCAGGCGTGATAAACTGGGTGCTTCTATGTCAAAAGGCATACTTAGCTATCATCATGCCCAAACAAGTGTCACAAGATGAGGCGTCACAGACACATAGGGAAATGGTGTCCCATAGGTAGTGTGCATAGTATGTAATGAGCGCTCAACTTAAATACACATGTACTGAATAAAGGTAAACAGGAGTACCCATTCGGGTCAATGTGTTTAAAGCCCAAGCTTTCTTTATGGGTATAGTAGAGTGAATGAATTAGAACATATCCAAATTGCCTCTTCATAGAGGAAGAGGTCTTGATCTATATAGCGCCACCTGTTGGAAGCAGCATTCTTTCCAACACGTGGCGCTAAAGAGTTCAAGTCCACTTCCTCTCTGAAGAAGCAATTTGCATATTAAATTTCCCAGAGGACCATTACACGGTGAATAAGCCTCCTTACCTTGGCATGTCAGAGCCGGTATGTCACTCTCCACAAGAAGCAACGTAACGTTGCTCTTAGACCTGAATTAGAACATGTTATTTTGAGTGCAGGAAACTCATTATACATAACCAAAGTTTAGCTGTTCATTTAAGCACCCAGGGGCAAACTGAGACCATCTGGTAAATCCACTTCAGTTCCATCTGTAGAATTCTAAGATCCCAGTCACCCCCCATCCCGATTGAAGGGGTGATGACCTCAATGACATGAATCTGTAATAAATTCACCGCAAAAAAACAGTACATTTTTAGCAGTGAGTTTACTACAGATTCATATGAGTCTTATCTTGGCTTGGGCTGTGATTTGTTTAATTAGAAGAAGAGCTGCGACTGCCGGAACGTGTTAGGTGGTTCTCAGGAACAGCAGCCATAGAACACTGGCGTGACCGCTGGGCCGGGTCCTGCAGATTGATTTGCACCATCTCAGGTGCTGAATTACCAATCAGTACAATACCGATCTGTATCTGTAGTATAACACTCTGCTTCTGCTAAACATTTGCAGGTGACACTAGTATGTCGAAATTCTGTTCCCTAAAATTCAGATTACCTTCACAAATGGGAGGCTGGGGGTCCCATCCAAAGGAATAGCACTGGATTATTTCTGAGCCTTTAACAGAGTAGTATTCTTTGCAGTAGAATTGTACCACATCTCCTTCTGTATATATTGGTCTTACTGGGTAGAATCCGCCATTTTCCACAGCTTCCAACCTTCCACATGACATTTCTAAATGAAAAGTGCATTCAAGTTTTATGATTATATTAATCAAATAGGAAAAGCTGTCCTGTGAACTGCCTAAGGCTGGGTTCACACACAATGTAATATGATCAGTCTGCACTCTTATTGTATAAGGGCACTTACTTATCTGCAAGTTTTTACTCTAAGGGTACCGTCACACAGTGCCATTTTGATCGCTACGACGGCACGATCCGTGACGTCGCAGCGATCGTATGATTATCGCTCCAGCGTCGTAGACTGCGGTCACACGTTGCAATCACGGCACTGGAGCGATGTAGAAGTCCCCGGGTAACCAGGGTAAACATCGGGTTACTAAGCGCAGGGCCGCGCTTAGTAACCCGATGTTTACCCTGGTTACCAGCGTAAACGTAAAAAAAACAAACAGTACATACTTACATTCCGGTGTCTGTCCCCCGGCGTCTCAGCTTCTCTGCACTGTGTAAGCAGCAGAGCCGGAAAGCACAGCGGTGACGTCAGACGTCACCGCTGTGCTCGCTTTCTTGCTGGCCGGCGCTCACAGTGCAGAGAAGCTGAGACGCCGGAGGACAGACACCGGAATGTGAGTATGTACTGTTTGTTTTTTTTACGTTTACGCTGGTAACCACGGTAAACATCGGGTTACTAAGCGCGGCCCTGCGCTTAGTTACCCGATGTTTACCCTGGTTACAAGCGAACACATCGCTGGATCGCTGTCACACACAACGATCCAGCGATGTCAGCGGGAGATCAAGCGACGAAAGAAAGTTCCAAACGATCTGCTACGACGTACGATTCTCAGCAGGGTCCCTGATCGCTGCTGCGTGTCAGACACTGCGATATCGTAACGATATCGCTAGAACGTCACGAATCGTACCGTCGTAGCGATCAAAATTGCACTGTGTGACAGTACCCTAAGAACAGCTGTTCTTTTGTTTTGGCTTGTTTTTCTATTGCATAAGACCTCATTCAGGCGTCATTGATTTTTTTCACAGTCTAGTTTCCTCAGTGTGTTTGATCCGAATTTCATCAGTGTGTTTGACCCATGTGTCAGATTTTACCATCAGAGCTTCATGGGGGATTTGTTCGTATGAATAAATAATTAAATTACAAAGCTTCCCCTATCCATTACAGTGTTATTCACAGACAGCACACGGATCATACACTGATGCCATCTGTGCGCTCTCTGTGATTTTCATGGACCCAAAGACCTGTATGGGTAATTGTGATCCATGATCCAATTAAAAACCGCACGTCTGTGATTTTTACATGGACACCTGGTCCACAAAAAAACACAGCCATGTGAACAGCCCCATAGATTATAATGGTCATGTGTTCTAGTGAAAACAATGAATAGAACGCATACGTGAAAAATGAATGGACATTTGAATGACACCTAAGACTTCGTTAACATGGATGGGTCATGCTGCATCTTTAATCCACAAGCAGCCCCATGCCACTGTTTCTGGTTCTGCATAGTGGGAGCATATCCCCAATAGTGAGACTGACATGCTGGTATGGGCAGGGAGATGGAGAAGAAGCCTTACCTCTGTTCCTTCTCCCTGCTCTTACAGCACAACCCGAGATGTCAGTGACACTACTGTGGGCGTGCTCCCAACGCACAGAAGCATTGATTGCCAACGGTCCCAAACTAGTCCGCTGCCCTCAAGCAAGGAGAGAAGGGACAATTACATTTCATTTTTAAACACATACATTTAGTGTTAGGGATAATACAGAGATCATTAAAAAGGGTGTTAGACTGATAAAACGCTTCTACATCACCTTCCAAATTATTATTGAATGCTATTTTTCTCTGATTTTCCTAAATGGTCGATGCAAATGAGTCACTACAATGTTAAAATCATCAACTGCTAGAGCAGGGGTGTGGAACCTCAGGCCCGTGAGCTGTTTTTGGTCATTGATGACCTTTTATCTGGCCCCCTGGCAGATTCCTGGGGACTTGGTGCCTGCAGCTGTATTTTGACAGCCATCAGCCCATTCATTCCTTCTTGTCCGCCTGCAATGCAATGTTGACTACTGAATACTGAGGCACGTGCCCTGAAAGATTAAGTCCTGACACCAGTGCAAGGATGTACTTGTGGGCGGACTTAGCGCGCAACTTGTATGGCCCCCGAAGGATGTTATAAATATCCAAATGGCCACTGGCAGAAAAAAATATTCCCCACCCCTGCACTAGAGAATAAATCATATTTTATTGGACAAATCTTCCAATGATAACAGTATTTTTTTCAAAACTAAAAAAACTCAAAATGCACTGTTCCAAATTACTATGCACAACAGTTTCCAAAAACTTTATAGATTGTAAAGAACTGAAAATGCTCATTTCTTGAATTTGCAGAATTAAGAGGTCACATTTACTGTAATCAAACGCTTTTTCAATCAAAAACATCCTAACAGGCCAAGTTACATGTTAACCTAGGATCCCTTCTTTGATATCACCTTCACAATTCTTGCATCCATTGAACTTGTAAGTTTTTGGCGAGTTTCTGCTTGCATTTCTTTGCATGAAGTCAGAATAGTCTCCAACAGCTGCTGTGTTGATGTGAACTGCCTCCCACCCTCATAGATCTTTTGCTTGAGGATAGTCCAAAAGGTTCTCAGTAGGGTTGAGGTCAGGGGAGGATGGTGGCTAACCTATAAGTTTCTCTCCATTTGTACCCATAGCAGCCAATAACTGAGAGGTATTCTCTGCAGCATAAGAAGGTGCAGTCTCATGTATGAACATGATTTTGCTATGAATGGCACAGTTCTTATTGTACCATGGAAGAAAGTGGTCAGTCAGAAATTCTATATACTTTTCTGAAGTCATTTTCACTTCTTCAGGAACCCTAATGTATCCTACCAGCTCTCTCTCCATTATTCTGGCCCCAAACATGACTCCACCACCTCTTTGCTGATGTCACAGTCTTGTTAGGACTAGGTGGCCATCAACCAACCATCCACTACTCCATCTATTTGGACAATCCAGTGTTGCATGGCACTTTTCAGTAAACAAGACTGTTTTAAAACTAGTCTTTATGTATGTCTGGGTCTACAGCAACTATGTTTGCTTCTAAGCAGAGGTGCCCAAATAGTAGATTTCTGCAAAACTGCATGCATCTGTAGAATCCTACACCTTTAGGTTCATGGGACTCCAGCATCATCATCAGCTTCAAATGCCTGTTTTCTGCTTTGCAATGGTATTTTAGCACCTTCGCTCTTAATCTGATGAATTTGTCTAGCAGAAACCTTCCTCATTATGCCTTTATCTGCACAAACCCGTCTGTGCTGTGTATTAGCCACAAATCTCTTCACATTACCATGGTGTCAGGACTCTGAACATTTTTTACCTTTCGTGCATTACTGCCCTTTTCCAACATGGCGTCTTTGGTCTCATGTGCACTTGTCTTCCTGCTATAAAACTCCACCCCAGCCTTCAGTCTGTGCTAGATTATTCTGCTTTGCATCCAGCTCCTGATTACTCCCTGGCCTTGCACCTGCACCTGCTCCTGTGAACCTGTGTTGGAGATCCTGTCACTCTGCTCTGAGTTCCTGCTGCATACACCAGTGTTCAGTGATCCTCCTTCATCTGCTGCTCGTGTTACTTCCATCTGCATTTGCTGGTCATGTAAGCTGTTTGCTGCTCTGCAAAACCTGAGACTATTAATCAGGCCTCCCTGGTTGAGCTAAGATATGATTTGAACTGCCTTATAGCATATCTATCTGTGTCTGGACTAAGTCAAGGATCTATTCGTGTCAAGTTTCCTCAAGAATAACTGTGCTTCATAGACTTTCTGTTTGTTTGCATCTACATCTGAAGTTTCCTATTGACTGCTAAGCTGCGTTTATTATTTGCACCAAGTGTTGTGGACTTGAGTTTCTCTCTGCACCTGTTTGAATCACCGTGTGATAATATAAACTTTACCACTTATAAAACTGTGTCCTGTTGTCTTGTTCCATGCAAAGAGTCTCCTGAATTATCCCCTATAATTATTACAGGATAATCTAGCCATTAAAAAAAGGAGACTGCTGGAACAATGACTGCAGAGAGCAGATTAGAGCAGGTGTTTTCCATAATTAGATCACTGCAGAAAGATGTGGAAGGTCTGCAAAAGAAGTTTGGAAGCTTTGAACACAATCAACAAGTGTTTGGACAAACTTTGCAGGACTTAAGCAATCGCATGGCAGCCTAGGAAAACAAACTTGCTGGCATAGAGTCCCAATATGGACGGGCTTTTCAGGACATAAGCATGCAAATAGCTGCACAAGTGACTTTACCCTCTGGGCAACCGCCACCAGCTAGCCCACCTAAGTTGCCTGCATTCAGATTTAATGGTGATCGCAACAAATTTCGTGGCTTTGTGAATCAATGTATGCTATATTTTGATGTGCATGCTGACCGTTTTCCTACTGATAGATCCAAAGTATTGTGTGTAATAATGCTACTGACCTCACGAGCGCTCGCCTGGGCGAATCCGATGATTGAGTCTTGTGACCCACGGTTAAAAGACTTGGATGATTTCTTGGCCGCTATGGCATTAATGTTTGATGACCCTAATCGCCGTGCAACCGCTGAATCTGCTTTGTTGTCTTTACGCCAGGCTAAACGTTCTGTTATTGAGTATGCCACTGAATTCAGGAGATTGGCGGTAGATACCAATTGGGACAGTTATGCACAATTACCTATTTTTAAAAGGGGTCTGTCTAGTATTATAAAAGATGAACTAGCCCGCTCAGAGTCACCACAAGAACTAGAGACATTTATACAGCATTGTGTGCGCATAGACATTTGCCTTACTGAGCGTAGGCAGGAGAAATTTGCTGCATATAACCGTATTTCTAACTTTTCCCTTCCTTCCAAAGAGCTTGCAGGTAAAACCTCTTGGGAGGTGGAGGAGGTGCCCATGCAAATTGATTCCGTTCAGAGACGCGAGATCAATGAGCGCCGGGAGCATCACCTTCGTGAAAGTCTATGTTTCTACTGCGGCCAGTCTGACCACTTCTTTGATCAATTGTCCTAAGTGTCCTAGACGGCCTAACAAGGTGCTAGCAGCAATAGGGGAGTATGACAACTGAGATGATGAATCTGACATCTCTGAATGTAGCCTGCCTTTAAATGCTGTATTCCATTCACTTTCTATGACTTCACTCCCCAAGGAGCTGAAGGAAAAGAACTCTCACTGTTCTCTCCCTATTAAGATCCTGTGTTCAGGACAGTGGATTTCCAGTTCAGCTATGATTGACTCTGGTGCAGGTGGCAATTTCATGGATATCGCATTTGCCAAGGAACATGGTATTAAAATTCAGCAAAGAGCCTCTCCAATTACCATGGAAACAGTGGATGGGTCACCTTTAATCTCTGGGCCTGTGGATCAGGAGACCGTACCCCTTGAAATTTTGTTGGAGCCTAATCATCAGGAGCAACTTTCTTTCTTGCTAATTTCTTCTCCTCATTTTCCTGTGATTTTAGGCATTCCTTGGTTGCATTCTCAGAACCCAATTATCAACTGGGAGACAAAGGAGATTATCTTTCCAACAAGAAGCAACTCAGCGTTAACAGAAGCTGTCCCTGAATCCACGGCTACGGAACCACATGTACAGGTATTTTCTTTACCTCCAGCATATAAAGAGTTCTCTGACCTCTGTGACGAGAAGAATGCAGATCAGCTTCCTCCACACAGGCATTATGACTGTTCCATTGAGTTGCTTCCTGGGGCAGATATTCCTTTTGGTCACGTATACCCTTTGGCGGCACCTGAGCTTCAAGCCTTAAAGGAGTATATTGATGAAAATCTGGCCAAAGGCTTCATACGACCTTCTTCCTCACCAGCAGGGGCACCCATTTTTTTTGTAAAGAAGAAGGATGGGACCCTGAGACCCTGTGTTGACTATCGGGAACTCAATAAGGTAACCGTACGAAACCGTTACCCTTTGCCTCTGATTCCCAAATTACTGGAAAGAGTCCGCCATGCTAAGGTGTTCTCTAAGCTCGATCTTCGTGGGGCTTATAATTTGGTGCGTATTCGTCCAGGGGATGAGTGGAAGGCAGCATTCAGATGCCGGTATGGACAATTTGAATCTCTTGTGATGCCCTTCGGGCTTTGTAACGCCCCTGCAGCATTTCAACACCTTGTTAATGACATATTCAGAGATTTGTTGGACCAGTTTGTGGTGATCTATTTGGACGATATACTAATCTTTTCTGACTCTCTACAGGAATATGAAGAACATGTCAAAACTGTTTTAAGACGTCTGAAAGAGAACCAACTGTATATCAAGCCGGAGAAATGCGAGTTCCATCGTTCTGAGATACAGTTCTTGGGTTATATCATCTCTCCCCAGGGGCTGAACATGGAATCTGGTAAGATTCAGGCTATCCTTGACTGGCCGGCACCCAAGATAGTTAAGGAGGTCCAACGTTTTATTGGTTTTGCAAATTTCTACAGACGCTTCATTCGAAATTTTTCTGATATTGTCCGTCCCATTACTTCCTTGACAAAGAAGGAAAAGCCATTTAAGTGGTCATCAGAGGCTCAAGAAGCTTTTGATCGGCTGAAGATCTGTTTCACATCAGCACCGCTGTTGATACACCCAGATCCAACACATCCTTTCATTGTGGAGGTGGATGCTTCTGATAATGCTTTGGGGGCTATTCGCTCCCAAAGAACTGGAGAGAAGGGTCTGCTACATCCTTGTGCTTTCTTTTCCCGTAGACTAACCTCAGCAGAGAAGAATTACGAAGTGGGAGACAAGGAATTGCTGGCTATTATTGCGGCTGTCAAAGATTGGAGGCATCATCTGCAAGGAGCTGCACAACAGATCATAGTGCTAACTGACCATCGCAATCTAGAGTTCCTTAGATCCGCTAGATGTCTTTCTCCTCGTCAGGCTCGTTGGAACTTATTCTTAAATCAAGTTAAACTTGTTATCTCGTACCGTCCAGGTTCTCGTAATGGGGAGGCTGATGCTTTATCCCGAATCCATGCTGCGGATTCTGTACCTGGAGCCCCGTCCAAGACCATTCTATCTGATGCCAATTTCATCGGAGTTATCCACGATCAGGACTTGTGGAAGGAGTGCAGGGAGGCCTATGAAGGTGATGTATTTCTGGCCAACCCACCTGTGGATATTAATCTTGTCTTTAAGGGTGGCATGTGGTTCAGAGATCGATGTATCTACGTCCCGGAGGTCGTCCGTCTGCAGATCCTCAAGTTGGTACATGACTCCAAGTTGGCTGGTCACAGGGGGTACAGAAGACACAAGAGTTCCTGAGCCGATTCTTCTGGTGGCCAACTTGCCTGAAGGATACCAAGGACTATGTTCTCTCTTGCGAGGTATGTGCCCATTACAAGACTCCTCATGTGGCACCTACGGTTCTTCTACAACCATTACCTGTTCCATCCCGCCCTTGGGGGTCTATATCAATGGACTTTATTGTGGAGCTGCCTACATCGGGGGGCATGAATACAATCATGGTGGTAGTTGATCGCCTGACTAAAGCTGCTCATTTTGTTCCATGCACCGGCCTCCCCTCAGCTAAAGATACAGTGAACTTGGTTATACAGAATGTCTTTCGTTTGCATGGGGTGCCGGATGAGATCATCTCTGACCGTGGAGTACAGTTCACTTCAAGATTCTGGAAGGGGTTTTGCTCTGCACTCAATATTAATGTCTGTCTCTCTTCTGCTTACCATCCCCAGACAAATGGTCAGACTGAGCGTACCAACCAGACGCTGGAACAATATCTAATATGCTATGTCAGCCATCTCCAGGATGATTGGTTGGAGTTGTTGCCGTTAGCCGAATTTTCATATAATAATTCTCAGAGCGCCTCCACTAAATTTACACCTTTCTTTGCCAATCTGGGTTATCATCCGTGTATTTTACCTAGGTCTCCAATTAATTCTCCGGTTCCAGCAGTGGAGGAAAGGCTGACTGCGATGAGACAAAATCTGGAGGTTCTGAAGGAATCCCTGACCACAGCTCAAGAACGTTATAAGAGATCGGCTGATAGATTCCGTAAACCTGCACCCATGTTCAAGGTAGGAGATTCCGTGTGGTTAGCAACTAAGAATCTGAAGTTAAACGTTCCTTCACAAAAACTTGGACAGAAATTCATTGGCCCTTTCAAGATCAATGGTATTGTGAGCTCTGTGGCCTGCCGGCTGAAGCTACCTAGGACAATGAAGGTACACCCAGTTTTTCATGTATCTTTACTAAAGCCTGTATCTCCTAATACCTTCCAGGGACGTGTTGTGTCACCTCCGCAGCCTGTGTTGATTGATGGGCAAGAACAATTTGTGGTGGAGGAAATTATTGATTCCAGGATTCGCAGGAATCGGCTCCAATATCTGATAAGATGGCAGGGATATCCCCCTGAGGAAGACTCTTGGAAACCTGTGGAAAACATCAATGCCCAACAGAAGATTTCTCGTTTTCATCAGAGATTCCCTGAGAAACCAGGTCCAGGATCGTCCTGAGGCCGCTTCTAAGGAGGGAGTAATGTCAGGACTCTGAACATTTTTTACTTTTCGTGCATTACTGCCCTTTTCCAACATGGCGTCTTTGGTCTCATGTGCACTTGTCTTCCTGCTATAAAACTCCACCCCAGCCTTCAGTCTGTGCTAGATTATTATGTTTTGCATCCAGCTCCTGATTACTCCCTGGCCTTGCACCTGCACCTGCTCCTGTGAACCTGTGTTGGAGATCCTGCCACTCTGCTCTGAGTTCCTGCTGCATACACCAGTGTTCAGTAATCCTCCTTCATCTGCTGCTCGTGTTACTTTCATCTGCATTTGCAGGACATGTAAGCTGTTTGCTGCTCTGCAAAACCTGAGACTATTAATCAGGCCTCCCTGGTTGAGCTAAGATATGATTTGAACTGCCTTACAGCATATCTATCTGTGTCTGGACTAAGTCAAGGATCTATTCGTGTCAAGTTTCCTCAAGAATAACTGTGCTTCATAGACTTTCTGTTTGTTTGCATCTACCTCTGAAGTTTCCTATTAACTGCTAAGCTGCGTCTATTATTTGCACCAAGTGTTGTGGACTTGAGTTTCTCTCTGCACCTGTTTGAATCACCGTGTGATAATATAAACTTTACCACTTATAAAACTGTGTCCTGTTGTCTTGTTCCACGCAAAAAGTCTCCTGAATTATCCCCTATAATTATTACACATGGTCATGCTTACGTTTTTGTGAAATATCTAATGTTCTCCTGATGAAGTTCTAAACAAAACATGCGTTGGGGTGACCTCATCCAAGTCATTGTACTATTTGATGCTTTTTGGCAACTTTTCCTTCCCATATTGCTTGAAACCTATGGTTTGCTTAGTAATCTGGAACATCCTTCTTAAGCGGTTTTCCTGTAATTGAGATAATCTGGCAAACTAATTGTAACAGCTGTTTGAGATTGATTTCAGTTAACCAAAGAGCCCTGGACCAAAGTACCATAAAGTGATTGATTTGAAAAATTTAAAATTACATCTTCATGACACATAAATCCAATTGGCATAATAATGTGGAATGCGGTATGATACCTTCTAAGTGTAAATCCTGTCACCAGGTTCCATTTAAAAAATGTTTGAGAAGATGTAACTATTATCACTAATATCGTTATAAGCATAAATTCTATGTTTATTTATATAGCTTTACCATATCACTAAACTCTTTACATTTCAGGAGAAACATGTACAGAAATCAGATAATACACTTTACTAAGCTAATAATAATTCAAAATCCTAATCTGGAGGCAAAAAAATACCAAAAAACCCTGATAGCAAGCAAATAATCCTTGCGTAGCCTTTCTGCTTCCAATTTTTGTAAAAGTTCTATCAGATGAGTCCACCCTTCTTTTGCTGTCTGGTACTTCCCAATCTTCTGAGATTACTATGGGAAGAGCTTACACTATACTTACTATTAAGTAACGCTGAATGTATGTAATTAGTGATAGTAAGACTTACTGATGCAGCTTGGGGTAGAAGACCAGCCTCTTGGGAGACATTCTAACCAGTCTGCGTTGGTCCCAGCAGGAGTGTAATAACCCTCATTACACTGGTATTGTACGGTCTCCATAATACGGAATGTTCTCCTTGTTGTCGCGTAGTATCCATTTGTAAGAGAAGGAGTTTCACAACTGTCTAATACATAACAATGAAAGCAGTGAAAAAGGCAGGTGCATTTTTTTCTGTTCATAATGCACATGGAAAAATATGTGAGGACTTCAACAGTTGGCCATGCTATTGAAGACCACCCATTGACTATGTAGAGGCCTAATATCATGGCATGCCATAAAAGGACCCTGTCAAGTTGAATATGAGTAGGACGGGCTGAGCAGATTGATTTGCAGTTTTGTGAGAAAAGATGTGTCCTTCTGCCTGAATCCTCCGGAGTCGGGGCATACTGCACTATAGCATCATTATCTCCAGGATGTCAGGTGTAGCAGCTTCTTCACCGGCGATGATGAGAAAGAGTGAGATTCCCTTTAAAATAGCACAAAAATGTACCATTAAAAATGCTCGCCACCTAGGTGTAGAATGGGTTCAATAGCTAGTTCAGTATAAGGGCAGAGTCAGACGGCTGTATAATTCAGACGAGGATCGTAATGCAATGCTCAGACTGCAGCTGTCCGGGTGGGGAGAGCCGACAGCCAGTCCGAACATTACGTTGCGATCCTCGTCCGAGTTATATGGAAATCCGACTCTTCCCTTACTAACAGGGAAGGGTCACAGCATCATATTTTTTTTTCATCCAAAAGTATCGATCTGAATATGCTAATCACACTCTGATCACAGTTTTATCATAGTTTAATCAAAGTGTAATTTGATTTTCTCGGACAAGGAGACGATGGTAAAAAGAATTCTTCTCCATTCTGTCAGTCCATGAAAATTGGACCGCCTCCTGATGAAGTTCTAAACAAAACATGCGTTGGGGTGACGGGGAGCATCCTTCCTGACATTTTTTGCCAGTAAGTATTATAGCTATCATCATAGCATTTTTATTTTGTTTTGCAACATGGCATTTCCTCACATGTTCTGGATTACTCCAGCTTAGATTCCCTTATCACTGGCCACTATTGTGACTGATTTTCACCAGTCACCATGTGATAGGTCTTACTTGTAGGGCTAATCTGTACATATTGTGTGGACTCCATTGTAAGTATTTATCCTTCATCTGGCTCAGGTTTATTCCTAGGGCTGATTTGCCCTTGATGACATAGATTGTACAATTTATATGTCAGTCACTTTGCTCCTCCATTGTGCTCAGTAGTCTCTGTGTTTTAAATTTGCATTTTAATTTTCTCCAATAAAATAATTTTTTTAGGATTATACTCTGTGAGCCCTCTTGCTCTGTTCTTTTGTGGTCTTTTGGGTCTCCGCCTGTCTTTCATGACTTGTGTCACTCATTTAGGCCTCTCTTTTATTTTAATATGTTTTAAATTTAATATTAATAAATATTTGCTTTTATGCATATTTGTTGAGTTCAATTTACTCCATTTTCTTTTGTGTTGAATAAGAAAAACTATTTTTCTAAGTAAAAGAATTGTTTTTGCATCATTGTATTCTGAGAGTTATATCTTTTTTATTTCTCAGCTGATTGGTGTTTGGAGGCTTGTTTTTTGCGGGACAAAATGACATTTTCCTCTATACTATAAATATTTGATTTTTATGCATATTTGGTGAGTCCAGTCAACTACATGTTCTTTGGTGTTGAATTCAGCAGGAGTACTGTACATTGCCTGATTGTGTGATTTATGGGGGAAAAATTTTCTCTATGAAATTATATTTTTTTTCTGGTCCCACATACTTGATACACTAAATTTCTTTAGGGGTGTAGTTTCTAAAATGGTATCACTTGTGAGGGGTTTCCACTTTTTAGGCACATCTGGGACTCTGCAAAATCAACATAGCGTTCGCAATTTTTCAAAAGCCATATGGCACTCCTTCTCTTCCGAGCCCTGCCATGTGCCCAAACAGTAGTATTCCACCACATATAAAGTATCGGCGTTCTCAGGAGATATTGCAAAGCAAATTTTGGGATCCATTTTCCTGTTTATCTCTTGTGAAAAATGAAAAATTTGATGCTAAAGCAACATTTTTGTGGGACAATGCAACATTTTCTTTTTTTCCTTCCACGTTGCTTTAATTTCTGGGAAGCACCTAAAGAGTTCATAAAAGTTGATTTTGAGCACTTTGAAGGGTGCTGTTTTTAAAATGGTTTCACTTTTGGGTATTTCCTGTCACATAGGCCCCCAAAAAAGTCACTTCGAACGGGATGTTTTTTGTTTTTTTAATGGTTTTGACGGAAAAATTAGATATTGCTGATAAACTTTTAACACTTATAACTTTCTAACAAAAGAAATTGTGTTTACAAAATGATGATGTAAAGTAGACATGTGGCAAATGTCATTTATTAACTATTTTGTGTAAAATAACTAATTTAAGGGCATAAAATTTAAAAGTTTGAACATTGCAAAAATTTTCCCAAAATTTCCATTATTTTAGCAAATAAACGCAAAAAATATTACATTTACCACTATCATAAAGTACAATGTGTCACAAAAAAAACCTTCAGAATTACTGGGATATGTTGAAGTTTTGCAAAGTTAATACCACATAATGTGACACTGTCATGTCAAACAGAAAAAAATAGGTGGCACTCTGTGATGCAGTAAAACAATCCTTCCTTTATTCAATACAAGTAGTACATGGATGCAGGGAATTTTGGATATTTTAACAAATGTTAAATAGGTTAGAGTAGAGTAGGGCTTGGCCAAAAGAGTCTACCTTGTCATGGTGGCGGCTTAAAAAATAGTTTGGCCAAAACAAAAGCTGCTGGCTATGTATGTGATATTGTGTTCAATGGGAACTGTTAATCTGTGATTGGTGAAGATGTGGCACAGAAGTGGAGTTTTTCCAAGAGTGGGTGGTGGGACTGTGGAAGGTGCGAGCGGTGGAGACGGAGGTGGAGTGAAGACTGGACAGAGTCTCAAGGAGGCACGAAATTTTGCCAGTATGGGGCCCTGAAATATCTAGTGGCAGTCCTGGGGACAGAAGTAGTTCCACATAATTTCTCTCTGGTACTGTAGGACTTTCAAATTCCCCATAGTTCTTCCTTTCCTCCTTCAAACTGGATAAAGTCAGGTGGGGGGATTCTCCGCTATAAGGCTCATGTACACGAGCGTATAAATCAGACGTGTGCTATCCAATTTTTGATAACACAAACAACACATTGACCCATGTTATTCAATAGTGCTGTTCAGATTAACAAGTTTTTTCCTAGGTCTAACTGTGAAAAAAATTGCGGCATGCCATACTCTCTTCCGAGTCTCAGATGAAACTCACCTATTCAAATCTATAGGTGCTTAAAAAAAAAAATCAGATCTCACATGGAGCATCTGATTAAGGATTCATTTCTATTACTGTATAAAGCTAGAATACTGTATTAGATCATGTACATATTTTAAAGGAAACTGTCCTTAAAATGAGACCAGAAGCACCGCTGTAGTAGAGACTCAGTCCACAATATCATGGATTAAAGTGAGAGTCAGTAGTTTGAGCTGCCACGTACCTGCAGCTCTCATTTTCACCCATGATATATCTGACTGGATGATAAATACAGTGGCGATAGTGCAATCCAGGCAATTAGTTACCAGGACGTATCTCATATCCATAAATTGTAACATACCGCCTTAGCAGACGCGGGGTTAATTGAATAAAATGCAAGTTAAAGTGAATGTATTCTAACAAAATTATATATATATATATATATATATATATATATATATATATATATATATATATATATATACTAGATGGCAGCCCGATTCTAAAGAATCGGGAGTCTAGAATCCATATATACTTTATTTATTCAAATGTAAGAATAATACAATTAATAAATAATAGTAAGAAAGAACAAAAAATGGCTGCACTTACCAGCTCTTGACAATTCTTGACAGTACGGCACATTTCTGATTGGTCGCTCGCGGCAGGCGGCAACCAATCCAATCAGAAAAGTGCCGCGCACCACGAAGGCATATATCTTTGTCCACCCTGAGCGGGTGTAGGACGCTGGTGACGTCACTTATCTCCGGACATTATCTCCGGATAAAGCCACAGAAGTTGGCACAAATTGCCGGAAGTAGTATTCTAGGCAATTATATATTAGATTTTAATGTTATCAGTGTTTACCTTTGAACGTTTATATTGTATTGTCCTGTCACCAGCCATGTGTACGATTATCGGCCGAAAGCCTCTCTGGAACCAATAATCACCCCATGTAAAGGTATCTTTATAAGTTAAAGATTCAGAATACTATGACTTTTATCATATCCTGAACAGTCAAGTTTTTTATCAACCGTTAAGGTTTTCTGGTTGAAGTAAAAAAAACGGAGTGTTTACAGTTTGAAACCATAAAATGTTGAAAAATTATGTCATTCTTGAGTATATCACTCAATGGTGCTCATAAACGTGTCAAATTTGATCTATAATATACTTTAATATACGTTACTTTAATCTTTAATATACTTAAGAACAGGGCCCCAGACATCACACAGGGGGTCTGAAACACCGCACAGTGGTCCAAAATATCGCTGTGCTCTGCCTGGGGCCCCATATGCTGCCTGGGGCCCCTGTGCTCTGCCTGGGGCCCCATATGCTGCCTGGGGCCCCTGTGCTCTGCCTGGGGCCCCATAGGCTGCCTGGGGCCCCTGTGCTCTACCTGGGACCACTGTGCTCTGCCTGGGGCCCCATATGCTGCCTGGGGCCCCTGTGCTCTGCCTGGGGCCCCTGTGCTCTGCCTGGGGCCCCATGTTCTGCCTGGGGCCACTGTGCTCTGCCTGGGGCCCCATAGGCTGCCTGGGGCCCCTGTGCTCTGCCTGGGACCACTGTGCTCTGCCTGGGGCCCCATATGCTGCCTGGGGCCCCTGTGCTCTGCCTGGGGCCACTGTGCTCTGCCTGGGGCCCCATATGCTGCCTGGGGCCACTGTGCTCTGCCTGGGGCCCCATATGCTGCCTGGGGCCCCTGTGCTCTGCCTGGGTGTAGGACACTGGTGACGTCACTTATCTCCGGACATTATCTCCGGACATTAGCTCCGGACATTATCTCCAGACATTAGCTCCGGACAAAGCCACGGAAGTTGGCACAAATTGCAGGAAGTAGTATTCTAGGCAATTATATATTAGATGGGCATTTCCTGAAGGAAATACATGGTGCTTGAACAGCGCTACCAGCTTTACAGCAGCACTTTTCACACACGGGACTGGGGGGCGCGCTTACTTTTGCACCCGGGGCCGGGGGCGCGCTTACTTTTGCACCCGGGGGCGCACTTACTTTTGCACCCGGGGGCGCACTTACTTTTGCACCCGGGGGCGCACTTACTTTTGCACCCGGGGACGCACTTACTTTTGCACCCGGGGGCGCACTTACTTTTGCACCCGGGGGCGCACTTACTTTTGCACCCAGGGGCGCACTTACTTTTGCACCCGGGGGCGCACTTACTTTTGGGGCCGCACTTACTTTTGGTGGGCGGGGCTCCTCGGCCTCCGATTTGGTTGGTGGGGCCCCTCGTCCTCCGATTTGGTGGGTGGGGACCCTCGGCCTCCGATTTGGTGGGCGGGGACCCTCGACCTCCGATTTGGTGGGCGGGGACCCTCGGCCTCCGCTTTGGTGGGCGGGGCCCCTCGGCCTCCGATTTGGTGGGCAGGGTCCTTCTGCCTCCGATTTGGTGGGCGGGGACCCTCGGCCTCCGCTTTGGTTGGCGGGGCCCCACGGCCTCCGATTTGGTGGGCGGGGTCCCTCTGCCTCCGCTTTGGTGGGCGGGGCCACTCGGCCTTCGATTTGGTGGGCGGGGCTCCTCGGCCTCCGATTTGGTTGGTGGGGCCCCTCGGCCTCCGATTTGGTGGGGGGGGCCCCTTATCCTCCGATTTGGTGGGCGGGGACCCTCGGCCTCCGATTTGGTGGGCGGGGCCCCTCGGCCTCCGATTTGGTGGGCGGGGCCCCTCGGCCTCCGATGTGGTGGTCGGGGCCCCTCGGCCTCCGCTTTGGTGGGCGGGGCCCCTCGGCCTCCGATTTGGTTGGTGGGGCCCCTCGGCCTCCGATTTGGTGGGCGGGGACCCTCGGCCTCCGATTTGGTGGGCGGGGACCCTCGGCCTCCAATTTGGTGGGCGGGGACCCTCGGCCTCCAATTTGGTGTGCGGGGACCCTCGGCCTCCGATTTGGTGGGCGGGGACCCTCGGCCTCCGATTTGGTGGGTGGGGCCCCTCGGCCTCCGATGTGGTGGGCGGGGTCCCTCTGCCTCCGCTTTGGTGGGCGGGGCCACTCGGCCTTCGATTTGGTGGGCGGGGCTTTTCGGCCTCCGATTTGGTTGGTGGGGCCCCTCGGCCTCCGATTTGGTGGGCGGGGCCCCTTATCCTCCGATTTGGTGGGCGGGGACCCTCGGCCTCCGATTTGGTGGGTGGGGACCCTCGGCCTCCGATTTGGTGGGCGGGGACCGGCCTCCGATTTGGTGGGCGGGGCCCCTCGGCCTCCGATTTGGTGGGCGGGGTCCCTCTGCCTCCGATTTAGTGGGCGGGGACCCTCGGCCTCCGCTTTGGTTGGCGGGGCCCCACGGCCTCCGATTTGGTGGGCGGGGTCCCTCTGCCTACGCTTTGGTGGGCGGGGCCACTCGGCCTTCGATTTGGTGGGCGGGGCTCCTCGGCCTCCGATTTGGTTGGTGGGGCCCCTCGGCCTCCGATTTGGTGGGCGGGGCCCCTTATCCTCCGATTTGCTGGGCGGGGACCCTCGGCCTCCGATTTGGTGGGCGGGGACCCTCGGCCTCCGATTTGGTGGGCGGGGACCCTCGGCCTCCGATTTGGTGGGCGGGGCACCTCGGCCTCCGATGTGGTGGGCGGGGCCCCTCGGCCTCCGATGTGGTGGTCGGGGCCCCTCGGCCTCCGATGTGGTGGGCGGGGACCCTTGGCCTCCGATTTGGTGGGCGGGGCCCCTCGGCCTCCGCTTTCGTGGGCGGGGACCCTCGACCTTCGATTTGGTGGGCGGGGCCCCTCGGCCTCCGATTTGGTTGGTGGGGCCCCTCGGCCTCCGATTTGGTGGGCGGGGACCCTCGGCCTCCGATTTGGTGGGCGGGGCCCCTCGGCCTCTGATTTGGTGGGCGGGGACCCTCGGCCTCCGATTTGGTGGGCGGGGACCCTCGGCCTCCGATTTGGTGGGCGGGGACCCTCGGCCTCCGATTTTGTGGGCGGGGACCCTCGGCCTCCGATTTGGTGGGCGGGGACCCTCGGCCTCCGATGTGGTGGTCGGGGCCCCTCGGCCTCCGCTTTGGTGGGCGGGGCCGGGCCCCTCGGCCTCCGATGTGGTGGTCGGGGCCCCTCGGCCTCCGCTTTGGTGGGCGGGGCCGGGCCCCTCGGCCTCCGCTTTGGTGGGCGGGGCCGCTCGGGCTTCGATTTGGTGGGCGGGGCCCCTCGGCCTCCGATTTGGTGGCCGGGGACCCTCGGCCTCCGATTTGGTGGGCGGGGCCCCTCGGCCTCCAATATGGTGGGCGGGGCCCCTCAGCCTCCGATTTGGTGTGCGGGGACCCTCGGCCTCCGATTTGGTGGGCGGGGTCCCTCTGCCTCCGATTTGGTGTGCGGGGACCCTCGGCCTCCGCTATCGTGGGCGGGGACCCTCAACCTTCGATTTGGTGGGCGGGGCCCCTCGGCCTCCGATTTGGTTGGTGGGGCCCCTCGGCCTCCGATTTGGTGGGCGGGGACCCTCGGCCTCCGATTTGGTGGGCGGGGCCCCTCGGCCTCTGATTTGGTGGGCGGGGACCCTCGGCCTCCGATTTGGTGGGCGGGGACCCTCGGCCTCCGATTTGGTGGGCGGGGACCCTCGGCCTCCGATTTGGTGGGCGGGGACCCTCGGCCTCCGATTTGGTGGGCGGGGACCCTCGGCCTCTGATGTGGTGGTCGGGGCCCCTCGGCCTCCGCTTTGGTGGGCGGGGCCGGGCCCCTCGGCCTCCGCTTTGGTGGGCGGGGCCGCTCGGGCTTCGATTTGGTGGGCGGGGCTCCTCGGCCTCCGATTTGGTTGGCGGGGCCCCTCGGCCTCCGATTTGGTGTGTGCTCTGCCTGGGGCCACTGTGCTCTGCCTGGGGCCCCATATGCTGCCTGGGGCCCCTGTGCTCTGCCTGGGGCCCCATATGCTGCCTGGGGCCCCTGTGCTCTGCCTGGGGCCCCTGTGCTCTGCCTGGGGCCCCATGTTCTGCCTGGGGCCCCTGTGCTCTGCCTGGGGCCACTGTGCTCTGCCTGGGTGTAGGACACTGGTGACGTCACTTATCTCCGGACATTAGCTCCGGACATTAGCTCCGGACATTAGCTCCGGACAATAGCTCCGGACAATAGCTCCGGACAAAGCCACGGAAGTTGGCACAAATTGCAGGAAGTAGTATTCTAGGCAATTATATATTAGATATATCAGTCTGCTGAGCTCCTTTTGTTTTATATACCATGTTGCCTACAGATAGGACTGCATGTGCAACATGAAAGGTGTCCTTTAGCCTCTGAAGGAGTAAGCCAATATTGTCATTCATGACCAAGCCCCATTTTTCAAAGCTGAACAGTATCACTTTAAATGGTAATAATACCTATGGAATGTTTCATCATATCCCAGTGATTCCGAGAATGTTTTTTTTCATGGCATATTGCACTTTATGTTAGTGGTAAATTTAGCTAGATATGTTTTACGTTTATTTTAATGAAACTGAAATATGACAAAAATGTTGAAAGATTTGCAATATTCAAACTTTCAATCCTTATACCCATAAACCAAATAGTCATACCACACAAACTAGTTAAGAAAGGACATGCCCAATATGTCTAATTTATGTCAGCATCATTTTTAAAACATGCTTTTATTTGTTAGGATGTTAGAAGGTTTAAATTATTTCACTTTTATCAAGAAATTTACAAATCCAATATATTTACGGATCTGTACAGTTTTGAAATCACTTTTAGGGCCCATATATTGGGAATCCCCTCAAAAGTGAATCCATTTTAGAAATCGTACCCCACAAAATATTCAAAGCTGCTGTCCGCAAATGTATTAATGCTTTAGGTGCTTCATAGGAATGAATGCAAATTGGAATGAAAAAGTGAAAAATGTAAGTTTTATCCACTAAAATATCGCTTTAGCTCTCAATTTTTTTCATTTTCACAAGGGGTTATGAGAAATTGGACCCCACAATTTGTTACTCAATTTCTCCCAAATGAAATTGGCAGCGTTTCTCATGACTGACTGGAGTAACATTTCTGTTGAAGCATACGGAGGCACACATCATTGACAAGATGCGTCAAACTCATTAAGTGGTGTGCGCCTCTTAATGAATTCTATGCATCTTTTTGCTGCACGCCCATCATTAAGACTGGTGTACAAAATGCCAGCCTTAATGAATCGAGGCCATTGGGTTTATAATATGCAGTATGTATATGTCTTCAACATGCAGAGAGTGTGTGTATAAATTGCAGTGTGTAATATACAGTTCATGTGTGTGCAACATGTAGTTTGTGTGTAATATACAGTTTATGTCTGTGTAACATGCAGCATATGTGTAACATATATAGGTGCTTCTCATAAAATTAGAATATTATCAAAAAGTTAATTTGTTTCAGTTCTTGAATACAGAAAGAGAAACTCATATTATATAGAGTTATTAAAAACAAAGTGATCTATTTCAAAAAGGTCCCTTAGTCTTTTTCAGTAGGCTCCACAATCATGGGGAAGACTGCTGACATGACAGATGTCCAGAAGGAGGTCAGTGAAACACACCACAAGGAGGGTAAACCACAAAGGTCACATTGCTATAGAAGCTGTATCCACGCATATCAATTTAAACTTGAGTGGAAGGAAAAAGTGTGGTAGAAAAAGGTGCACAGGCAATCGGGATAACCGCAGCCTTGAAAGGATTGTTAAGAAAAGACTATTCAAAAATTTCAGGGACATCACAAGGAGTGGACTGCTGCTGGAGTCATTGCTTCAAGAGCCACCACACACAGATGTATCAAGGACATGGGCTACCAGTGTTCCATTCCTTGTGTCAAGCCACTAATTAACAATAGACAATGCCAGAAGAGTCTTACCTGGGCCAAGGAGAGAAAGAACTGGACTGTTACTCAGTAGTCCAAGGTGTTGTTTTCAGATGAAAGTAAATTTTGTATTTTATTTGGAAGTCAAGGTCCCAGAGTCTAGAGGAAGAGTGGAGAAGCGCACAATTTAAGCTGCTTGAGGTCTAGTGTGAAGTTTCTTTTGGCAGGTATGCAACAGATACAGACTAATTTGTGTGCAGGAGGAGTTTACACTTTTCTGACAGTAGATGGCGATGTTGTTACTGTTATATGCTTAGTTGAAAGTAATGCATATACTTGTTGAACTTTGGTTCCACTTTCTCTCTGGTAAAAGATCCTTCAGACTTCCTGTTATGCTGTATTAAGAAGCTGATGTATGTACCTCATGTTCTGTGTAGATAAAAGATGACTTACCCAATATAATCTACTCTCACAAGTTTCTTCTGCGACCAAACTATGCAACAGGTCATGGGCCCAGCATAGAAGTTATGGAAGTTGTTATTGTCTAAAGATGATTTATGGGAGGTAATCACTACAGACAGAACCAATGATAATAATCAGACATGGGATAAGAAAAACAGACAAGCAGGAGCTACTAAATTAGTGGAGGATGATAAGTTAATCCATATAAGGAATAAAAATACCGCAAAGGGAATGTGGGAAGCAGTGAGAAAGCTACATGAAAGATCCAACTTAAATCACAAACTATTCCTGCTAAGAAAACTTTACAAGATGAGATTAAGTGCAAGGAAAGACATGCAGGAGCATATAAACTTCATGATGGAGGTGGTAACACAGCTGAGATCATTCGGTGAAGACATTAAGGAAAGCAATATAGCAGCATTATCATTGTGCAGTTTACCAGATTCATACACTGCAGACATTACACTAGAGCTTGTAAAGACCAAACTTATAGATGAATATCAAAGAAGGAAAGAGCAAACAAATTATTCCACTGAAAGGGATAGTAAAAATGCTCTTAAAGCGATAGACAAAAATCCCCATAATACAGAGACAAGAGAATGTTTCAGATGTAATAAAAAGGGATATTTAAAGAAAGACTGTACTATATGGAAAGCAGAACAACAGAAATTACAACAAAAGGAGAATAAACAGAAAGTAAAAAACACAATTTCTAACCCACATGCAGATCACTGGAATAGTACATTTAAAGTAACTGAAAAAGAGTCATCGCCAGGCTGGTTTATTGACTCAGGAGCAACAAGTCACATGACTAGTGATAAAAGCTTCTTCACTGAACTTGATGAAAGTAAGAAGGAAGCAATTTATCTTGTTAATGGGAGTAAAATAACCACATAAGGTATTGGACAAGGAATGCTAATCTGTCCTGATAGATTTGGGCATAATTCAAAATTACTAGTAAAGGATGTGTTATATGTTCCAGGAATAGAAGGAGGATTGTTATCTGTAAAGCATCTGACAGCCAAAGGACTTACTGTAAAATTCAAAGATGATAATTGTACAATCCTAGCTGGAGATAGGGTAATAATTAGTGTCAAAGCAGGTGAACAATTATACCATCTAGACACATTAAAGGAACAGATGAAGTTATATACACATGATCACAAGAATTGCATTCACATGTGGCATAGATGTCTAGGACACAGACATCCTGAGAGTATAGTGGCATTACAAAAGAAGAATTTGACAAAAGACCTATTGATATCTGATTGCTCAATTACCGTAAAATGTGAATGTTGTACAAAATCTAAAGTTACAAGAGTATCTATACCTAAAGAGAGTGAGACAAAAAGCACAAGACCACTTGACTTGGTACGCACTGATGAATGTGGACCCATGAAAGTGACCACATCAAGAGGTAATAGATATATGGTGACCTTCATAGATGACTACTCAAGAGACACAGTCACATACTTGATAAATAACAAAAGTGAAGATTTTGTAAAATTAGAAGACTATGTGACAAAGTCAAATGACAAGTTTCAGAGGAAGCCAATCATCATCAGAAGTGATAATGGAGGTGAATTTACAGGACACCATATAGAAAACTACTTAAGTCAGAATGGAATAGAGTATCAAAAGACTGTTCCATACACACCTGAACAGAACAGGGTAGCAGAAAGGAAAAACAGAACTCTGACTGAAATGATAAGATGTATGCTAACAGACTCCAAACTACCAGAGAAATACTGGGGTGAAGCAGGAATGACAGCTACTTATCTGCAAAACAGAATTTTTTCAAGAAAACTGAAAAAAAACCATATGAACTGTGGCAAGGTAAGAAACCAAGTGTGAATCATTTAAGATTTTTTGGTTGCAAAGTTTTTATGTTTATTCCAGAAGAAAAATGCTCCAAACTTCAAAACAGAGCCATTGAAGGAATATTTGTCGGATATAGTGACAATTGCAAAGGATACAGATTCCTAGTTCCCAAGACAGACTGTCATGGTTCCCAATGGCAGGGGAACATCAGGAGCATAGAAAAACGGACAAGCTCTCGGGTGATGGAAACTAGAGCTGACCACGATGCTAAACCTATCACACAACTAATAGTAGCCAGGGAACGTATCTACGTTTTTGCTAGACGTCTCGCACCAGCCGGAGAACTAACTACCCCTGGTAGATGAAATATAGTCCTGGCTTGCCTCCAGAGAAAATCCCCACAGGAGATAGTAGCCCCCCACATATAATAACGGTGAGTTCAGATGAAAAGACACACGTAGTATGAAAGCAGATTTAGCACAGCGAGGCCCACTAACTAGATAGCAGAAGGATACAATAGTGGACTTCGCGGTCAGCTACAAAACCCTATCAAATACCATCCTGAAGTTACCTTAAACTCATGTGCCAACTCATGACACCGGAGTGGTAACTTCAGCCCACAAGAGCTTCCAGCTGCAGAGAATCACATAACTGCAAACTGGACAAAACATACAAAAATAGACTAAGGACAAAAGTATCCAACTTAGCTGGTCAGCAGACTGGGAGCAGGTACATGCAACAGAATGACTCTGGTTACATTGATGGCCGGCACTGGAAAGACTGAGGAGCAAGGCTAAATAGGAAACTCCCATATCCTGATAGAAACAGGTGGAAAGCACACAAGACACCAGTACCACCAGTGACCACTGGGGGAGCCAAATAACAGAATCACAACAGTACCCCCCCCTTAAGGAGGGGGCACCGAACCCTCACAAGAACCACCAGGGCGATCTGGATGAGCCCTATGAAAGGCACGGACCAAATCAGAGGCATGAACATCAGAAGCTGTAACCCAAGAATTATCCTCTTGACCGTAGCCCTTCCACTTAACCAGATATTGAAGTCTCCGTCTGGAAACACGGGAGTCCAAGATCTTCTCCACCACGTACTCCAATTCACCCTCAACCAGCACAGGAGCAGGAGGCTCAACAGAAGGCACAACTGGCACCTCATACCTCCGCAATAACGACCGATGGAAAACATTATGGATAGCAAAGGACGCTGGGAGGTCCAAACGGAAAGACACAGGGTTAAGAATTTCCAAAATCTTATAAGGACCGATGAACCGAGGCTTAAACTTAGGAGAAGAAACCCTCATAGGGACAAAACGGGAAGACAACCATACCAAGTCCCCAACACGAAGACGAGGACCAACACGACGATGGCGATTAGTAAAATGCTGAGTCCTCTCCTGGGACAACTTTAAATTGTCCACCACCTGACCCCAAATACGATGCAACCTGTCCACCATAGTATCCACTCCAGGACAATCCGAAGATTCCACCTGACCTGATGAAAAACGAGGATGGAACCCCGAATTGCAAAAGAAAGGGGAAACCAAAGTGGCAGAACTGGCCCGGTTATTAAGGGCAAACTCTGCCAACGGCAAAAAGGTGACCCAGTCATCCTGATCAGCAGACACAAAACACCTCAAATAAGTCTCCAAGGTTTGATTAGTACGCTCCGTCTGGCCATTCGTCTGGGGATGAAATGCAGATGAAAAAGACAAATCAATGCCCATCCTGGCACAAAACGCCCGCCAAAATCTGGACACAAACTGGGATCCCCTGTCAGAAACTATATTCTCCGGGATACCATGCAACCGAACCACATTCTGAAAAAACAGAGGCACCAACTCAGATGAGGAAGGCAACTTGGGCAAAGGCACCAAATGAACCATCTTAGAAAAACGGTCACACACCACCCAGATGACAGACATTTTCTGAGAAACAGGGAGATCAGAAATAAATTCCATAGAGATGTGTGTCCAAGGCCTCTTCGGAATAGGCAAGGGCAACAACAATCCACTAGCCCGAGAACAACAAGGCTTGGCCCGAGCACAAACATCACAAGACTGCACAAAAGTACGCACGTCCCGAGACAGGGAAGGCCACCAGAAGGACCTAGCCACCAAATCCCTGGTACCAAAAATTCCCGGATGACCTGCCAACGCAGAAGAATGAACCTCCGAGATGACTCTACTGGTCCACTCATCCGGCACAAACAATCTACCAGGCGGACAACGATCAGGCCGATCCGCCTGAAACTCTTGTAAAGCACGTCGCAGGTCAGGGGAGACAGCAGACAAAATCACCCCATCCTTAAGGATACCCGTAGGTTTAGAATCACCAGGGAAATCAGGTTCAAAACTCCTAGAAAGGGCATCTGCCTTCACATTTTTAGAACCTGGCAGATACGAGACCACAAAATTAAACCGAGAGAAAAACAACGACCAACGCGCCTGTCTAGGATTCAGACGTCTGGCCGACTCAAGATAAATCAAATTCTTGTGATCAGTCAAGACCACCACCTGATGTCTAGCACCCTCAAGCCAATGACGCCACTCCTCAAATGCCCACTTCATCGCCAAAAGCTCCCGATTACCAACATCATAATTTCGCTCGGCGGGCGAAAATTTTCGAGAAAAGAACGCACAAGGTCTCATCACTGAACAATCTGAACTTTTCTGTGACAAAACCGCCCCCGCTCCGATCTCGGAAGCATCAACCTCCACCTGAAAAGGAAGTGAAACATCAGGCTGGCGCAACACAGGGGCAGAAGAAAAGCGGCGCTTAAGCTCCCGAAAGGCCTCCACAGCAGCAGGAGACCAATCGGCAACATCAGCACCTTTTTTAGTCAAATCAGTCAAAGGCTTGACAACGCTAGAAAACCCAGTTATGAATCGACGATAAAAATTAGCAAAGCCCAAAAATTTCTGAAGGCTCTTAAGAGAAGTCGGCTGCGTCCAGTCACAAATTGCCCGAACCTTAACAGGATCCATCTCAATAGAAGAAGGGGAAAAAATGTACCCCAGAAAAGAAATCTTCTGAACCCCAAAAACACACTTTGAACCCTTTACAAACAGAGAATTGGTCCGTAAAACCTGAAAAACCTTCCTAACCTGTTGAACATGAGACTCCCAGTCATCCGAAAAAATCAAAACATCATCCAGATACACAATCATGAATTTATCCAGATATTCACGGAAAACATTGTGCATAAAGGACTGAAAGACCGAAGGGGCATTTGACAGACCAAAAGGCATTACCAAATACTCAAAATGGCCCTCGGGCGTATTAAATGCGGTTTTCCACTCATCCCCCTGCTTAATTCGCACCAAATTATACGCACCGCGAAGATCAATCTTAGAGAACCACTTAGCTCCCTTAATGCGAGCAAATAAATCTGTCAGCAATGGCAAAGGATACTGATATTTGACTGTGATCTTATTTAAGAGTCTATAATCAATACAAGGTATCAAAGAACCATCTCTTTTGGCTACGAAAAAGAACCCTGCTCCTAAAGGAGATGAAGAAGGACGAATATGTCCTTTTTCCAAGGACTCCCTAATATACTCTCGCATAGCAGCATGTTCAGGTACAGACAGATTGAATAAACGACCCTTAGGAAATTTACTGCCAGGAATCAAATCTATGGCGCAATCAAAATCTCTGTGAGGGGGAAGAGAATTAAGAGTAGACTCCTCAAAAACATCACAATAATCAGACAAAAAAGCCGGGATCTCAGAGGGAATAGATGAAGCAATGGAAACCAAAGGTACGTCCCCATGATTTCCCTGACATCCCCAGCTTAGTACAGACATTGTTTTCCAGTCAAGGACTGGGTTATGAGTTTGCAACCATGGCAATCCCAGCACTAATACATCATGTAGATTAGACAACACAAGGAAGCGAATCACCTCCTGATGGTCTGGAGTCATACGCATAGTCACTTGTGTCCAGTATTGTGGTTTATTACTAGCCAATGGCGTAGAATCAATACCCTTTAAAGGTATAGGGACTTCCAGAGGCTCTAGATCAAACCCACAGCGCCTGGCAAAGGACCAATCCATAAGACTCAAAGTGGCGCCGGAATCCACATAAGCATCCGCGACAATAGAAGATAACGAACAAATTAAAGTCACAGACAAAATAAACTTGGACTGCAAAGTGCCAATAGCAGAGGATTTATTAACCTTCTTTGTTCGTTTAGAGCATGCTGATATAACATGAGTAGAATCCCCACAATAGAAGCACAACCCATTTTTGCGCCTATAATTCTGTCGTTCGCTTCTGGACAGAAAACTATCACATTGCATACTCTCTGGTGCCTTCTCAGAAGACACCGCCAAATGGTGCACAGGTTTGCGTTCCCGTAAACGCCGATCAATCTGAATAGCCATTGTCATGGACTCATTCAGACCCGTAGGCGCAGGAAACCCCACCATGACGTCCTTTACGGCATCAGAGAGACCTTCTCTGAAATTTGCCGCCAGAGCGCACTCATTCCACTGAGTAAACACAGACCATTTTCGAAATTTTTGGCAATATATTTCGGCTTCATCTTGCCCCTGAGAGAGGGCTATCAAGGCTTTTTCAGCCTGTATCTCTAAATTAGGTTCCTCATAAAGCAACCCTAAAGCCAGAAAAAACGCATCCACATTGAGCAACGCAGGGTCCCCTGGCGCCAATGAAAATGCCCAATTTTGAGGGTCACCCCGCAATAATGAAATCACAATTTTAACCTGCTGTGCAGGATCTCCAGCAGAATGAGATCTCAGAGAAAGAAACAATTTACAATTGTATTTAAAATTCAGAAAACAAGATCTATCTCCGGAGAAAAACTCTGGTATAGGAATTCTAGGTTTAGAAGGAGAGGGAGACAAAGACTGCAATTAGAGCTGAAATGCAACTGATTCAACTATAGAGCAAGTACAGAGGAAAAAAAAAAAAAAAAAAAATTTGCAGACTTCTTTTTCTCTCCTTTCTTCTGCCAACAGTTTTAACACTTGGCCGGCCATACTGTCATGGTTCCCAATGGCAGGGGAACATCAGGAGCATAGAAAAACGGACAAGCTCTCGGGTGATGGAAACTAGAGCTGACCACGATGCTAAACCTATCACACAACTAATAGTAGCCAGGGAACGTATCTACGTTTTTGCTAGACGTCTCGCACCAGCCGGAGAACTAACTACCCCTGGTAGATGAAATATAGTCCTGGCTTGCCTCCAGAGAAAATCCCCACAGGAGATAGTAGCCCCCCACATATAATAACGGTGAGTTCAGATGAAAAGACACACGTAGTATGAAAGCAGATTTAGCACAGCGAGGCCCACTAACTAGATAGCAGAAGGATACAATAGTGGACTTCGCGGTCAGCTACAAAACCCTATCAAATACCATCCTGAAGTTACCTTAAACTCATGTGCCAACTCATGACACCAGAGTGGTAACTTCAGCCCACAAGAGCTTCCAGCTGCAGAGAATCACATAACTGCAAACTGGACAAAACATACAAAAATAGACTAAGGACAAAAGTATCCAACTTAGCTGGTCAGCAGACTGGGAGCAGGTACATGCAACAGAATGACTCTGGTTACATTGATGGCCGGCACTGGAAAGACTGAGGAGCAAGGCTAAATAGGAAACTCCCATATCCTGATAGAAACAGGTGGAAAGCACACAAGACACCAGTACCACCAGTGACCACTGGGGGAGCCAAATAACAGAATCACAACAACAGACAGAATCACAGTGAGTAACAGTGTAACATTCACTGAAGATCTAAATGATGACATAATGACATCACTGGAAACGAAAAATGAGAAAAATGACAGTGATATAACTGCAGGAAAATCTGATGTGAAAGAAGTGGAAATCGATGAAAATCAAAAAACTGAAAGTCAAGAGATACAGCTCCATACAGACACAGAACCAAGACGCTCAATAAGAGAAAACAAAGGGAAGACCACCTCAACGTCTTTCATACAAGGCAAGTACAAACAAAATTTATGAACCTACATCTTGGGAGGACATATTTCAACTTTCAGAAGAAGAAGCCAACAAATGAATAAAGGCTGCAGAAATAAAATCCATGTATGATTCAAAGATATGGACACTGACAGAACTACCAAAGGAAAAAAAGGCTATAGGATGTAAATGGGTTTTTAAAGTAAAACACCAAGCAGACGGCACAGCTGATCGATACCGAGCAAGACTCGTAGCAGAAGGCTATTCTCAGAAATATGGAGAAAACTATGATGAGACATTTGCTCCAGTTGTCAAACACACCACAATCAGAAATTTGTTTGCAACTGCAGCAACAAAACAAATGCAGTTGAAACATCTGGATGTAAAGGCAGCATTTCTGAATGGAGACTTAATAGAAGACATTTACAAGGAACAACCCCCAGGATTCAAGGACATGATTTGTAAGCTACAGAAATATATGGTTTAAAACAAGCCGCTAAAGCGTGGAATGATAAAATCACAGAAGTACTCATAAATGAACATTTTCAAAGAAGCAAAGTGGATCCTTGTCTATATACAAAGACACTGACAGACAGATGGATCAATGTGCTGATATATGTGGATTATATTTAAGTTTGTTTTGAAAAAGAAAGGGAAGAAGCGGAGATAGTGAAATCTTTGGATCAACACTTCAAGATCAAAGATCTGGGAAATGTGAAACGGTACCTAGGAATACAGATAGAAAGAGAAGAAGACGGGAGTTTCCTTCTTAATCAAAATCACATGATTCAAGACATAATTGAAACATTTGGATTGAAAGATGTAAAAACAGTAAAGTCTCCAATGGAAACCAACTATCTGAAGGAAATAAATAGTGAACAGAATCTGTTACCGAATAATGAACAATACAGAAAGGCAATGGGAAAATTATTATATCTTGCGACTGTTACACGGCCAGATATTGCAGCAGTAGAGGAAATTTTGAGCAGGAAGGTGTCAAAGCCAAACAAAATGGATTGGATTGCAGTGAAGAGGGTAATCCATTATTTGAAAGGGACTAGCAGTGTTAAACTGAAACTACCTGCAAGTGAGAAATGCATTTTAACTGGATATGTTGATGTAGACTGGGCTGGAGATCCAATTGACAGGAAATCTATCAGTGGCTCTCTTTTCTTCCTCTCAGGTGGACCAATTAGTTCGACTAGTAAGAAACAATCAATAGTAACACTGTCATTGACAGAAGCAAAATATGTCACCGCAGCACATGCCAGGCAAGAAGTTCTATGGTTAAGACAGCTGCTAAAAGACTTAGGACAAGAAGAATTGGGACCAACAAAGATGTATGAGGACAATCAAGGATGTCTAGTTCTTGCTCAGGAAAGAGTTAATCTAAGAACTAAACACATTGATTTGAAGTTTAACTTCTTGAGAGATCACCAGGAACAAGGAATCCTTAATTTAGAGTACTGCCTAACTGAAGATATGACAGCAGATATTTTCACAAATGCATTGAATGCTGAAAGACAGAGACTGATGAAGAAATTAGGCTTAACTGAATAAGTCTTTACTGTGTTTACACAGTACCGACAAGTACCCGACAAGCTTTTTGGAGATGGAAATTTCATTCTCCAGCAGGACTTGGCACCTGTCCACACTACCAAAAGTACCAATACCTGGTTTAAAAACAACAGTATCACTGTGCTTGATTGTCCAGCAAACTCGCATGACCTTAACCCCATAGATTCTCTAGATTGTCAAGAGGAAGATGAGAGACAAGAGACCCAATAATGCAGACGAGCTGAAGGCTGCTATCAAAGCAACCTGGGCTTCCATAACACCTCAGCAGTGCCACACGCTGACTGACTTCATGCCACGCCGCATTGATGCTGTTGTAACATGCAGCTTGCTATTACAGGTCATGTTTTCAGTATTTCCTTAGTATTGCACAGGGGATAATTGCATCACCTGTGCAATTCTAAGGAAATCCTGAAAACATGACCTATTGGTGGCTCTTGAGGACGGGAGTTGGGGAACACTGGTGTATAGCATACAGTGTGTGTGGCATTTAAAATTACTATCACTACCCGAATAATAATGATCTGCATTAGTTCTCCCTTTAGATGTAAACATGGGGTCTGAAGTTATATGTATGACCTGGAACATACGAGGTATCAAAACCCCTCGAAAGAAAATCAAGGTATTTTCGCAGATAAAAAGATGTCATCCTCATGTTGTAGCACTAATAGAGACACATTTAACGAGGGACACGGCTCGATGTATGCAAAAACCGTGGGTACAATGGTCTCTACATGCCTTTCACACTAGCTACTCAAGAGGGGTCTCTCTGTTGATACACAAGGAGGTTAGGTGGGAGGCCAAGGAAGCGAGGCGTGATCCAGAGGGTCGTTTTGTCTTTGTGCATGCATTCATTAATTCACGAGAATATGTGATATTGTGTATTTATAACCCCCCCCCCTGCCAATATGTCGGTCCTCCGTATGGCCCTGGGCTTCTCCCTAAAATATCCAGATGCCAATGTTATTTGTATGGGTGACTTTAATCTAGTTATGAACCAATCCATAGATAGACTGAGATTAGATGGCGCAGTGTCCGGGGACGCTTTACCTCAATCCCCCTCTCAATTGGCACTGTTCATGGAAGGTCGCGGTTGGCTAGACTTATGGAGAATAAGTCATCCAGAGGTCAGGGGGTATACTTGCCACTCATCTACTAAGCAGTCTTTGTCTCGAATAGACTATATATTTGGGTCGGGTGGTTTGGCATTATGGGTGGATAGTATTGAACATGGTAATCGAGGGATCTCAGACCATAGCCCAGTTATTCTTAGACTAAGGGTACTGTCACCCTCTGCAACTTTCCAACGATCACGACCAGCGATACGACCTGGCCGTGATCATTGGAAAGTCGTTGTGTGGTCGCTGGAGAGCTGTCACACAGACCGCTCTCCAGCGACCAACGATGCCGAGGTCCCGGGTAACCAGGGTAAACATCGGGTTACTAAGCAGGGCCGCGCTTAGTAACCCGATGTTTACCCTGGTTACCAGCGTAAAAGTAAAAAAAACAAAACAGTACATACTCACATACCGGTGTCCTTCAGGTCCCTTGCCGTCTGCTTCCCGCTCTGACTGAGTGCCGCCGTAAAGTGAAAGAAGATCACAGCGGTGACGTCACCGCTGTGATCTGCTCTTACTTTCCGGCCGGCAGTCAGAGCGGGAAGCAGACGGCAAGGGACCTGAAGGACACCGGTATGTGAGTATGTACGTTTTTTTTTTTTTTTACTTTTACGCTGATAACCACCGTAAACATCGGGTTACTAAGCGCGGCCCTGCGCTTAGTAACCCAATGTTTACCCTGGTTACAAGCGAACGCATCGCTGGATCGCTGTCACACACAACGATCCAGCGATGACAGCGGGAGATCCAGCGACGAAAGAAAGTTCCAAACGATCTGCTACAACGTACGATTCTCAGCGGGGTCCCTGATCGCAGTAGCGTGTCAGACACTGCGATATCGTATGGATATCGCTGGAACGTCACGGATCGTACCGTCGTAGCGATCAAAGTGCCACTGTGTGACAGTACCCTCAAATACGGACAATCTGATAATAATAAATCCTGGAAACTGAACCCCTTTTGGTTAAAATTAATAGACTCTAGTGATAGGACAGTCGACCAGTTAAACTGTTTTATTTTAACACACCCGGAACCCCAGAACCTTGGTTTATTTTGGGATACCCTGAAGGCATATCTGAGGGGGTGCTTATCTTCTACCATTTCCTATATCAAGAGGATGACGGCGGGGAAGGATGATGAGATAGAGCAAAGATTAAAGGACTCAGAAGCCGCTTATATAGCTAATCAGACTAGCAGTAACAGAATTGCTTGGCTCACTTCTCAGAGGCTATATACTCAACATGCAGACGTTAAGTCAAAACGCAAACTATTCTTTACCCGTCAGTCCTACTTTGAGCTGGGGAATCAGGCCAGTACACTCCTGGCCTTCTTAGTGCGCCAACATAACGCCTCCAACACAATATTGCAGATCCGTATATCAGATGGTTCATTAGTGTCCTCTACTGACGAAATACTTAAAGGTTTTTATGATTATTATAACTCATTATATAAGTCTAGTAGTAGTTTTGATATTTATGAATGTTTAGATTACTTATCGGATATAACGTTCCCCTCACTGAGCCCATCCCAGCAGGCCTTTATGGAGGCTGAATTTACTCTGGAGGAGGTAGAACATGCTATAGCAGACATGGCTACTGGGAAGGCCCCGGGACCTGATGGGTTTCCCATTGAATTTTTTAGGAAATACCGTGACAAATTAGCACCTATTCTACTGAAGGTACTCAGGGGAATATGGGGAGGAGAGTCTGTGCCTGACACGTTTTATGATGCCAACATTATCGTGCTCAGGAAGGAGGGGAGGGATCCTCTGGATTGTGGATCATATCGACCAATCTCTTTAGTGAACGTAGACTACAAAATCTTCACTAAAATTCTGGCTACCAGACTGAATACGATTATATTAGATCTTATACACCCGGACCAAACTGGTTTTATGCCTGGGAAAAGCACTTCCATTAATATCAGGCGGGTGCAATCGGTTATTCAATATAGTTCACTAGAACCGGATAATAAATGGGCATTGGCTTCGCTGGACGCAGCCAAGGCTTTTGACTCCCTTGAGTGGTCCTTCCTTTTTGCATGTTTGCGGAAATACGGATTCGGGGACAAATTTCTAAGAGGGATAGGCACATTATATGCAAAACCTAAGGCGCGCATGGTGGTGAATGGTTCTATGTCTGCACCGTTTTCTTTACATAGGGGAACTCGCCAGGGATGCCCTCTTTCCCCAGCTTTATTCGCCTTGGCGATAGAGGCTTTGGCAATACGGATGAGGTCCTCTGTAGACATTAGGGGGATACATATTGCTGATCGAGTGGACATTATCGGTCTCTATGCTGATGATATGGTGGTGTTTATGGACCAAACAGAAGATACATTACCAAAAGTAATAATGATGATTGATAAATTTTGTACATTTTCTGGTCTCTATATAAATTGGGATAAATCTGCCCTGATGCCTCTCTCCCACGCCCCAATGTCATGCCTTGAAACTCTCTCGCTATTGAACATTGTCTCCAATTTTAAATATCTGGGAATACATATGTCTCAGCGCAGTCAACTAGATTTACATCTTAATATACACCCACTACTGGATCTAGTTAAATCCAAATTTGCTACCTGGGATAAACTCCCACTTTCTGTGACTGGTCGTATTAACCTGATCAAAATGATACTGCTCCCCAAATTGAGCTATTGCTTCCAGCACAGCGCTGTTTCAATACCTAAATCTTTCTTTGCAACCCTAAACTCCCTTACTACATCCTTCATATGGGGGAAGACTAGGCCTAAACTTAAGTTGTCCACTCTGCAGAGACCCAGGCAGGGGGGAGGGGCGGCCTTGCCGGACTTCTACCTATATTACCTTGCCGGACAGGCTAAAATGATAAACTCATGGATGCCCGGGAACCCCCTTCCTAATTCTGAAAGTCATATACTACACTCAGCCAAAATCGATTGCCCGTTGGGGTTTTGGAACTGGAGAAAATTAATATTCCCCGTTTGCTGCCTCTGCTCCGATCGACACGATCAATATGGAGGCAAATTAAAAAAATAATTAAATTTGTTGACATAGCAGTCGAAATGCCACTGTGGAATAACAGTTATTTTCTGGAATTATTGGGGCACCCGTCCACTGAGTTTTGGATAGCGCATGGTGTTCTCTCAGTGGGTAACATACATAACCAGGGGATTTTTATCTCCTTTGAACAATTACAAAATACTTATAATATACCGAGGTCTCAATTTTTCTGCTATTTACAACTAAGATCAGCCTTCCAGTCGCACGTACGGAATATGGGTGCGGGTCGAGCTATCTCGTCTCTACCGTTAATAGGAATTCTTAATTCGCAGGGCCCTCAAGGACTCATTTCCTCTCTATACACCCATCTATTATCCATAGGCGGAGGATCTATTATAGACTCAATTAGGGGGAAGTGGGGGAGGCTCCTTCCGGATACACTGGGAGAATGGGATGAAATCTTGGAATCTCCAACTAAAGTCTCCCCATCAATCAATAATAGAATGACCCAATTGTATATTATACATCAATCCTATTTGACCCTGACTCATCTCTTTAAAATGGGTCATCTCCACTCATCAGACTGCTTGAGGTGTCACTCCAGTAATGCGGATTTCACTCATATGATTTGGAAATGTCCTATTGTTTTCCATTATTGGAAAGAGGTGACGACACTATTGACATCCTTGGTATCGATCCCTGTCCCACTTGAGCCATTGATATGTTTGTTTGGAGTATGGAAAGCGGAGGCCTGGGACCATTACACTGGGATTTTTCTGAGAGAGACACTGTTTATGGTACGAAAGGTGTTGGCACTACGGTGGATGGGTGGTTCTAGCCCATCTCTCAAAGCATGGGTTGAATTAGTGAATTAAATTATTCCGTATGAGCGGACATTGTATCAAAATAGAGGATGTCCAGCTAAATTTGAAAAAATATGGGGAAGATGGAACTCCTCCTGTCATACTTTATAGGCAGTAATAATACAGTATATGCGTGAGTGGTGGGGTGTACGGTTTTGGAGGCATTGCTTACTTGCAGGGCGGAATTTAATACAGATTCCTTCCTTTGGCGGCACTGTATGTTAGTTTTAGAAGGTTTTTTTTGTTTGTTTTTTTTTGTGAGGTTATTGTAATTAAGGTTATAAAATAGGATATTAATGATCAATATGCACTGTTTGCTATCTTTGTAACACTTTAGACATGACAATGCATGGTAATTGTCTGTAATTTAAGGATAATTATGGATACAAAGCAACTGTGTGTATGATTTATTCTGCAATTAATAAACGAATTTAAAAAAAAAAATTACTATCACTACAGACGAACATTCATAAGTGTAAACATGTTGGCAATCACATCACACAGCTATTAGAAACACACTTGTTCATCGGGTAATTGGATGATTTATGCCGGAACCAAGATCATTGTTGCCGACAGCACATTGCCCGTTGTAAATAGCAGATGCGCTGTTGATAGCATGATGCTGTATTGGGACAGAATAACCCATTAGTGATCGTTCTGTCCCCATCATGCTTTATCAGACTGTAAAGAGGCCGGGAAACAAGCACCAGATACCTTGAATATAATCGATAACGCTCATTTAACTGTGGCATCTGCTTGTGTAAATGAACCCTAAAAGGTTTAATATGTTAGCATTTGAGGCCCCAATTTTAACTTTGCCCAGGCCCCATTTTGTCTAAAACCAGCCTTTGTCACACAAGTGAATTACAGCTGTCTTAGGCCAAATTCGGAGGATTGCAGCCTGTGTTCGGACTGTTATACACAGATGTCTGAAAAGAGATGAAGATTTAATTCCATCCTGGTAGATCAGGATAATCTGAGAAAGGCTTTCCTGGTTTCACAGGGCAGGATCACATTTATGGTACCACACGTGTACATGGGCTGTAACATTTATAGACCTGGATCACCTTGTCATGCACAGATTGATGTAAAATTACAGAGGAAAATATAAATTCATACCAGTTTTCTGGTGACATCCCGGGGGAGGTAACCATAGTCCAGATGTACAATTTATGGTTTCCATTTTATGTCCGCTTGTGGTTGTGAAGCCTTCAAGACAGCTGTATTGAATGGTGTCAAAAGCTTTATACATCTCCTTTGCATTATGCAAAATTCCACTTGGAAGTGATGGCCTCAAGCATTTTTCTGGCAAAGAAACAGGGAAAATCTACTATTTATTGGCCTATACATTATCAGGCTTAATGCATTAGCTACATTAACTCGTGCAGAAAACCCGTATGGCAGAACACAGAGGCCCACATTTATCAAAACTTCCTAAAAGTAAAACTAGCCTTGTTGCACATTCAAAGCTCAGCTTTCATCTCATTAAATTAAAGGGGTTTTCTATTGTTCTTCCTTGGCTAAAATTGCAAATACAAACAAGAATAGTAATAATATTCAGTTGAGGGGATTACTCATCCTGCAAAAAATGAACAAGACAAGCGCTTGCTTTTATTTGTTTTTGACGGATGAGTTACATTTCCAATTGACACCTTTTTGGGCCACATATAATTTTGAGGCTTTGGAGGGCACCTCCCATATATGAAGAAAAGGAATAATCAACCTATACATATCAAAAGTATGCAAAAAGAACAAGAAAATATATATATATGTATACAATGGTGGTCATCTTGAAATAGTTTATTACAATTAACAATAATAAGATAAGCCAGAAATAAGTTAAAAACATTTAAAATTTTCAAAAAACTGATCGTCACATCCAAACATAGACTAAGTGTGAACAGGTGCTGAACCTAGAGTCACCAACTCATATACAGTCAAATAAATAAGGCAGCACACTGCGGCGCTAAAACATGCAAACATGAAACATGAAAATTGAACTGCATTGCTGCACTAGAAATATGAAAAAATGAGAGCGTCTAGCGCATAAATTGGCCAATTCATGTGTACCTGGTAGCCACATTAAGGCATCTCTCGTATACCAGGTCCTAAACTTTCCTTTCCTCGCTGAGAATAAACATCTTCATCTGAATGGGAACCTGTGAATCCTCTTCTTAGGCTAAATTTCTCTCTCTTTGTGGAGGGGTAATGGACCTGCTGCGATTAAAACATCTGTGGCTAAGAGGTAGAGGAGTGCTCAGTCAGAAGGCTAATGAATACAAATTTCAAAAAAATGACCGTCACATGCAAACATAGACTAAGTGTGAACAGGTGCTGAACCTAGAGTCACCAACTCGTATACAGTCAAATAAATAAGGCAGCACACTGCAGCGCTAAAACATGCAAACATGAAACATGAAAATTGAACTGCATTACTGCACTAGAAATATGAAAAAATGAGAGCGTTTAGCGCATAAATTGGCCAATTCATGTGTACCTGGTAGCCACATTAAGGCAGGTTCCCATTCAGATTAAGACGTTTTTTCTCAGCAAGGAAAGGAAAATTTAGGACCTGGTATACGAGAGATGGCTCTTGGACAACTCTTCTGATAATTCCTTTCACTCCTCTGTCTGAAATCTTGCAGGCCGGTTTATGGTGAAATTATGTTCTTTCCACTGCCGGATTATGGCCACAACAGTGCTCACTCAAACATTAAATAATTTAGAAATTCTTCTGTAACCAGTGCTATCAGTTTGTTTTGCAGCAATAAGGTTGAAAAAGTCTTGAGACCACTCACTGGTTTTATCCATCATGATATGATTCTTGAGTAGCATCATGGTAATGAGACACCTTTTTATATGCAATCAGTTGAACTAGCTAATATTATTTTTCATCAAGTGTCAAGATTTTGCTGCGGTTGCACGGGCCAGGGGTTCCCGGTAGCCAGGCAGGCAGTCTATCAGGGATGTCACAGTGGCGATCGCCCAGCACCGTGGCCTTGACCGGGCAAATGAAAAGGGAATTTTTACAGGGGATAATAGTTTATGGTTGTAAGCTGGGATGGGCCACAGGACAATAGGCAAGCAGCCTGGTGAGAAGCAAACAACTGTTTGCACAATTATTAGAAAATGGAAGAAACACATGATGACTGTCAAACTTGCTTGGCCTGGAGCTCCAAGCAAGATCTCGCATAGTGTTGTAAGGATAATTATGAGAAAGGTAAGGAATCAGCCTGGTTAGTAGCCTGAAGAGAGCTGGGACCACAGTCACAAACATTACCGTTAGTAACACACTATGCCTTAATTGATTAAAATTCATGCAAGGTCACCCTGCTCATGCAAGCACATGTCCAGGCCCATTTGAAGTATGCCAAAGACTATCTGGATGAGCCAGAGGAGGCACATGATTTAAAGGAGGTCATGTGGTCAGATGAGACCAAAATAGAATTTTTTGGTATCAACACCACTCGCCGTGTTTGGAGGAAGAAGAAGGATGAGTACAACCCCAAGAATGCCATCCTAACTGTGAAGCATGGTGGGGAAACATCATACTTTGGGGGTGCTTTTTTGCAAAGGGGACATGACAACTGCACTGTATTGGAGGAAGGATGGATGGGGTAATTTATTGCTAGATTTTGACTAACAACCTCCTTCCCTCATTAAGAGCATTGAAGATGGGTCTTGGCTGAGTCTTTCAGCTTGACAATGACTCAAAACACACAGCCAGGGCAACTAAAGAGTGGCTCCATAGGAAGCATTTCAAAGTCCTGCAATAACCTAGCCAGTCTCCAGACAAAAACAAATGGAAAATCTTTGGAGGGAGCTGAAATTCAATGTTGATCAGTGACAGCCCCGAAACCTGAAAGATCTGGAGAAGACCTGTATGGAGGAGTGGGCCAAAATATCTCTTGCAGTGTGTGCAAACTTGATCAAAAACATCAGGAAATGTCTGACCTCTGTCATTGCAAAAAAAGGTTTCTGTACCAAATATTAAGTTCTGTTTTTCTATTGTATCAAATACTTATTTCATGCAATAAAATGCAATTTAATTATTTAAAAATCATACAATGTGATTTTCTGATTTTAATTTTTAGACTCTGTCTCACAGTTGAAGTGCACCTACGATAAAAATTACACACCTCTCCGATCTTTGTAGGTTGGAAAATTTGCAAAATTAGCAGTGTATCAAATACTTATTTTTCCAACAGTAAATATTTATAGCTTTGTCGCCAAAAAAGGAGGAGAGCCCAGATACATTTTTCGCACAGGGGCCCCAAGCTGTTTTTGTCCGCCCCTGCACGTGATGTCTTAGACCTAATAGAAAACTGAACAATTAGCTAGGTAGAAGGGAAAAATGAGCAATTGTAAGTACACAGTGTGTATAATATAAGAATAGATGTTGTTGCACTCTTACTGAGACATTTTGCTGGAGGTTCCCATCTTTGCGATGTGCATATGATTTCATCTTCTTGCTTTCCAGACTGAAATGTATACCCAGCTGAACAAGATACTGATAGTTTCTTCCCCTCTTTCATCGGGAAGTAAAACTTTTTGAACATGTAAAAGTACTGAGCAATCTTGCCGTTTTCTATCTCAGGAAAATCACAATCGTTTTCTGTAACACAAAATAAAAAATACAAAAACTGAAAAACTAAGCAATGCAGTTATAATTATCTAAGAACATCTGTAGATTTGAAAAGTCTAAATGAAATATTAGAAAATTGCATATAAAGAAAATAGTCTACTAATAATGGGGCTCTTCTATGAGTAACAGGGGACTGAATATTGTTGTGTTTTCATAAAATATGTGATTTTATGAATCTTTTTCTTTTATTACAATGTTCACTGTACGATGTGTTTACTGTGGAAATTGCAAAACAATAAAGGGGTTGTCCCAACAACAAAATAGATTTTAATCAATAGATGTTATAAGTTCTACACTTGGATGTGTCAAAAAATGTTCTCTTGCTGAGATAGTTTTATAAATGTGCCCCTGCTGTGTCCTGTGTAATGCGCACAAGATAAAACAATTTTATATTTTGATAAATTGAGCTTTTACTGACTCGGCAAGTCCAAATTTGCTTACTTTTATTTTTTTATTTATTTTTAACTGGGCAAAAGGGAAGGAATTTCCAATATTTATCCTTTTTTATTTTTATTTTTTTTTATAACTGTTTTACATTTTTTTTAGTTTATCTAGGGAACTTGAACCTTCTTGATCGTCTGTGTTAATGTAGCACAATATTGAAGTATATACAGTAGTGCTAATAACAGGCTCCTAAGAAGCCCAGCCACAAGCTAGTCTTCACAGGAGTACCGTAAAGGCAAGCACTTCAGCAGGGCACAACTGCCATAGTAAGCCAACCGCACCTCGGGATAACGTCATGAGGCCGTTGAATGTGGCCAATGGGCAAGACGTGTGACAAGATATAATGCATTAAATGATAATAATAATAATAGACAGTGGCATTTACAAGCTCTCTCTGGCCACTGCTGTAACACAACCAGCGTCTCCCTTGTGTGGCGCAGGATCAGCTTCTTAGCCCGTTGCATACACCCTCACCAGCTATATGACATTTTAGTACATCATGGGGTGGGAAAGGGTTGAATAAAAAATACTTTTTTTTCATTTTCAAAATATCTAATAATCCTAAAGGTTCACATACTTCTGCCACTTACAGATGTAATACTAAAACATTTCCCTCATTTTAAAAAAGTCTCAATTATTTTACTTATTTGTTTGATTTGGTTCTTTTTATCTACTTTTTGGACTCGTGTAAAAATCAGATGTTGTTTTAAGTCAAATTTATCCAGAAATATGGAAAATTCACAACCTTTCCAGCACCAATGTATAAGAAGCAAGTAGAGGCCAAACTAACTTTAGAAGTTTACAAATAACCCCCCAAATTATGTTATCCTAAATCTGATTTTTAAACATAAACAAGTGAAAATAGGGAGGAATTAACATGAATTAGACAGGATATGTCACAACCTTACCTCCTGCTATACATGACGCAAAGAACACTGAACATAACAGCAAGACATTCTGTAACTTCATGTTTCCCTCGTTAATGTTTCCATCCAAGTATTTGTGAAACTTCCAGATTTTAGTCAACTTTTGTAAAATGTTTGTTAATTATTAACAATGCTTGTAATGATTACACCTTCTAGTTTAGGCTTTGCTTATATAGTGTAAGTAAATGGGAAAAACAAATATAAAACAAAAAAATAAATAGAATTTGGATTTTTATAATTATAGTGACCATAATAATATAGTTTAATATAAATCTGGTAAAATGTATCATTATTTTTTACAAGGGACATAGAATATATATATCTAACATAATTCAATCTAATATTCAGTGTAAGGGTTCATGCAAAGACCAGTCCAAATCAGTCCGAAGAGGTGATGAGAATTGGCGGTCACGCTTAGGCCAGGAGAGCCACGGCCAGTCCGTGCATTGTGCTCCCAGATAGGACTGATTTGCTCGGACATCTGCACGAGAACTTATAGTCCATAAAATTTAGATACGTTATTGGCCAACTCTATGCTCCACTTAACCCCTTCATGCTGTGGCCAATTTTCATTTTGCGCTTTTGTTTTTTTTCTCCTTTTTTTCTATGTCTCATAACTTTTTTATTTTTCCATCAACATAGCCATATGAGGGCTTGAATGTTCAAAATAAATTCTAGTTTTGAATAAAACCATTCATTTTAAAATACAAAGCACTTTGTATTACTTAGATTTTAATTTTAAGGTGTTTGTTGTGCCGTAAAAAAAGGAAACAGCTAAATTGCCCAACTTTAATCCTAATAAAACTTCAATAGTGCAACTTTGTGATTGTGGATGGAGTCAATAATGGAAATAAGGGTTGCTGTCAACACCAACTAATGAAGGCTCGTGCTGAAACATGCTTTTGGGCTTCCACCATTACAGTGGCAGAAGACAACTATGGGTAACTGATTTATTCTTTTTGTGTTGGGACTCACTGAATCTTAATTCATTGATTCTACTGTTTGCCCAAATGTATTGATCTACCATTATTTATGATTGTTTGGGTTCCTTTTTTAGTTCTTTTGGACTTTTTGACTGAAATATACAGAATTGTTTATTAGATTTATTATCACTTATGGATTGAGTATATCTCCTGTACTCCGTTTGACAAGCCGACAGACTACATTAAGGTACAGTTAGGTCCATATATATTTGGACAGAGACAACGTTTTTCTAATTTTGGCTATAGACATTACCACAATGAATTTTAAACAAAACAATTCAGATGCAGTTGAAGTTCAGACTTTCAGCTTTCATTTGAGGGTATCCACATTAAAATTGGATGAAGGGTTTAGGAGTTTCAGCCCCTTAACATGTACCACCCTATTTTTAAAGGGACCAAAAGTAATTGGACAATTGACTCCAAGGATATTTCATGGACAGGTGTGGGCAATCCCTTTGTTATGTCATTCCCAATGAAGCAGATAAAAGGCCTGGAGTTGTTGTGAGGTGTGGTGCTTGCATTTGGAAGGTTTTGCTGTGAAGTAAACATGCGGTCAAAGGAGCTCTCCATGCAGGTTAAACAAGCCATCCTTAAGCTGTGAAAACAGAAAAAAACCATCCAAGAAATTGCTACAATATTAGGAGTGGCAAAATCTACAGTTTGGTACATCCTGAGAAAGAAAGAAAGCACTGGTGAACTTGTAGCGCCCCCACTGCCGCAGGGCCGAGGGGTACCCGGTACCGGGCCTCTGAGTCTCTGCTCTGGGGTTGTCACGGTGGCTAGGCCACAAATCAACATGCAACAAGTCAACATCAACAAGAGTCAACATACAGGCACATAATGCCTCATATTCCTTGACCTACTGAACAATACATCTGACATAATTAACAATTCACACACTGCATCAAGTATCCTGTGTCAAGTATTGCTCATGTAGGCAGTGGTGTGTTTGGGTGCCACGCTTACAAATTAAAGAATTTATCCAAGTCCCTGTTGGTCGGTCCAAGACTGATTCTATGTCAAGAGGTGCTATATCTTCCCTTAGAATTCAGAGCAAAGCATGCATATTACTGACATTTCACCCCCTTTGCTCAGCTAGAGGCATAATAGGAATTGTAGGACTTTACATTAGACCTGGTCAAGCTGCGGGCAGTGGATAACATCCGCCCCTTTGACTTTTCCTTTCCGGTCTGTGGAACAGGACAGCCAAAGAGCTAGAAGCGGTCATGCACTGCAACACGGCTGCCCTCCCACACACATTTCTATTTCACCAGTATCTGCATCTTCAGAATGGTGGAACAGGGCGTCATTGGCTCCTTGGTGCACCATTTAGTCTTTGCGACTGAGATTCAGCAAAGCAGACATGATGTAGATTATGGCTCCTGTGCGGAGCCTCAGTCCACACACAGCAGAGACTGGAGCAGCGCATTATGTGGGTACATCATATTGTGTTTGGAGGCTGTGCAGCATCATACTGTGTTTGAGGACTATGCAATAGTACAGTCTGTGGATGAGGTGGTTGCCACTGCTCAAGAATCCCTGCCATCGCTGTTGAATAGATGGTTGGGGAGTTCTTTCCCCCTTTTGGGAGGACCGTCCAACAGTATTGTTTACCTTCGCGAGTAAAAAAGAAAAGATGCCGTCAGTCAGGGTGCAGGGGTATAGAAAAGAATGCATTTTGCCAAATTAATGACTGTGAAACATTTTGTGACCGTACGGTGTCTGTATTAGGGACAATTGAGATTACACTCACTGTAACATCATTAATGGCCTGTAAGTCCTGAAATATTCTGTGTCAGGGGAACCCTTGGGTCCTTTTTTTTTTTTTTTCCCTTAATTGGATACAAAGGGGTGTTGCAGGGGGAAGATCTTTGCACCAGAACCCCTGCCTTAACATACTCTTTAATATCCCTGCTCAGGGCCATTGATTTGACTAGGGTCAAAGGGGTATTGCTTTAACCAAAGAGGAGTGGTTCCTTCTTTTAATTTAATCAAAACAAGGGGGAATGGGCAGTCGACCCACATCAGATTTTCCCCTTGCCCAAACGGTGTCTGGCACCTGACTCTTTTTCCTGTCCTCAGACATTCTGGTGTCAGGCATTACCTTCATCACTCTTGCCATATACACCATTTTTGAAATATTACACAAGTGATTATATAAATCAGACACTAATGTCCAAATACTATTTATACCCGTATTTGATTGGGTAGAGTACCTCTTAAGAAAACTAAATTTGATTCACAGAATATGTTACCAAAAGAAAATTATATATATGAAAATATATATATTTACGAAAGATACTGAGTTATAAAATGGGAGAGCACAATGCCATAGGCCACAGCAAAGCACACGCTTATTTTAAGAAGGTAGTAGCCCTATGTAAATCCATAACTAACAGTTCCAAATATAAAAAGAAGGGATTTGAAAAATACCAAATACCAGTTACTTGCGATAAGGTATATGTGTGAGGTGTCCTTTGTCTCCAAGCGCACTTGTAAAATGACGGGCGTAACTACTTGATTTGGGTCTCACTGGTGATCTGTCAGCTGACATTTTGGGTCAGAATGAAAACAGCTACGACAGTTTTGGTGCCCAACGTGGGGCCGTGTAACCAGCCTATTCGGAATCCGTATGTGGGAGCTTCCTGAGAGATAGATTGGACATGCAAACGACAGCTGCAGCAAGGTGAGAAATATTATTCTTACAATCTGTTTGCACCTGCAATCTCTCTTCCGGATTTCTCCATACCTCTGGTTAAAAGGCTGTAAACACGGTTCAAAGAATCCACACATCACCAGTGAGTTTTGTGTTATGTCCGTATGAGAGTTGAATAATAGAGTTATAAGATGATAATTGTGATAATTGTTATCTGTATTATTTGTCAATATCCTAATTGGTTGTGTATTTGTTTAGTGTGTGTAATACAAGAGCTGGGATAGGCTCTGTGCAGTGTTGTTATTTTGGTCATTTTGGATTGGCAGTACATTATATGAAGCTGTATTTTGTGTAAGGCCGTGGTTTTTGTTGTTTGGCCTTAAAGTGTTTTCAGAGTGTCAGTGGACACTGCTGCAGTTTTATTTATATAGAGTTGTGTTAATTCCAAAGTGCAAAATAGGCAGGCTGTGTGAACCTTGTATGTATGTCCATGAGAAGCTCTGATTGAGATAAGGGATTTTCTTCTTGTAAAATCAACTAAAAAGTGAAAGGAAAAAAAAACAATCCCTGAATGAGCATGTATGAATGAGTCATCACATAAGTATCATTACGTATCTAACTGTTGTTGAAAGTCCAGGATGAATGAGTTGTGGATATGTCTATATGTGGTTTGGCCGGACGCGGTCAGAATCAGCTTATTCAAGTTGTGCAGTGATTTGCCTGTATAGAGAAATTGTTTTTAATTCCGAGAGGATGAATGTTGGTGTCACCAAGCTCTTATCTGTGCAAAATACCAGATGGGAGGGGGGAAGCGGACCCCTGCGCTAATTGCTTGTAATTTCTCCCCTCGGTGCTGTGGGCTAGAGGAAGGGGGGCATGGAGCTACGCTCAAATATTGTCCTTGGTTTAGTACACGCTGAGAGATTTGTGTTTAAAGCAATAAGTACTGTATGAAATTGAAAGTGATAAAGAACTGTGCCTATTTTTAGAGGAAAACTTGTAAGTGATTGAAAAGATTGGCAAAAGATTCACCTGCTTCAAGTTGAGTGATTGATATAGCAAATTGAGGATCAGCAGAGGAGGTACCCAACTGCACGGCTGATGTAGTATAGGTGGTGTAACCTGCTACAGTCAGTCTACGGCATTAGGTGGTGTAACCTTGCCGTCCATGAAGCTGTGCTAGCCAGCTGATTTACCGAGTGGTAGGTGGTTAACCTGCTTGGTGAAATCCTTTAAGTTTACCGAGTGGTAGGTGGTGTAACCTGCTTGGTGTTGTTGAGCGGATAAGTTGAAGCCATGGGCAACTTATTCTGTGCGCAGTCAGGGCCCCCAATGGGATCCAAAAACTGCTGTATAGATTGGAAAAAGGAAGCAGTGAAAGATGTGAAACCAATATTGAAAAAAGGCAAAAATGCCAGTGAGTGGATGTTTTGTTGTACAAAAAGGCACAGACAAAGGACGAAAGTAAGGTGTATTATGAATGTTTTGATGCTTAAAAGTCCGACTATGACTGACACATTACTGCTATGGTCATACCTTGGTATAACCAGAGACCCAGACAAGACAGATGGACTGTGGTCAGACAAACCCAGACTGGAGAAATACTTGTATGATCTGTGCTGCAACCCGACCTAAGAGAATTACACTGAATCCTGTCCGGACAAGATCACATGTAGTGACATAAGAAGCTGACACAGGATTGTGGTTGGTGGATAGTGGGGACATTAACTTTTGGGAGTAGGCTGACAGTAATCCTTTTGGGAAGGAGCTGTAGACCAGCATATCATGTCACCCCCAACCGGTCATCTAGTCACCCCCACCACCAGAGAACCAACCAAAACAGGTAGGGTAAAACAGATACAGGAGTGTTATCCCTGGAGGCCCTCTGACTAGCTAGTTATGCTAAAAACAATTGGCTGACCCTAAGAACCAACCTTTCCCATTTTTCAGATAAAGACAATATGATGGACGTATAAGTGCACCCACCTGGGCAGGCCTAGGGAGTTAGTGAGCACAAAAACAGGTGACGTACTAAGATGCAAACTAAGACTTTTACGGATGTGACAAAAGGAGAGAGTAGAGATGTACTTTAGACGGTTACAGCTGAAATGGGAAGACATGGGGTACAGTCCAGTAAACCCACTTGATGTTAAAGTATTGGTAAATACATTCATTGACGGTATGACCAAAGACTTACGAGACGCAGTACAGACAGCTAGACCTGAATGGAGGAATGTAGATCCAAAAGATCTCCTGAAAGTTGCTAAAGGAGTTGAACAAACTAGGACAATAAGACGACGTGTCATGTATGCTGGAGTACAAGGAAAACAGTAGAGACGCAGTAAGGGACCTAAGGACTTAGAAACAGTAAAGTGCTGGAATTGTGGAGAAAATGGACACTCAGACATCAATATACCACTTCCTTCACCTTCAGACTAGGAAACTGACAACCCAGTGACAAATGTGTGCCCTGTTCTTGTCCCCTCCGGCCTGGTCCTTCCTTGATGACCACCATACCAATGCCGGGAGGGAAAGAGACAGAATTCTTGATTGACAATGAGGCAGCTGGAACTGTGGTACACAAAGACTTGATAACGTCAGACATGATTACTGACGAGACTGTGGAATACGTGAGTGTAGAGGGACAAGCGACTGAAGCCCCTATGACTAAACAAATAAGACTAGAATCACGAGATCGTGCTTAGAAGAGCTGCTTACAAAGTTATTGTTAGTGACATGACCTCTTGCTCTGCTGCCCGGACCAGACGTCCTGCAAGGAAGCTACAGTTTCCTTGCTGTGTTTTTTGGCAGAGAAGGGTTGCAAGGTCTCACGTGACAGATTACAGTATTGCAAACAAAAGGTGACATTTTTAGGACATTGTATTGCTGAGGGTACAAGACACCTGACTGAAGACAGAAAACAGGCAATACAAAATCTCCCTTTACCCAGGTCACACCAGCATCTACGCATTTTCCTAGGTTTGGTGACCTACTGTACGCCTTGGATAAGGTCTGCTTCACAAATGATGCAACCACTCTATGACAGGTTGTCATCAAACCCCTACAATCTCACTCAAGAAGCAATTGATTCTCTGAAGCTGCTCATTGTGCCAGCCCCGGCCTTAGGCATTCCAAACTATGATCAGCCATTTTTCTTATTTTGAACAGAGCAGGGAGGACATGCTACCGCAGTACTGACACAGCAACGTGGAGAGGAACAGAGACCAATAGCTTACTACTCAGCACAATTAGACCCAGTGATTAGAGGGTCTCCTACGTGTGTCCGTGTTGTAAGAGCTGCTGTATTACTGTTAGGCATGTGAGCTCACACTGAGTTTTTCGTTTGACAATTTGTTCCCCACATGACATTAATGCCATACTCGTACAAGTTCAACCAAACCATCTGTCCATGGCTAGACAGATTAGACTTGAATGTGCTCTAATACTAATTTAATGAATACGTCACCCTCAAAAGATACAATGTTCTGAATCCAGCCACTCATCTGCCTGTGGATTCAGAAAAGGGGGAATTGGTGACAGCATTAGAAAAAAAAAAAGTACTCTGGTACGTTGACGCACAAACATGACTGCATAGGAACTGATGAGTCAGGAGACAGTATGTTTTACATATGTTCGTGAAAAACCTGTTCCTAATGCATATGTTGAGGTTTTTATTTTTGTAGATGGCTCCAGATACCACCAGGATGGGCGATTCTACACTGGACATGCAGTAGTATCCTCACATGAGGTAATCCGAGTTGAACCACTCCCTCCTCACATGTCAGTGCAGGAGGCAGAGTTGAGGGCACTCACTGAGGCGTATAGAGCTGCTGCAGGTAAAGTCGCTAATATTTACACAAGATTCGAATTATGCATGGGGAATATCCCATGATTATCACCCTGTCTGGAGAAGCAGAACGTTTCTTACATCAGCCGGTAAGCCCATTAAAAATGCAGAGCTGGTGAAACAATTAGTGGAGGCATTGACGTTACCAGTCTAGGTTGGCATCGTCAAGGTAACAGCACACACGGACGGTGACTCTGTGGAGGTAGAGGGCGGACGACGCTGCTAAAGTAGCAGCACGGCGGCCTAGGGAGCAGTGGACGGTGGCGGAGAGTCAGCGTATTCCAGCCACACTGAGCCTAGATGTCCTGAAATCCCTCCAGCTGCCCAAACAGAGAAGGACCACGGGGGAGAATGGGAGCTGAGCTGAACTCAAGAAGAGTTTTGGGAGAATAAGGATAAATTGTATATACCAAGGTCCCTGTTCCTAATTATGGCACAAGCAACACTTGGCCCCACTCACACCTCAAAATGTCACATGTGTCCATGGTAGATGCCTTCTGGATCGCTCCTGGTTTCAGTTACGCAGCAGCAAAGCTCGTACGGTCATGCCTCATCTGTGCACAGCACAACCCTGGTAAAACAGTAAAAATCCCTAAGAAAGCGACACCCAGGCCTCTCTACCCGTTTCAGAGACTGCAGACTGACTACATACAGCTACCCAAGGTAGGAGTGTGTGAAAAATGTCCTAGTATGTGTAGATCTCTTCTCTGGTTGGCTGGAAGCCTATCTGGTAAAAATGTGCAAATGCTAAAGTGACTGCAGACAAACTGATGAAAGAACTGATCTGCAGGTATGGTGTCCAGAGACCATAGAAAGCAATAGGGGTACACACTTCACGGGAGAAATAATGAGGGAAGTCATGCAGGCCCTGGGAGTACAGCAAGCATATCATGCACCATATAGACAACAAAGTAGTGGGAAAGTGGAGAGCCTAAATGGGACACTTAAACTGAAAATTCAGAGGCCATGGCAGACACAGGAAAGAGCGGGATAGAGTGCTTGTCTCTTGCACTCTTGTCAGTCAGACACACTCCAAATAGAAAGACAGGCTTGTCCCCTTTTGAAGTCCTGTTTAGTAGTTTGCCAGAGACTGGTCTGTACTTCCCACAGGTGCTACAAATGCAACACGGTGCTATAACAGCCCATGTCCAGGCCTTGCAGAAAATACTTATTGTGGTGCATAAACATATGTTTTCGTCCATTCCAGATCTTAATGCCAGTGCAGACGCACATCTTCTGATTCCAGGTGATTGGGTGGTCATACACAGACACGTGAGAAGGAGCCTATATCCACGGTTTGACGGCCCTTTATAAAGTCCAGCTGACCACATTCACTTGAGGGAACGCCCACCTGGATCCATACCAGTCACTGCAAAAAGATCTTTTTACTAGCAGAAAGACTGTTGTTCTAATCACCTTGCTGGCAGTGGTAGGATGTCTGCACCTTACAGAGACACTGGATAAACTTTTAAGTGTTGACAAGGACAACAAACTTATTCAGCATCTTGCTTTTCTTACAAGCGACGCGGAAGGACAAAAACTGCTGGACTGTTGGATCTGTATACACAGCCCAGTATTTGTAATGGCTATGCTGTACTTAGCCTTTACCTCTGGAGCCAAGGAAGGTATTAACACCACACAGCATACTCAATGAGACTTGGACTCAGGTTTTCTAGGTTCCTTAAGGCTCTTAATGAGACTAATACAATATAGAGACTCCTTTTTAAATCCAGCCGATTGGCTTAGCGGCCTAGCAGGATGGATTATTTTTGGTATTTTTCAGACTTGTATGCAAATTTTATTGCTTTGCTTATTGTTTTATGTAGCCGTAAAAGCGCTAATATATGTCTTACCTAAGGCTGAACCTTCTGTAGAGTATCATAGGCCCCGTATGGCCACTGCTGACGGGGGAGTTGAGTGTCCACACTGAGGGTGGATGGGCGAAGCAGGTAGAAAGCCCCCTTGTGGGTACTAGACCCATGAGACAGTAGCTCCTTTGTGGACATCAGCTAACCCCGTAGCAAAGGTTATACCATTTACAAAAGGGGGAAATTGTTATAGAAGGGTTAATAGTTTGCCTTTAACTGCCTTGCCTTTAAGTGCCTTTTACTTTTAAGTGTTAGAATTACTAGAATCTGTTGACGCAGTAGTCTGATGGTCTCCCCCTTCAAGGAGACTACACTTCTTATCATGTATGTTCTCAATAGTCAGTCACAACATGTTCTGAGCTATGGTAAATAGAATATGACCCTGGGTGATGGTGGGGGCTACATGAGTTACATTGAAATGCATTTGATGTAAATGGTATAAAACATTGCTTTGGCTTTTTATATATCAGATAAAAGTGACTTGCTCACAGGAATATGTGTGAGGTGTCCTTTGTCTCCAAGCGCACTTGTAAAATGACGGGCGTAACTACTTGATTTGGGTCTCACTGGTGATCTGTCAGCTGACATTTTGGGTCAGAATGAAAACAGCTACGACAACTACGAGTGATCATCAAGTGTTGTAGAGCTGTGGTGGATCAATCTGTGTGGGGCTATGGGGTTCATACTGTTTGTAAGGCAGTGGGGACATCATACTGTGTGTTGGATGGCTGTAGGGACATCATACTGTTTTTGAGTGCTGTGGGGACCATCATACTATGTTTTGGAGGGCTGTATGGACTGTGCAGGAGACACTGTGGCCATCATATTGTATAGGAGGCTGTGGTGACTTCATATTGTATGGAGGGTTGTGGAGATATCATACTGTTTCGGAGGTTGTGGGGCCATCATGCTGTTTTGGAGGCTGTGGGGAAAATTCTGTGTATGGGATGTTTGTGGGTACATGATATTGTTTGAAGGTCTATGGGGCTATCATACTGTGTGGGAAGTTATAGGTAATCATACTATATGGGGTACGGTGGAGCAATCATACTGTTTTATAGGCTGTGAGGGTATCCTATTGTGTGTGAGTGGCATCTTATTGTGTGTGAGAAAATTATACTGTGTGTGGGGTTTGTGGGATTATCATATTGTGCAAAGAGAATAAAGCCAGCTCACCTGCCTTGGTTCATGTATGGAGTCCTGGCTTCGTCCTTACCACATGCAAGGAATGAAGAAGCCAAAGGGGAAAATGTACAGCTCCAGGTAAAAACAATGCATTTATTTGTACAAAATATTTAAAAGACACATCCTTAACGTGAGGAGGGTATTCCACTTTTTCATTTAGTGCTGTGGTGATATGAAACTGCAGACCTAACGCACATTAAAAAAAATATAATTTTTCTGTTGCAAAACGTTATACAGCCCACCATATCCCACTTTGTCATTTTGTTGGGTTGAAATTAAGCTGTCTGCAGATCTCACACACAAAACCAAAATTTGTTTTCTGTTGCTAAACGTTATACAGTAGGGGACCTAACTTTCAAATTGTTTGTAGTATCTAGTGTGTAATAGAGGCCTGATCCACAGGCCCCCCAAAAATGTTTCTATTGCTAACGTCATACAGTAGAGGACATCTCACTTTCAAATTGTTTGTAGCAACTAGTGTGTTATAGAGGCTTGATCCAGAGGCAACCAAAATATTCTTCTGTTACTAAAGTAATACAATATGGGACATCTCTCATTCAAATTGTTTGTAGCATCTAGTGTGTTATTGAGACCTGATCCAGAGGCCACAAAAAATTCTACTGTTACTAATGTCATACAGTAGGGGACATCTGATTTTCAAATTGTTTGTAGCATCTAGTGTGTTATAGAGGCCTGTTCAAGAGGCCCCCCAAAAATTCTTCTATTACTAACAGAATGTTACCCCTTAGACCCCAGTCCAGAGCCTCTCACCTAGCCAAATCAGTTCTCATGCTTCGCACTGACGAGGGTCAACAGCCCCAAACACCGTGTCTGCGAAATGAGATACTGATTTGGCTTTTATCCTAAGTCATATTGCACGACTCGTTAAAGGGTTGATTGTGACTTGTAGGATCGCTACTACCAACAGGTGGCGCTATAAGTCCTCTTTTTCTTAGAAGAGGCAATTTGCATATTTAAATTCCCAGAGGAGCATTGCACGGCGAATAAGCCTCCTTACCTTGACAAGCCAGCTGGTATGTCACTCTCCACAAGGAGAAACGTTACCCCTTAGACCCCAGTCCAGAGCCTCTCACCTAGCCAAATCAGTTCTCATGCTTCGCACTGACGAGGGCCAACAGCCCGAAACACCGTGTCTGCGAATTGAGATACTGAGATAGGATCGCTACTACCAACAGGTGGCGCTATAGAGTTAAGTCCTCTTTTTCTCAGAAGAGGCAATTTGCATATCTATTACTAATGTCATACAATAGGGGACATCTCACTTTCAAATTGTTTGTAGCATATCTTCTTTGTCATACAGGCCTCATCCACACTCAAATAATTATTTCTTCTGTGACTAACACGATTCAGTATGCCATATTTCACCTTGTAATTTTCTGCCCTGAAATTCAGCTGTTTGCAGAGCTGTTGCAGAGTTAAAAATCTATTTTTTTGTTGCCAATACTGTGCTCCTACCACACTATCTGAGCAACATGACTGGGAAAAAGTGAGGCCGTGGTGGTAGGGGAATTAGGCTTGGTGATCAAGATGTACATGGGGTAGGTGGTAATGTTTGTGAAAGCACTAGTGAACCAAAAATGTCACATCCTTTGCAAAGACAACTGACAACTTCTGTTACTGGACGGGCTACTCCACTACCTTTCTTTGGCAGACGCACAGTGGTACACCTTGTTCATGAGGCCCAGAAAGAGCATGTGCTTGAGTGGATGGGAAGCGCAGCTTCAAGTGGCCTCTCCTCCTTTTCCTCCACCTCAACATCACACCCAGTACAGTTCACAGAGGTGGCAGCCAAATTACCCTTGCTTTCCCCCATGCCCCAACTCTCCAAATATACAACTGACTGTACGGAACCACAGATGGGTGAGTCTGAAGAGCTGTTTACACATTATATGACATGGTCATCAGAAGTGTACTCAAAAGCTTCACAGAGTCGAGAGGAGGAAATCTGCACCAATGCAAAAAATTATTTTAGCTTGGATCCAGGGAATGACGAATTAGAGTCTGAGCAGCATCCTGACCCTCGTCATCAGACAATAACCCCTGGAGGGGAGTTGACCCTAATGAGACTCAGATATCTGAGGCTTACGCGGAATGTACTGTGCTGTCAGGGCAGGAAGAGGAGGAGGGCGACTCCAAGGGCAAGGAATGTGATAACACAAAGAATGATGATGAGGTGTTAGATCCCAGTTGGTGTGAACTTAGAGGCATACAGCTGAGTAGGTCATCTGAGGAGGAAGACGAGGAGGTTACGTTGGGCTGTACGTCGCAGACACGTGATGCAGCCACGACAAGCAATGCATCCTCAGCCATAACTGTGGCTGTGACCAGTAGCGTCCGTGGGTCTGCAGTTCACAGGGGTGGCAAGGGTTGCTTAGCCTGGGCCTTTATTGACACTGCAAAGGATGAGCCAACTAATGTAATCTGCCAACTTTGCAGAGTAGAAGTAAAAAGTGCAATAATTTGACTACTATATGTATGAACCTTCACATGCGCAATTAACATGCATTACTCTGGGAATCCCACTGTGCTAAAATGCGGACCAGCGATCCTTAGCAACCATCAGCCACCCCATCAATCGCATCTGCTGCTTCTTCCTCCTCCTCTGTTACCGTGCCAACTATTGAGATGCAGGTCTTTGACCGCAGAACCTTGGGTTCTTTACTAGCTCCAGTCACGTGACTGAGAGCCCGCCATCAGCTGTAACTGAAGCGGACATGCCTGCTGTTTTTGACCGATCTCGGTGAATGAGCACATCACAATTTTCTCAATCCACTGTAAAATCTCTGCCTGCACCTCTCTCACGGTTCAGTAGTTTGTCTGGTTCATCATACTCCACCCTCTCTCAGCACTGCAGCCAGCCCACGGTACCGCAGTTGTGGTCATGTAAAAGATTGTTTCCTCCAATCTGTTGGCCACGGAAATGTTGCCTTTTCGCCTGGTAGATACAGACGGATTCCGAAAGCTAATGGCCGTCGCAGTCCCCCAGTACCAGCCCAGTCGTCATTACTTTTCTAAAAAAGCTGTGTCTGCGCTACACAAGCATGTTGAAGACAACATCACCTGTTCCTTTACTAACTCTATGTGTGCCAGCAATCCCCAAGGCTTGCAGGACAAACCTCTACATTTAACACTTCCTCCACTGCTTCTGCCTCCTCCTCTATCTCCTTTAGGGCCTCCACCTGCACCGTCAACCTCCCCCTTAATGAGACACGCATTCCAACATTGCAGAGCGAATCTCCACCACCTCTGTACTGCGCAGCCAGGGCTCACCGCAATCAGGCAGTGTTAAAATTGATATGCCTTGGAGATCGCAGTAATACAGCTGAAGAGTTGTGGACAGCTCTCCAGGCTGAGTTTGATCAATGGCTGTCTCCGCTGAACCTGCATTTAGGGAAGGCCATGTCCGATAACGGTGCGAACTCTGAGACCTTCAGGCTTCCACGTCTTTGGAGTCAATTACCCTTGTTACTATCCTTAGATTTTTCTGACAACAGTAGTCTACGAAATTTATACGATATTTGTGCCACCTGAGTATGGCTGAGCATGAAAGCAGGTTGAGCTGATGCATGTGGTATCAGGGCTCCCAGCACAGGAGGCCTACATCGATCCCTAACCCACCTCGTATTACTGTGACGTTCAATTGAAAGATTTATATGTTGGCCCAGACCCTGATACCTCATGCATGGCTGATTGCTGCAGTGCCATGCTACAATTTGTACTGTGGGTAAATTGAGCCACTTTCCTGGTGTCTCCCCATAATTTGATGTGTTTTGGCAGCTTTTGGTGCCATTAGAAGGAGTTGTGCATGCGTTTGTTATTGCCTCCCATTGCCTTGAATGGCGTACGGTTCTGTTTCGGTGAATATTCAATGAATAAATATTGCAAATTCGGCAATCATAATCCGAACCAAACATTGAAATATTCTCTCATCTCTAGGTATAATATGTGAAGCATCTTACTATTTGTTAGGCAATCATACTGTGTGTGGAAGGTCCATCATATTGTGCGGCGAAGCTGTGGAACTATCATATTATGTTAGGTACTGTGGGCGCATCATAGAATCATGGAATCATAGAATGTTAGAGTTGGAAGGGACCTCAAGGGTCATCATGTCCAACCCTCTGCTCAATGCAGGATTCACTAAACCATCTCAGACAGATATCTGTCCAGCCTCTGTTTGAAGGCTTCCATTGAAGGAGAACTCTCCACCTCTCATGGCAGCCTATTCCACTCATTGATCACCCTCACTGTCAAAAAGTTTTTACTAATATCTAATCTGTATCTTCTCCCTTTCAGTTTCATTCCATTGCTTCTCGTATTTCCATTTGCAAATGAGAATAAGGATGATCCCTCTACACTGTGACATCCCTTCAGATATTTGTAGACAGCCATTAAGTCTTCTCTTAGCCTTCTTTTATGCAAGCTAAACACTCCCAGATCCTTTAGCCATTCCTCGTAGGACATACTTTGCAGTCCGCTCACCATCCTGGTACCTCTTCTCTGAACTTGCTCCAGTTTTTCAATGTCTTTTTTAAAATGTGGTGCCCAGAACTGGACACAGTATTCCAGATGAGGCCTGACTAAGAAGGAGTAGAGGGGGATAATTACTTCACATGATCTAGACTCTATGCTTCTCTTTATACATCCTAGAACTATGTTTGCCTTTTTTGCTGCTGCATCACACTGTTGACTCATGTGCAGTCTGTGATCTATTAATATACCCAAGTCTTTTTCACATGTGCTGTTGCTTAGCTCTATTCCTCCCATTCTATAGATGTAATTTTCATTTTTCTTGCCCAGATGTAGTCTTGAATTTCTCCGTTAAATACCATTCTATTAGTTGTTGCCCATTGTGCCAGCTTATATACAGTAGATCCTTCTGAATCCTTTCTCTGTCTTCTCTAGTACTAGCTATTCCTCTTAGCTTTGCATTGTCTGCAAATTTGATTAGTTTACTTTCAGTTCCCTTATCTAGATCATTTATAAAAATGTTGAACAACACTGGGGCCAGGACAGAGCCTTGTGGTACCACACTTGAAAGACTTTTCCAATTGGATGTGCAACCATTTATTACCACTCTTTGAGTATGATTACTGAGCAAGTTATGAATCCACCTAACCGTAGCCTTGTCAATCCCATACTTGGTCATACTTTCAATAAGGATAGTATGAGATACTTTATGAAATGCTTTGCTGAAGTCAAAATATACTATATCTACCGCATTTCCCTGATTTACCCAATCAGTGATTTCATCATAGAAGGAAATTATATTAGTCTGGCATGACTTGTTTGCTACAAACCTATGCTGGCTCTGGTTAATTTTATATACTTATCAAAGTACATACATACATGCTTTTTTAATAATTTGCTCAAAGTTTTTTCCTGGTGTATAAGTAAGGCTCACTGGCTTGTAATTTCCTGTCTCCGTCTTCTTTCTTTTTTTTGAAGATAGGACATTTGCCCTTCTACAATCTTCTGGGACTTCTCCTGTTTTCCAGGATTTTTCAAAGATTCTGGCTAGTGGTTCTGCAATTTCCTCTGCTAACTCTTTCAGTACCCTAGGATATAATTCATCTGGGTCTGGAGCTTTAAATTCATTTAAATTAGCTAAATGTTCCCTGTTTATGGATAGTGTGGATTACTTTATTCCTTCGATGGCACCGTGAAGATCAGTTGATTTTGATTTGCTTTCAGATGCAAAATAGGAATTTAAAAGTTCAGCCTTCTCAACATCATTTTTGACCATTTCACCCTTTTCATCCTGTAAAAATCCTATAGCATCTTTGACTTTTCTTTTGCTTTTGACATACCCTCAAAATCCTTTTTTGTTACTTTTGGTTTCCCTTGCAAGCTTCAATTCATTACTGGCTTTAGCTCTTCTAACTCTTGCCCTGCATTCCCTGCAAACGGTGTTATAATTTTCTTTAGATATGCCCCCCTCTTTCCATTTGATTCACATTTCTTTTTTCCTTTTTAACAAGTGATTAAATTCTGTGTTCATCCACCCTGGTCTCTTTAAATGCTTCTAATTCTTACTTCTTTTCAGGATTGTTACAGATTGTGCTGTGAGAATGTCATTTAGCAAAATCTCCCATCCTTCTTGGACATTTCTGACTTTTACAACATCCAGCCATAGGACCTTTCCTACCCTCTTTCTTGGTCCATTAAAATCTGACTTTCTGAAGTACAACCTTAAAGTATGAGTCCACGCTGGTCTTTCTCCTCTTGTAATCCATAATTCTAGTATAGCATGATTGCTGCCTCCTAAATTCCCAGCCACTTTTACTTCCTCAACCATTTCCTTCTTGTTGGTAAAGGTACCGTCACATTAAGCGACGCTGCAGCGATATAGACAACGATGCCGATCGCTACAGCGTCGCTGTTTCGTCGTTGTGTGGTCGCTGGAGAGCTGTCAGACAGCTCTCCAGCGACCAACGATGCCGAAGTCCCCGGGTAACCAGGGTAAACATCGGGTTACTAAGCGCAGGGCCGCGCTTAGTAACCCGATGTTTACCCTGGTTACCAGTGTAAATGTAAAGAAAAACAAACACTACATACTTACATTCCAGTGTCTGTCGGGTCCCCCGGCGTCCGCTTCCCTGCACTGTGTAAGCGCCGGCCCTAAAGCAGAGCGGTGATGTCACTGCTGTGCTCTGCTTTACGGCCGGCCGGCGCTGACACAGTGCAGGGAAGCGGACGCCGGGGGACCCGACAGACACCGGAATGTAAGTATGTAGTGTTTGGTTTTTTTACATTTACAATGGTAACCAGGGTAAATATCGGGTTTCTAAGCGCGGCCCTGCGCTTAGTAACCCAATGTTTACCCTAGTTACCAGTGAAGACATCGCTGAATCCACGTCACAGACACCGATTCAGCGATGTCAGCGGGTGATCCAGCGACGAAATAAGGTGCTGGCCTTCTAGCTCCGACCAACGATGTCACAGCAGGATCCTGATCGCTGCTACGTGTCAAACACAACGATATCGCTATCCAGGACGCTGTAACGTCACGGATCGCTATCGTTATCGTTGTTAAGTTGTTCAGTGTGAAGGTACCTTAAGAATTAGATTCAAGATTGCAGATCCTCTTGTTGTCTCTTCTACCTTTTGAAAGATAAAGTTGTCAGCAAGAGAAGATAAACATTTTTTGGACCGAGAACTTTTGCCTGAGAGAGACTCTCAACAAATATCTGGATAGTTTAAATCTCCCATGATCACTATGTCGTACTTTTTTGAGAACAGAGACATCTGATGTAAAAAGAGTTCATCCATATCTTCAGTCTGACTAGGTGGCCTATAGTAAACACCTACAATATTTATTTATTTATATAGCGCTATTAATTCCACAGTGCTTTACAGACATTATTGGCACTGTCCCCTGGTGGGGCTCACAATCTAAGTTCCCTATTAGTATGTTTTTGGAATGTGGGAAGAAACCGGAGTACCCAGGGGAAACCCACAGAGATCATACAAACTCCTTGCAGATGTTGTCCTTGGTGAGATTTGAACTCAGGACCCCACCGCTGCAAGGATGCAGTGCTAACCACTAGGGTTGAGCGAAACGGGTCGATCATTTTCAAAAGTCGCCGACTTTTGGCTAAGTCGGCGTCTCATGAAACCCGATCCGACCCCTGTGCTTGTCGGCCATGCGGTACGCGACTTTCGCGCCAAAGTCGCGTTTCAATGACGCGAAAAGCGCCATTTCTCAGCCAATGAAGGTGAACGCAGAGTGTGGGCAGCGTGATGACATAGATCCTGGTCCCCACCATCTTAGAGAAGGGCATTGCAGTGATTGGCTTGCTGTCTGCGGCGTCACAGGGGCTATAAAGGGGCGTTCCCGCCGACCGCCATCTTACTGCTGCTGATCTGAGCTTAGGGACAGGTTGCTGCCGCTTCATCAGAAGCAGGGAGAGCGTTAGGCAGGGTCCACTAACCACCAAACCGCTTGTGCTGCAGCGATTTCCACTGTCCAACACCACCTTCGGTGTGCAGGAACAGTGGAAGCTATTTTTTTTTTTTTTTCCCCTCAGCGCTGTAGCTCATTGGGCTGCCCTAGAAGGCTCCGTGATAGCTGTATTGCTGTGTGTACGCCACTGTGGAAACCAACTGCTTTTTTCAAAGCACATATCCTCTTGTTCCTTCCTTTCTGCACAGCTATCTTTTTTGTTTGTCCACACTTTTTATTTAATTTGTGCATCAGTCCACTCCTATTGCTGCCTGCCATACCTGGCTTACATTACTGCAGGGAGATAGTAATTGTAGGACAGTTTTTTTTTTTTTTTTGTTTTTTTTTTGTGGGAGATTAAGATTGGCATTTCTGCTACAGTGCCATCCCTGTGTGTGCCATCTCTCACTGAGTGGGCCATAGAAAGCCTATTTATTTTTTCCGTGATTTGTGTTCTAAAATCTACCTCAACACAGAAACACTACATCAATCAGTGGGAGAAAAATATTGGCCTCAGTCAGGGCTTGTGTGCCACTGCTGTGTGTGCGCTATCTCTCATTCAGTGGGCTATAGCAAGCCTATATTTTTTTTTTTTTTTTTTTTTTAATATTATTTGGTTTCAAAAGTCTCCCTGAAAAAAAAAAAAAACCTAAAAAAACAGTGGGAGAGTAATATTGCCCTTTCAGCTTGTGTGCCAGTCTTGACTCCTGGGTGTGCCACCTCTCTCCCTCTCATTCAGTGGGCCATAGAAAGCCTATTTATTTTTTTTTTTAAATATTATTGGGTTTCTAAAGTCTCCCTGAAAAAAACAAAAAATACATAAAAAAACAGTGGGAGAGTAATATTGCCCTTTCAGCTTGTGTGCCAGTCTTGACTCCTGGGTGTGCCACCTCTCTCCCTCTCATTCAGTGGGCCATAGAAAGCCTTTTTTTTTTTTTGTTTTTTTAATATTATTTGGTTTCTAAAGTCTCCCTGAAAAAAACAAAAAAAACATAAAAAACAGTGGGAGAGTAATATTGCCCTTTCAGCTTGTGCGCCAGTCTTGACTCCTGGTTGTGCCACCTCTCTCTCTCTAATTGTGGGCCATAGAAAGCCTTTTTTTTTTTTTAAAATATTATTGGGTTTCTAAAGTCTCCCTGAAAAAACAAAAAATACATAAAAAAACAGTGGGAGAGTAATATTGCCCTTTCAGCTTGTGTGCCAGTCTTGACTCCTGGGTGTGCCACCTCTCTCCCTTTCATTCAGTGGGCCATAGAAAGCCTATTTATTTTTTCCGTGATTTGTGTTCTAAATTCTACCTCAACACAAAAACACTACATCAATCAGTGGGAGAAAAATATTGGCCTCAGTCAGGGCTTGTGTGCCACTGCTGTGTGTGCTATCTCTCATTCAGTGGGCTATAGCAAGCCTATTTTTTTTTTTTTTTTTTTTTTTTTAATATTATTTGGTTTCTAAAGTCTCCCTGAAAAAAAAAAAAAACCTAAAAAAACAGTGGGAGAGTAATATTGCCCTTTCAGCTTGTGTGCCAGTCTTGACTCCTGGGTGTGCCACCTCTCTCCCTCTCATTCAGTGGGCCATAGAAAGCCTATTTATTTTTTTTTTTAAATATTATTGGGTTTCTAAAGTCTCCCTGAAAAAACAAAAAATACATAAAAAAACAGTGGGAGAGTAATATTGCCCTTTCAGCTTGTGTGCCAGTCTTGACTCCTGGGTGTGCCACCTCTCTCCCTTTCATTCAGTGGGCCATAGAAAGCCTATTTTTTTTTTTTTTAATATTATTTGGTTTCTAATTCTCCCTGAAAAAAAAAAAAAAACCTAAAAAAACAGTGGGAGAGTAATATTGCCCTTTCAGCTTGTGTGCCAGTCTTGACTCCTGGGTGTGCCACCTCTCTCCCTCTCATTCAGTGGGCCATAGAAAGCCTATTTATTTTTTTTTTTAAATATTATTGGGTTTCTAAAGTCTCCCTGAAAAAACAAAAAATACATAAAAAAACAGTGGGAGAGTAATATTGCCCTTTCAGCTTGTGTGCCAGTCTTGACTCCTGGGTGTGCCACCTCTCTCCCTTTCATTCAGTGGGCCATAGAAAGCCTATTTTTTTTTTTTTTAATATTATTTGGTTTCTAATTCTCCCTGAAAAAAAAAAAAAAACCTAAAAAAACAGTGGGAGAGTAATATTGCCCTTTCAGCTTGTGTGCCAGTCTTGACTCCTGGGTGTGCCACCTCTCTCCCTCTCATTCAGTGGGCCATAGAAAGCCTATTTATTTTTTTTTTTAAATATTATTGGGTTTCTAAAGTCTCCCTGAAAAAACAAAAAATACATAAAAAAACAGTGGGAGAGTAATATTGCCCTTTCAGCTTGTGTGCCAGTCTTGACTCCTGGGTGTGCCACCTCTCTCCCTTTCATTCAGTGGGCCATAGAAAGCCTATTTTTTTTTTTTTTTTAATATTATTTGGTTTCTAATTCTCCCTGAAAAAAAAAAAAAAACCTAAAAAAACAGTGGGAGAGTAATATTGCCCTTTCAGCTTGTGTGCCAGTCTTGACTCCTGGGTGTGTCACCTCTCTCCCTCTCATTCAGTGGGCCATAGAAAGCCTATTTATTTTTTTTTTTAAATATTATTGGGTTTCTAAAGTCTCCCTGAAAAAACAAAAAATACATAAAAAAACAGTGGGAGAGTAATATTGCCCTTTCAGCTTGTGTGCCAGTCTTGACTCCTGGGTGTGTCACCTCTCTCCCTCTCATTCAGTGGGCCATAGAAAGCCTATTTATTTTTTTTTTTAAATATTATTGGGTTTCTAAAGTCTCCCTGAAAAAACAAAAAATACATAAAAAAACAGTGGGAGAGTAATATTGCCCTTTCAGCTTGTGTGCCAGTCTTGACTCCTGGGTGTGCCACCTCTCTCCCTCTCATTCAGTGGGCCATAGAAAGCCTTTTTTTTTTTTGGTTTTTTTAATATTATTTGGTTTCTAAAGTCTCCCTGAAAAAAACAAAAAAAACATAAAAAACAGTGGGAGAGTAATATTGCCCTTTCAGCTTGTGCGCCAGTCTTGACTCCTGGTTGTGCCACCTCTCTCTCTCTAATTGTGGGCCATAGAAAGCCTTTTTTTTTTTTTTTTTTAATATTATTTGGTTTCTAAAGTCTCCCTGAGAAAAAAAAAAAAATAAATTAGGTGGGAGATTAATATTGACATTAGTGCTTGAGTGACAGTCCTGCGTGTGTGTCATCTCTGTGATTTTGTGCCACAGAAAACAGAGTGTGTAACATTGTGCCTGATTTTCCTTGTGGTCTCACCAACCTGTTAAGGGATATTGAAATCATACTGAAGTTATAGCTCACCGTGTAAGTTGTTTGATAGCAACAAATAAAGTTACTTTGGTTAAGATTTTAAAACAATGAGGAAGTCTGGTGCAAGAGGTCGTCGTGGGCGTTCATTGTCAGCTGGTAATGATGGTAGTGGTAGTGGAGCATCAGGTGGTCGTGGGGATAAAAATATTCCACCTAAGTCTGGAGCTGTGGAGCCAGTTTCGTCGTCAGGCTACACAAGGCCTCGAACGCTCTCTTTTCTGGGAGTAGGAAAACCGCTTTTAAAGGCGGAGCAGCAACAGCAAGTTTTGGCTTACATTGCAGACTCAGCCTCTAGCTCTTTTGCCTCCTCTTCCGAAACTGGTAAATGTAAAAGCAGCGCGTCGCTTGTGGATGTTCACGGTCAGGGACAAGTCGCTTCCTTGTCCTCCTCAGCAAAAACTACAACAAGAGAGAAGGATGCAGCAGGCGACACAACGGGTCACTCCATGGAGCTCTTTACACATACCGTCCCTGGCTTAGAAAGTGAAACATTTAACAGGCCATGCCCATTACAAGTATATTCTGACATGGAGTGCACTGATGCACAGCCACAGCCAGAGTACTATGCTGCTCCTTTGACTCAGACCACCACATTGCCCTCTCAGGGTACAGATCCACAATCAGACCCTGATGAGACTATGTTGCCCCGCCACGAACGCTATACCACCGACCGACACAGTGACACAGACGAAGTTGCACACGAGCTCGAAGAGGAGGTAATAGATGACCCAGTTATTGACCCCGATTGGCAGCCATTGGGGGAACAGGGTGCAGGCGGCAGTAGTTCAGAAGCGGAGGTGGAGGAGGGGCCGCAGCAGGCATCAACATCGCAACAGGTTCCATCTGCCGGGCCCGTATCTGGACCAAAACGCGTGTCAAAGCCAAAACCTGTTGGAGCACAGCGTTGCCATCCGGTTAAAGCTCAGTCTGCAATCCCTGAAAAGGGATCAGAGTCTAGGAAGAGTGCAGTCTGGCATTTTTTTAAACAACATCCAACTGATCAGCGCAAAGTCATCTGTCAAAAATGTTCAACTAGCTTAAGCAGAGGTCAGAATCTGAAAAGTCTAAATACTAGTTGCATGCATAGACACTTAACCACCATGCATTCTCAAGCCTGGACTAACTACCAAACGTCCCTCAAGGTTGTAGCACCCTCGGCCAATGAAGCTAGTCAGCAACGCAACATCCCTTCCGTCACTGTAAGGCCACCATTTTCCGCACCACCGGCAGTATCTGTGCAGGTTTCTTTGCCAGCCAAAAGCAGTCAGGGTCAGGGAATCACCAGTTTTGTAGGAGGAAATATTGCATGTAGGGCACCGGCGGAAACAATACCGTCTCCAACCGTCTCTCAGTCTGCCATGTCCACCGGCACACCCGAAAGTTCCACGATCTACAGCTCTCCAGTCCAGCTCACCCTACATGAGACTCTGGTTAGAAAAAGGAAGTACTTATCCTCGCATCCGCGTACACAGGGTTTTAACGCCCACATAGCTAGACTAATCTCGTTAGAGATGATGCCCTACCGGTTAGTTGAAAGCGAAGCTTTCAAAGCCCTGATGGAGTACGCTGAACCACGATACGAGCTACCCAGTCGACACTTTTTTTCCAGAAAAGCCATCCCAGCCCTGCACCAGCATGTTAAACAGCGCATCGTCCATGCACTCAGGCAATCTGTGAGTACAAAGGTGCACCTGACTACAGATGCATGGACCAGTAGGCATGGCCAGGGACGTTATGTGTCCATCACGGCACACTGGGTGAATGTGGTGGATGCAGGGTCCACAGGCGACATCAATTTAGGGACAGTTGTGCCTAGCCCACGGTCTAGGAAACAGTTGGCTGTAGGCGTTCGCACCCCCTCCTCCTCCTCCTCGTCCTCCTGCAGAAGCTACAGCTCTTCCACAGAACGCAGTCGGCCAACCACTCCATCGGCAGATGACACTGTTGCACACCAGTTGTCCCATTATGGGCCAGCTACTGCCAAGCGTCAGCAGGCTGTATTGGCTATGAAGTGTTTGGGCGACAACAGACACACCGCGGAAGTTCTGTCCGAGTTCTTGCAACAAGAAACGCAGTCGTGGCTGGGCACAGTAGATCTTGAGGCAGGCAAGGTAGTGAGTGATAACGGAAGGAATTTCATGGCTGCCATCTCCCTTTCCCAACTGAAACACATTCCTTGCCTGGCTCACACCTTAAACCTGGTGGTGCAGTGCTTATTGAAAACTTATCCTGGGTTCTCCGACCTGCTCCTCAAAGTGCGTGCACTTTGCTCACATATCCGACGTTCGCCTGTACACGCCAGCCGTATGCAGACCTATCAGCGGTCTTTGAACCTTCCCCAGCATCGCCTAATCATAGACGTTGCAACAAGGTGGAACTCAACACTGCACATGCTTCAGAGACTGTGCGAACAGAGGCGTGCTGTTATTTATTTGTGGGAGGATACACGGGCAGGCAGTAGGATGGCAGACATGGAGTTGTCAGGTGTGCAGTGGTCGAAGATACAAGACATGTGTCAAGTCCTTCAGTGTTTTGAGGAATGCACACGGCTGGTTAGTGCAGACAACGCCGTAATAAGCATGAGCATCCCCCTAATGCGTCTGCTGATGCAAAGTTTGACGCACATAAAGGAGCAGGCGTCTGCACCAGAGGAAGAGGGAAGCCTTGATGACAGTCAGCCATTGTCTGGTCAGGGCAGTGTACAGGACGAGGTAGCGGGCGAAGAGGAGGTGGAGGACGAGGAGGATGATGGGGATGAGTATATTTTTAATGCGGAAACTTTCACGGGGGCACAGGAAATTGGTTGCGTGTCATGGCCGGGTTCTGGTTTTTTGAGGGACACAAGTGACGTAGATTTGCCTGCAACTGCCCCTCAACCAATCACAACCGGAGATTTGACAAGTGGAACTTTGGCCCACATGGCGGATTATGCCTTACGTATCCTACAAAGGGACACACGCATTACGAAAATGATGAACGATGACGATTACTGGTTGGCCTGCCTCCTTGATCCACGCTATAAAGGCAAATTGCAAAATATTATGCCACATGAGAACTTGGAACTAATATTAGCAACCAAACAATCAACTCTTGTTGACCGTTTGCTTCAGGCATTCCCAGCACACAGCGCACGTGATCGTTCTCACACGAGCTCCAGGGGGCAGCAGACTAGGAGTGTTAGGGGTGCACACATCAGAAGTGGCGTTGGACAGAGGGGTTTTCTGACCAGGTTGTGGAGTGATTTTGCTATGACCGCAGACAGGACAGGTACTGCTGCATCAATTGAAAGTGACAGGAGACAACATTTGTCCAGTATGGTTACTAACTATTTTTCATCCCTTATCGATGTTCTCCCTCAACCGTCATTCCCATTTGATTACTGGGCCTCCAAATTAGACACCTGGCCAGAATTGGCAGAATATGCATTGCAGGAGCTTGCTTGCCCGGCAGCAAGTGTCCTATCAGAAAGAGTATTCAGTGCTGCAGGGTCAATATTAACCGAAAAAAGGACTCGTCTGGCTACCCAAAATGTTGACGATCTAACATTCATTAAAATGAACCACAACTGGATTTCAAAATCTTTTGCCCCACCTTGCCCGGCCGACACCTAGCTTTCCTATGAAAAGCTCTTGCCTGTGAATTACTTTTCTAATGTCTAATTTGCTGCTGCAGATTGTACAGCATACGACATGTTTACACCTCCCTAAATGGCCAAACTCCCCACACGGGGCCGTGGTATCGCGACTTGGCGCAAGCACCCGTGAGACTGCTGTTTGTCTGAAGAGGTGGGTGTGCTCGCTTTTGGTTGACGGCATTGCTACTGGGTCCCTCATAGTACAATGTAGTGTCTCTGGCGGTGGTGGTGCGCACCCAACGTCAGACACACCGTTGTAACATGAGTGGCCCTGGGGCGGTCCCGCCGGCCTCAAGAGAGTTCCCCCCTACCCCAGCTCAAACTGGGCTCTACTACGTGCAAAATTATGTCGCACAGCTCCACCAATCTTTAGTCTATTCGCTGACATCATTCAATGTCTGGCACTGACAATACAAATTTGTAGACATCTATGATGCAACTTAAAGTAGTCTGTGTCTGTGTCCTATATTGGCACCATTAAATAGTTACTGCCAAATTACTATGTCAGAAACACAGCAGATGAGCCCACCCCTGTACCTAAGTATGCCATCTTTTTTTTTGTTTTGGTTGTTTTGCGAGACATTAACATCTATTTATATTTTGGGAGTACTGGGACAGACACTCCTTGCACTACTCCTCCACTCAGCACCAAGCTGCCTGCCCGTGTATCCATGTAACCGCTGTAAAACTGCCATGAGCCTATTGTTTGTTATTTTAGGCCTTTGATAGCCTGTCTGCGGTCCCTACTCCTCCACTGACCACCAAGCTGCCTGCCCGTGTATCCATGTAACCGCTGTAAAACTGCCATGAGCCTATTGTTTGTTATTTTAGGCCTTTGAAGCCTTTCTGCGCTCCCTCCTTCCACTAGTCCTCCACTGACCAGACCACTGCTGCCCGTGTACCCCTGGAACCAATTTTAAAGTGCCTACAGCCAGCCCATTTTATTGTGTTAGGCCTTCGAAGCCTGTCTGCGGTCCCTCCTTCCACTAGGCCTCCACTGACCAGACCACTGCTGCCCGTGTACCCCTGGAACCAATTTTAAAGTGCCTACAGCCAGCCCATTTTATTGTGTTAGGCCTTCGAAGCCTGTCTGCGGTCCATACTTCCACTAGTCCTCCACTGACCAGACCACTGCTGCCCGTGTACCCCTGGAACCAATTTTAAAGTGCCTACAGCCAGCCCATTTTATTGTGTTAGGCCTTCGAAGCCTGTCTGCGGTCCATACTTCCACTAGTCCTCCACTGACCAGACCACTGCTGCCCGTGTACCCCTGGAACCAATTTTAAAGTGCCTACAGCCAGCCCATTTTATTGTGTTAGGCCTTCGAAGCCTGTCTGCGGTCCATACTTCCACTAGGCCTCCACTGACCAGACCACTGCTGCCCGTGTACCCCTGGAACCAATTTTAAAGTGCCTACAGCCAGCCCATTTTATTGTGTTAGGCCTTCGAAGCCTGTCTGCGGTCCATACTTTAAATACTCCTCCACTCACCACCAAGCTGCCTGCCCGTGTATCCATGTAACCGCTGTAAAACTGCCATGAGCCTATTGTTTGTTATGTTAGGCCTTTGATAGCCTGTCTGCGGTCCTTACTTTAAATACTCCTCCACTCACCACCTAGCTGCCTGTGTATCCATGTAACCGATGTAAAACTGCCATGACTGCCTACTGTTTGTTATTTTAGGCCTTTGATAGCCTGTCTGCGGCCCCTACTTGCAATACTCCTCCACTGACCACAATGCTGCCTGGAGTGCCTGCCTGTGTATCCATGTAACCGATGTAAAACTGCCATGACTGCCTACTGTTTGTTATTTTAGGCCTTTGATAGCCTGTCTGCGGCCCCTACTTGCAATACTCCTCCACTGAGCACAATGCTGCCTGGAGTGCCTGCCTGTGTATCCATGTAACCGATGTAAAACTGCCATGACTGCCTACTGTTTGTTATTTTAGGCCTTTGATAGCCTGTCTGCAGCCCCTACTTGCAATACTCCTCCACTGACCACACCAATGCTGCCCGTGTACCCCTGGAACCTATTTAAAAGTTCATAGAGCCTAGTTATATATTTTATTTACTATTAATAAGGCCATGATGGACTACGCTGTACCACGCTACAAGCTAACCAGTCGACACTTCTTTTGCGAGAAAAGCCATCCCAACCCTCCACCAGCATGTAGAAGACCGCATTGTCCATGCACTCTGGCAATCTGTGAGTACAAAGGTGCACCTGACAACAGACGCATGGACCTGTAGGCATGGCCACGGAAGATTACGTGTCCATTACGGCGCAATGGGTTAATGTGGTGGATGCATGGTCCACAGGGGACAGCCTACTAAGTCTGTCTGCAGTCCCTAATTCAAATTGTCCTCCACTGTCTAAATCGGAACTTCCACCTTCTGGCTTTCGGCCTATAGTATCAGAAATTAAACTGCATTTGGCCTTCAACTTTGGTTAGGGCCTACTAACGGCTTCTGCCCCTCCCTGGTGTTGCCCTCAACTAAATAAAGCTGAGCTTCAACCTTCCGGCTCTCATTATGTGGTTTTAAAAAAAAAAATGGTGGTTAGGGCCTACTAACGGCTTCTGCCCCTCCCTGGTGTTGCCCTCAACTAAATAAAGCTGAGCTTCAACCTTCCGGCTCTCATTATGTGGTTTTAAAAAAAAAAATGGTGGTTAGGGCCTACTAACGGCTTCTGCCCCTCCCTGGTGTTGTCCTCAACTAAATAAAGCTGAGCTTCAACCTTCCGGCTCTCATTATGTGGTTTTAAAAAAAAAAATGGTGGTTAGGGCCTACTAACGGCTTCTGCCCCTCCCTGGTGTTGTCCTCAACTAAATAAAGCTGAGCTTCAACCTTCCGGCTCTCATTATGTGGTTTTAAAAAAAAAAATGGTGGTTAGGGCCTACTAACGGCTTCTGCCCCTCCCTGGTGTTGTCCTCAACTAAATAAAGCTGAGCTTCAACCTTCCGGCTCTCATTAAGTGGTTTTAAAAAAAAAATGGTGGTTAGGGCCTACTAACGGCTTCTGCCCCTCCCTGGTGTTGTCCTCAACTAAATAAAGCTGAGCTTCAACCTTCCGGCTCTCATTATGTGGTTTTAAAAAAAAAAATGGTGGTTAGGGCCTACTAACGGCTTCTGCCCCTCCCTGGTGTTGTCCTCAACTAAATAAAGCTGAGCTTCAACCTTCCGGCTCTCATTATGTGGTTTTAAAAAAAAAAATGGTGGTTAGGGCCTACTAACGGCTTCTGCCCCTCCCTGGTGTTGTCCTCAACTAAATAAAGCTGAGCTTCAACCTTCCGGCTCTCATTATGTGGTTTTAAAAAAAAAAAAAATGGTGGTTAGGGCCTACTAACGGCTTCTGCCCCTCCCTGGTGTTGTCCTCAACTAAATAAAGCTGAGCTTCAACCTTCCGGCTCTCATTAAGTGGTTTTAAAAAAAAAATGGTGGTTAGGGCCTACTAACGGCTTCTGCCCCTCCCTGGTGTTGTCCTCAACTAAATAAAGCTGAGCTTCAACCTTCCGGCTCTCATTATGTGGTTTTAAAAAAAAAATGGTGGTTAGGGCCTACTAACGGCTTCTGCCCCTCCCTGGTGTTGTCCTCAACTAAATAAAGCTGAGCTTCAACCTTCCGGCTCTCATTATGTGGTTTTAAAAAAAAAAATGGTGGTTAGGGCCTACTAACGGCTTCTGCCCCTCCCTGGTGTTGTCCTCAACTAAATAAAGCTGAGCTTCAACCTTCCGGCTCTCATTATGTGGTTTTAAAAAAAAAAAAAATGGTGGTTAGGGCCTACTAACGGCTTCTGCCCCTCCCTGGTGTTGTCCTCAACTAAATAAAGCTGAGCTTCAACCTTCCGGCTCTCATTAAGTGGTTTTAAAAAAAAAATGGTGGTTAGGGCCTACTAACGGCTTCTGCCCCTCCCTGGTGTTGTCCTCAACTAAATAAAGCTGAGCTTCAACCTTCCGGCTCTCATTATGTGGTTTTAAAAAAAAAATGGTGGTTAGGGCCTACTAACGGCTTCTGCCCCTCCCTGGTGTTGTCCTCAACTAAATAAAGCTGAGCTTCAACCTTCCGGCTCTCATTAAGTGGTTTTAAAAAAAAAAAAAATGGTGGTTAGGGCCTACTAACGGCTTCTGCCCCTCCCTGGTGTTGCCCTCAACTAAATAAAGCTGAGCTTCAACCTTCTGCTCCAAATTACCATTTTAAAAAATGCAATAGGCTTTTCCGGCCTACTAAAGGTGTCTGCCCCTCCCTGGTGTTGTCCTCAACTGAACAAAGCTGAGCTTCCACATTCTGGCTTTCGCCCTATACTATCAGATATTAAACTGCATTTGGCCTACTAGTGTGGTTAGGCCCTTGAAACAGTGTCTGCTGCTCTTGGGTTTGCTACTCCACTGAACAAAGCAATGCCGCCTGTTTAGTCCTGTTACCAATTTTGAACTGCATGTAGCCTACTTTATTCTTTGGCCCTATATCTGTTTCCTCCTCATCCTGCCCATTGCCCAGCCACTGCTAAATGAGTCTGCTGGTACATTGACCTAGACCACTACATTCCCCTTGTACTCTACACAGCCAGAATCTGTCCCTGCTGAAAGTAAGGTTCCCCTTCCCGCATGTTATACCACCTTACACAGGGACAAAGAGGAAGGTGCAGATGAAAGTGCAGGTTCCTTCATCAGGTGGGGGGGCATACTCGTTGGCGACGTCACTGGCACAGGGCCCCTCAGAGTACGCAAAAGTGTCGCTGCTGGTGGGAGGCGCCCCCGCCATGCAAACACACCGCCGTACTTTGAGGGGCCCTGTGCCAGTGGCAATGCGAACGAGTGGGCCCCCCCTGCTTGCTCAGGATCACAGCACTTGCAACTTTTAAATACTTACCTTTCCCTGCAACACCGCCGTGACGTAGTCCGCATTTCCTGGGCCCACGAAAAACTTGAGCCAGCCCTACTCCCCCCACAACTTTCCCCCAATTCCCTATGCCCAACTATTATTATACAGTTAATTAAGATTGGCAAGCTTCAGAAACAAGAATGGATGTTTTTGGCATTAAAATGGGCACTGTAGGTGTTTTCCTGGCCTCCACTCACTGCCGACTATGCTTCCCCATTGACTTGCATTGGGTTTCGTGTTTCGGTCGATCCCCGACTTTTAGCGATAATCGGCCGACTGCACTCGACTCGACTCTGGACAAAATCGGGTTTCCCAAAACCCTACTCGATCTTAAAAAAATGAAAGTCGCTCAACCCTACTAACCACTAAGCCACCGTGCCGCCCCAATCTGCAATAGTGTCATTTCTGTTCTTCTCTCCTTGAATTCTTACTGAAAACAGTTTTTACAATGTTACCAGTCTCTGAAGCTTGGATCTCTGTGGAGACAACATACAATGCAACATCTCCTCCCTTGTTTTTAATCCTGTTTTTATTAAATAAGTTGTAGCCTTCAAGGTTTGTATTCCAAGCATGTTTCTCATCCCTCCAAGTTTCTGTGATGCCTATGACATCATATCGCTCTTCCTGTGTTAGCAGCTCCAATTCTCCTTGCTTGTTTCCCATTCTCTGTGCATTTGTATAGACACACTTTAGTTTGTAGTCGGTTTCTCTTGCTACTCTATTTTCATTCAGAGTTTGTTGTTTTTGTTCTTCCTTTCCACTTCTCTTAGCAGGGTTCGCAAAAGAATTCATTAACTTCATATTTGTTCCTGGCCATATATATTTCCCATCCCATGTTACTCTAGTTTAAAGCTCTCCTGATGAGTGTAGCACACTATAAATCCAACCAAAAAGAAAGTCAGACCGCACCCAATACCAACTTTGTCTTCATGGACATCAGAGCGCACGTCCACACCAGGGGGTCCTCCTGGTCATAGTCCACAATAAGTATATAAGCAAAGGACAGCGCCACATCCGGGAGTGTCAGGCAATAACACACTTTAGCACACTGTCTGTGCATGTGGCTTGGAGTGTTGTGGGGAAAACATACTGTGTTGGGGCTGAGGCGTCCATCATACTATGGCTATGGAAGTTGTGGGGATTTGATACACTGTGTACACAATTTGTATTTTTGATGATTCATTTTATTATTGAACAACTACAGTGTTGTCAGACAATCCAAAAGGTTAATAAACCTGAAACCTGAATATTTAAGAAAGTAAAATTTAGGTTTAATCTTTCTCAGTACAATATCTTTGTGTGCATAATTATTAGACAACTCTTAGGACATTTGCACACATTGGGTATTTGGTAAGCTTTTTACCTCAGTATTAAGGATAAGCGGATCCGTAGATGTTCTAGCTCGTTGGATTCAGTCGAAATGTAGTGTAGTCCAAAGTTCGGTTCAGGTATTAGAACTTGACCCTGAGCCTGAACCCCATACAAGCCAATGGGGACCTGAACTTTTGTGCTGTAAAGTTGATATGAAATGGTCATAGTGAGGGCTAGGGGGCAATAGGGGTAAGAGCAGGACAATTGACCTGCAAACAAATGTGGATAGGGAAATGAATTAACATAGAATAAAAAAAATAAAAAATAGCAATCTTGAACCAGGAGGCGTAAGTCAAAGTGAAGGAGGAGGAGGTGGATGTGGCTGTGTAGGTGGACGAGGTAGAGGAGGAGGTACCCAACATTTTTTGTGGGTTTTTTTTAGGAAAATGACTCAACAGATAACATAGAATAAAATAAATTAAAAAATGACAATCTTCAAACAAGAGGTGGAGGTCCAAGTGGTGGTGTAGTTGGATTAGGCGAAGGAGGAGGTAGCCAACATGGTTTTTGAGTTTTTGTTTTTCTTATTTTCTTTAGGGAAATGACTTAAAATAGCAAAGAATAAGAGAAAAGGTCTAATAAAATGTTGCAGTACCAGAAGGCCCTGAGGGTTCAAGATGCTCACTACACATCTCTATACATTTCTTTAGGGGTCTAGTTTCCCAAAGTTTGTTACTTGTGGGGGGTTTCTACTGTTTAGGCACATCTGGGGTTCTCCAAATGCAACATGGCGTCTGAGACACAAGGGTCACAGTGGGTGCTCTCATCCGCTGGCACGGCTGTCATAAAGACTGCATGGACAAGGGCTCATCCCACTGTACGGCCAAACTCCTTTCCCATGGGCAGAATACCACACAGACAACATGGGGTTAAGGGTAAAACAGTGTGGCAGTAATTTATTGAACCACTAGCATACAATAACATATAGAACAATCCCAGCAAATACCCAATATCGTGCAAATTACAGAGTCTCAGCCTTTCGCTGGCTGAATGGGATTACAGCCTCTGCACTTCGGGACTTCCAAGGCTGACTATCCCCACCAGTGACACCCTGCTTTTGGCAGTCACCTACATAGAGAAGGTAATGACAAGCAGAGAATACGGCACCAGAAATCTGCAGTCCCCCAGCAGCAACACCACTGAAAGAGGAGAGCTACAAACCACCTTGCTGGTCTGCATAGAAGTAACTATTACTGACAATCAGCTGAAGGTTCTTGTGACTATTTAAAGGAATGTCGGAGTAGTCACCAACTCTTGTTGGACCAAAAGGAAAAAACAACATTTAAATTTCAGCAGAACGAGAGCTGCCACAAATCCCTTAGTGTTGAGCATTCCGATACCGCAAGTATCGGGTATCGGCCGATACTTGCGGTATCGGAATTCCGATACCGGGATTCCGATACTTGGCGCGTATCGGATACCGGAATCGGAAGTTCCATGATTCAAAATTCAGAAATTCAGCCAATGAGAAAGATTCCAAGTGTGGGCACATCCTGTTTAGCATGGAGGGCATGAAACTACTGGCAAGGCTGTGATTGGCTGCTTAAATGATGTCATGATGCAGTTTAAAAGTCGCTGGCGCCATTTTGCGATCACTCTGCTGTGAATTCAGTTAGTGACAGGACGCTGTTTGCTGACTGAGGGACAGTTTAGAGATAGCGATTTGCTTCTTTGTGCTTTCCAAAGGCTAATTTAGCAACCGCTGTGTTCACCTACTAATCACCTTCCTTTTGCCTTGTAGCGCTGTTTTCACAGCGATCTGCAAGGTCTCTCTGTGTGTGTGTGTGAGTGCAGCCCACTCTCTAGTCTGAGTGCAGCCACATAGGCCATCCATAGCTGGTTGTATTCAGTTCAGGGAGGGTGGTTCATTGCCTCATACTGTCCTTTTTTTTTTTTTTTTTGAAGTAGTGCAGGCTGCTGCACATTTTTTCCAAAAATTCCTATTAGTGTCTTTCCACCCGTCTCCAGCTAATTTGTGGAAAAACACTACATAGGATAAAGTAGAGGAGGGTTTTTGGGCCTTGCAGCGCCGTTTACGGCTGTCTGCACGGTCTCCGTGTGACTGCAGCTCGCCCTGTAGTCTGTGAGCAGCCGTAGCTTGGTTGTCTCCAGCTCAGGGTTGTTCACTGCGTCATACCGCCAAATCAATTTTCATTTTGTTTTCAAGTAGTGTAGTCTGCTGCTAATTAATTTAAAAAAATCCTATTAGTGTCTTTCCACCCGTCTCCAGCTAATTTGTGGAAAAACACTACATAGGATAAAGTAGAGGAGGGTTTTTGGGCCTTGCAGCGCCGTTTACGGCTGTCTGCACGGTCTCCGTGTGACTGCAGCTCGCCCTGTAGTCTGTGAGCAGCCGTAGCTTGGTTGTCTCCAGCTCAGGGTTGTTCACTGCGTCATACCGCCAAATCAATTTTCATTTTGTTTTCAAGTAGTGTAGTCTGCTGCTAATTAATTTAAAAAAATCCTATTAGTGTCTTTCCACCCGTCTCCAGCTAATTTGTGGAAAAACACTACATAGGATAAAGTAGAGGAGGGTTTTTGGGCCTTGCAGCGCCGTTTACGTCTGTCTGCACGGTCTCCGTGTGACTGCAGCTCTATCCGTTGTCAGTTCAGCCCCAAAAAAATAAATAAATAATAAAGTTCACCAAACACACCAGTTACACCACTTTACATTTGTGTAGGCCACATTAGCTCATATTCAAGTCTAGTCCACACTTTAGAAAATTAGTGTGTCTTATACCTGTTAGGAGGAGTTGCTCAGGAATAAGCACACAAAGCCGTTAGTACTTTTCTGCTTATCTTTATCAGTCAACCAAGATGAAGAAGGCAGTGAGTAAGGCACGTGGGCGTGGGCGCGGAGCAGGGAGGGGACGTGGGGATTCTGTGCCTGCTGCGGGCACCGGTGAGTCATCAGCACCCACTTTCACAAGGGAACAGTCGTTCATGCGCAGCTTTGTCGCCGAGCGCCGTACACCGCTGCTGCGTCAAGACCAAATTGAAGCCGTTGTGGAATGGATGGCAGCTAATGCATCAACTTCCATTAGTGCCACATCCTCTCAGACACAGAGCACTGGAGAGCAGCCATCTGTCTCTTCACCACCTGCAAAATTGCCCAGGCAGACAGAGATCCCAGGACAGGAGCAGTCTCTACTTCTGTTCTCTGAATCATCTCTTGGCTTGGAAACAGGGGGCCAGCCAAGCAGCATTGGAGAAATGGAAGAAGAGGCAGGGTGCAGTGATGCCCAACCGCTTTTTCTGTCTTCCTCTGAAGAGGCGGGTGGGCCAGTGGCTCCGGTCACCACCTCGCAGGCCGCATCAGCTGATGATGACACTCAGGTGCCACTTACTGGTGCGTGCTCTGCTGCTGAGACTACCCAGGAGGAGCAGTTGGGGGCAGAGGGTAGTGTAGATGATGAGGTCCTTGACCCATCTTGGCGTCAGGGACAGGAAGGTGGTGGGAGCAGCTCTGAGGAAGAGATTCCCCGTACGGCCCAAAGAGGGAGAGGGAGGGGGAAGACTGCGGATCCTGCAGCCTCCGCTTTGGCACCCGTAAGGAGCATGTCTCTTCCAAAAGTCAAAAGGGGGGCTCCCAAGACTTGCAGTGCCTGGTCCTTTTTTGACACAGTTGCAGATGACATTTGCTATGTCAGATGCAAGGTGTGTCATCAAAAAATCAAAAGAGGTCAAAAAGTCGCCAACCTCAATACCTCCAACATGTGGAAACATGTGCGCAACAGGCACCCGGCGGAGTTAGACAAACACACTGAAGAGCTAGGCCAACCAACAGCGGCAGCTACCACCTCTTCAGCTCGTGTTGCCTCTTCCTCTAGCTCACACGCAGCTGGTTCGGCTTCCTCCCAGGATCGCCGTGGAAGAACCTCTGGCCCTGTTGTCCAGAGACCCGCTGTCATTCCACCCGCAGCACCACTTTCCCAGTCAACCACACACTCCCAGCCCAGTCTACAGCCATCGGTAGTACAGGCATGGGAGAAAAGGCGGCCTTTCTCGTCAAACCACCCACGAGCACAGGCTCTGACTGCAGGCATTGCCAAACTTCTGTCACTGGAAATGCTGTCATTCAGGCTGGTGGAGACTGACAGCTTCCGTGACTTGATGTCATTGGCAGTCCCACAGTACAGTGTGCCCAGCCGCTTTTACTTCAGCAGGCAAGCCGTCCCTGCCCTGCACAAGCATGTTGAGGGACACATAAAACACGCGCTACTGAACGCCGTCAGTAGCAAGGTCCACCTCACCACCGATGCGTGGACCAGTCAACATGGACAGGGGCGATACCTTTCCCTCACTGCCCATTGGGTTAATGTAGTTGAGCCGGGTACAGACCGTGCGAGTGGCGCAGGACGTGTCCTGCCCACTCCAAGGATTGCAGGAATCCATTCTGTACGCATTGACTCCTCCTCTTACACCAGTTCCTCAGAATCATCGCTGCAGGAGCCGTCACAGTCCACCTCCACATGGACCCGTGATGAACGTGTACCTGTTACGACCGACATGAGCACAGCCGTGGCCAAACGTCAACAGGCCGTCTTGAAATTAATTTTTTTGGGGAATCGTAGCCACACAGCGCAGGAGCTCTGGAATGCCATCAAGCAGGAGAGCGATGTGTGGTTTGAGCCAGCGAATCTCCAGCCAGGCATGGTAGTGTGTGATAATGGCCGAAATCTGGTGGCAGCCCTGGGCCTCGGCAACCTCACTCACATCCCATGTCTGGCACATGTGCTCAATTTGGTCGTGCAGAGTTTTTTGAGGGACTATCCGGATCTTGATGCACTGCTGCACAAGGTCCGCCTAGAGTGTGCTCACTTGCGGCGTTCCAGCACGGCAAAAGCGCGCATTGCGGCTCTGCAGCGCCGACACCGCCTGCCGGAACATCGCATCATATGTGACCTACCTACCAGGTGGAATTCCACGTTACATATGTTGGAGCGGTTGTGTGAGCAGCAGCAAGCTGTAATGGAGTACCAGCTGTATCAGGCGCAAAAAAGTCGCAGTCAGCGCCGTACAGACTTCACAACCACAGAGTGGGCCACTATGAAGGATGTCTGCCAGGTTTTGCGTCCCTTTGATTATTCCACGTGGATGGCGAGTGCAGATGATGCACTAGTCAGCATGACTGTCCCCCTTATCTGCCTGCTTGAAAAATCACTGCAAGCGCTAAGGGATGATGTTGTGGAAGAGGTGGAGGATGAGGATTCACCACTTCCATCATCTTCTGGACAGTCAGCGCCACGTGGTTCCTCACAAACGCGTAGGCAGGGGACAGTTTGTGAGGAGGATGAGGAGGAGTCAATGGAGGAGGAAGACATCCGTCCAGAGGAGGGAGTTCCCGAATTGTCCAGTACTCAGTGTGTACAGCGAGGGTGGGGTGATGACGAGCGGGCAGAGATCACGCCTCCAGCTGGGGACAGCGTTTCTTGGGCAGTTGGCAGTCTGCAGCACATGGTGGATTACATGCTGCAGTGCCTGAGAAACGACCGCCGCATCGACCACATTCTCAACATGTCTGATTATTGGGTGTTCACCCTCCTCGATCCTCGCTACCGGGACAACGTAGAAAGCCTCATCACACCGTTGAACCGGGAGCGAAAAATGCGGGAGTACCAAGACACACTGGTCAGTTCCATCATCTTCTCCATTCCAACTGAGAGAAGTGCTGCTACTGCATTCCAAAGCAGCTCAGTGCGTCCAGGCAGTGGTGGAGGCTCTGCACAAAGAGGGAGCAGAAGCAGTGCCTCTGCCCAAGGCAAGACCAGTATGGCCCAACTGTGGCACAGTTTTGTGTGCCCCCCTCAAAAGTCTACACCATCACAGACGGCTCCAGTCAGCAGGAGGCAACGGTTCCGTCAGATGGTGACAGACAACATGTCTTGCCCTCTTGCTGTACTCCCAGACGGCTCTTCCCCTTTCAAGTTTTGGGTCTCAAAGCTGGATACATGGCCAGAGCTAAGCCAGTATGCATTGGAGGTGCTGTCTTGCCCTGCGGCCAGTGTATTATCGGAACGTGTCTTTAGTGCTGCAGGTGGTGTACTAACTGACCGTCGCATGCGACTATCCTCCGATAACGTTGACCGGCTTACTTTCCTGAAAATGAACAAGGCCTGGATCTCGCAGGAATTTGCCACTCCTCCTCCTGATTAAATAATTAGGTCACTGTATACGTTATCCAGGTCTCCTGTTGTGTTCATCTTTCTACCACCTGAACTTAAATTCCTGGGCTCCAACACCGCCAGTTGAGGCTCAGACGTGCCGTCTGCACAGTCAAAACATACGACCCAGTGTTATTGGGTTTCAGTAACGTCAGCTGATCCCCAGCTGTGTAGCCGGCAATGTGTCATGCGACCGCCACGCTGACACAACAACTGAAATGTAAGGGAATCTGTCCCCCCCCCCCCCAAGGCGTTTGTTACTGAAAGAGCCACCTTGTGCAGCAGTAATGCTGCACAAGGAAAAAGGTAGCTATTTTGGTTTTGCTCCTTGCACACGCAAAACTTAACACTTATAAAATGTGTCCACTGATACCGTAAAACCGTCCCGGAGGTGGGACTTTCCTTCGTAATATGACGCAGCACAGCCGTCATTCCTACCCCCCCGGCGCCGCGCCCCGGCTCCTCAGCGTTGTTTGATTCCGTCCCGGAGCCTGCGCTGTTATGTTATCCCGTGGCCAGGCACACTTAGCGCTGCCCGTCTTCTGGCATCATTTGGTGTCAGGCTGGCTGCGCCTGTGCGGCCACGCTGGCCGAGAGCCCGCCTCGCAGTGTCTTCTGATTTAATCCCACTGGGGGCCTGGGATCTATGGACATGCGCAGTGCATATCTGAACCTCCACCTCTCACTCATCTCCCTATGGCTTCTTCAGACTGTTCGGTGTCAGCTGGTCCCTAATAGCATGCCACGGCCGTGACACCGCACAGTCTGGAAAAGAAGCCGTAGGGAGGGGAGTGAGAGGCGAGGATATGCACTGCGCATGGCCATGGATCCCAGTGGGATTACATCAGAAGACACTGCGAGGCGGGCTCTCGGCCAGCGCGGCCGCACAGGCGCAGCCAGCCTGACACCAAATGATGTCAGAAGATGGGCAGCGCTAAGTGTGCCTGGCCACGGGATAACATAACAGCGCAGGCTCCGGGACGGAATCAAACAACGCTGAGGAGCCGGGGCACGGCGGCGGGGGGGTAGTAATGATGGCTGTGCTGCGTCATATTACGAAGGAAAGTCCCACCTCCGGGACGGTTTCACGGCTTCAGGGGACACATTTTATAAGTGTTTAGTTCTGTGTTTGCAAGGAGCATGATGAAAAGAGCCACCTTTTCCTTTTGCATCTTTTGTGCTGCACAAGCTGGCTCTTTCAGCTACAAACGCCTTGGGGGGGGGGTTAAAGGTTCCCTTTCGACTTTCTCAGGCTTCGGCCTACATTGTGTTCCTCTGCTTTTCCACCTGCCCCTGGGCTCCAACACCGCTAGTTGCCGTCCAGAAGTGCTGTACGCACAGTCAACAGTCGCTCCTCTGTTATTGGGGTTCAGTAACGTCAGCTGTTCCCCTGCTGTGTGTGTGGCAATCCCTCCTACCTCCTCCAACCTCCTCCTCCTCCACCTGTCCCTGGGCTCCAACACCGCCAGTTGCCGTCCAGAAGTGCTGTACGCACAGTCAACAGTCCCTCCTCTGTTATTGGGGTTCAGTAACGTCAGCTGTTCCCCTGCTGTGTGTGTGGCAATCCCTCCTACCTCCTCCAACCTCCTCCTCCTCCACCTGTCCCTGGGCTCCAACACCGCCAGTTGCCGTCCAGAAGTGCTGTACGCACAGTCAACAGTCCCTCCTCTGTTATTGGGGTTCAGTAACGTCAGCTGTTCCCCTGCTGTGTGTGTGGCAATCCCTCCTACCTCCTCCAACCTCCTCCAACCTCCTCCTCCTCCACCTGTCCCTGGGCTCCAACACCGCCAGTTGCCGTCCAGAAGTGCTGTACGCACAGTCAACAGTCCCTCCTCTGTTATTGGGGTTCAGTAACGTCAGCTGTTCCCCTGCTGTGTGTGTGGCAATCCCTCCTACCTCCTCCAACCTCCTCCAACCACCTCCTCCTCCACCTGTCCCTGGGCTCCAACACCGCTAGTTGTTGCCTGGTAGTGCTGTACGCACAGTCCCAACAGTCCCTCCTCTGTTATTGGGGTTCAGTAACGTCAGCTGTTCCCCTGCTGTGTGTGTGGCAATCCCTCCTACCTCCTCCAACCTCCTCCTCCTCCACCTGTCCCTGGGCTCCAACACCGCCAGTTGCCGTCCAGAAGTGCTGTACGCACAGTCAACAGTCCCTCCTCTGTTATTGGGGTTCAGTAACGTCAGCTGTTCCCCTGCTGTGTGTGTGGCAATCCCTCCTACCTCCTCCAACCTCCTCCTCCTCCACCTGTCCCTGGGCTCCAACACCGCCAGTTGCCGTCCAGAAGTGCTGTACGCACAGTCAACAGTCCCTCCTCTGTTATTGGGGTTCAGTAACGTCAGCTGTTCCCCTGCTGTGTGTGTGGCAATCCCTCCTACCTCCTCCAACCTCCTCCTCCTCCACCTGTCCCTGGGCTCCAACACCGCCAGTTGCCGTCCAGAAGTGCTGTACGCACAGTCAACAGTCCCTCCTCTGTTATTGGGGTTCAGTAACGTCAGCTGTTCCCCTGCTGTGTGTGTGGCAATCCCTCCTACCTCCTCCAACCTCCTCCAACCTCCTCCTCCTCCACCTGTCCCTGGGCTCCAACACCGCCAGTTGCCGTCCAGAAGTGCTGTACGCACAGTCAACAGTCCCTCCTCTGTTATTGGGGTTCAGTAACGTCAGCTGTTCCCCTGCTGTGTGTGTGGCAATCCCTCCTACCTCCTCCAACCTCCTCCAACCACCTCCTCCTCCACCTGTCCCTGGGCTCCAACACCGCTAGTTGTTGCCTGGTAGTGCTGTACGCACAGTCCCAACAGTCCCTCCTCTGTTATTGGGGTTCAGTAACGTCAGCTGTTCCCCTGCTGTGTGTGTGGCAATCCCTCCTACCTCCTCCAACCTCCTCCAACCTCCTCCTCCTCCACCTGTCCCTGGGCTCCAACACCGCCAGTTGCCGTCCAGAAGTGCTGTACGCACAGTCAACAGTCCCTCCTCTGTTATTGGGGTTCAGTAACGTCAGCTGTTCCCCTGCTGTGTGTGTGGCAATCCCTCCTACCTCCTCCAACCTCCTCCTCCTCCACCTGTCCCTGGGCTCCAACACCGCCAGTTGCCGTCCAGAAGTGCTGTACGCACAGTCAACAGTCCCTCCTCTGTTATTGGGGTTCAGTAACGTCAGCTGTTCCCCTGCTGTGTGTGTGGCAATCCCTCCTACCTCCTCCAACCTCCTCCTCCTCCACCTGTCCCTGGGCTCCAACACCGCCAGTTGCCGTCCAGAAGTGCTGTACGCACAGTCAACAGTCCCTCCTCTGTTATTGGGGTTCAGTAACGTCAGCTGTTCCCCTGCTGTGTGTGTGGCAATCCCTCCTACCTCCTCCAACCTCCTCCAACCTCCTCCTCCTCCACCTGTCCCTGGGCTCCAACACCGCCAGTTGCCGTCCAGAAGTGCTGTACGCACAGTCAACAGTCCCTCCTCTGTTATTGGGGTTCAGTAACGTCAGCTGTTCCCCTGCTGTGTGTGTGGCAATCCCTCCTACCTCCTCCAACCTCCTCCAACCACCTCCTCCTCCACCTGTCCCTGGGCTCCAACACCGCTAGTTGTTGCCTGGTAGTGCTGTACGCACAGTCCCAACAGTCCCTCCTCTGTTATTGGGGTTCAGTAACGTCAGCTGTTCCCCTGCTGTGTGTGTGGCAATCCCTCCTACCTCCTCCAACCTCCTCCAACCTCCTCCTCCTCCACCTGTCCCTGGGCTCCAACACCGCCAGTTGCCGTCCAGAAGTGCTGTACGCACAGTCAACAGTCCCTCCTCTGTTATTGGGGTTCAGTAACGTCAGCTGTTCCCCTGCTGTGTGTGTGGCAATCCCTCCTACCTCCTCCAACCTCCTCCAACCTCCTCCTCCTCCACCTGTCCCTGGGCTCCAACACCGCCAGTTGCCGTCCAGAAGTGCTGTACGCACAGTCAACAGTCCCTCCTCTGTTATTGGGGTTCAGTAACGTCAGCTGTTCCCCTGCTGTGTGTGTGGCAATCCCTCCTACCTCCTCCAACCTCCTCCAACCTCCTCCTCCTCCACCTGTCCCTGGGCTACAACACCGCCAGTTGCCGTCCAGAAGTGCTGTACGCACAGTCAACAGTCCCTCCTCTGTTATTGGGGTTCAGTAACGTCAGCTGTTCCCCTGCTGTGTGTGTGGCAATCCCTCCTACCTCCTCCAACCTCCTCCAACCTCCTCCTCCTCCACGTGTCCCTGGGCTCCAACACCGCTAGTTGCCGTCCAGAAGTGCTGTACGCACAGAGCCAAACACCTCGCCAATGTGTTAGTGGGGTTCAGCACCGCCAGCTGTTCCCCTGCTGTGTATACGGCAACGTGTACTGCGACCGCCACGCAGACACAACAAGTTAAATGTAAGGGAACCTGACCCCCCCCCCCCCCAGGCGTTTGTTACTGAAGGAGCCACCTTGTGCAGCAGTAATGATGCAAAGGGAAAAAGTGCCTCTTTTCGTGATGCTCCTTGCACATGCTGAACCTAACACTTATGAAATGTGTCCCCACACAGCGTTAAACCGTCCGGTAGGTGGAACTTTCCTTTGTCGTGTGACGCAGCACAGCCATCATTTTTACCCCCTTGGCGCCGTGCGCCCCCTCCTCAGCGTTGTTTGAATCTGTCCCGGAGCCTGCGCTGTTAGGTTAGCCCTTGGCCATGCACACATGTTGCGCTGCCCGTCTTCTGACCTCATTTGGTGTCAGGCTGGCTGCGCCTGTGCGGGTGCGCTGGCCGAGATCCCGCCTCGCAGTGTCGTCTAATGTAATCCCACCGCGGGCCTGTGATCCGTGCCCGTGCGCAGTGCATATCCTCTCCTCTCACTCCCCTCCCTACGGCTTCTTCAGACTGTGCGATGTCAGCTGGTCCCTAATAGCATGCCACGGCCGTGACACCGCACAGTCTGAAAAAGCCGTAGGGAGGGGAGTGAGAGGAGAGGATATGCACTGCGCACGGGCACGGATCACAGGCCCGCGGTGGGATTACATGAGACGACACTGCGAGGCGGGATCTCGGCCAGCGCACCCGCACAGGCGCAGCCAGCCTGACACCAAATGAGGTCAGAAGACGGGCAGCGCAACATGTGTGCATGGCCAAGGGCTAACCTAACAGCGCAGGCTCCGGGACAGATTCAAACAACGCTGAGGAGGCGGCGCACGGCGCCAAGGGGGTAAAAATGATGGCTGTGCTGCGTCACACGACAAAGGAAAGTTCCACCTACCGGACGGTTTAACGCTGTGAGGAGACACATTTCATAAATGTTAGGTTCCGCATGTACAAGGACCATAATTAAAAGAGCTAAGTTTACCTTTTCCAGCATTAGTGCTGTACACAATGGCTCTTTCAGCTACAAACGCCTGGGGGGGGGGGGGGTTAAAGGTTTCCTTTCAACTTGCTCGAGTGCAGGCTTCGGCCTACACTCCGCTCCCCCTGCTCCTCCTGCTGACCCTGGGCTCTAACACCGCCAGTTTTTGCCCAGATGTGCTAGCTGCACAGAGAAAAACACCAGCCAATGTGTCAGTGGGGTTCAGCACCGCCAGCTGTTCCCCTGCTGTGTAGCCGGCAACGTGTCCTGCGACCGCCACGCAGACACAAGAACTGAAATTGAAGGGAACCTGTCCCCCCTCCCCCAGGTGTTTCTATGTTTTACAGCTACCTTGATCAGCAGTAATGCTGCATGTGTTCAAGGTGGCTCAGAAACTTATTCTCCTTGCCCATGTTGAAGTGAACACGTCTAAAATGTGTCCTCTGTGACCATTAAAACGTCCCTCAGGTGTGATTTGACTTTGTATTGACACACGCAACAAGCTCCTTGGTAACGCTGCCCGTCTTCTGGCATCATTGTTTGGCTGGCTGCGCCTCTGCGGCCGCCCTGACCCACACAACGCCCCTCGGTGTCTTATTTATTGGGACTGCGAGGGTGTGATTCATGGGCAGGATCAGTGCATCAGTTCGCCTGTCCCTCCTCTCCTTCCGCCTTCTTCGGACTGTGCGGCTTCATGGCCGTGGCATGCGATAAGGGATCAGATGACGCCGCACAGTCTGAAGCGGGTGTAAGGACCCGAGTGTGAGAGGCCAACATATGTGCTGCGCCAGGCCCTGAATCCCAGCCCCGCAGTGTTTTAACAATGTTAAGACACTGCGGGGCTGGAATTCATGGGCATCGCGAACCGCACCGGCCGACATTACATGATGCCAGAAGATGGGCAGCGCTAACGGCGCTAGGCCAGGGGATAACACGACAGCGCAGACTCCTGTACAGCAAATAACAACGCTCGGGAGGCTGCACCCAGCACCAAGGTGGGATTCTTGACACCTGTGCTGCGTCTCATTACAAAGGGAACTCTCGCCTCCATTACACAGTTTGACTGTATAAAGGGCTGAATGTTATACGTGTTCCATTCAGCGTGTGCAAGGAGAAAAATTACAAGAGCAACCTTTGACTTGCGCAGCACTGCTGCTGCATAAGCTGTGGCTCTTCTACTTTGTAACCCCTGAGGGGGGGTTAAAGGTGACTTTTGAAATCGGTTCAATTAGGCTTCGGCCTACACTCTGCTCCACCTGCAGAGCCCGGGCTCCAACAACGCTAGTTGCTGTCCGGAAGTGCTGGCTGCACAGAGCCAAACACCTCGCCAATGTGTCAGTGGGGTCCAGCACCGCCAGCTGTTCCCCTGCTGTGTAGCCGGCAACGTGTCCTGCAAAAGCCACGCAGACACAACAGACCCAAAGCTGCCGCCAGTGCAGGCTTCGGCCTACACTCCCCTCCCCCTGCTCCTCCTCCTCCTGCTCCTCCTCCTGCTGTCCCTGGGCTCTAACACACCGCCAGTTGGGGCCCAGATGTGCTAGCTGCACAGAGAAAAACACCAGCCAATGTGTCAGTGGGGTCCAGCACCGCCAGCTGTTCCCCTGCTGTGCAGCCGGCAACGTGTCCTGCAAAAGCCACGCAGACACAAGAACTGAAATTGAAGGGAACCTGTCCCCCCTCCCCCAGGCGTTTTTACGTTATCCAGCCACCTTGTACAGCGGTAATGCTGCATGTGTGCAAGGTGGCTCAGAAACGTATTCTCCTCGCACATGTGGAACTGAAAACACGTCTGAAATGTGTCCTCTGTGTGACCATTTAACCGTCCCGGTGGTGTGACTTTCCTTTGTAATGACACGCTGCAACCCCCTTGGTAGCGCTGCCCGTCTTCTGGCATCATTGTTTGGCTGCCTGCGCCTCTGCGGCCGCCCTGACCCACACAACGCCCCTCGGTGTCTTATTTATTGGGACTGCGAGGGTGTGATTCATGGGCAGGATCAGTGCATCAGTTCGCCTGTCCCTCCTCTCCTTCCGCCTTCTTCGGACTGTGCGGCTTCATGGCCGTGGCATGCGATAAGGGATCAGATGACGCCGCACAGTCTGAAGCGGGTGTAAGGACCCGAGTGTGAGAGGCCAACATATGTGCTGCGCCAGGCCCTGAATCCCAGCCCCGCAGTGTTTTAACAATGTTAAGACACTGCGGGGCTGGGATTCATGGGCATCGCGAACCGCACCGGCCGACATTACATGATGCCAGAAGATGGGCAGCGCTAACGGCGCTAGGCCAGGGGATAACACGACAGCGCAGACTCCTGTACAGCAAATAACAACGCTCGGGAGGCTGCACCCAGCACCAAGGTGGGATTCTTGACACCTGTGCTGCGTCTCATTACAAAGGGAACTCTCGCCTCCATTACACAGTTTGACTGTATAAAGGGCTGAATGTTATACGTGTTCCATTCAGCGTGTGCAAGGAGAAAAATTACAAGAGCAACCTTTGACTTGCGCAGCACTGCTGCTGCATAAGCTGTGGCTCTTCTACTTTGTAACCCCTGAGGGGGGGTTAAAGGTGACTTTTGAAATCGGTTCAATTAGGCTTCGGCCTACACTCTGCTCCACCTGCAGAGCCCGGGCTCCAACAACGCTAGTTGCTGTCCGGAAGTGCTGGCTGCACAGAGCCAAACACCTCGCCAATGTGTCAGTGGGGTCCAGCACCGCCAGCTGTTCCCCTGCTGTGTAGCCGGCAACGTGTCCTGCAAAAGCCACGCAGACACAACAGACCCAAAGCTGCCGCCAGTGCAGGCTTCGGCCTACACTCCCCTCCCCCTGCTCCTCCTCCTCCTGCTCCTCCTCCTGCTGTCCCTGGGCTCTAACACACCGCCAGTTGGGGCCCAGATGTGCTAACTGCACAGAGAAAAACACCAGCCAATGTGTCAGTGGGGTCCAGCACCGCCAGCTGTTCCCCTGCTGTGCAGCCGGCAACGTGTCCTGCAAAAGCCACGCAGACACAAGAACTGAAATTGAAGGGAACCTGTCCCCCCTCCCCCAGGCGTTTTTACGTTATCCAGCCACCTTGTACAGCGGTAATGCTGCATGTGTGCAAGGTGGCTCAGAAACGTATTCTCCTCGCACATGTGGAACTGAAAACACGTCTTAAATGTGTCCTCTGTGTGACCATTTAACCGTCCCGGTGGTGTGACTTTCCTTTGTAATGACACGCTGCAACCCCCTTGGTAGCGCTGCCCGTCTTCTGGCATCATTGTTTGGCTGCCTGCGCCTCTGCGGCCGCCCTGACCCACACAACGCCCCTCGGTGTCTTATTTATTGGGACTGCGAGGGTGTGATTCATGGGCAGGATCAGTGCATCAGTTCGCCTGTCCCTCCTCTCCTTCCGCCTTCTTCGGACTGTGCGGCTTCATGGCCGTGGCATGCGATAAGGGATCAGATGACGCCGCACAGTCTGAAGCGGGTGTAAGGACCCGAGTGTGAGAGGCCAACATATGTGCTGCGCCAGGCCCTGAATCCCAGCCCCGCAGTGTTTTAACAATGTTAAGACACTGCGGGGCTGGGATTCATGGGCATCGCGAACCGCACCGGCCGACATTACATGATGCCAGAAGATGGGCAGCGCTAACGGCGCTAGGCCAGGGGATAACACGACAGCGCAGACTCCTGTACAGCAAATAACAACGCTCGGGAGGCTGCACCCAGCACCAAGGTGGGATTCTTGACACCTGTGCTGCGTCTCATTACAAAGGGAACTCTCGCCTCCATTACACAGTTTGACTGTATAAAGGGCTGAATGTTATACGTGTTCCATTCAGCGTGTGCAAGGAGAAAAATTACAAGAGCAACCTTTGACTTGCGCAGCACTGCTGCTGCATAAGCTGTGGCTCTTCTACTTTGTAACCCCTGAGGGGGGGTTAAAGGTGACTTTTGAAATCGGTTCAATTAGGCTTCGGCCTACACTCTGCTCCACCTGCAGAGCCCGGGCTCCAACAACGCTAGTTGCTGTCCGGAAGTGCTGGCTGCACAGAGCCAAACACCTCGCCAATGTGTCAGTGGGGTCCAGCACCGCCAGCTGTTCCCCTGCTGTGTAGCCGGCAACGTGTCCTGCAAAAGCCACGCAGACACAACAGACCCAAAGCTGCCGCCAGTGCAGGCTTCGGCCTACACTCCCCTCCCCCTGCTCCTCCTCCTCCTGCTCCTCCTCCTGCTGTCCCTGGGCTCTAACACACCGCCAGTTGGGGCACAGATGTGCTAGCTGCACAGAGAAAAACACCAGCCAATGTGTCAGTGGGGTCCAGCACCGCCAGCTGTTCCCCTGCTGTGCAGCCGGCAACGTGTCCTGCAAAAGCCACGCAGACACAAGAACTGAAATTGAAGGGAACCTGTCCCCCCTCCCCCAGGCGTTTTTACGTTATCCAGCCACCTTGTACAGCGGTAATGCTGCATGTGTGCAAGGTGGCTCAGAAACGTATTCTCCTCGCACATGTGGAACTGAAAACACGTCTGAAATGTGTCCTCTGTGTGACCATTTAACCGTCCCGGTGGTGTGACTTTCCTTTGTAATGACACGCTGCAACCCCCTTGGTAGCGCTGCCCGTCTTCTGGCATCATTGTTTGGCTGCCTGCGCCTCTGCGGCCGCCCTGACCCACACAACGCCCCTCGGTGTCTTATTTATTGGGACTGCGAGGGTGTGATTCATGGGCAGGATCAGTGCATCAGTTCGCCTGTCCCTCCTCTCCTTCCGCCTTCTTCGGACTGTGCGGCTTCATGGCCGTGGCATGCGATAAGGGATCAGATGACGCCGCACAGTCTGAAGCGGGTGTAAGGACCCGAGTGTGAGAGGCCAACATATGTGCTGCGCCAGGCCCTGAATCCCAGCCCCGCAGTGTTTTAACAATGTTAAGACACTGCGGGGCTGGGATTCATGGGCATCGCGAACCGCACCGGCCGACATTACATGATGCCAGAAGATGGGCAGCGCTAACGGCGCTAGGCCAGGGGATAACACGACAGCGCAGACTCCTGTACAGCAAATAACAACGCTCGGGAGGCTGCACCCAGCACCAAGGTGGGATTCTTGACATCTGTGCTGCGTCTCATTACAAAGGGAACTCGCGCCTCCAACACAGTTTGACTGTATAAAGGGCTAAATGTTATACGTGTTTCATTCAGCGTGTGCAAGGAGAAAAATTAAAAGAGCAACCTTTGACTTGTGCAGCACTACTGCTGCATAAGCTGTGGCTCTTCTACTTTCTAACCCCTGAGGGGGGGTTAAAGGTGACCTTTGAAATCGGTTCAAGTAGGCTTCGGCCTACACTCTGCTCCCCCTGCAGAGCCCGGGCTCCAACACCGATCGTTGCTGTCCGGAAGTGCTGGCTGCACAGAGCCAAACACCTCGCCAATGTGTCAGTGGGGTCCAGCACCGCCAGCTGTTCCCCTGCTGTGTAGCCGGCAACGTGTCCTGCAAAAGCCACGCAGACACAACAGACCCAAAGCTGCCGCCAGTGCAGGCTTCGGCCTACACTCCCCTCCCCCTGCTCCTCCTCCTCCTGCTCCTCCTCCTGCTGACCCTGGGCTCTAACAAACCGCCAGTTGGGGCCCAGATGTGCTAGCTGCACAGAGAAAAACACCTCGCCAATGTGTCAGTGGGGTCCAGCACCGCCAGCTGTTCCCCTGCTGTGCAGCCGGCATCGTGTCCTGCAAAAGCCACGCAGACACTTGCTCTTGTACCTTCTGCTCCCCATCCTGGTTCCAGTACCGTCAGCTGGTTCCGGGCAGAGCCTTTGGCTTAGGTGCCTCCCTTTGGTATCCGAGTTCCACCAACGTCAGGTGGTCCTTGGTAGTGCTTTCAGGCACGGGTACCTCCTGCTTAGTAACCGGGTTCCAGTAACGTCAGCTGGTCCTCGGTAGTTCCATTGGCTCTTGGACCTTCGGCTACCCATCCGGGTTCCAGCACCGTCAGCTGGTTCTCGGCAGTGTCTTTTGCTCTTGTACCTTCTGCTCCCCATCCTGGTTCCAGTACCGTCAGCTGGTTCCGGGCAGAGCCTTTGGCTTAGGTGCCTCCCTCTGGGTATCCGAGTTCCACCAACGTCAGGTGGTCCTTGGTAGTGCTTTCAGCACAGGTACCTCCTGCTTAGTAACCGGGTTCCAGTAACGTCAGCTGGTCCTCGGTAGTTCCATTGGCTCTTGGACCTTCGGGTAGCCATCCGAGTTCCAGTTCCATCAGCTGGTTCTCGGCATTTTCTCAGCCTTCTTGTACCTTCTGCTACATTTCCAAGTTCAAGAGACTAAACACAATGACCCAGAAGACCACCCCTAAGATGACGACGACACCAGAGACGACAACCACCGTGATGACGACGACCCTGGAGACGATGACCCCGAAGACCACCCCGATGACGACGACCCCGGAGACGACGACCCTGAAGACCACCCCGATGACGACGACCCCGGAGACGACGACCCTGGAGACGACGACGACCTGGAAGACCGAGAAGCAGAAGAACAAGAGGCTGCAGAACAAAGAGCAGAAAGACATTAAGCATAACACAAAATATCAGAGCAAAAAATATTATGTAAATTATAAGCAGAAGAAGACTAAGCAGTGTATGGGGGTGAGTCCGTTCCTCCTCGTGGTGCCCCTGGATAAAGCCTGATGCTGCAGGCCAAACTGAACGCGGACAAATGTAACTGTTTTGTGACAGGCAGAACGGAAGGTGTAATCTTCAAACTTTTATAGATAACAACTACGGGAATGCCTGTCACAAATAAGAATATGATGAAGAAGTTGAATATGATGAAGATAATAGTAAAATAAAAAGAATATGAACAATGTAACCCAAAAAATAATAGGTAGAAGATGAAGAAGAAGATGAATAAGGTGAAGAAGTTGATGTCAAAGAAGCTGATGATGAGGATAATTAAGAAGAAAGCGTGGGAGAAGTAAAAAAGAAGGTGAAGGGCGTGGAAGTAGTGAAACATCAATATCTGACATAAAAAAAAAAAAAAAAACATAGTCAAATTCTTTCTAACGCCGAACTTCATAAAAAAAAATAAAAAATCCTGCTATTCTATTACATTGGGCTAAACCTCTGTCCCTTTAATATCTCCGCCACGTCCCCCAATACATCCTACAATATTCTTAGTTGTTTTCCTTCATGTAGAATGAACCTACAAGTGTATAAAGGGTTTATTTTAATTCCGATATTTTCGTCCCATTGACTTGCATTGGGATCGGGTATCGGTATCGGATTGGATTCCGATACTGTGACGGTATCGGCCGATACTTTCCGATACCGATACTTTCCGATATCGGAAAGTATCGCTCAACACTATTTGTGACAGTGCCCCCTTTTCAACGACGGGTCTCTGGACCCTTAAAGGGAACCTGTCACCTGAATTTGGCGGGACCAGTTTTGGGTCATATGGGCGGGGTTTTCGGGTGTTTGATTCACCCTTTCCTTACCCGCTGGCTGCATGCTGGCCGCAATATTGGATTGAAGTTCATTCTCTGTCCTCTGGAGTACACGCCTGCGCAAGGCAATATTACCCCCGGAAGAAGCTGGCGGCGAAACGCGTGTCGGGGTGAGGGGACGCCAGGATCATTCACTTCATAGGTAACCACTAACCTTTCAATATCCTATACTATACTGTTTAATGCCCTATTGTGCCTTATATTATTTGACCGTAGAGAGGTAGCAGCTACGGATATAAGTTTATACACACCTGTATGTTATTTTCAACACAGGTTTTCTAGCTGCTAATACTGAATGGCTCTTTAGGGCATGCAAATTGGTTGACAACTTAGGATTGGATACTCAGTGTGGGGACTGATTGGTCACTCAGAGTGGGGAATTTTCTTAGTGTACATCTGGCGTCCCCTAGACGGTATTTTGCTTTTTATTGTAGTTCTTATTGTGTGTTGTCATATGTGACTTAATAAAAACATTGATTTTAATTGGCATGTGGGATCTCTTCTTTGTCCCTTGGATTGTCTAGGTGGGATTTGTTTTTGTAGTTATTTGAAGTGCCCCCCATAAATAATTTAGGACATTAGTTGATTTGATTACAATCATAGACTTTGACAAGTCCAGTACTTCAGTCACATCCAGTATATTACTCACATTTTCAGAATCTTCAACCAGCACTACTCGGGTCATATCTGTCACACACAAATCACTACTTGGGTCATATCTGTCACACACAAATCATCCTCGGCATATCTTTCTCTTTTCTCTCCTTCTGCAGTTCCTCCGCAGTGCAAGGTGTCAGCATCCTGCCGACTACGCCAATTGTAAAGGCGGGCCAGAGCCATAGTCATGGCTGGGTATTTCAGGTGTCTGATACCCTGGCCTACCTCCACAGGGAAAAAGTGTTCCTTATACTGCATCTTGTGCTCAGTACTCACTATGCTGTCAGTGTCTCCTTTATTTTGCTGGAAAGCAGCTGTTTCTCGATCCCAATAAAGAGAGACACAGTTCAGGGCAACTCTAAATGGAACAGATTTATTTACTTCAGGACACAGCATATCCAAATAGTCTTCAGCATTTCTATCACAGGCGTTTCAGCATATCACTTCAGCTTTCCCTTCCCTGTTTCCTGCGTCATTAAGTGTTTCCACAGGTCGGGGCATCTCATTCGCCCCTCAGTGTCCTCCCTGTATAGCATTACTACGGAGAAGCATCTGTCTGCCCGTTTCGCCCAGGGCATTAGAGATTAATCTTATGAAGCTATCCGACACTTTCTGGAGAGACCTGCCAGTACACTTTTAAGGTGACCTCTTTGTCTTCCTCTGCTTCTTTCCTCCCTCTACTGTAGGATCTGCTATATTATGCTCTTCTCGGTGTCCCCTGGATGGCTGGGCACACGCTTGAACGTTATGGGGTTTACTTGCAGCTCAGGCACATTGCCCACCCGAGCACTGTGGGCTTCCTGCCCTAGACTGACTTCAGATAAGGAAGTCCTATCCTCTTACTCACCAGCAAACCCCTCCTATGGTTAACTATTTACAGGGTGACTAGACCAAGGACTCTGTACACCTATCTAGTGGCTTTGGCACTAACTGCACTGTTCCTTTAATCTACATTGTACAGCAACAAACAGCAAATTATACATAGGTAATACAGCAACATGAAATATACACACTCAATCACAGTACAAATATACATATAAATATATATATATATATATATATATATATATATATATATATATATATATACAGTACATGTACAGTAGCAGCATGAGGGCTTAAAGCGGTAAGGCTCTCAACCCCTTACACCTGCAGTAGTAGAATGTGTGCTGGAACACTCATGTGTCATAATGGGCCTTGGCCTTTATCTGGTTGTGCGGTGGTGGCCATCTTTAGTCTACTGCTGAAGCCGCAGCAGCAGGTATGTAGGTAGGTCCATTTCTGATGCTATGATTTCTTTTGTAAAGCATTGTCTCCCTCTTGCAGACCACCGACTTCTTAAATGTATGCATGTGTATTTAAAAAAAGAAAACAATGGGTCTGTGCCGATCTTGAATATGCTGCCTATCTTCACCTGAGTATTCTAATGGTACGGAGCAGCCATGTGCGCTCCCTGTAGTAGATAGAATGTGTGCTGGAACACTCACGTGTCATAATGGGCCTTGTCCTTTATCTGCCTGTGCGGTGGAGGCCATCTTTAGTCTACTGCTGAAGCCACAGCAGCAGGTAGGTAGGTAGGTAGGCCCATTCCTGATGCTATGATTTCTTTTGTAAAACATTGTCTCCCTCTTGCAGACCACCGACTTCTTAAATTTATGCATGTGTATTTAAAAAAAGAAAACAATGGGTCTGTGCCGATCTTGAATATGCTGCCTATCTTCACCTGTCTGAGTATTCTAATGGTTTGTAGCAGCCAGGTGCGCTGCCTGCAGTAGATCGAATGTGTGCTGGAACACTCACGTGTAGTGTTGAGCGATACCTTCCGATATCGGGAAATATCGGTTCGGATTGGATCAGACCGATACCCAAAAAATATCTGATATCGCCGATTCCGATATCGGAAACCAATGCAAGTCAATGGGACACAAATATCAGAATGAAAATAAACCCTTTCTTTCCTTTTCGGTTAATTCTACATGAAGGAAAACAACTAAGAATAATGTAGAATGTATTGGGGGAGGTGGAGGAGACATTAAAGGCATAGAGGTTTAGCCCAATCTAAAGGAATAGCAGGAATTATTTTTTTTTTTAAGACGTTCGGAGTTACAAAGATATTGACTATGTTAAGCGTTTTTATATTTTGTCAGATATTTATGTTTCACTACTTCCATGTTCTTCACCTTCTTTTTTACTTCTCCCACACTTTCTCTTTTATCATCCTCAGCAGCAGCATCTTTTTCATCAATTTCTTCTTCACCTTATTCATCATCTTCTTCTTCATATTATTCTTTTTTTTACATTCTTCTTATTCTTCTTATTCAACTATTATTCTTCTTCATGTTCTACTTCTTCATCTTCTTCATATTCTTCTTCTTCATCATATTCTTACTTGTGACAGGCATTCCTGTAGTTGTTATCTATAAAAGTTTGAAGATTACACCTTCCGTTCTGCCTGTCACAAAAGATTTACAACAGGATTTGTCCGTGTTCAGTTTTGCCTGCAGCAGCAGGTGTTTTCCAGGGGAACCACGAGGAGGAACGGACTCACCCCCATACACTGCTTAGCCTTCTTCTGCTTATAATTTAGATAATATCTTTTGCTCTGATTTTTAGTCTTTTGCTTAATGTTCTTCTGCTTTTTGTTCTGCAGCTTCTTGTTCTTCTGCTTCTTGGTCTTCTGTTTCTTGTTCTTCTGTATCTTGGTGGTTGTCTTCTTGTTCTTTGTCCTTTTGGTCATCTTCTTCAGGGTCATCTTCTTGGTCTTCTTCGGGGTGGTCTTCAGGGTCGTCGTCTTCTTCGGGGTGGTCTTCAGCATCGTTGTCTCCAGGGTCGTCATTTTTGGGGTCATTGTCTTCTTCAGGGTGGTCTTCAGGGTCGTTGTTTTCGGGCTCAGCGTCTTCTTCTGTGTGGTCTTCAGGCTCGTCGTCTTTAGGGTCGTCGTCAGGGAGATCCAGAGTGATTACCAAAAACCATTTCAAAAAGCTTGAACTTGGAAATGTAGCAGAAGGTACAAGAAGGCTGAAGAACTGCTGAGAACCAGCTGATGGTACTGGAACCCGGATGGGTAGCCGAAGGTACAAGAGACAATGGAACAAGGACCAGCTGATGGTACTGGAACCCGGTAAGTAAGCAGGAGGTACCCGTGCCAGAAAGCACTACCAAGGACCACCAGACATTGGTGGAACTCGGATACTGAGAAGGAGGCAACTAAGCCAAAGGCTCTGCCTGGAACCAGCTGACGGTACTCGAACCCGGATGGGTAGCCGAAGGTACAAGAGCCAATGGAACTACCGAGGACCAGCTGATGGTACTGGAACCCGGTTGCTAAGCAGGAGATACCCATGCCAGAAAGCACTACCAAGGACCACCAGACGTTGGTGGAACTCGGATACCGAGGAGGCACCTAAGCCAAAGGTTCTGCCTGGAACCAGCTGACGGTACTGGAACCCGGATGGTAGCAGAAGGTACAAGAGCCAAAGACACTGCCGAGAAACAGCTGATGGTACTGGAACCCGGATGGGTAGCAGAAGGTACAAGAGCCAATGGAACTACCGAGGACCAGCTGATGGTACTGGAACCCGGTTACTAAGCAGGAGGTACCCGTGCCAGAAAGCACTACCAAGGACCACCAGATGTTGGTGGAACTCGGATACCGAGAAGGAGGCACCTAAGCCAAAGGCTCTGCTGAGAACAAGCTGACGGTACTGGAACCCGGATGGGTAGCAGAAGGTACAAGAGCCAAAGACACTGCCGAGAACCAGCTGACGGTACTGGAACCCGGATGGGTAGCAGAAGGTACAAGAGCCAATGGAACTACCAAGGAGCAGCTGATGGTACTGGAACCCGGTTACTAAGCAGGAGGTACCCGTGCCAGAAAGCACTTCCAAGGACCACCAGACATTGGTGGAACTCGGATACCGAGAAGGAGGCACCTAAGCCAAAGGCTCTGCCTGGAACCAGCTGAAGGTACTGGAACCCAGGGGGACCTATTCAAGATTGACTTCCAAAGAACCAGCTAATGGTGCTGGAACTCAGATAGACAGCAGAAGATCCAGATGAAAAAAAGTTGCAAGGCCGCGAGCCGGCCGCAGTTACCAAAACCCACAGTCCTACAGGGGGAGCTTGTCCTATTGGCACTACGGAACCAGCCTTCATTGCCAGATCCCGCAGCCCATATAGGAAGCACCTAAACTGCAGGCACCATAGAGTCGGCTAACCCGACCGCAACCCGACAGGACAACGTATTGGAGGCAAAGTGACGTTGACACTACAAGGAAACAGCTGGCGTGCTGGAACCAGGCTGGACAGGAGGGAGTTCCCGTGCCAAAGACACTTCTAAACAGCAACTGGCGGTGTTGGAACCCAGGGTAAATACTAAAAACAGAGTGGAGCAAGAGGCCTAATTGGAGCAAGTTTAATATCTGTAGTAGTGTGAGTGTGGACGGAGCAGGAGAAATTGCCGGACACACAGCAGGGGATCAGCTGACGTTACTGAACCCCAATAACACAGGAGCAAGTGTTGACTGTGCAGACGGCACTTCTGAGCAGCAACTGGCGGTGTTGGAGCCCAGGGATTACAGGAGAAACAGAGTGTAGCCAGAGGCCTAATTGGAGCAAGTTTAATATCTGTAGTAGTGTGAATGTGGACGGAGCAGGAGAAATTGCAGGACACACAGCAGGGGATCAGCTGACTTTACTGAACCCCAATAACACAGGAGCATGTAGTGAAACATCCACCAGGGGAAGCTGGTGAGAGAAGAGAGGTTAAACACTAAGCGTAGTAACACAGAGCTCAGGCACAGGTGTCACAGGTAATGAGAGAAGTCAGGCAAGCCAAGGTCATACACAGAGATATCAGCACTGTACACAGAGACAGTCAGGAAAATAGTCAGGGACACGCAAGAAATCAGAGCCTACTGGGAATGTGGTAACCAAAACGTGAGACGTAAAGTCGGGGTACAAGCCAAAGTCAAAACCAATAGGGGAGCGTGGTGTCAGAGACGGAAAACAAGAGGCGAAGTCCAGAGATCAGATCGAGTCACACACGGGTACAGGCAGTCAGAGACACAAGGATCACCAAAACCAGAATACAGGTCAGGGGCTCAAGCTGGGAAGCATGAACTATCACTAACACTGGTCAGCAGGCTGTGAGGGACTGAAATAGCCCAGCTAGCTCAAGAACGAGGCTGAGGAGATTAACCCCTGCATGACCAGTCCCAAGAGAGGAAAGATGAAAATAAACTGCGGACTGCACCATGACATTACCGCCCTCTCAATGGGGGGCCACAGGACCCCCAGGCTTCCCTGGATGACAAGCGTGAAAGGCCCGGACCAAGCGATCAGCATGGACTGAACGCGCCGGCACCCATGACCGGTCCTCAGGACCGTATCCTTTCCAATGGACCAAGTACTGAAGTGAACCGCGGAGCATACGAGAATCCATCACATGTTCCACCTCGTACTCGGTCTGGCAATCTACCACAACAGGCGGCGGGTGCCAGGGAGACTCACTAGAGGAGGGCACTGACGGCTTCACAAGTGCCTTATGGAACACATTGGAGATCCACAAAGACGGAGGCAAACGCAGGCGAAAGGCCACAGGATTAATCACCTCTAAAATTTCATACAGACCAATAAACTTGGCGCCCAACTTAGCAGAGGGAATTCTCAGCCTTATATTTTTGGTGGATAACCATACCTTATCCCCCACCTGATAAGCCGGCCCCACAGAACGTCATTTATCCGCAAAAAATGTATATTTGCCCTGAGACTCCCCAATGTTTCTCTGTACCTCCCTCCAGATCTCCCCCAACCGCAGAAAGGCTGAATCAGCCCCAGAACACCCCGAATCTAGCCGGGAAAACTCACCAAAATGAGGGTGAAACCCATAATTGCAGAAGAATGGAGAAGTACCAGTGGACTGATTGACACGATTATTGTAAGCGAATTCCGCTATAGGAATTGCAGAGAACCAATCAGCCTGTCTAGACATGACAAGACACGGTAAAATCTGTTTCAAAGACTGATTGGTCCTTTCAGTCTGACCGTTGGTCTCGGGATGGTAGGCCGATGAAAAGGTCAGACTGAAGCCCAGCCTTTTACAAAAAGCCCTCCAAAATTTTGCCACGAATTGCACCCCTCTATCAGACACCACACTGACAGGCACACCATGCAACCGGATAACATGCTCAATGAATAGTTTAGATAGAGTCTCAGCATTAGGAAGGCCAGTTAATGGTACAAAATGTGCTTGTTTACTGAACCTATCAACCACTACCCAGATCACAGTTTTTCCATTAGAGGGGGGAAGATCAGTGAAGAAATCCATGGACAGATGAGTCCACGGTCTATCTGGAATTGGCAGTGGTACCAATTCCCCGGCCGGCCGGTTGCGGGAGGTTTTTGTACGGGCATTAGTTTCACAGGACGACACAAACCCTATGACGTCAGAAGTCAACGAGGGCCACCAAAACAGCCTAGTGATGGCTTTACCAGTGGCAGATTCCAGGATGCCCACTCAAAGCAGAGTCGTGGAACTCCTGAAGCACCCTCAACCGATACTGGACAGGCACAAAGAGCTTATTTTCAGGTATGGATGACGGAGCAAGAGATTGAGCCTCACGAATCTCCTGTTCCAATTTCGGGGACACCACAGCCACCACCACCCCATGCTGAAGAATGGAGGAAGGAAGCTCAGGAGGTGATACTGGATCTAGACTGCGAGACAAGGCATCCGCCTTCACATTCTTGGACCCTGGTCTGAAAGTGATGGAAAACTGAAATCGGGAAAAAAATAGTGACCACCGTGCCTGTGTCGGTGTTAAACGTTTGGTGGACTCGATGTAAGACAGGTTCTTGTGATCAGTAATGACAATTATACGATGGACCGCCCCTCCAAAAAATGCCTCCATTCTTCAAATGCCAATTTAATGGCCAACAACTCCCGGTTACCCACATCATAATTCCTCTCAGCAGAGGAAAATTTTCTTGAAAAGAAGGCACAGGGTCTTAAGTTAGTGATAATGTAGTGAAACCTTCACCAGGGGGAGCTAATGAGGGAAGAGAGGTTAAACACTAAGCGTAGTAACACAGAGCTCAGGCACAGGTGTCACAGGTAATGAGAGAAGTCAGACAAGCTGAGGTCATACACAGAGATATCAGCACTGTACACAGGGACAGTCAGGAGAATAGACAGGGACATGCAAGAAATCAGAGCCTACCGGGAATGTGGCAACCAAAACGTGAGACGTAAGACAAAGTCGGGGTACAAGCCAAAGTCAAAACCAATAGGGGAGCGTGGTGTCAGAGACGGAAAACAAGAGGCGAAGTCCAGAGATCAGATCGAGTCATACATGGGAACAGGCAGTCAGACAAGGATCACCAAAACCAGAATACAGGTCAGGGGCTCAAGCTGGGAAGCATGAACTATCACTAACACGTTCACGTTGTGCAGACTGTCCAGAAGCAGATGGCATTTGTGATTCCTCATCCTCCACCTCTTCCACAACCTCCTCCCTTAGTTCTTGCAGTGTTTTTTCAAGCAGGCAGTTAAGGGGGATAGTCATGCTGACTAGTGCATCATCTGCACTCGCCATCCGCGTGGAATCATTGAAGGCATGCAAAATGTGGCAGATGTCCTTCATAGAGGCCCACTCAGTGGTGGTGAAGTGTGAACGGTGTGCAGTGCGACTTCTTAGCGCCTGATGCAGCTGGTACTCCATTACTGCTGCCTGCTGCTCACACAACCGCTCCAACATATGTAAGGTTGAATTCAACCTGGTGGGTAGGTCACATATGATGCGATGTTCTGGAAGGCGGAATTGGCACTGCAGAGCTGCAACGCGCGATCTTGCCATGCTGAAACGCAGCAAGTGAGCGCACTCTAGGCGGACCTTTTGCAGCAGTGCATCAAGATCCGGATAGTCCCTCAAAAAACTCTGCACGACCAAGTTGAGAACATGTGCCAGACATGGGATGTGAGTGAGGTTGCCTAGGCCCAGAGCTGCCAACAGATTTCGGCCATTGTCACACACTACCATGCCTGGCTGGAGATTTGCTGGCACAAACCACACGTCGCTGTGCTGCTTGATGGCATTCCAGAGCTCCTGCGCTGTGTGGCTTCGATTCCCTAAAGAAATTACTTTCAATATGGCCTGTTGACGTTTGGCCACGGCTGTGCTAATATCGGTCGTAACAGGTAAACGTTCACGGGTCCATGTGGAGGTAGACTGTGACGGCTCCTGCAGCGCTGATTCAGAGGAACTGGAGTATGAGGAGGAGTCAATGTGTACAGACTGGATTCCTGCAATCCTTGGAGTTGGCAGAACACGTACAGCGCCACTCTCAAGATCTGTACCCGGCTCCACAACATTTACTCAATGGGCAGTGAGAGAAAGGTATCGTCCCTGTCCATGGTTACTGGTCCAAGCATCGGTGGTCAGGTGGACCTTGCTACTGACGGGTGTTTAGTAGCGCATGTTTAATTTTTCCCTCCACATGCTTTTGCAGGGCAAGGACGGCTTCCCTGCTGAAATAAAAGCGGCTGGGCACGTTGTATTGTGGGACTGCCAATGCCATGAAGTTATGGAAGGTGTCAGTCTCCACCAGCCTGAATGAGAGAATTTCAAGGGACAGTAGTTTTGCAATACCAGCATTCAGAGCCTGTGCTCAGGGGTGATTTGGGCGCCTTTTCTCCCATGCCTGTGCTACTGATGGCTGTAGAGTGTGAGGATGACAGGGAACGTGGTGCTGTGGGTGGCTACAACACAAGCTGAAGAGGTGGTAGGTGGCGCTGTAGGTTGGCCTAGGTCTTCAGTGTGTCTTTGTAACTCCACCACGTGCTTGGTCTGCACGTTTCCACATATTTGTGGCATTGAGGTTGCTGACACTTTTCCCTCTTTTCACTTTCTGATTACACAGCTTGCATTTGACAAAGCAAATGTCATCTGCAACTGTGTCAAAAAAGGACCAGGCACTGCAAGTCTTGGGAGTGCCCGTTTTGGCTTTTGGAAGAGGCATGCTCCTAATGGGTGCCGAAGTGGAGGCTACAGGCTACCCAGTCTGCCCCCTCCCTCTCCCTCCTTTTTGGGCCGTTCGGGGAATCTCTTCCTCAGAGCTGCTCCCACCACCTTCCTGTACCTCAAGCCATGATCGGTCAAGGACTTCATCATCTACACTACCCTCTTCAAACAACTGCTTCTCCTGGGTAGTCTTGGCAGCACAGTACGCACCAGAAAGTGGCACCTGAGTCTCATCATCAGATGCGCACTAAGGTGTGCTGACCATAGGCACTGGCCCACCCGCCTCTTCAAATTCAGAGAGACAAAGCAGTTGCGCATCACTGCATACTGCCTCTTCTTCAATTTCTCGAATGCTGCTTGGCTGGCCCCCTCTTTCCAAGCCAAGAGATTCAGAGAACAGAAATAGAGATGGCTCCTGTCCAGGGCTCTCTGACTGCCTGGGCAATTTGGCAGGTGGTGAAGAGACAGATGGGTGCTCTTCAGTGCTCTAGACCTGAGAGGTTGTGGCACTAATTGAAGTCGATGCGTTAGCTACCATCCATCCGACAACGGCTTCAATTTGTTCCTCCCGCAGCAATGGGGTACGGCAAGCTCCTACAAAGCTGCGCATAAAGGACTGTTCCCTGGTAAAACTGGGGAATGCTGAGTCACTGGTGCCGGCAGCAGGCACAGAATCCCCACGTCCTCTCCCTGCGGAAACCCCACGCCCACGTGCCTTACTCCCTGCCTTCTTCATCTTGGTAGACTGATAAAGATAGGCAGAAAAGTACTAATGGCTTAGTGTGCTTATTCCTGAACAGCTGCTAACAGGTATAAGAAACACTAATTTTATAAAGTGTGGACTAGACTTTAATATTAGCTAATAAGGCCTACACAACTGTAAAGTGGAGTGTTTGGTGAACTTTATTTAGGTTTTTTTTTTTTTAACAAAAAGACACTGGATGTGCCCAAACATGTCAAACCGATAGTATCACAAACTTTTTGTAGCTATTACAATGCAGGAAGGTAACCTACAATGCAATAGATGAGGCTCCAAAAAATAGGCTAGTACTAATCTGGCTGGGGCTGCAGGGCACAAGGCTGCAGAAAGGCTCCTCTATCTACTCCTATATAGTGTTTGCAAGCAATCAAGATGGATACGGATGGAACCACACTAATAGGAGAAATCAAGAAAAATGTGCAGCAGCACTAATGCAAAAAAGGACAATATAACAGTATGAGGCAGTGACGCACGCTGAGCGGAATACAACCAGATGTGGCTGCAGAACAGACTACAGCGTGAGCTGCACTCACAGAGACCTCGCAGGCAGCCGTGAACAGTGCTGCAAGGCTGCAGAAAGGCTCCTCTATCTACTCCTATATAGTGTTTGCACGCAATCTAGCTGGATACGGATGAAACTACACTAATAGGAGAAATCAGGAAAAATGTGCAGCAGCACTAATGCAAAAAAGGACAATGTAACAGTATGGGGCAGTGACGCACGCTGAGCGGACTACAACCAGATTTGGCTGCAGAACAGACTACAGAGTGAGCTGCACTCACACACAGAGACCTTGCAGACAGCCGTGAACAGCGCTGCAAGGCCAAAAAGGCTTCTCACACAGCGGTTGCTAAAGTAGCTTAGGTAAAGCACAATGAGGCAAATCGCTATCTCAAACTGTCCCTCAGTCAGAACAGCAGCGTCCTGTCCCTAACTGAATTTACAGCAGTGAACCCAAAATGGCGGCGGCGGCTTTTATAGTACATCATGACATCATTTCAGCAGCCAATCACAGCCATGCCATTAGTTAACATGCCTAACATGCATAACAGGATGTGCCCACACTTCTTAGGATTCCTCATTGTCTGAATAAAATCAAACTGGCTCATTGCATTATGGGAACTTCCGATTCCGGTATTCGATATTCTAAAAGTATCGGAACTCAGTATCGGAACTCCGATACCGCGAATATCGGCCGATACCCGATATTGCAGTATCGGAATGCTCAACACTACTCACGTGTCATAATGGGCCTTAGCCTTTATCTGGCTGTGCGGTGATGGCCATCTTTAGTCTACTGCTGAAGCCGCAGCAGCAGGTAGGTAGGTAAGTAGGCCCATTTCTGATGCTATGATTTCTTTTGTAAAACCTTGTCTCCCTCTTGTGGACCACCGACTTCTTACTTTTGTGTATGTGTATTAAAAAAAAGAAAAAAATGGGTCTGTGCCGACCTTGAATATGCTGCCTATCTTCACCTGTCTGACTATTCTAATGGTTTGCAGCAGCCAGGTGCGCTGTCTGCAGTAGACAGAATGTGTGCTGGAACACTCACGTGTCGTAATGGGCCTCAGCCTTTATCTGGCTATGCGGTGGTGGCTATCTTTATTCTACTGCTGAAGCCACAGCAGCAGGTAGGTAGGTAGGCCCATTTCTGATGCTATGATTTCTTTTGTAAAACATTGCCTCCCTCTTGATGACCAGACTTCTTAATTTTGTGTGTGTATTTAAAAAAAAAAAAAAAAATGGGTCAGTGCCAATCTTGAATATGCTGCCTATCTTCACCTGAGTATTCTAATGGTTTCTAGCAGCTAGGTGCAGTGCCTGCAGTAGATAGAATGCGTGCTGGAACACTCATGTGTCATAATGGGCCTTGGCCTTTATCTGGCTGTGCGGTGGTGGCCATCTTTAGTTTACTGCTGAAGCCACAGCAGCAGGTAGGTAGGACCATGTCTGATGCTATGATTTCTTTTGTAAAACATTGTCTCCTTCTTGTGGACCACCGACTTCTTTATTTTGTGTATGTGAATTTAAAAAAAAAGAAAAAAATGGATAGAATGTGTGCTGGAACACTCACGTGTCATAATGGGCCTCGGCCTTTGTCTGGCTGTGCGGTGGTGGCCATCTTCAGTCTGCTGCTGAAACCGAAGCAGCAGATAGGTAGGTAGGTAGGTAGGCCCATCTATCTTCACCTGACTGAGTATTCTAATGGTTTGTAGCAGCCAGATGCGCTGCTTGCAGTAGATAGAATGTGTGCTGGCATACTCGTGTCTTAATGGGCCTTGGCCTTTATCTGGATGTGCGGTGGTGGCCATCTTTAGTCTACTGCTGAAGTCGCAGCAGCAGGTAGGTAGGCCCATTTCTGATGCTAAGATTTATTTTGTAAAACATTATCTCCCTCTTGTGGACCACCAACTTCTTCATTTTGTGTATTTAAAAAAAAGAAAAAAAAGGGTCTGTGCCGATCTTGAATATGCTGCCTATCTTCGCCTGTCTGAGTATTCTAGTGGTTTGTAGCAGCCAGGTGCAGTGCCTGCAGTAGATAGAATGAGTGCTGGAATACTGACGTGTCATAATGGGCCTTGGCTTTTATCTGGCTGTGCGGTGGTGGCCATCTTTAGTCTACTGCTGAAGCCACAGCAGCAGGTAGGTAGTAGTGATGAGCGAACGTGCTCGCCACTACTCGTTCCTCGCCCGAGTATCGCTATGCTCGGCGTACTCGGCGAGTAGCGAGCATTTCCGGTATTATTCGGCGGTAACTACAGTCTCCACCCAGCAGTTTTGGCGGTCTTTAGAGACCCAATCACGGTGCAGGGATTGTCTGCCAGGCCATGAAACACCGCAGCCATCTTTGTTGTGGTTGTGCACTGATTGGCTGGGCCGTACAGCATCATCCCGAGTATAAGAGACTTGGCGCCACCCTGCTCGCCGCATTCTGTTCCTGTTTCAGCGATAGTAGGGAGAGCTGCTGTCGAGATAGGGTCAGAATCGTGGTTTTAGAGGTAGTGTAGGTCTGCAAATCTTACATCCACAACTCCTCAGAAACCAAAAGTCCTTTTTAGGGCTAATTCGTGGGTCCCAATGTTGCAGCGCTAGGTAGGCAGGGCACAGCATATCCACATCAGTGCAAGGCCTGCAGGCACTGTATGTACGTCCATTGGTCCCACTGCATTCTTCCCAAAGCTCCAAAACTGCCTGCTGCTGCTTATTTACTGTCTATTTATCTATTTTTTTTTCCAAAAATTCCCCCCCCAAAAAAATATACAGTGTGTTCTGTCAGACTGAGGCCTGTTGAAAAGTTATAGTTTGTCAGGCATACGTAGCAGTTATGTGTGCTACCCATATGCCCCCTTTTTTTTTTTTTTTTGGTGTTTTAAATTCACCAACAAAGGCCTCATATACCTGCGTGCTCCAAGTTTGGTCATTGGAGGTCGGTGTACTTATTTTTTGGCTGTGTGATACTCAAATTCTATACAGCGCTATTTAGCATAAAAAAAAAAATTGAAAGGCCACAGATTTGCCAGTGTGGTATTTCCGTTACAGCCGTCATATATCTCTGTACTCCAAGTTTGGGCATTGGAGGCCGGTGTACTTATTTTTTGGCTGTGTGATACTCAAATTCTATACAGCACTATTTCGCATCAAAAAAATTCAAAGGCCACAGATTTGCCAGTGTGGTATTTCCGTGTCAGCCCTGATATATCTGCGTGCTCCAAGTTAGCCCATTTTTGGCCGGTGGATCACTTTTTTTGCTGTCTGATACACTAATTAATTATATACAGCACTATTTTGCATTTAAAACCCCCCACCTATTTGGCAGTGTGTTATTTCCGTGACAGGACTCATATATGTGCGTTCTCCAAGTTAGCACATTTTAGGCCTTTTTTTTACACAGTATTTGCTGTCTGCTACCCTAGTTCGGAACACTATTTTAGTTTAAAAAAGTAAAAAATGCAGGCCACATATCGAACAGTGTGGCATCTCGTTAAAAATACTTCTCTTTCAAGTTTTTATGGCTGCTTCATGACTGCGTTAAATGCTCCAACTACTACTACCACCATCCTCATCTTCTGCCTACAGGCAGTCACTGCGCACATAGAAAGTCTGAGGAGCAGAGTGTGAACGCTTGGGCGGTGTTGTACTCTGTCTCTGTATTATGAAGGCGTTTTCTCCCGCCAATAAAAGCGGTACTGCCATAAGGCGAGGAGACATGTGCCCAATGACCGCCAGAGAGCGAGGCACCGTACGCTCCATGAACATGAGTACAGCGCACGTGCGCAGTAGAGAGACAGTTCATGCTCTGTGTTCAGCTTTGCTAAACAATAATTAAAGGGCGCAGAGGACGTTGGTACGGTCAGCAAGGTACTCCCTCTGCATTTTCCCAAACTTTGCACTCCTTGTGAGAGTCCACCATGCCTCAGGGCCAGGGCGATGGAAGGGTCTGAGAAAACTCTCCCTGAACATTGCCAGTGTTCCACTGTCTCTGCTGGATTGGAGTTGTGTCTCTCTCACCTGTACTCCTTACTTCGCCAACGAACTGTGACCTCTTCTGCCAGTGTTTTCAGATGGGATTTTTTTAAATAATTCAGCAAGAAGGGCCCTATGGTCCTACAACCTTGTAGTACACCTGTCTGCCTCTGGAATAAGAGATATAAAGTTCTCCTTGTAGCGTGGGTCTAGAAGTGTCAATAACAACAATCAGTATTGCCTGTCACCCAAAATTTGGAGAACACAAGGGTGACAGGAAAGGCAGCGTAACCTAAACTCAGCCATGCGTCACAGACTGCAAACAGTCGATACTTCCGTGTCCTCGCCAAAAGCACAACTGACCATGGTTTCCCCCTCCTCCTTGTCCTCAGGCCCCCACTACTTTTGACAAACCTCAGTAATATCATTGTAAATACATCATTGTAAATACATTCCCCTGTAGTTTTTATTTCCCCACCTCATTGTAGATTTTAAGTTGTCACCCTTTTTTTTTTGCGTTTTAATTATTGTTATCATTATAAGTTAGTGTAGATTCTAATCTGTCATGAGCAGGGTAGTTTTATTTCTGTTTAATTATTGTATTATTGTTATCGTTGTTACTTAGGACTTTTGTGTTTGAAACTGTAAATATGTTTACGCTATATAAATAACTATAAATATTAATATTAGAACACAGAGAAGCAGGATGGAGATGTTAATTATGGCGTCATTGCTGCTCACCATCTTGGTGAATTCCTCAAAGTTTTGGAGGATGGTACATATGTTCGACATCCATGTCCACAACTGTCTTCTTCCGCTCACAAATCCTTTCCAAAAAATGCAGTGTAGAGTTCCCATGCATAGGGAGGACATAACACAACAGTCAGTGAGACATAAGCTGCAAGTGCTGCAGAAGCACGTCAAAGGCAGATGAAGCTCTAGCTGACTTTCTAAAATGTGTACAGTCTCGTACCTTTCCTAGCAGATCTGGCACCTCCATGTCGCTTTTCATAAAATGTTGAACAATGAGATTAAGCACATGAGCCAGGCATGGCACGTGTGAGCTCGCCTCGACACAGAGCAGACACCAGGTTCCAGACATTGTCCCACACGACCATGGCTGGCTGTAGGTTCAGCGGTGTCAGCCACAGATCGGCCTGCTCTTTCAGAGCTGTCCAGTGTCCACAAATCTTCATCATTGTGCGGGTTGTCACCTAAGCATATTAGCTTCAGCACAGCCTGTTGCCGCTTGGATGAGGCAATGCTGCAGTGCTTCCAACTTGTGACTTATGTGCTACTTGCGGAAATGGAGGCTGAAGAGGAGGCGGAGTAGCTGAAGACTGTGGGAGCAACCAAGATTGACTAAGGGCCCGCAATACTCGTGGTTGGTCGGTCGTGCACCATCCCAAGGTTGGACTGGGTCCCGGCTTCCACTATGTTAACCCAGTGTGCTGTTAGTGTGATGTACCGTCCCTGACCACAACCACTTGTCCACGTGTCTGTGGTTAGGTTGACTTTGCCAATAACAGCATCTTGAAGGGCACGGGTAATGTTTTGAGACACGTGCCTGTGTAATGCCGGGACGCCACGCCAGCACAAAAAGACCCGCATGTTCGTGACCTCGGGGAGATCCTCGACTCTGCCCTCTCTTTCAATATACATATCCAAGCCCTTGCCTCCTTCTGCCCAATACAACTCAAAAACAGTTCTAGGATCCGTACATTTCACGAAACTGCAAAAATGTTTGTGCACCCCCTCATGATCTCCCGCCTTCACTATTGCAACCTTCTACAGTTCGGCTTCCCCTCTAGTACTCTTGCACCACTCCAATCTATCCTAAAGTCTGATGCCCGAGTAATCCAACTGTCCCTCAGTTATTCTCCGGCCTCTCCTCTCTGCTAGGCCCTTCACTGACTTCCAATTGCACAGAGGCTATAGTTCAAAATCAAAACCCTAACTATGACATGCAAAGCCTTCCACAACCTGTCTCCATACATCTGTAACATGGTCTCCCAATGTCCAACTGGGTCATGGCTTCCTCTACGCTAACCCAGCGTGCCGTCAGCGAGATGTACCATCCCTGCCAAAAGCACTTGTCCACGTGTCCGTGGTTAGGTGCACTTTCCCTGTAACAGCATTGTTGAGGGCCCGGGTAATGTTGTGGGACATGTCGTTGCTTTTGTAACGTCGTGATGGCAAATCGGGCAAAATTGTGGCGGCTGGGTAGCGAGTACCTTGTGATAGTCACCGCCATCAGGTTGCTGAAAGCTTAGGCCTCACACGGGCCTAAAATACAACATTTTGAGCGCCTGCAGACGAGACATGTGTGAATTTAGTACTGTGGCATTGCCTGCATATTTCCACTTGCGTTCCAAGGACTGGGGTATGGACAACTGAACGGTGCACTGGGATAAGTACGTGGACATGCTTGTTGATGGTGGTAGTTGTGTTTGTGTGCAACTGCAGATGCAGGGCATGTTTGCATACAGCATGGACAGGGGATTGGCTTGCACGCACAACATCGGAAGAAGCAGTGGCATCACCCGCACACATTGTTCATGGAGTCTTGTGTTCAACCCACAAAGTCGGGTGCTTTCCTGCCATGTGCCTGATCATGCTTGTGGTGGTTAGGATGGGAGTTTTGCTACCCCTGCTGATGCGGGCATGGCCGGTGGTGCAAATGGCCTTTTTGTGGTTAGCGGCAGAGTCTTTAAAAAACAACCAGGCTGTTACGGGGAAATTCAGTGTCTCCCTCTCCCACACCACCTCCTCACCTCGACCCCGGTCTTTTGATATTTCCCAAGGCACAGTTCTAGGACCCCTACTCTTCTCCATCTACACCTTCGGCCTGGGCCAGATGATGTAATGGCATGGTTTGCAATCTCATCAGTATGCCGATGACACGCATATCTACCTATCTGTACCTGACATCACCTCCTTACCGTCCAAAATCACACGTCTTCCCACTATTTCATCCTTCTTTTGTGCTCGCTTTCAAAAAGTGGACATGGACCAAACAGAATATATCATCTTTCAACCATCTCAGGCTAAATAGACATGAGAGCTGTGTATGCATCATTTGGTATCACTTTAGTAAGAGGGAAAGTTTGCCCAAGAGAAAATGATTTCCCAGACATTCACGGCGTTTTTTGCACATTTTTTGCAGCTGTGATCTTCATAATCTTGCTGTGGATGTAGTAAATTTCAAAGTGTTCATCAATACCATCATCGTCCATATCTGGGAAAGATGAAATCTTGTGTTTCCCAGAGTCGTGGTTAAGTACATTTTGTGGCATTCCTTTAACACTGTTCGTTACACTAGAAAAAAAGAATTGGTGACTGTGACATTTGGATATTATTGGTAATATGTATGGGTGAAGATGAAGAAGCTTGTGCCACGGGCGTGTTTATAGTTACGAACGATGCACTGCACTTTAAACTTTGTTTTTCACAAGCATCCATCATTTTGTTTGGTTTCATATCACACTGATCTGCTTTCTCTAATTCAGCATCTCTGTTGCACTTTGCCCTTTAGACAGACACGTGCGTCTTTGGCAACATATTTTTGACAGGAATTTTTTAGGCCGAGTCTAACACGCGCATCTGGTTACACAGATCTTCTGATGGGCATGAAACACATTATGGTAATTGGTGGTGGCTAAACGACTAATCATTGTAGGCTGTATCCTGGATCTCATACCTCCCAGAGCCACCGCTGTTATTAATCATGTACGTTCCCATTCCTGTCATCACCATGCCCCTTTTCCTGATCACTTCATCCAACGATTCGTCCTCCATATTTTTGGTAAAAAGCTGAACCTTCCCAGAAGCAACCGTGTAGGAAACCAATTTACAGTTTTGCAAGGTGTTTATAAATTATGATGCCCGTTAACAAATGTTTTTACAAAATTCACCCCCCATGGGGAAATGTTTCACAGCCCATGCACTTAGTCTATGGGCATTACAAGTGTAGGAGACCCGCTCCTTTACATTGGGAATAGGTTTTAATGAGGCCTTCCTCCACCTCTCATCTTTCTCCACCACTACAACACCACCAGGCTTCACATGTTCCGTGCTGATCAAGACAGTCAATTTTTGGGCAAGGGTGCCTATGATCCCCATGAAATATTTTTTAAACATTTACCCCCCATAAGCAATTGCTTGTCAGGCCATGCACTCCATTACAAGTGTCAGACACCACACCCCTACATTGGGCCTACTTCTTAACCTGTCTCCTGCAATGTCTCCTTTAACTGCCACTAGATGACCATGGTGAACGTGCTCTGAACTGTTATAGGCCAGTGAATTTTGAGCAAGGAGGCTGTGATGGCACTATTTTTTTAAGCCCAAAAAGGACAACATTTTGGGGAATTATGCATGGCATTCAATTGGGCCTACTTCTTAACTCTGCCTTCTGCAATGTGTCCTTTAACTGCCACTAGATCACCAGGGTTGAAGTGCTCTGTACTCTTATAGGCCACAGAATTTTGGGCTAGGGGGCTGTGATGGCACTATTTTAATAAGTCCAAAAAGGACACCAGATTCGGGAATTGGGCATTCCATTCCATTGGGCCTATTTCTTAACTCTGTCTCCTGCAATGTGTCCTTTAACTGCCACTAGATCACCAGGGTGAACGTGCTCTGTACTGTTATAGGCCGGTGAATTTTGGGCAAGGGGCCTGCGATGGCACTAGTATATTTTTAGAAAAGTACCCCACATTGGCGAAAAACATCCTTGTTGGCAAAGACTTCATAACATTTGTGTACCTTAAAGAGCTCCCTTACAAAGCTCCTTTTTGGGTTGCCTGGTTGCTCACATTGGACACAATACACTTCATATAAATTTGATAAAGCAATGCTGCTAGTTTGGCTCAGTAGTTCATTAAAAATATTTCTTTGTCGACTACATTAGATTCTCTCCTTGAGAGCCATAACTTTGGCTGCCTCAAATGTACAAATGGAAAATATACAAATGGTGATTTGTAACCAAGATTTAAAGACTGTATACTGAATGCATTCAGACAATCACATAGCTGCATTTCTTGTAAAACATTTACAGATGTGACAGACAATGCTCAGTGACACAATCTCGATAAATGTTTATTTATTCACTTCACAAACAGTTCTAAGCCTCTATATGTTTGTTGTTTGTCATTGTAAAACATTAAGGTTTACTGAAACTATGCCAGTGGTGGTTTGCTCTAAATCCTTGTGGCTTTTATTTTCTAGGGGTTTATGGCCCCTCGTCTAATGACTCCATATCTTAGTTTAATCCAACCTTGAAAAGTGGCCACTTGAAAGTCTGGGTGAAACTAGAGTAACTACATAGTGTAAATCACTATATAAGACCAGAGAAACATGACTAAGACAGATGCCAAAACTGGGGCACCTGCCCATGTACAGTGTGCTGATACCTGCATAATTGGGGACGCACATGCAGTGTAGGTAATCTCCCAGCGGTTCTCTGTCTTGGTGTTGCTTCTCTGATATTCCAGACGGATGATGTTTAAAAACCTCTTGGTGATGATCTAACTATACTGTATGTAGTTAATCTTCATATATACGTAATCACTATATTTATTTAATCCTTAAATGTACTTATTAACCTTTGTATGTTAACATATACAAAAGTGTACACACTCACACTATTCAATCATACTATTCCTTGAATTTGTTGTTAGCAATAAAATTGCGTTGTATTGCAAGTATTAGCCTTTTTTAAAGCTGTATCTGAACCTTAGTGTTAACAACATGTCAAATTAAATTGCCAAATTTTCCTGTAAATAATTGTGCAAAGAGGGAACCATCATACCATTACAAAATACGAGAGGATTATCATGGGCCCATCCACTATGTGGGTTCCAAGGCCTAATGGGGTGCATATGTGTTATGACCTGGTGGGTACGGAGCGGTACTGAGATGACCTGGTGGGCAAAACCAATCATGGACTCACTACGGAGCAGCACTGAAATGACCTGGTGGATAAAACAAAAATAGGACTAGCTCTGAGGAGGTGGTAACTTTACTGACCGCAATCCCTACTCCTAACACCAACACTAGAAATAGCCGTGGAGCGTACCTAACTCTGCCTAGACGCCTCTACACAGCCTAAGAACTAGCTACCCCTAAAGATGGAAACGGAAAGCTATCTCACCTCAGAGAAACCCCCAAAGGAAGATAGCCCCCCACAAATATTGACGGTGAGTGGAGAGGGAAATGACAAACTCAGAAATGAAACTAGATTTTTTAGCAAAGGAGGCCAGTACTATCTAAATAGACAGAGATAGGATAGGTTGCTGTGCGGTCAGTATAAAAACTAAAAGTCCATGCAGAGTTTACAAAAATAACCACCACACCGACTCACGGTGTGGAGGGGCAAATCTGCGACCCCAGAGCTTCCAACTAGCCGGAATATTTCATAATGACAAGCTGGACAAAAGAGACATAAATTGAACTGAAAAGAAGGTCATAAGCAGGGAAACACCCAAACAGTAGCAGACTTATCTTAAGCTGAAAATGGACTGGCCAACAGAGAACTTCCAGGAAAGGACTGAATCCACAGGAAATACATTGACAGCTGGCATCCACTAAAGCCGAGAGCCCAGTTAAATAACAAGGCCAGGAAACCGATTAGTGAACGCAGCTGCTAAGTTCCACTTGAAACCACCAGAGGGAGCCCAAGAGCAGAACTCCCAAAAATACCATTCGCAACCACAGGATGGAGCCCAAGAACGAAATTCACAACAGTACCCCCCCTTGAGGAGGGGTCACCGAACCCTCACCAGAGCCCCCAGGCCGATCGGGATGAGCCGAATGAAAAGCACGTACCAAATCGGCAGCATGGACATCGGAGGCAAAAACCCAAGAGTTATCCTCCTGGCCATAACCCTTCCACTTGACCAAATACTGAAGTTTCCGCCTTGAAAGACGAGAATCCAAAATCTTCTCCACCACATATTCCAGCTCCCCCTCAACCAACACCGGAGCAGGAGGGTCAACGGAGGGAACCATGGGCACCACATATCTCCGCAACAAAGATCTATGGAACACATTATGAATGGAAAACGAAGCTGGAAGGGCCAAACGAAAAGACACCGGATTGATAATTTCCGAAATCCTATAAGGACCAATAAAATGAGGTTTGAACTTAGGGGAAGAGACCTTCATAGGAACATGACGAGAAGACAACCAAACCAAATCCCCAACCCGAAGCCGGGGACCAACGCACCGACGGCGGTTAGCAAAACGTTGAGCCTTTTCCTGAGACAATGTTAAATTGTCCACCACATGAGTCCAAATCCGCTGCAAACTGTCCACCACAGAATCCACCCCAGGACAGTCCGAAGACTCAACCTGCCCTGAAGAAAAACGAGGATGAAAACCGAAATTGCAAAAAAAAGGCGAAACCAAAGTAGCCGAACTAGCCCGATTATTAAGGGCAAACTCGGCCAACGGCAAGAAGGTCACCCAATCATCCTGATCAGCAGACACAAAGCATCTCAAGTAGGTTTCCAAGGTCTGATTGGTTCGCTCCGTCTGTCCATTTGTCTGAGGTTGAAATGCCGAAGAAAAAGACAAATTAATGCCCATTCTACCACAAAAGGACCGCCAAAACCTAGAAACAAACTGGGTACCTCTGTCAGACACAATATTTTCCGGAATACCATGCAAACGAACCACATGCTGGAAAAACAAAGGAACCAAATCAGAGGAGGAAGGCAACTTAGGCAAAGGTACCAAATGGACCATTTTAGAAAACCGGTCACAAACCACCCAGATGACAGACATCTTCTGAGACACAGGAAGATCGGAAATAAAATCCATGGAAATATGCGTCCAGGGCCTCTCAGGGATAGGCAAGGGCAAAAGCAACCCACTAGCACGAGAACAGCAGGGCTTAGCCCGAGCACAAATTCCACAGGACTGCACGAAGGAACGCACATCCCGTGACAAAGAAGGCCACCAAAAGGACCTGGCAACCAAATCTCTGGTTCCAAAGATCCCAGGATGACCAGCCAACACCGAACAATGGATCTCAGAAATCACCTTATTAGTCCATCTATCAGGAACAAACAATTTCCCCACAGGACAGCGGTCGGGTCTATCAGCCTGAAACTCCTGAAGCACCCGCCGCAAATCAGGGGAGATAGCAGAAAGAATCACCCCCTCTTTGAGAATACCAGCCGGCTCACGGACTCCAGGAGAATCAGGCAAAAAACTCCTAGACAAGGCATCAGCTTTCACATTCTTAGATCCCGGAAGATACGAGACCACAAAATCAAAACGGGAGAAAAACAAAGACCACCGAGCCTGTCTAGGATTCAAGCGCTTGGCCGACTCAAGGTAAATCAGATTCTTATGGTCGGTCAAGACCACAACACGATGCTTGGCTCCCTCAAGCCAATGTCGCCACTCCTCGAATGCCCACTTCATAGCCAACAACTCCCGATTGCCGACATCATAATTACGCTCAGCAGGCGAAAACTTTCTGGAGAAGAAAGCACACGGCTTCAACACAAAGCCATCAGAGCTTCTCTGAGACAGAACAGCTCCTGCCCCAATCTCAGAAGCGTCAACCTCAACCTGAAAAGGGAGAGAAACATCTGGCTGACGCAACACAGGGGCAGAAGTAAAACGACGCTTAAGCTCCTGAAAGGCCTCCACAGCCGCAGAGGACCAATTCACCACATCTGCACCTTTCTTGGTCAAATCGGTCAGAGGTTTAACCACAGTAGAAAAATTAGCAATGAAGCGGCGATAAAAATTAGCAAAGCCCAAAAATTTCTGAAGGCTCTTCACAGATGTGGGCTGAGTCCAATCATAAATAGCCTGGACCTTAACAGGGTCCATTTCAATAGCCGAGGGAGAAAAAATGAACCCCAGAAAAGAAACCTTCTGAACTCCAAAAAGGCACTTAGACCCCTTCACAAACAGTGTATTAGCACGAAGAATCTGAAATACCATCCTGACCTGCTTCACATGAGTCTCCCAATCATCGGAAAAAAACAAAATATCATCCAAATATACAATCATAAATTTATCCAAATACTCCCGGAAAATATCATGCATAAAGGACTGAAACACAGATGGAGCATTAGAGAGCCCGAAAGGCATCACAAGATATTCAAAATGGCCTTCGGGCGTATTAAATGCTGTTTTCCATTCATCACCCTGTTTGATGCGAACCAGATTATACGCCCCTCGAAGGTCAATCTTGGGAAACCAGCTAGCCCCTTTGATCCGAGCAAACAAATCAGAAAGCAAAGGCAAAGGGTACTGGAATTTGACCGTGATCTTATTGAGAAGGCGATAATCTATACAAGGCCTCAAGGAACCATCCTTCTTGGCAACAAAAAAGAACCCCGCTCCCAACGGTGACGAAGACGGGCGAATTTGCCCCTTCTCCAAGGACTCTTTTACATAAGTCCGCATAGCGGTATGCTCTGGCACAGACAGATTGAAAAGTCGACCCTTAGGGAACTTACAGCCAGGAATCAAATTAATAGCGCAATCACAGTCCCTATGAGGAGGCAGAGGACTGGATTTAGGCTCCTCAAATATATCCTGGAAATCTGACAAAAACTCAGGAACCTCAGAAGAAGGGGACGAGGAAATTGACATCAGAGGAATGTCACAATGTATCCCCTGACAACCCCAACTATTCACGGACATGGATTTCCAATCCAGCACTGGATTATGTACCTGTAACCATGGAAACCCCAGCACAACCACATCATGCAAATTATGCAACACCAAAAAGCGAATATTTTCCTGATGTGCTGGAGCCATATTCATGGCTAACTGTGTCCAGTACTGAGGTTTATTCTTGGCCAATGGCGTAGCATCAATCCCCCTCAAGGGAATAGGACTCTGCAACGGCTCCAAGGAAAAACCACAGCGCTTGGCAAATTCCAGGTCCATTAAGTTCAGGGCAGCGCCAGAATCCACAAATGCCATTACAGAAAAGGATGACAATGAGCAAATAAGGGTAACAGACAAGAGAAATTTAGGCTGTAAAGTACTGATGGTAACCGACCTAGCAACCCTCTTAGTTCGCTTCGGGCAGTCAGAGATAGCATGAGTAGCATCACCACAGTAAAAACACAGCCCATTCTGACGTCTGAACTCCTGCCGTTCTGCTCTCGTCAAAACTCTATCGCATTGCATAGGCTCAGAACTCTGCCCAGAGGACACCGCCATATGGTGCACCTCCTTACGTTCACGTAAGCGCCGATCAATCTGAATGGCCAGAGACATTGATTCGTTCAAACCAGCAGGCGTGGGAAACCCCACCATAACATCTTTAAGAGCTTCAGAAAGACCCTTTCTGAAAATAGCCGCCAGGGCATCCTCATTCCATTTTGTAAGCACAGACCACTTTCTAAATTTCTGACAATATATCTCTACTGCTTCCTGACCCTGACACAGAGCCAGCAAAATTTTTTCTGCCTGATCCACAGAATTGGGTTCGTCATAAAGCAGTCCAAGTGCTTGAAAAAACGAATCTATATTGAGCAATGCAGGATTCCCTGGCTCAAGGGAGAATGCCCAGTCCTGCGGGTCGCCACGCAACAGAGAAATAACAATCTTCACCTGCTGAATGGGGTCACCAGAGGAACAGGGCCTCAGAGCAAAAAATAATCTGCAATTATTTTTAAAATTCAAAAACCTAGATCTATCCCCAGAAAACACATCAGGAACAGGAATTCTAGGCTCAGAAACAGCAGTTTGAACAACATAGTCTTGGATACTCTGTACCCTTGCAGCGAGATGATCAACACGCGCAGACAGACCCTGAACCTCCATATCAGTACCAAGCTCCTGCACCATCCAAAAATCAAGGGGAAAAAAAGGACAAAACAAGCAACACAAAAAAAAAAAAAAAATGACTCAGAACTTTCTCTTCCCTCTTTTGAGATGCATTTAACACATTGTGGGCCAGCTGTACTGTTATGACCTGGTGGGTATGGAGCGGTACTGAGATGACCTGGTGGGCAAAACCAATCATGGACTCACTACGGAGCAGCACTGAAATGACCTGGTGGATAAAACAAAAATAGGACTAGCTCTGAGGAGGTGGTAACTTTACTGACCGCAATCCCTACTCCTAACACCAACACTAGAAATAGCCGCGGAGCGTACCTAACTCTGCCTAGACGCCTCTACACAGCCTAAGAACTAGCTACCCCTAAAGATGGAAACGGAAAGCTATCTCGCCTCAGAGAAACCCCCAAAGGAAGATAGCCCCCCACAAATATTGACGGTGAGTGGAGAGGGAAATGACAAACTCAGAAATGAAACTAGATTTTTTAGCAAAGGAGGCCAGTACTATCTAAATAGACAGAGATAGGATAGGTTGCTGTGCGGTCAGTATAAAAACTAAAAGTCCACGCAGAGTTTACAAAAATAACCACCACACCGACTCACGGTGTGGAGGGGCAAATCTGCGACCCCAGAGCTTCCAACTAGCCGGAATATTTCATAATGACAAGCTGGACAAAGAGACATAAATTGAACTAAACAGAAGGTCATAAGCAGGGAAACACCCAAAAAGTAGCAGACTTATCTTAAGCTGAAAATGGACTGGCTAACAGAGAACTTCCAGGAAAGGACTGAATCCACAGGAAATACATTGACAGCTGGCATCCACTAAAGCCAAGAGCCCAGTTAAATAACAAGGCCAGGAAACCGATTAGTGAACGCAGCTGCTAAGTTCCACTTGAAACCACCAGAGGGAGCCCAAGAGCAGAACTCCCAAAAATACCATTCGCAACCACAGGATGGAGCCCAAGAACGAAATTCACAACACATATGACTGACTATGCAGCAGGGCTCACCTTCCTGCCAATGTGCAAAACAAAGGAGTATGGGAGTACATAATGCATATTGTGAAGTGGATTTTCATGGGCACATCCACTATGTGGGTTCCAAGGCCTAATGGGGTGCATATGACTATGCAGCATGGCTGGCCTTGCTGGCAATGTGTAAAACCAAGGAGTACGGGAGTACAAAATGCATATTGTGAAGTGGATTTTCATGGGCCCATCCACTATATGGGTTCAAAGGCCTAATGGGGTGCATATGACTATGCAGCAGGGCTGGCCTTGCCGCCAATGTGTAAAACCAAGGAGTATGGAGCACAAAATGCATATTGTGAAGTGGATTTTCATCCACTCACAGCATAGGCTACAACAGCTTAGGAGACCCACTGTTTAATAATGGCCCTTTAAGAAGATTAATGCCACCTGTAAAAATAGGCTCTGTGGCTTTAAGAGTTCCTCCTTCATAAATGAAACAAGATGGGTTTGCTTATGTGTCACACACCACATGGCCAGCTAGGGGTGTTAAAAGTTACAATGACATTTCCCAGTGAATGCATTTGTAGTGGTTGAAAGCAATGGTAAAGTTGACAAACGCTTCAAAAACACAGCGTCTGAACTAAGCCTAAGTGGGGGAGGAAATTTTCTGTCTGGGGTTAAATATTTGGCCTTACAGGCAAGTCATTAACCTGCAAAGGATGTACATTGATATATTTCTAAGCAAAATCCATTTTGGTTTCTCATTAATGTGCTTTTGTGGCACCGGGAAAAATGGCATGAATCTCGGAAAAAAATGATTAAAGCTGTGAACTAGGAGTCAGGAATGCTTCCAGGGGCGATCTCCATGAGGTTCCAGTGTAATTTGAGCAGTGTTTCCATCATTTTCAGACGTTTTTAGACCTTAGGGCTCATTTCCACTGGCGAGAGACAAATCGGTCCGTAATCTGGACCGAAAAAACGGATGTAACGTATGCGATTGTCATGCGAGTGTCATGCAAGTGCAATGCGAGTGCAATGCGATTTTTAATCGCATCATCCGTATGACATCCGTATTACTGTCCGATTTGTACGCACCGGTGTCCTTTGAAAAGCCGGCAAATCAGTGCTGTGTACAGTAAAGTCACACTGACAGGTTAGAATAGAGTAGATATATACACATATACACTCACTGGCCACTTTATTAGGTACACCTGTCCAACTTCTTGTTAACACTTAATTTCTAATCAGCCAATCACATGGCGGCAACTCAGTGCATTTAGGCATGTAGACATGGTCAAGACAATCTCCTGCAGTTCAAACCGAGCATCAGTATGGGGAAGAAAGGTGATTTGAGTGCCTTTGAACGTGGCATGGTTGTTGGTGCCAGAAGGGCTGGTCTGAGTATTTCAGAAACTGCTGATCTACTGGGATTTTCACGCACAACCATCTCTAGGGTTTACAGAGAATGGTCCGAAAAAGAAAAAAAATCCAGTGAGCGGCAGTTCTGTGGGCGGAAATGCCTTGTTGATGCCAGAGGTCAGAGGAGAATGGGCAGACTGGTTCGAGCTGATAGAAAGGCAACAGTGACTCAAATCGCCACCCGTTACAACCAAGGTAGGCCTAAGAGCATCTCTGAACGCACAGTGCGTCGAACTTTGAGGCAGATGGGCTACAGCAGCAGAAGACCACACCGGGTACCACTCCTTTCAGCTAAGAACAGGAAACTGAGGCTACAATTTGTACAAGCTCATCGAAATTGGACAGTAGAAGATTGGAAAAACGTTGCTTGGTCTGATGAGTCTCGATTTCTGCTGCGACATTCGGATGGTAGGGTCAGAATTTGGCGTAAACAACATGAAAGCATGGATCCATCCTGCCTTGTATGGAGCATCTTTGGGATGTGCAGCCGACAAATCTGCGGCAACTGTGTGATGCCATCATGTCAATATGGACCAAAATCTCTGAGGAATGCTTCCAGCACCTTGTTGAATCTATGCCACGAAGAATTGAGGCAGTTCTGAAGGCAAAAGGGGTCCAACCCGTTACTAGCATGGTGTACCTAATAAAGTGGCCGGTGAGTGTATATATGTATATATACCTACTAGATTGTGGCCCGATTCTAACGCATCGGGTATTCTAGAATATGCATGTCCCCGTAGTATGTGATTCGCGGCAGACTGTGCCCGTCGCTGATTGGTCGAGGCAACCTTTATGACATCATCGTCGCCATGGCAACCATTATGACATCATCGTCGCCATGCTGTGCCCATCTCTGATTGGTCGAGGCCGCCCGACAAACCGTCGACCACTCCATATAAGGTATGGTCTACAAACCGCCAACCACTCCATATAAGGTATGGTCTACAAACCGCCGACCACTCCATATAAGGTATGGTCTACAAACCGCCGACCACTCCATATAAGGTATGGTCTACAAACCGCCGACCACTCCATATAAGGTATCCTGTTTGTAGACCATACCTTATATGGAGTGATTTCCAGGACAGACAGACAGACAGACAGACAGACAGACAGAAAGACAGACAGACAGACAGACAGACGGAAAAACCCATCTCTGATTGGTCGAGGCCGCCCGACAAACCGTCGACCACTCCATATAAGGTATGGTCTACAAACCGCCAACCACTCCATATAAGGTATGGTCTACAAACCGCCGACCACTCCATATAAGGTATGGTCTACAAACCGCCGACCACTCCATATAAGGTATGGTCTACAAACCGCCGACCACTCCATATAAGGTATCCTGTTTGTAGACCATACCTTATATGGAGTGATTTCCAGGACAGACAGACAGACAGACAGACAGACAGACAGACGGAAAAACCCTTAGACAATTATATATATAGATTCTATGTCAGTGAGACACCTATATATATATATTTATATTTAATGCAGCGCAAGATAGCATTAAAGCCGCTAATTCAATTGCCGGCTTTTCATTTCTCCTTCCCATACCCGACAGGATATGAGACATGATTACATACAGTAAACCATCTCATATCCCCCTTTTTTTGCATATTCCACACTACTAATGTTAGTAGTGTGTATGTGCAAAATTTCGATGCTGTAGCTATTAAATTTAAGGGTTAAATCGCGGAAAAAATTGGCGTGGGCTCCCGCGCAATTTTCTCCGCCAGAGTAGTAAAGCCAGTGACTGAGGGCAGATATTAATAGCCAGGAGAGGGTCCATGGTTATTGGCCCCCCCGTGGCTAAAAACATCTGCCCCCAGCCACCCCAGAAAAGGCACATCTGGAAGATGCACCTATTCTGGCACTTGGCCACTCTCTTCCCACTCCCGTGTAGCGGTGGGATATGGGGTAATGAAGGGTTAATGCCACCTTGCTATTGTAAGGTGACATTAAGCCAGATTAATAATGGAGAGGCGTCAATTATGACACCTATCCATTATTAATCCAATTGTCTGAAAGGGTTAAAAAAACACACACACACATGATTAAAAAGTATTTTAATGAAATAAACACACAGGTTGTTTTAATATTTTATTGCTCTCTCAATCCATGTGATGACCCTCGCTTGGAAAAATAATAAACCAACAATATACATACCCTCTCTGATGAACTGTCACGTCCCACGAGGTAATCCATCTGAAGGGGTTAAAATATTTTACAAGCAGGAGCCCTGCTAATGCAGCTGTGCTCGTGCTTGTAAGCCCTGGGGAATGAAGGAAATGTAGGTCAATGACCTATAGTTACCTTCAATCGCGGTGATGCGCCCCCTGGTGGTTGTCCTCATATGACCTCGAGCGTGGGAAAAAGTTCCCAGGCTGCTGTTCATGAGGACATCCACCAGGGGGCGCATCACCGCGACTGAATGTAAGTATAGATCACTCTGCTTTCCTTTCAGCACCCGGGGTTTTTACAGGCATGAGCGAGTGCTTTAGCGCAGCTCATGCCTGTAATATTAGTTAACCCCTTCAGATGGATTACGTCGTGGGACGTGATAGGACATCCGAAGGCATGTATATTGTGTGTTTCTTATTTTGCCAAGCGAGGGTGTTCCTGATGGATTGAGAGAGCAATAAAATACTAAAACAACCGCTGTGTTTCTTTCATTAAAATACTTTTTAATCGTGTGTGTGTGTTTTTTAACCCTTTCAAACAATTGGATTAATAATGGATAGGTGACATAATTGACGCCTCTCCATTATTAATCTGGCTTAATGTCACCTTACAATAGCAAGGTGGCATTAACCCTTCATTACCCCATATCCCACGGCTACACGGGAGTGGGAAGAGAGTGGCCAAGTGCCAGAATTGGCGCATCTTCCAGATGTGCCTTTTCTGGGGTGGCTGGGGGCAGATGTTTTTAGCCACGGGGGGGCCAATAACCATGGACCCTCTCCTGGCTATTAATATCTGCCCTCAGTCACTGGCTTTACCACTCTGGCGGAGAAAATTGCGCGGGAGCCCACGCCAATTTTTTCCGCGAATTAACCCTTAAATTTAATAGCTACAGTGCCGAAATTTTGCACATACACACTACTAACATTAGTAGTGTGGAATATGCAAAAAAAAGGAGGATATGAGATGGTTTACTGTGTGTAAACCATGTCTCATATCCTGTCGGGTATGGGAAGGAGAAATGAAAAGCCGGCAATTGAATTAGCGGCTTTAATGCTATCTTGCGCTGCATTAAATATAAATATACATATATAGGTGTCTCACTGACATATATATATGTATATATACCTATTCTATGTGTATATATCTACTCTATTCTAACGTGTCAGTGTAATTTTACTGTACATCGCACTGAATTACCGGCTTTTCAAAGGACTCCGGTGCGTAAAAATCGGACAGTACTCGCATGGTGCGAGTGCTGTGCGATTTTTTTCTCGAACCCATTGACTTGCATTGGCGAGTCTCGTCCGAGAATCGCAGCAATACGCAGCATGCTGCGATTTTTTTCTCAGTCCGATTTTGGCTGAGAAAAAAATCGCAAATGAAAAGACACCTATTGAATAACATTGGTCCGAGTGCAATCCGATTTTTTATCGGATTGCACTCGTCCGTTTTCCTCGCCAGTGGAAATGAGCCCCTAAAAGGACCCCCGGGGGGATCTCGGTAAAAATACTCGGGTCTCCCATAGACTTACATTGGGCTCGTTGTTCTGGCCGAGTACCCGAGTATTCCAATTTGCTCGACCCAAGCAACAAGCACCCGAGCATTTTAATGCTCGCCCATCACTAGTAGGGAGAAACTTGTAAATAACTCATGAAAGAATAAAGTTACACTAAAATGAAGCACACCATTGTTTTTCTTGTGAAATTCTCAATACGTTTGATGTGTCACATGACCCTCTTCCCATTGGACAAATAAAGTTGGATCCAAAATGGCCGACTTCTAAATGGCTGCCATGGTCACCACCCATCTTGAAAAGTTTTCCCCCTCCCAAATACTAATGTGCAACAAACAGGAAGTTAGGCTACGTTCACATTTGCGTTGTGCGCCGCAGCGTCGGCGCCGCAACGTACAACGCAAACAAAAATGCAGCAAAACGCATGCACAACGCTGCGTTTTGCGCCGCATGCGTCCTTTTTTTCATTGATTTTGGACGCAGCAAAAATGCAACTTGCTGCGTCCTCTGTGCCCGGACGCGGGCGTCGCAGGGACGCATGTGGTGCAAAACGCAAGTGCGGCGCAAAACGCAAGTGCGACGCATGTCTATGCGCCCCCATGTTAAATATAGGGGCGCTGCGGCGCCCGACGCTGCGGCGCAGACCACAAATGTGAACGTAGCCTTATATCACCAACCATTTCCATTTGATTTAGGTGTATCCATATACATGGCCCACCCTGTAGTGGAGAAAAGCCCTGCAAACAAAAAGGTAAACACCTTCTATGACCATGAGAGGGCAGTATGGTACATCCTTAGGTTTGTGTAGGGAAGAAGAATAAGAAAAAAGGAAGAAAAAAGTACAAAACGAAAAAAAAAACAGTCAAAAGGTTCAGTAATAGAAGTAAACTTCTATATTGGGGGAAGATCAAAACAATGATCAGTAAATACAACAAGGGGAGCACGAATCCTCAGCTCCATATGTCAAGCAAAAAAGAAAGGTGCAAGAACACATATGCCATTCAAGTGAGTGGGTAATAGTCAGACCGTGTCCCATTCTGGGTTCAGCTTCATCTGGGGATGATTGATATTAGGGGATCGCCAATGCTCCTGATCCTTCACAGGGATAATTTCCCATGAGAGTATCAATTTCTCTGCCTGATGTGGGAATAAGCAGATGTGGGTGTCTTCTCCTCTGTGGATTATCAGCTTTACTGAGAAGCGCCATCTGTATCTTATACCCTCCTTCATTAGAGCCGAAGTGCATGGTTTGAATTCCTTTCTTTTGGCAAGTGTCCCGGCTGATAGGTCAGGGAAAACAGAGACGCTGGAACTCCTCTGGGATAGCAGGCCTTTTCCTTGCATAAAGGCTTCTTTAGTGCCCGCAAAGTGTATTCTTACCAAAACATCTCCTGGGAGACTGGGGTTTAAGGCTTTTGGTTTGGGAATTCTGTGAATGCGATCAACTATTAGTTCATGTGGCTCCAATTCTGGTATCACTTCCCCCAGGAATTAATCAAAGAACTTAGGCAGATCCCGGTCTGAGGTGGACTCTGGGATTCCCCAGATATTAACATAGGTCCCGTAGGAACAATCTTCCAGATCCCAGTTCTTATTCTGGACTACAATCATCTCTTCTTTTAGGGCTTAATGCTCATCAATCAGGCTGTTATGTGATTTTGTGACCTCAGCCATTTTGGATTCAAGGTGGTCTATGTGTTCACCCGGAGATGATATTTCCCCTTTAAGATCCTCCATCACCCTCAGGTCAGCCTGCAGAGATTTCCTCAGAGAGACCAGTGGAGACTCCATAGTTCTTTTAGTTAGTGGTATATCTGCAAATTCTGCCTCCCCAGCGTCTGCCCCTCTCCCTTCAGATAGTACCTGCGAGCTTCTGTGTGAGGAGCGGGGTGAGGAGGCCCTGGACAATGCCATCTGCTGCAGCATGCGGGTCCCTGACGAAGCCAAAACATCTGCATCTGCTACATGGGTAAGGAACCATACCTGGGGCTTCTCAGTAAATGTGGGTTAATTTATTTACAAGATACCCTTTACTAAAGGATAAGTGACATGAGACATTTTTGATTACTTGGTCCTAGGGGGTTCTGTTCTCCATGGCATCTTGATGTAGGCACAGAGCACTTTACTATATATACACTTAGCAGTATGAGGTAGGTCACACAGGTCTGGTACCGGTTGTTCCCTTGCTGAGCATGCTAAAAACTGTAATGTATTTGATATATCATGTCATGAATTGATATTTGGTATAAATAAAATTGATTCTACTTTTATATTATCTTGGACTCGAACTCCGTTTCTCTACGAGTATAATGCCCTGGACAAGAAGTCCGTCACCTTCTTAGGTGAGGGCTGTTTCTGACCTCTGGTTCACCTGGGTTGTGGCATCTGAGTTGGGGAGTCTGGTGCAGGGGATTTTGGGCTGTTAGCTTGCCTGCGTGCCATTGTGTGAGCAGCTTTTGGGCTGGGGATCACAGAGCTCCAGAATTATGCTGCTTGTGCCATGAGCTGCCAAGCCATGCCCCCCCCCCGAACAAGGTTTTTATGCAACAGAGCAATAGGATTTTTTGTCAGAGAACAAAATAGTTATGCAACAAAGCTATATGATTTTTTGTTTCAGAGTACAAGGTTAATATGGCACAGAGCAATAGGATTTTTTGCCTCAGAGTACAAAGTTTATATGGTTCAGAGCAAAAGGATTTTTTTTCACACAGAGAGCAAGGTTTTTATGCAACAGAGCAAAAGGATTTTTTGCCAGAAAACAAGATAGTTATACAACAAAGCTATAGGATATTTTGCCTCAGAGTACAAGGTTTGTATGGCACAGAGCAATAGGATTTTTTTGCCACAGAGCTGGCAGGGTTTTTATGACACAGACCATAAGGTGTTTAGACACAGAGCAACAGCATACCTCCCAACTTTTGAAGAAGGGAAATAGGGACAAAGTTTGCAGCCACGCCTCTGACCACACCCATTTCACAACTAGTCACACCCATATCCATGCCTCAACCACACCCATTTAGCACTGCTGATCACACTGTTTACAAAAAAAATATGGCCACACAGTGCTCCATACTCTATATGTCACGGGGAGACTAGGTGGGCAAGAGCTAATAACCCGGGCCCCTGCAATTTCCCTCAGACTAGGGAAATCCTGACTGACCCTCTACCTAGAGTTTACACTGATGGTGTGCATGTCTAGGCCTCGACCCTCGCCCTGTCTCCTGTTTCAACCCTAGGCTGAAACCACCGCCCTCCACCCAGTGAAAAGATCATACACCAATACCCACAGTTAGCACAGACAAGGATAACGGAAAATATACACCACTCCGCAGTCACTCAGGAATACACTATAAATGCGCAGGGCAAAATAAATACAAATATAGGAAGGAGTAAATAAGACAATGGGAAATACACCACCAGCAACGATACTCCAACTACTAGCTCACCACTCCAGACCGAGATAACAACGCACAAGACAGAAGCTATAATCGGCGACGCCCAATGTTCAGGAGAACTATTTAAAGGCAATGGGCATGGCCCAGCTTCCAATTCGAGCATCAGGTAAATTAACCCCGGACCAGCTAGATAAAATCTAGCCGACGCCAATGAGCACATAGTGGTCAAAAGCGGAATTACCGCTGTCTGTCGAACGACCTGGTCTGAACAGCGTCCGACATGACAGTATAATGGCCACACAGTGCTCCATACTGTATAATGACCACACAGTGCTCCATACTGTATAATGGCCACACATGATGCTCCATACTGTATAATGACCACACAGTGCTCCATACTGTATAATGGCCACACATGATGCTCCATACTGTATAATGGCCACAAATAATGCTCCATACTGTATAATGGCCACACAGTGCTCCATACTGTATAATGGCCACACATGATGCTCCATGCTGTATAATGGCCACAAATAATGGTCCATACTGTATAATGGCCATACAGTGCTCCATACTGTATAATGGCCACACAGTGCTCCATACTGTATAATGGCCACACATGATGCTCCATACTGTATAATGACCACACATGATGCTCCATACTGTATAATGGCCACACATAGTGCTCCATACTGTATAATGGCCACACATAGTGCTCCATACTGTATAATGGCCACACATGATGCTCCATACTGTATAATGGCCGCACATGATGCTCCATACTATATAATGGCCACACATGATGCTCAATACTTTATAACGGCCACACATAATGCTCAATAATGTATAATGGCCACACGATTCTCAATACTGTATAATGGCCACACATGATGCTGCGTACAGTATACTGGCCCCATGTGATGCTCCATACTGTATAATGGCCACAAATAATGGTCCATACTGTATAATGGCCACACAGTGCTCCATACTGTATAATGGCCACACAGTGCTCCATACTGTATAATGGCCACACAGGGCTCCATACTGTATAATGGCCACGCAGTGCTCCATACTGTATAATGGCCACACATGATGCTCCATACTGTATAATGACCACACATAGTGCTCCATACTGTATAATGGCCACACATAGTGCTCCATACTGTATAATGGCCGCACATGATGCTCCATACTGTATAATGGCCACACATGATGCTCAATACTTTATAACGGCCACACATGATGCTCCATACTGCATAATGGCCACACATGATTCTCCATACTGTATAATGGCCACACATGATGCTCCATACTGTATAATGGCCACACATGATGCTCAATACTGTATAATGGCCACACATGATGCTCAATACTGTATAATGGCCACACATAATGCTCAATAATGTATAATGGCCACACGATGCTCAATACTGTATAATGGCCACACATGATGCTGCGTACAGTATACTGGCCCCACGTGATGCTCCATACAGTATAATGGCCTCACATGATGCTCCATACAGTATAATGGCCTCACATGATGCTGCGTTCAGTATAATGGCCACACATGGTTACCCCACCCCATCATTGCCCTCACACCCCCATCATTGCCTTCTCCATCACTACACACACCTACATACACACTTCTCACCATGCTCCCTCGCAGCAGCCAGCAGCTTCCACTCCTGCGGCGCTGAAGGATGTCATCCAGCAGCGCCGCTGACTGCTCAAGTCGCTGCAGCTCCGGTAAGCCACTGATAAAGACCTCTTTGTGTCTCCTGTGCCAGTCAGTGTCTGAGCGAGGAGCAATATGTGCTGTGATCCGACACAGCTAGCGTCCGCTCTGTACACCTCGTACACAAACACGGCTCTGCTCTGTACACCTTGCACACATGGCTCTGCTCCGTACACACACGCGGCTCCGCTCCGTACACCTCGTACACACACGCGGCTCCACTCCGCACACCTCATACACACACGCGGCTCCGCTCGGCACACCTCGCACACACGCGGCTCCGCTCGGCACACCTTGCACATACGCGGCTCCGCTCGGCACACCTCGCACAGACGCGGCTCCGCTCGGCACGCCTCGCACAGACGCAGCTCCGCTCGGCACACCTCACACACACGCGGCTCCGCTCCGTACACCTCGTACACACGCCGCTCCACTCCGTACACATCGTACACACGGCTCTGTGCCGTACACACACACACACCTCTGCTACATCCACACTGTAAACCTCTCCTGACCCCACACATAAACTTACCCTCATCCAGCACCATGAAAGCCAGCAGTCCTGCATGCATACACGGAGGCCCCGATCATGTGACCCCTGACTCCTCCCCTCCTGTGACCTCTTCACAGGTCCTGTGCGCACAGAGCAGCCATATATGTGGCGTGCTGCTCTGCGGGTGGTGGGATGACTCGCAGACTTCCCAACCATCCCAGATCCAGTGGGCAGTCCCGATGGGTTGAGATTCAGTGCGGGAAAACTGCTGTCCCGCCCGTGACCGCAGGGCAGACTGTCAAAAATTGGGACTGCCCCGCCAGATCCGGGACGGTTGGGAGGTATGCAACAGGCTGTCAGGGCAGTCTACACAACGCTGCGAGGACACACAGGACCAGGCTTTTAGGGCACAAAGCACTAGGCTGATATGGCACAGAGAACCACATTGGCAGCACATGAGGAACAGAATGGTGGCGCAACCCGTGACCATGCTTTATACCGGTAGGGTCACATTGTGCACCGGACAATCACAGCCATGCCAGAACTTGGCATGCCTGTGATGGCTCCAGAAGAGCCCATAGCCTAAAAGCTCATTGATTGGCTGCACAGTCACCTTTCAACAATCTTTATTCTTTATTCTGCTGGTGAACCCAAACATTATGACGGACTTCCGGGAAAAAGTTTGCGTTGGAGGGTGCCACAATGGCAGAGCCTTTGAGGTGCCACAACAGCAGAACCCCCCCCCCCCAAGGGACCCCACTGTAAAAGCAAATTACTTAATCTAGGGGTGCAGTGAGCACATTGGCACTACATGTGCCTCACTGAATGTTATACTTTAAGGCAGTAAAGAAAAATATTTACATTTTTACCACAAAAAGATTTTAAGTCACAGATTTTACATTTTCACACTGAGAAATCAGTAAAAATGTCACAAAAATTTTTCATAAAATTTCTGCTGACAGTGGAAATACCCCTTTTGTGACTGTACAGTACTGCTTAGCCACAATGGGAGTAAAGGAGCGCTATTTGACTCCTGGAGCACAGATTTTCATAGAACAGTTTGTGGACTCCATATACACAGCCCCTAATAATAATAATAATAATCTTTATTTATATAGCGCCAACATATTCCGCAGCACTTTACAATTAAGCGGGGACATATGCAGACAAATTCAATACAAGTTAAGACAATTTAAACAGTGACATTAGGAGTGAGGTCCCTGCTCGCAAGCTTACAATCTACAAGGAAATAGGGGGACACAATAGGTGAAAAGTGCTTGTTATTTCAGGTCTGGCAATTATAATAAATAGGGATTTTCATATAAAGCTGCATGATCCGGTCATCAGCCCGTGTGTTTAAGTGCAATAGTCAAGTATCAAGTGCAGTTATGTGCATGGAGGGTGTGGAGACAGATGAATAGTAGGGTGCAGATTCAGAATAATATTTGGAAGGAGGGAATAGGGCAAAGTTAATTTATTGAGTAGTTGATGTGGTAGGCTTGTTTGAAGAGATGGGTTTTCAAAGCGTGCTTGAATAGGTCGGGGCTAGGTATCAGTCTGATCGTCTGGGGAAGTGCATTCCAGAGAGCTGGCGCAGCACGAGAGAAGTCTTGTAGACGGAGGTGCGAGGTTCGGATTACGGGGGATGTTAGCCTTAGGTCATTTGTAGAACGGAGGGCACGTGTAGGGCGATAGACAGAGATGAGAGAGAAGATATAAGGCGGTGCAGAACTGTGGAGGGCTTTGTGGGTGAGAGCGATGAGTTTATACTGGACCCTGTAGTGAATGGGTAGCCAGTGTAATGACTGGCACAAGATGGAGGCATCGGTGAAACAGTTGGACAGAAATATGACCCTGGCTGCCGCATTCAAGATGGATTGGAGAGGAGAAAGTTTGGTAAGAGGGAGACCGATTAGAAGAGAGTTGCAGTAGTCCAGACGAGAATGAATAAGAGGGACAGTAAGAGTCTTAGCAGTTTCAAAGGTGAGAAAAGGTCGGATTCTGGAGATGTTTTTAAGATGCAGGTGACAAGAGCGAGTGAGTGATCGGATATAGGGAGTAAAGGAAAGATCGGTGTCAAATGTGACCCCAAGACAGCGGGCATGCTGCTTGGGAGTTATGGTTGAACCCTCCAGGGTAATTTCGATGTTGGGAAGAGTGAGGTTAGTAGAAGGGAGAAACACAAGAAGTTCCGTTTTGGAGAGATATAGTTTCAGATAGAGGGAGGACATGATGTTAGAGACAGCAGACAGACAATCCTTGGTATTTTGAATTAGGGTAGGGGTGATGACAGGGGAAGAAGTGTATAATTGGGTGTCATCAGCATAGAGATTATACTGGAACCCAAATCTGCTGATTGTTTGCCCAATAGGGGCAGTGTAGTGAAAAGGAGGGGGCCTAGGACTGAACCATGCGGAACCTCGATAGTAAGGGGACGAGGAGAGGAAGAAGCGCTGGCAAAGGATACAGTGAAGGAGCGGTCAGAGAGGTAGGAGGAGAACCAGGAGAGGGCTGTGTCCTTGAGGCCTATGGAGCGGAGCATAGTGAGAAGGAGCTGGTGATCCACAGTGTCAAATGCGGCAGAGAGATCCAGGAGAATCAGCAGAGAGCAATGACCTTTGGATTTAGCTGTTAGTAGGTCATTAGAGACTTTAGTGAGGGCAGTTTCAGTGGAGTGTAAAGAGCGGAAACCAGATTGTAAGGGGTCGAGAAGAGAGTTATCCGAGAGATAGCAGATTAGACGGGAGTGGACCAAGCGTTCCAGGAGTTTAGAGATGAAGGAAAGGTTACATACAGGTCTGTAGTTAGCAGTGCAGTTCTGGTCCAGGGATGGCTTTTTAAGTAAAGGGGTTATGATGGCATGTTTAAATGAGGAGGGAAAGATACCTGAAGAAAGAGAGAGGTTAAATATTTTAGTCAGGTGAGTGGTGACCACTGGTGAGAGAGACTGCAGGAGAGGTGAAGGAATGGGGTCACTGTTGCAGGTTGTAGGCCGAGCAGAAGTGCTAGAAGAAAATAATTTCCCCCTCAAGTGACCCCATTTTTGAAATTACACTTCTCTGGAAATTTATCTGCAGGTGTAGGGACAGCTTGACTCCATGGGTATTTTCCAGAAACAAGCAGCATTAGATGTTGTAGTCACGAGTACATTGTAGTGCTCGTACATGGTGTCCAGTTCATGCTTCTGGAGACATGCACCCTTTAAAGTAGGTGGGCTCTCATAGCTACAGTATTGATAAACATGTAGTGATGATTTTGACTCCATGGGTGTTTTCCAGAAACAAGCAGCAGTAGTGCCCGTACATTGTAGTGCCCACTACGTTATGCTTGCGGTTCTGGAGACTCGCACCCGTAAATTAAGTGGGCTCTGATTGCTACAGAAATGACAAACATGTGGACACTAAATGTGTTTAGGGTACACTGGTGTTCAGAAAGGAGAGAGGCATTTGGATTAGGGAGAGCATAATTTGCTGGATTTCTTTTTTGGGGAAACATTTTGTTTTTCCAGAGCCTTTGTGTTACCAGCAATGTGGAAGCCCCATATATTGCCGTTAACAGATAACTGACCTGAGTGGAGACTTGCTTTTTTTGTGGATTGGTTTGTAGATTTTATTGGGAACATTTTACATAACATTTTGGATCACACTTATCCTGTGCTCTATGCTGATCACTTACATCGGGGTCTCCATCTAAATCTCTGAATGATGTGATTCAGATGAAACCCATGACGGGTCCATTCACTATAATGAGGCAGCAGAGATATTCTGGACTCCGTCTGGCCTCTGTTCAGCTGTGTCCTTATTTTCAGAAGGAACACAAAACGTGGCCCTCCCAGACTTTTATACATGCTTGAAAAGACAGACAGAGCTGGACTGTTATGACCCCAATGGCGAGGGTCTCAGAGGAACGTGGAAGTCTGCAGAATACACAAATCCAGCTCATAGGGCAGTGGTAACTGGGTTGACCATATATCTACTCCTAACGCCAACACTAGAAGTAGCCGGGGATCATTCCTACGTTGATTCTAGATGACACGCGCCAGCCGGAGAATCTAGCTACCCCTAGTAGAGGAAAACAAAGACCTTTCTTGCCTCCAGAGAAGGGGACCCCAAAGCTGGATAGAAGCCCCCCACAAATAATGACGGTTAGGTAAGAGGAAATGACAAACACAGAAATGAACCAGGTTTAGCACAGAGAGGCCCGCTTACTGATAGCAGAATAAAGAAAGGTAACTTATATGGTCAACAAAAACCCTATCAAAATCCACACTGGAAATTCAAGAACCCCCGAACCGTCTAACGGTCCGGGGGGAGAACACCAGCCCCCTAGAGCTTCCAGCAAAGGTCAGGATATAGATTTGGAACAAGCTGGACAAAAATACAAAAACAAAACAAATAGCAAAAAGCAAAAGGCAGACTTAGCTGATATAACTGGAACCAGGATCAGTAGACAAGAGCACAGCAGACTAGCTCTGATAACTACGTTGCCAGGCATTGAACTGAAGGTCCAGGGAGCTTATATAGCAACACCCCTAACTAACGACCCAGGTGCGGATAAAAGGAATGACAGAAAAACCAGAGTCAAAAAACTAGTAACCACTAGAGGGAGCAAAAAGCAAATTCACAACAGTACCCCCCCCTTAGTGAGGGGTCACCGAACCCTCACCACGACCACCAGGGCGATCAGGATGAGCGGCATGAAAGGCACGAACTAAATCGGCCGCATGAACATCAGAGGCGACCACCCAGGAATTATCCTCCTGACCATAGCCCTTCCACTTGACCAGGTACTGAAGCCTCCGCCTGGAGAGGCGAGAATCCAAGATCTTCTCCACCACGTACTCCAACTCGCCCTCAACCAACACCGGAGCAGGAGGCTCAGCAGAAGGAACTACAGGCACAATGTACCGCCGCAACAAGGACCTATGAAATACATTGTGAATAGCAAACGACACAGGAAGATCCAGACGAAAAGATACAGGATTAAGGATTTCCAATATCTTGTAAGGCCCAATAAAACGAGGTTTAAATTTGGGAGAGGAGACCTTCATAGGAACAAAGCGGGAAGAAAGCCATACCAAATCCCCAACGCGTAGTCGGGGACCCACACCGCGGCGGCGGTTGGCAAAGCGCTGAGCCTTCTCCTGTGACAACTTCAAGTTGTCCACCACATGATTCCAGATCTGCTGCAACCTATCCACCACAGAATCCACCCCAGGACAGTCAGAAGGCTCCACATGACCCGAAGAAAAGCGAGGATGGAAACCAGAGTTGCAGAAAAAAGGCGAAACCAAGGTGGCGGAACTAGCCCGATTATTAAGGGCAAACTCAGCCAACGGCAAGAATGTCACCCAATCGTCCTGATCAGCAGAGACAAAACACCTCAAATAAGCCTCCAAAGTCTGATTGGTTCGCTCCGTCTGTCCATTAGTCTGAGGATGGAAAGCAGACGAAAACGACAAATCCCCATGAATACCACGACAGCCCCAACTTGAGACTGACATAGCCTTCCAGTCCAGGACTGGATTATGGGTCTGTAACCATGGCAGCCCTAAAACAACCAAATCATGCATTTTATGTAAAACCAGGAAACGTATCACCTCGCGGTGTTCAGGAGTCATGCACATGGTAACCTGTGTCCAATACTGCGGTTTATTTGCTGCCAATGGTGTTGCATCAATACCCCTAAGAGGAATAGGATTTTCTAATGGTTCAAGAGTAAAACCACAGCGCTTAGCAAATGAGAGATCCATGAGACTCAGGGCAGCACCTGAATCTACAAACGCCATGACAGGATAAGATGACAGTGAGCAAATCAAAGTTACAGACAGAATAAATTTAGGTTGCAAATTACCAACGGTGACAGGACTAACAACCTTAGCTATACGTTTAGAGCATGCTGAGATAACATGTGTAGAATCACCACAGTAGTAGCACAAGCCATTCCGGCGTCTATGAATTTTCCGCTCATTTCTAGTCAGGATTCTATCACATTGCATTAAATCAGGTGTCCGTTCAGACAACACCATGAGGGAATTTGCGGTTTTTCTATCACATTGCACCGAATTAGGTGTCTGTTCAGACAACACCATGAGGGAATTTGCGGTTTTGCGCTCCCGCAACCGCCGGTCAATTTGAATAGCCAGTGCCATAGTATCATTCAGACCTGTGGGAATGGGAAAACCCACCATAACATTCTTAATGGCTTCAGAAAGGCCATTTCTAAAATTAGCGGCCAGTGCACACTCGTTCCAATGTGTCAGCACGGACCATTTCCGAAATTTTTGGCAATACACTTCAGCCTCGTCCTGCCCCTGAGACATAGCCAGCAAGGCCTTTTCTGCCTGAATCTCAAGATTGGGTTCCTCATAAAGTAAACCGAGCGCCAGAAAAAACGCATCAAGATCAGCCAATGCCGGATCTCCTGGCGACAGCGAAAAAGCCCAATCCTGAGGGTCGCCCCGTAAGAACGAAATAACAATCTTTACTTGCTGAGCAGAATCTCCAGATGAACAGGGTCTCAGGGACAAAAACAATTTACAATTATTCACGAAATTCCTAAACTTAAACCTGTCTCCGGAAAACAGTTCAGGAATCGGTATTTTAGGTTCTGACCTAGGATTTCTGATAACATAGTCTTGTATGCCCTGCACACGAGTAGCCAGCTGGTCCACACTTGTAATCAAGGTCTGGACATTCATGTCTGCAGCAAGCATAGCCACTCTGAGGTAAAGGGGAAGAAGAGAAAAAAAAAAAAAAAAAAACTCAGAATCTTCTTTCTTATAATCCCTCTTCTGCAATGCATTAAACATTTAATACTGGCCTGGCAAACTGTTATGACCCCAATGGCGAGGGTCTCAGAGGAACGTGGAAGTCTGCAGAATACACAAATCCAGCTCATAGGGCAGTGGTAACTGGGTTGACCATATATCTACTCCTAACGCCAACACTAGAAGTAGCCGGGGATCATTCCTACGTTGATTCTAGATGACACGCGCCAGCCGGAGAATCTAGCTACCCCTAGTAGAGGAAAACAAAGACCTTTCTTGCCTCCAGAGAAGGGGACCCCAAAGCTGGATAGAAGCCCCCCACAAATAATGACGGTTAGGTAAGAGGAAATGACAAACACAGAAATGAACCAGGTTTAGCACAGAGAGGCCCGCTTACTGATAGCAGAATAAAGAAAGGTAACTTATATGGTCAACAAAAACCCTATCAAAATCCACACTGGAAATTCAAGAACCCCCGAACCGTCTAACGGTCCGGGGGGAGAACACCAGCCCCCTAGAGCTTCCAGCAAAGGTCAGGATATAGATTTGGAACAAGCTGGACAAAAATACAAAAACAAAACAAATAGCAAAAAGCAAAAGGCAGACTTAGCTGATATAACTGGAACCAGGATCAGTAGACAAGAGCACAGCAGACTAGCTCTGATAACTACGTTGCCAGGCATTGAACTGAAGGTCCAGGGAGCTTATATAGCAACACCCCTAACTAACGACCCAGGTGCGGATAAAAGGAATGACAGAAAAACCAGAGTCAAAAAACTAGTAACCACTAGAGGGAGCAAAAAGCAAATTCACAACACTGGACTATAGGTCAGACCGTATCCACAGTGTCTCAATTTTCCTCATTATACAGATCTGGCAGCAGACACAGGCTCCCCTCCTTAAGGTTGTGTCTCGGATGAAGACTCATGCAGACAAGGAGATGTTCTTCTCCTCAGTATCATCCTGGAGATAAAGTCTGGCTGTCATCCCGGGATATTCACCTGGTGCTTTTCTGCAAGCTTTCCCCACTGCACCCTGGTCTGAAAAAAACCCTCAGAGAACCTTATCCGGTGACCTATCACCTTCAACTCGCTGCAAATCTATAGCTCCTATAAGCCTTTCATGTCTCGTTCCTGAAGCCACTGGCCTTGAGTTGCTTCTCAAAGCCCTATGCTACTTCCGCTACTGCTGTTTATGCGGGTCCATAGGACAACTTTGAGTTTATGGACATCCTGAATACTAAAAAGGTTTGGTATAGGGCCTTCTATCTGGTGGACTGGAAAGGCTTTGGACCTAAGCAGAGATCCTGTGAACCTGTGTAGCATATGCCCCTTGTCCATTGGTCTGGCCAAGAAAGAGGGAGTACTGTCAGAGCAGAAATCCTCACTCCTCCCCAGGGCCACCTTACTCACTGTGATCACTGAGCTGCTTTTCCTCCTGTCAGGCCGTCTCGCTGAGTTTGCTTCTTTCAACACTCCTGCACTGCTGCATCTTCCTTATGTTTCACCTGACTTTAGGGTGGCAGGCCAGTGTCTGCAGGAATTTAACCTTGCTGTGTCCTGTGGAGATTAGGTTCCCTGGGCTATCCCGTGTGAACAGGAGCAGGGTTTATTTGAGGTAGCTCCTCCCACCACTCCTTGCCTGAACATTGGTTCCTGATTCCTAGTTAGTTCATCTACTAGTGTCCTGCACTTGTTTGTATAGTAACTCTCATTATCAACCTGACTAATTTACCTGTGGTGTTTGACGTCTTCGCTTCTGACTTCAGCTACTTGTATTGAACCTATGTTTCCTGCTCTGTCCTCTGATTGTCTGTTTTTGTCTTCACCCTCCTGTACCTTGTACCCGTGTATCTGAATCTACGGTCAGCTGCTACAGACCCGGAGACTGTCCTGGATTGGTACCTGCTGTCTACAGGCAGCTAAGCCTATCCTCACCGTAAGAGGCTTTAGCGAATACTCAGTAGTCACTTAGACAGGCCTATCATGATCTCTGCAGGCAGAGATCATAGCAAGCCTATAGAAGGACAAGCTCTCGGAAGATGGAACTATACTGACCATGAACTAAGCCTGCCGCGCAACTAGAAATAGCCAGGTAGCATTTCCTATTTATCGCTAGATGCCCAGCTCTGGCCTAAGACCTAAATAGCTAGCAGAGGGAAATATAAGACCTGGCTCACCTCTAGAGAAATATTCCAAAGAAGACAGTAGCCCCCCACATATAATGACGGTGAGTTCAGATGAAACTACAAACGCAGCAGGAAAATAGTCTTAGCAAATTTGAGGTCCGCTTACTAGATAGCAGAAAACAGATAGTATACTTTCATGGTCAGCAGAAAAACACTAACAAAACACCATCCAGAGATTACCTTAAACTCTGGCATTAACTCATAACGCCAGAGTAGCAATCCCTGATCAACGAGAGCTTTCCAGACACAGTAACAAAACTTCAGCTGTGAACTGGAACAAATAGGCAAAACAAAACATGGACAAAAGTCCAACTTATCAGTAGTTGTCTAGAAGCAGGAACAAGCACTGAGAGGCATCAGATAACATTGTTGACCGGCAAGAAACCACCAGAGAAATGAGCTTAAATAGCGACACCCACTACTGATGGAACCAGGTGAAACAGGAAAGAGGATGACAAGTCCAATTCCACAAGCGGCCACCGGGGGAGCCCAGAATCCAAATTCACAACAGTACCCCCCCCTCAAGGAGGGGGCACCGAACCCTCACCAGATCCACCAGGGCGACCAGGATGAGCCCTATGGAAGGCACGAACAAGATCAGAAGCATGAACATCAGATGCATTGACCCAAGAATTATCCTCCTGGCCGTAACCCTTCCAGTTGACCAGATACTGGAGTTTCCGTCTGGAAACACGAGAGTCCAAAATTTTCTCCACAACGTACTCCAACTCACCCTCAACCAACACCGGAGCAGGAGGCTCAACTGAAGGTACAACAGGTACCTCATACCTGCGTAATAACGACCGATGAAAAACGTTATGAATGGAAAAGGACGCAGGGAGGTCCAAACGGAAAGAAACAGGATTAAGAATCTCCAATATTCTATAAGGGCCGATGAACCGAGGTTTAAACTTAGGAGAAGAGACCCTCATAGGGACAAAACGAGAAGACAACCACACTAAATCTCCAACACAAAGCCGAGAACCAACACGACGATGACGGTTGGCAAAACGCTGAGTCTTCTCCTGGGACAACTTCAAATTGTCCATAACCTGCCCCCAGATGTGATGCAATCTCTCCACCACCGCATCCACTCCAGGACAATCCGAGGATTCCACCTGACCGGAGGAAAATCGAGGGTGAAACCCCGAATTACAGAAAAACGGGGACACCAAGGTGGAAGAACTGGCCCGATTATTGAGGGCGAACTCTGCCAATGGCAAAAAAGCAACCCAATCATCCTGGTCAGCAGAGACAAAACACCTCAGATATGTCTCAAGGGTCTGATTAGTCCGCTCGGTCTGGCCATTAGTCTGAGGGTGAAAAGCAGATGAAAAAGACAAATCTATGCCCATCCTAGCACAGAATGCCCGCCAAAATCTAGACACAAATTGGGTACCTCTGTCAGAAACAATATTCTCAGGAATACCGTGCAATCGGACAACATTCTGAAAAAACAGAGGAACCAACTCAGAAGAAGAAGGCAACTTGGGCAGAGGAACCAAATGGACCATTTTAGAGAAACGGTCACAGACCACCCAGATGACAGACATCTTCTGGGAAACAGGCAGATCTGAAATAAAATCCATCGAGATGTGTGTCCAAGGCCTCTTAGGAATAGGCAAGGGCAACAGCAGTCCGCTAGCCCGAGAACTACAAGACTTGGCCCGAGCACAAACGTCACATGACTGCACAAAGACTCGCACATCTCGTGACAGGGAAGGCCACCAGAAGGATCTTGCCACCAAATCCCTGGTACCAAAAATTCCGGGATGACCTGCCAATGCAGAAGAATGTACCTCAGAGATGACTCTGCTGGTCCAATCATCCGGAACAAACAGTCTATCAGGCGGACAACGATCCGGTCTATCCGCCTGAAACTCTTGCAAGGACCGCCGCAGATCAGGAGAAACGGCCGACAAAATTACTCCCTCCCTAAGGATACCTGTGGGTTCAGAATTACCAGGAGAGTCCGGGTCAAAACTCCTAGAAAGGGCATCTGCCTTAACATTCTTAGAACCCGGTAGGTATGACACCACAAAATTAAAGCGAGAAAAAAATAAAGACCAGCGCGCCTGTCTAGGATTCAGGCGTCTGGCAGTCTCAAGATAAATCAAATTTTTGTGGTCAGTCAATACCACCACCTGATGCCTAGCCCCCTCGAGCCAATGGCGCCACTCCTCAAACGCCCACTTCATGGCCAAAAGCTCCCGATTCCCAACATCATAATTCCGCTCTGCGGGCGAAAATTTGCGAGAAAAGAAGGCACAAGGCCTAATGACGGAGCAGTCGGAACCTTTCTGCGACAACACTGCCCCAGCTCCGATCTCCGAAGCGTCAACCTCAACCTGAAAAGGCAGATTCACATCAGGCTGACGCAACACAGGGGCAGAGGCAAAACGGCGCTTAAGCTCCTGAAAGGCCTCTACAGCATGAGGGGACCAATTAGCAACATCAGCGCCTTGTCTGGTCAAATCAGTCAGTGGTTTAACGACATCCGAAAAACCAGCAATAAATCGGCGGTAAAAGTTGGCAAAGCCCAAAAATCTCTGAAGACCCTTAAGAGAGGAGGGCTGAGTCCAGTCACAAATAGCTTGCACCTTGACGGGATCCATCTCAATGGAAGAGGGAGAAAAAATATACCCCAAAAAGGAAATTTTCTGGACCCCAAAAACGCACTTAGACCCCTTCACACATAAAGAATTAGACCGCAGAACCTGAAAAACTCTCCTGACCTGCTGGACATGAGAGTCCCAGTCATCAGAAAAAATCAGAATATCATCCAGATATATTATCATAAATTTATCCAGAAAATCGCGGAAAATATCATGCATAAAAGACTGGAAAACTGAAGGGGCATTAGAAAGACCAAAAGGCATGACCAAATACTCAAAGTGGCCCTCGGGCGTATTAAATGCGGTCTTCCACTCATCCCCCTGCCTGATCCGCACCAAATTATACGCCCCACGAAGATCAATTTTAGAGAACCACTTAGCACCCTCTATACGAGCAAACAAATCAGTAAGCAATGGCAATGGGTATTGATACTTAACAGTGATCTTATTCAGAAGCCGATAATCAATACATGGTCTCAAAGAGCCGTCTTTTTTTGAGACAAAGAAAAACCCAGCTCCCAAGGGAGAAGAAGATGGACGAATATGTCCCTTTTCCAAAGACTCCTTTATATATTCCCGCATAGCAGCATGTTCCGGCACAGACAAATTAAACAAACGACCCTTTGGATATTTACAACCCGGTATCAAATCTATGGCACAATCGCACTCACGGTGCGGAGGTAACGACCCAAGCTTGGGTTCGTCAAAGACGTCTTGATAATCAGAGAGGAACTCAGGGACTTCAGAGGGAATGGACGACGAAATAGAAACCAAAGGTACGTCCCCATGAATACCCTTACATCCCCAGCTCAACACAGACATTGCTCTCCAGTCCAAGACTGGGTTGTGAGACTGCAACCATGGCAATCCCAGTACCAAATCGTCATGTAAATTATACAGCACCAGGAAACGAATAATCTCCTGGTGATCCGGATTGATACGCATGGTTACTTGTGTCCAGTATTGTGGTTTATTATTAGCCAATGGGGTGGAGTCAATCCCCTTCAGAGGAATAAGAGTCTCCAAAGGCTCTAAATTAAAACCACAACGATTGGCAAAGGACCAATCCATAAGACTCAGAGCGGCGCCAGAGTCAACATAGGCGTCCGTGGCAATGGATGACAAAGAGCAAATCAGGGTTACAGACAAAATAAACTTAGACTGAATGGTGCCAATGGAAACAGACTTATCAAGCTTCTTTGTACGCCTAGAGCATGCTGATATAACATGAGTAGAATCCCCACAATAGAAACACAATCCATTCTTCCGTCTAAAATTCTGTCGCTCGCTCCTGGACAGAATTCTATCACACTGCATACTTTCTGGCGTCTTTTCCATAGACACCGCCAGATGGTGCACCGGTTTGCGCTCCCGCAGACGCCTATCAATCTGAATAGCCATTGTCATGGACTCATTCAGACCTGCAGGCAAAGGGAACCCCACCATAACATCCTTAACGGCGTCAGAGAGACCTTCTCTGAAAGTTGCCGCCAAGGCGCACTCATTCCACTGAGTAAGCACAGACCATTTACGGAATTTTTGGCAGAAAACTTCAGCTTCGTCTTGCCCCTGAGATAGTGCCATCAAAGTTTTTTCTGCCTGAAGTTCCAAATGAGGTTCCTCATAAAGCAAGCCCAAGGCCAGAAAAAACGCATCCACATCGCGCAACGCAGGATCCCCTGCTGGCAATGAGAAGGCCCAATCTTGAGGGTCACCCCTGAGCAAGGAAATCACAATCCTAACCTGCTGAGCAGGGTCTCCAGCTGAACGAGACTTCAGGGACAAATAAAGCTTACAATTATTTCGGAAATTCTGGAAGCTAGCTCTACTCCCTGTGAAGAACTCCGGCAAAGGAATTCTCGGCTCAGATACCGGAGCATGTACCACAAAATCTTGTAAATTTTGTACTTTCGTGATGAGATTATTCAAACCCGCAGTTACACTCTGGAGATCCATTATTGTCAGGTGCACACAGAGCATACAGAGATTAGGAGGAGAGAGAGAAAAAAGACTGCAGCAAGGCAGACTGGAGGAAAAAAAAAAAAAAAAAAATTCCAGCAGACTTCTTATAACTCTCCTTTCTCAACCTGGGTCTTTAACACTTTATGGGCCGGTCAAACTATCATGATCTCTGCAGGCAGAGATCATAGCAAGCCTATAGAAGGACAAGCTCTCGGAAGATGGAACTATACTGACCATGAACTAAGCCTGCCGCGCAACTAGAAATAGCCAGGTAGCATTTCCTATTTATCGCTAGATGCCCAGCTCTGGCCTAAGACCTAAATAGCTAGCAGAGGGAAATATAAGACCTGGCTCACCTCTAGAGAAATATTCCAAAGAAGACAGTAGCCCCCCACATATAATGACGGTGAGTTCAGATGAAACTACAAACGCAGCAGGAAAATAGTCTTAGCAAATTTGAGGTCCGCTTACTAGATAGCAGAAAACAGATAGTATACTTTCATGGTCAGCAGAAAAACACTAACAAAACACCATCCAGAGATTACCTTAAACTCTGGCATTAACTCATAACGCCAGAGTAGCAATCCCTGATCAACGAGAGCTTTCCAGACACAGTAACAAAACTTCAGCTGTGAACTGGAACAAATAGGCAAAACAAAACATGGACAAAAGTCCAACTTATCAGTAGTTGTCTAGAAGCAGGAACAAGCACTGAGAGGCATCAGATAACATTGTTGACCGGCAAGAAACCACCAGAGAAATGAGCTTAAATAGCGACACCCACTACTGATGGAACCAGGTGAAACAGGAAAGAGGATGACAAGTCCAATTCCACAAGCGGCCACCGGGGGAGCCCAGAATCCAAATTCACAACACAGGCCCTTATAGGGTAAGCTTGGTTCATTGTGCAGTGGGTCCCCACCGACCAACATTACTGTGTGGATTTCACATTGTGTATGGAGTAATGTACTGTGGGGTTTTGAGGAATGTACTGTGGAGGCATCATATTGCATGTGGGGAATGTACTGTGAGGGCATCATATTGTATGGTGGGAACTGTGGGGGCCATGAAAGGGGTAACATACCATATGGGGACACTATTTGTATTCATTAGAAACAATACTTCTGTGTGGGTGTATTTAAAGGATTCGGCGAGATTAGGGTCTTAGCTTAGCGTAAAATGAAAATTGCTGCACAGGCTACAGAACGTTTCTTTCTTTTTTATCTTTTACAGTTACAAGGTATGGCTAAATTGTAAATATTACAGCACGCAGCTGCTTGTCCTATTCTTATGATGTATTTGCTGTATTTTTGGCTAAGAAAATTGTGACAAATGTGACAATTTTTTTTCATTATAGGTTTTACTTACATTTTTCAGATACGTTTTGTATTGATATTTTCATATCTAAACATAAATGGAAAGCCAAAAATTGGGAAATACCATAAAAATATATAAGATGCATTGCCTAGTCAATCAACGCATATGTAGAAAGGTATTCCTTAACAAGTACTTATAAATAGGGAATATTGTTGGTCCTTGTTGTCATGAAAGGGTTCCAAGTTCAACAGCAAACATATAAAGAAGTAATGAAAAATGTTTTAAAAAATATTTTAAAAAATGTAACTTTTCCTAATTAAAAATAAAGAAATGAGAAATGAAAATTTTTTGTACAAGTACATTGTAATAGTCTAATCTATCAAAATATAAAATAAATTCTCCAGTAAAGTTAAAGCAATCATGAGAAAAAAAATCAAAACATCAGAATGCAATAAAAAGTGATCAAAATGTCATATGTACCCCATATTGGTATCAGTAATACTGTCAGCTCACCATTCAAAAAACAAGCACAAACACAACTCAATCAATAAAGAAATATAAATGTTACAGGTCTTGGAAAATGGTGACAAAAACCCAATGTTTTTTAAACAAGCTTCTGAATTTTGTTCCCATTTTATGGTGAAATAAATGGTGTAATTCAAAACTGCAAATGATCCCACATGTAGATGAAGAAGTAAGACAGTTATGGCTCTTGGAAGAAGGGGAGGAAAAAATGCAAATGTAAAAATTGGCTGCAGAGACAGGTGATTAAGAATACAGCCAAACAGGGACCGATGACAAACACATTGATGAGGAAAAACAAAATCTCATAGGTGAAGTGAATCAAATGGGGTATAGGAAGGGAAAATTGGTTAACTACCAACGCACACATTTCACGTAGCCTTGGGCTTTAAGAGGTTAAATGTGGAGGAAAGATTTGTATCCCCGTAAAGTTAGCTGAACAGTGGGTTAGCTATACACTTCCATTTCTTAGGCCATGTTCACATTTTGCGGTTTTTACCGCGGATCCGCGGCGATTTTGATGCTGCGGGTCCGCAGCAGTTTCCATAGCGTTTACATTTACATGTAAACCCTATGGAAACTGCAAACCGCTGTGCACATGCTGCGGGAAAAACCGCGCAGAAACGCAGCGGTTTACAACCCGCAGCATGTCACTTCTTTGTGCAGAATCGCTGTGATTCTGCACCCATAGGAATGCATTGATCCGCTAACTTCCCGCATGGGGCTGTGCCCACGATGCGGGAAGTAAGCGGATAATGTGCAGATGGTACCAGGGGTGGAGGAGAGGAGACTCTCCTCCAGGCCCTGGGAACCATATTTGTTTGTAAAAAAAAGAATTAAAATAAAAAATAATGCTATACTCACCTCTCAGCGCTGCACGCGGCTGTCCGGTCTCAGGGTTGCTGTGCGAGCAGGACCTGCGGTGACGTCGCGGTCACATGACCGTGATGACGCCGCGGTCACATGACCGTGACGTCACGAAGGTCCTTCTCGCACAGCATCTTTGGAACCGGACCGCCGCGTGCAGCGCCGAGGAGATTGGGACATCAGAAGGTGAGTATATAACCAATTTTTATTATTTTTAACATTACTATTGATGCTGCATATGCAGCATCAATAGTATAGGAGTAATCCCGCAGCGGAAACCGCAAAACAAACTGCGATAAATCTGCAGGGATAACCGCAGCGGTTTTGCCCTGCAGATTTATCAAATCCGCTGCGGGAGAACCTGCAGAGGACGCCGCAAAGTGTGCACATAGCCTTATGGTTCAGTGCCCCTTACTGGATAGTTTGAGATTCATGATCTCATTATAAGAGCAAAGTATTGCTGAGAGGACCATATTCTATTATTTTTTTCCATGGTGTTGAAGGATACAAGACGATTTTTAAGTTACTTAACAATTCAGGAGAGCTTTAATATTTCCAGGCCTTTTTAATATTGATAAGGTATCTGCCATTACTACCTCTCGAGGTACGGAATTTCACAGTATGTCTGCTCTAACTGTAAAGAACCATTTCCTATTTAGCTGCCACAATTGCCTTTCTTCCACTTGTAAGGAATGACCCTGCTCCTTTAGAAGGTCTTTGGAAGGAATAAATCATGTACCGGACCTTTGTATTGAAGACACATATACTTATACATATTGTGAGGCAGTGACTGGGGTCATATGCGAGAGTCGATATACATCTCCCAGGATGCGTACAGAGTCCTATTAGACCCGCTGGAGTGCCTTGTATTCACAGCAGGACGCCTATGAGTCACAAGGCAAAGTAAAAGTAAGGGTACCGTCACACAGTGCCATTTTCATCGCTACGACGGCACGATTCGTGACGTTCCAGCGTCGTATACTGCGGTCACACGTTGCAATACACGGCGCTGGAGCGATAATTTCATGACGTATTTGCGATGTAGAAGCCGTTGGTTACTGTGCGCACATCGTATACAACCTGTGTCACACAATGCAATCATGCCGCCACAGCGGGACACTAGACGACGAAAGAAAGTTTCAAACGATCTGCTACGACGTACGATTCTCAGCGGGGATCCGGATCGCAGTAGCGTGTCAGACACAGCGATATCGTAAATGCATCGCTGGAACATCACGAATCGTGCCGTTGTAGCGATCAAAATTGCACTGTGTGACGGTACCCTAAGTGTGGACCTGGTCAAGCTATGTGGCCAAGGCATTGTTCAGGAAAACCTATAAACCTATAGAGAACCTGCTAGGTTGCAAAAATAAAAAGCCAGATGTATATGAAAATTCACTACCGAGCAGAAGAGGTAGCAAAGAACAAGTAGTTTTTATTAAGGTAACAAATACAAAATAGTACAATACTTAACTATGGACAAAAAACGGTGAAAGGGAAGGCGTGCCAATAGCACCACCAGCAGAATAGATGTTAATTAATAGCTGGAGAAAGACACAGCACATTCAGGCTACCTGACTCCACATCCACTCTGGGAAATGCCCAGAAATGAGACCAGTGGCAAGCAGTGGTATAACAAGAAGAATCAGAACTCCAAATGGATAAAATGAAAGTTAGAATAACCAGTATATCCATGGAGTAGGTCCATTGAGAATAACATAAGACCACATATAGAATAACAAATCACAGTGTCACTGCACTAAATGAAAGGCAGGGCATAGAGATGTATCTGCACCGGTACCTCCAGGTCTAAGGAAAAAATGTATGCATGCTGAAGATGTTAGAAGACATTACCTTGAGACATGGTGGTAACCGGGCACCAGCGTGGTGTGGGCAGGAAGGAACCTCGACGTACGTTTCGCCTTTGTGGGCTTCGTCAGGAAAACCTTTTAACCCCTTTACCCCCAAGGGTGGTTTGCACGTTAATGACCAGGCCAATTTTTACAATTCTGACCACTGTTGTTTTATGAGGTTATAACTCTGGAACGCTTCAACGGATCCCGGTGATTCTGACATTGTTTTCTCGAGACATATTGTACTTCATGATAGCCATAAAATTTCTTTGATATTACCTGCGTTTATTTGTGAAAAAAATGGAAATTTGGCGAAAATTTTGAAAATTTCGCAATTTTCCAACTTTGAATTGTTATGCAATTAAATCACAGAGATATGTCACACAAAATACTTAATAAGTAACATTTCCCACATGTCTACTTTACATCAGCACAATTTTGGAACCAAAATTTTTTTTTGTTAGGGAGTTATAAGGGTTAAAATTTGACCAGCAATTTCTCATTTTTACAACACCATTATTTTTTTAGGGACCACATCTCATTTCAAGTCATTTTGAGGAGTCTATATGATAGAAAACAACCAAGTGTGACACCATTCTAAAAACTGCACCCCTCAAGGTGCTCAAAACCACATTCAAGAAGTTTATTAACTCTTCAGGTGTTTCACAGGAATTTTTGGAATGTTTAAATAAAAATGAACATTTAACTTTTTTTCACAAAAAATTTACTTCAGCTCCAATTTGTTTTATTTTACCAAGGGTAACAGGAGAAAATGGACCCTAAACGTTGTTGTACAATTTGTCCTGAGTACGCTGATACCCCATATGTGGGGGTAAACCACTGTTTAGGCGCATGGGAGAGCTCGGAAGGGAAGGAGTGCCGTTTGACTTTTCAATGCAAAATTGACAGGAATTGAGATGGGACGCCATGTTGCGCTTGGAGAGACACTGATGTGCCTATACATTGAAACCCCCCACAAGTGACACCATTTTGGAAAGTAGACCCCCTAAGGAACTTATCTAGATGTGTGGTGAGCACTTTGACCCACTAAGTGCTTCACAGAAGTTTATAATGCAGAGCCGTAAAAATAAAAAATCATATTTTTTCACAAAAATGATCTTTTTGCCCCCAATTTTTTATTTTTCCCAAGGGTAAGAGAAGAAATTGGACCCCAAAAGTTGTTGTACAATTTGTCCTGAGTACGCTGATACCCCATATGTGGGGGTAAACCACTGTTTGGGTGCATGGCAGAGCTTGGAAGGGAAGGAGCGCCATTTGACTTTTCAATGCAAAATTGACTGGAATTGAGATGGGACGCCATGTTGCGTTTAGAGAGCCACTGATGTGCCTAAACATTGAAACCCCCAAGTGACACCATTTTGGAAAGTAGACCCCCTAAGGAACTCATCTAGATGTGTTGTGAGAGCTTTGAACCCCCAAGTGTTTCACTACAGTTTATAACGCAGAGCCGTGAAAATAAAAATTATTTTTTTCCCCACAAAAATTATTTTTTAGCCCCCAGTTTTGTATTTTCCCAAGGGTAACAGGAGAAATTGGAACCAAAAGTTCTTGTCCAATTTGTCCTGAGTACGCTGATACCCCATGTGTGGGGGGGAACAACCGTTTGGGCGCATGGGAAAGCTCGGAAGGGAAGGAGCGCCATTTGGAATGCAGACTTAGATGGAATGGTCTGCAGGCGTCACATTGCGTTTGCAGAGCCCCTAATGTACCTAAACAGTAGAAACCCCCCACAAGTGACCCCATATTGGAAACTAGACCCCCAAGGAATTTATCTAGATGTGTTGTGAGAACTTTGAACCCCCAAGTGTTTCACTACATTTTATAACGCAGAGCCGTGAAAATAAAAAATCCTTTTTTTTTCCACAAAAATTATATTTTAGCCCCCAGTTTTGTATTTTTCCAAAAGTAACAGTTGAAATTGGACCCCAAAAGTTGTTGTCCAATTTGTCCTGAGTACGCTGATACCCCATATGTGGGGGGGAACCACCATTTGGGTGCATGGGAGAGCTCGGAAGGGAAGGAGTGCCATTTGGAATGCAGACTTAGATGGATTGGCCTGCAGGCGTCACGTTGCATTTGCAGAGCCCCTGATGTACCTAAACAGTAGAAACCCCCCACAAGTGACCCCATATTGGAAACTAGACCCCGAAGGAACTTATCTAGATGTGCTGTGAGAACTTTGAACCCCCAAGTGTTTCACTACAGTTTGTAACGCAGAGCCGTGAAAATAAAAAATCTTTTTTTTGCACAAAAATTATTTTTTAGCCCCCAGTATTGTATTTTCCCAAGGGTAACAGGAGAAATTGGACCCCAAAAGTTGTTGTCCAATGTGTCCTGAGTACGCTGATACCCCATATGTTGGGGTAAACCCCTGTTTGGGCGCACGGGAGAGCTCGGAAGGGAAGGAGCACTGTTTTACTTTTTCAACGCAGAATTGGCTGGAATTGAGATCGGACGCCATGTCGCATTTGGAGAGCCCCTGATGAGCCTAAACAGTGGAAACCCCCCAATTATAACTGAAACCATAATCCAAACACACCCCTAACCCTAATCCCAACAGTAACCCTAACCACACCCCTAACCCTGACACACCCCTAACCCTAATCCCAACCATATTCCCAACCGTAAATGTAATCCAAACCCTAACCCTAACTTTAGCCCCAACCCTAATGGGAAAATGGAAATAAATACATTTTTTTAATTTTTTAATTTTTCCCTAACTAAGGGGGTGATGAAGGGGGGTTTGATTTACTTTTATAGCAGGTTTTTTAGCGGATTTTTATGATTGGCAGCCGTCACACACTAAAAGACGCTTTTTATTGCAAAAAATATTTTTTTGCGTTACCACATTTTGAGAGCTATAATTTTTCCATATTTTGGTCCACAGAGTCATATGAGGTCTTGTTTTTTGAGGGACGAGTTGACGTTTTTATTGGTAACATTTTCGGGCACGTGACATTTTTTTATCGCTTTTTATTCCAATTTTTGTGAGGCAGAATTACCAAAAACCAGCTATTCATGAATTTCTTTTGGGGGGGGGGGGCGTTTATACCGTTCCGCGTTTGGTAAAATGGATAGAGCAGTTTTATTCTTCGGGTCAGTACGATTACAGCGATGCCTCATTTATATATTTTTTTATGTTTTGGCGCTTTTTTTACAGAAAAAATAATTATTTTTCCATCGATTAGAATATTCTGAGGATTATAACCTTTTTATTTTTTCGCTGATGATGCTGTATTGTGGCTCGTTGTTTGAGGGACAAGATGACGTTTTCAGAGGTACCATGGATATTTATATCCGTCTTTTTGATTGCGTATTATTGCACTTTTTGTTTGGCGGTATGATAATAAAGCGTTGTTTTTTGCCTCGTTTTTTTTTTTTTACGGTGTTCACGGAAGGGGTTAACTAGTGGGACAGTTTTATAGGTCGGGTCGTTACGGACGTGGCGATACTAAATATGTGTACTTTTATTGTTTGGTTTTTTTTATTTAGATAAAGAAATGTATTTATGGGAACAATATATATATTTTTTTTAGGAATTTTTTTTTTTTTTTTTTACACGTGAATATTTTTTTTTTACACTATAACATTGCACCGGGGGGGGGGGCATCATGTTATAGTGTAAGATCGCTGATCTGACACTTTGCTGTGCACTGTGTCAGATCAGCGATCTGATGTGCACTGCTCCTGGCTTACCAGGGCTTGCTCTGAGCAGGCGCTGGTAAGCCACCTCCCTGCAGGACCCGGATGTAGCCCCATGGCCATTTTGGATCCGGGGCCTGCAGGGAGGAGACGCTCGGTACAAGGTGAGCACATCGCCTTGTACCGATCGTCTCAGGGAAGCCCGCAGGGAGTCCCCTCCCTGCGCTATGCTTCCCTATACTGCTGGAACACTGCGATCATGTTTGATCGCAGTGTGTCAGGGGTTAATGTGGCGGGGGCGGTCCGTGACCGCTCCTGGCACATAGTGCCGGATGTCAGCTGCGATAGTCAGCGGACACCCGGCCACGATCGGCCGAACTCCCCCCGTGAGTGCGGCCGATCGCATATGACGTACTATCCCGTCAGTGGTCATATGGGCCCACCCCACCTCGACGGGATAGTAAGTCCAATGTCAGAAAGGGGTTAAGGGCTTTCATTTTTTAAATGGACTACATGAAGGTAGTGGGGTTGGTCTGTTTCCTCTGGACGGGTTTTCTGTTGTGAATTCTGCTTTTGGGTTCCCTCTGGTGGTAGTAGGTGGTAATGCAGTTGTCCCTGGGTTGCAGTCCTGGTCAGGTGTGTCTGCTGATTGCAGTTCTGACTGGGGTATTTAGGTGTGCAGGATTCATTAGTCCTTGCCAGTTGTCAATTGTTGTTGGGAGGTGTTGGACCTCTCCTGGTTCCTCCTGTCTTTCTGCCAAATCAGCAAAGATAAGTGTCTGGTTTTTTTTTCCTGTGGCACACATGCTGTGTGCTTCACAATTCAGTGCTATTCTTTGTGTTTTCTTGTCCAGCTTAGATTGTGTCAGTATTTTCTCAGTCTTGCTGGATTCTCTGGAGTGGCAGATATACATTCCATGTCTTTAGTTAGATTGTGGAACTTTTTGTATTTTCTGTTGTGGATATTTTTGGAAGGGTTTTAATACTGACCGCCTAGTAATCTGTCCTATCCTTTCCTATTTAGCTAGAGTGGCCTCTTTTGCTAAATCCTGTTTTCTACCTGCGTGTCTATTCTTCTCCTACTTGCAGTCATTATTCGTGGGGGGCTGCCTATCCTTTGGGGGTCTGCTCTGAGGCAAGATAGCATTCCTATTTCCATCTATAGGGGTATTTAGTCCTCCGGCTGTGTCGAGGTGTCTAGGGTTTGTTAGGCACACCCCACGGCTACTTCTAGTTGCGATGTTAGTTCAGGATTTGCGGTCAGTACAGGTTCCACTGACTCCAGAGAAAGTTTTCATGCGGCTCCAAGGTCACCGGATCATAACAGTTTTCCATGTGGCCTACGGCCACAGGTTGATTGTTAAAGACCCTGCAGTAAAGGGTTTGGTTGTGTCAATGTGGAGTTTGCATGGTGTAGAGCAGACAGCGCTAAAAGAGCACTACCTGTGTGAGGGAACCAGAGCCCAGCGGAGGGAACTCCTGGCACCCTGCAGCGTAATAAGATGGTGCGGTGGCCCTCGGCAACCGGACGCATTTATGGACTGTTTTGGTTTCCGGCTGCGATCCAGAGGATACCGTTCCTTTTGTTTTGTAAGTTTTTGGACATTAAACCTATGTTTACTTTGAACTTTCCTGGGTCACTGCCTCATCACTGCACAACGTGGACACTGCTGTATTACAATATAAATAAGATTGCCTCCGAGACATCTTTTTTTCTAAAGTAAACAAGCCTGCCTTTAAACTGACTTCCGAATATCCTTTTTAAATTGTGGAGCCAAAATTGGATCCCGTATCCTAGATGTGGCCTCACAAGTGATTTAGAGAGGAGTAATAATACTTTGGGGTTATGGGATTTTATATTGCTTTACTTTATATGCTCCCTAAAATCTTGTTTGCTTTTGCAGCTGCTGCCTGACATTGAGTGCTACAGCTTAGCTTACTTGTAACCAGAATACCCAAGTTTTTCTCCTATTCTGTAGTCCCTAGTATATTTCTGTGTAATGTATATGCAGCATATGATTACTCCAGTCATGGTACATTACTCTACATTTGTCAACATTAAACCTCATCTGCCAAGTGTTTGCCCAATCAGACATTTTATCCAAATCCCTTTTCAATATTGTAATGTCAAGGTCAGATTTTATTATCCTACATAGTTTTGGTGTCATCATCAAAGTCTGACACTTTACTATCTATCCCATCCACAAGTTCATTAATAAGAGATTAAAAATAATTGGTCCTAATACAGATCCTTGTGATCCCCACTGCTGACTTTCTTCCATTTATAAAATGTGCCAAATTATGTATGCTATCTATGCTCTGCTCTCAATAACTAACCAGCTTCTCGCACCACATATACGCATTTGGATTCTTAGCTTATCGATGCCTCAAAAAACAAATAGAATTTAATTGGTAGAAATGGGCAAAAGACCTCTTAAAGGGAACCTGTGACCCCCAAAATGGAAGGTGAGCTAAGCCCACCAGCATCAGGGGCTTATCTACAGCATTCTGGAATGCTGCAGATAAGCCCCCGATGTATCCTGAAAGATGAGAAAAAGAGGTTAGATCATACTCACCCAGGGGCGGTCCCGGGGTGGTCCGGTTCTGGTCCGATGGGCGTCGCGGCCTCCCATCTTCTTACGATGATGTCCTCTTCTTGTCTTCACGCTGCGGCTTCAGCGCAGGCGTACTTTGTCTGCCCTGTTGAGGGCAGAGCAAAGTACTGCATTGCGCAGGCGCCGGGAAAGGTCAGAGAGGCTCGGTCGAGAAAAAGAGGTTAGATTATACTTACCCAGGGGCAGGGGGTGTCGCAGTTCGGCGCCTCCTATCTTCTTACCATGACGTCCTCTTCTTGTCTTCATGCTGCGGCTCCGGCGCAGGCTGTCTGCCCTGTTGAGGGCAGAGCAAAGTACTGCAGTGCGCAGGCACCGAGCCTCTCTGACCTTTCCCGGCGCCTGCGCAATGCAGTACTTTGCTCTGCCCTCAACAGGGCAGACATAGTATGCCTGCGCCGAAGCCGCAGCGTGAAGACAAGAAGAGGACATCATCGTAAGAAGATGGGAGGCCGCGACGCCCATCAGACCAGAACCGGACCGCCCCGGGACTGCCCCTGGGTATGATCTAACCTCTTTTTCTCATCTTTCAGGATACATCGGGGGCTTATCTACAGCATTACAGAATGCTGTAGATAAGCCCCTGATGTTGGTGGGCTTAGCTCACCTTCGATTTTGGGGGTGACAGGTTCCCTTTAACCCTCCAACTACTCTTATAAAGTTTCCAAACCTGAGACCACACTAGAGGTCACAAATTTACAGAGTTTTGCATTTTATCATTATCATCAGTTTCTAAAGATCCAGTCAAGCAACCTCAGACATATGGGGACCCCATAATTCAGTTAACATTAACAAAGCATATTTATGTACAGTATTTTTCGCTTTATAAGACACACCTAGATTTTAGAGGAGGAAAATAAGAAAAAAAAAATTGAGCCAAATAGAGTGCAAAAAACTTGCGGATGACACAATGTTATGGGGGATCTGCAGGGTACACCCTTATGGGAAGATCTGCGGATGACACACTGTTATGGGGGATCTGTGGTGACGCACGGTTATGGGGGATCTGCGGATGACGCACTGTTATGGGGGATCTGCAGGGTACACACTTATGGGAGGATCTGCGGATGACACACTATTATGGGGATCTGAGACGTTACCTTGACGTTTTGGTGAATGGGCTCACAACGTTTGCAAATCTTGTGCTAAAAATCTCATGTGTTTTTTCATAAAGTTCATAAGCCAGTATGCTATTCACATTTCACATATTTCACATTTCCTTAGTTTTTAGCACAGACGAATGTGGCCATTGATCTATTTTTGTATTTGACTTTTTTTGGCTACAAATTATTTATATATATATATATATATATATATATATATATATATATATATATATATATATTGTTCGGTCAGTTGATCTATTTTACTATATACTATTTTCTGACTTGAACGTCCCGCCCTTCTCCAGGTTTTAATTACATCTCAACACAGTTGGTTCTGAGCCTCCTATATAAGTAGGCTTTATCCTGTTATTAGCCATAGGTAAGTGTTCACATTAGGCAGTCAGCTCAGATACCATAGGTAAGTGTTCACACAAGGCAGTCAGTGTAGTTACCCATTCGATCTGAGATTACCTTGACGTTTTGGTGAATGGGCTCACAACGTTTGCAAATCTTGTGCTAAAAATCTCATGTGTTTTTTCATAAAGTTCATAAGCCAGTATGCTATTCACATTTCACATATTTCACATTTCCTTAGTTTTTAGCACAGACGAATGTGGCCATTGATCTATTTTTGTATTTGACTTTTTTTGGCTACAAATTATTTATATATATATATATATATATATATATATATATATATATATATATATATATATATATATATATATATATATATATATTGTTCGGTCAGTTGATCTATTTTACCCTATTATGGGGATCTGTGGTGACGCACTGTTCTGGGGGATCTGCGGATGACACACTTATGGGGGATCTGCGGATGACACACTGTTATGTAATCATGCTTCTTTCCCTCCTCTGCTTTAGGGCTCCGTGCGCAGTGGAGCCCAGAATTCACCCTGGTGCCAGCTAGTATTTGCCGAGAACTACTGCAGCACATGCGCAGATCGAGAACTCAGTGACCGAGAGCTCCATCTGCGCATGCGCTGGTTTGGCGGCCATTTTCTTGAAGTCCTGTGCGGTAGGCACAGGCGCTTATTCCGGAAACTCCGGATACCAAAAGTGCACCGCCACCTCCAGGCCCGCTGCACTGCCCCTCCGGTGACCATGCCTTCTGCCAGCCCGCCCGCTCCGCAGCCGCCACCAGCACCACAGCAAGAGATTCCTTCACTTTTTCCCTATTTTTTTCACTATTCCGATTGTAAGACACACTCCCATTTCCCCCCCAATTTGGGGGAAATAAAAGTGAGTCTTACAAAGCGGAAAATACGGTATTACTGGTTGACATTTACACTGTTAAAATTACCGATCTCTGGATGCAGCATGTCATCTCTTAGTTACAAAAAGAGCTTAATATGATGAGGAATCGAGGCTCACAGTATATTAGATAAATGGAGAACAGTTATGGAAAATAATAATTTTCAATGAACTGACAACCTCCTATTAGCTTTCTAACACCATAGATCACAGACATTCATCACAAGCACCAACATTAATAAACGTTAGAGATTCTGGGGCACTCTCACTGAGCACAATAAAATCGGATTCATCATCGACAATCATTGAACTGTCTTGTGAATGATGAGTAGAAAGAACAGTGTCCACATTCACTTGAGTTTCAGAAGATCCTTCAGTATCACTGGATAATAACTCCAGGTTGTAGTTAGATTTGCCAGTCGATTCCTTAGCACCAAGTATAGTCACCATTTGTTTTTTCTCACTAGAAAGAGCCTGAAAAAGAATTTCTAGAAGTAACTACAAATTGAAATCGCAACAGTTATAGATTGTATGAATTTATGAAAATGACGATCTAACAAATAATGCAATTAGTCTAATAAATAGTCAAAATAATTTACCTTTCTGTCACCTATGTCATGTAAAGTTAGCCAATTGTAAAGGACTCCATGTACATTACAATAAAGTAGCCAAGCTATCCGATATCAGCAGGACCGGTCTCCAGATGATTTCAGGAGAGGGAACGAACTAGCACGCTGGATTTCCAATGACTAATCCTTTTGTTCTCCAGTAAATAAGTCTCTGCCAGAAGAGACTGGCAGCAGCTCTCTCCCTATGAGAACACATGAGCACTCTTCTGAGTCGGTGGAGCCGTCTGCAGCTATCAAATATGTATGAAGGCCTTACAAGGATTCAGTCAGCAGGTCTTCACACCCCAAACTATTTATATGTATACTATATAAATGTATACTATTTATATATAATTAACTACATTAATAAGACTTTTCACTTTTCGTGTTAAATTGGGCATATGATGTAATAAACCTTTTATGTTTTTTTCGCCTCTCCTTTGCAGAGATATTAGCAATCAAATTATTTGGCATCTAATGAGTTAACTTATGTTACGTCTAAGTAGGTGTTATCAGACAGGTTTCACTTGGGGCGGGTACATCTTCTCCTTGTTTGACATTGACTATTTATAAGAAGGCAGCAACACACTGAAGAAAGAACACACCTCCACAATGGTTTAGAGCAGGATTTCAATGGGTGAAATATAATGAGACAGCCCTGATTTCTTGGTATAACCCCTTACATGATTAGAAAGTGCTGGGAGTAGAGCACGGATGACTTACACCTTTCAGGAAAGGTCATTATATAAGCAAGGCAAGGCATGCTATACTTATACATTAACCTGCCTGTTGTGGACTACTCCTGTGTGAGATGTAATGACAGCCTGCTCTTCTCTCACTGATGAGGGATACAAGATGCTATGAGCATAACAATCATTGGTGTGACTCAGGCAGTGTGGAGGAGTACAGCAGAGCTGACAGTGCTATGAGAGGGGAAGAGCTAGGGTTTTTAATGTGACACAGGTAAACTCAGCTGCACTTTCTGACCATACAGGAGGTTTGGCCAGGAGATCAGAGCTGTCTAACATACATTTCATACCCTGAGAAATCTGCTCTAAGCTTCCTTCCTTTGAGTGTAGTTGCCAGCTTATGACTGGTCAGCATCATACTTGGAGAAGTACACGCCCCACCTCCCCCCATGAAAACTCTCTGATAACACCCATTTTTAAAGTAGCAAAAGTTAACTCCTTAGTTGACAAATACTTTGATTCCTAATATCTGTGCAATGGAGAAGCAAAATAAAAACAAAAACACAAAAACAACATTTTATTCTGATCTGCAGCCATTATTGCATTGTGTGTCCAGTTCAACATGATGCATTTTGTGAAAGACCCTCTTTTATGGGAATCTGTCACCTACAAAAAAAGCTATTTCAGACATTTTGTAGTGTTACTTTGCAGGTAAATAGGTTTTGCAACATGTTAGGCAGTGTAACTGGAACAGCAGCTACAGGAAGAATATAAAATTATAACTTAATTTCCTCTCTGTAGCCACTCCTAGAGTAAAGTAGTCTAATATTACTAACGCTATTTACCTGCAGCCGGCCACTAACCACTATATGTGCAAGTAAATAGCGTTTCTGCAGGTGACAGGTCCCTTTAAATGTGCTAAAGTCTATCAGATATAGGTAATCAGTAGTAGTCTTTTATGAAGCCTATTTAGAAAGTTGCATAATTTTGTAGTTATAGTTTTTTTTTTAGAATTCATACTACGTGCACTGTACTTACATGTGAAACTGCTTTATTTTTCACTGGATTTTTGTCTTCCATTTTCTCCACATTAGACAAAAGACAAAAGCATGTCTGCCCAAAACTTTCCATATTTCGATTTAGAGCACCATCAGACTCTTCCTCATCTTTCAAAGTACCTGGCTTTGTTTGGATTTCTCTTCTGGTGCATTCAATAGCATAATTTGGAAGTGTGGTCTAATGTGTTAGAAGTGAAATAGATTCATAATAATGTTTTTGACTTTCATGACAATGCATGAGATTCTATAAGAAAAGTAATAAAAAGTTCTACAAAAAATATGTCTATAAAGCTTGGTTCACATTTGTACGTCTACAAATGTATGATGTATGAGTGGGACGTACAATGGGGAAAATAAGTATTTGATAGACTGACGATTTTTCAAGTTTTCCTACCTACAAAAAATGGAGAGGTCTGTAATTTTAATTGTATGTACACTTCAACTCTGACAGACAGAATCTTAAAAAAAAAAAACCAAAACACAGAAAATCACAATGTATGATTTTAAAATAATTAAGTTGCATTCTATTGCATAAAATAACTATTTGATCACTTACTAACCAGCAAGAATTCTTGCTCTCACAAACATGTTACTTTTTCTTTAACCCCTTCCCGCCGCGGCCCTTTATTGTTTTTGCGTTTTCGTTTTTCGCTCCCCTCCTTCCTAGAGCCATAACTTTTTTATTTTTCCATCAATTTGGCCATGTGAGGGCTTATTTTTTGCGGGACTAGTTGTACTTTTGAACTACACCATTGGTTTTACCAGGTCTTGTACTAGAAAATGGGAAAAAAATTCCAAGTGTGATGAAATTGCAAAAAAAGTGCAATCACACAATTGTTTTTTGTTTGGCTTTTTTTCTAGCTTCACTAAATGCTAAAACTGACCTGATATTATGATTCAGGTCATTACGAGTTCATAGACACCAAACATGTCTAGGTTATTTTTTATCTAAGTGGTGAAAAAAAATTCTAAACTTTGCTAATAAAAAAAAGAAAATGCGCCATTTTCCGATACCCGTAGCGTCTCCATTTTTCGTGATCTGGGGTCGGGTGACAGCTTATTTTTTGCGTGCCGAGCTGGCGTTTTTAATGATACCACTTTTGTGCAGATACGTTCTTTTGATCGCCCGTTACTGCATTTTAATACAATGTCACGGCAACCAAAAAAACATAATTCTGGGGTTTCTCATTTTTTTCTCACTACGCTGTTTAGCGATCAGGTTTATGCTTTTTTTTATTGATAGATCGGGTGATTCTGAACGCGGCGATACCAAATATGTGTAGGTTTGATTTTTTTTTAATTGTTTTATTAAGGATGGGGCGAAAGGGGGGTGATTTAAACTTTTATATTTTTTTCATATTTTTAAAAACATTTTTTTTAACTTGTGTCATGCTTCAATAGCCTCCATGGGAGGCTAGAAGCTGGCACCACTCAATCGGCTCAGCTACATAGCAGCGATCATCAGATCGCTGCTATGCAGCCGAAATGCAGGCTTGCTATGAGCGCCGACCACAGGGGGGCGCTCACAGCAGGCCGGCATCAGTAACCATAGAGATCTCAAGGACCTCTACGGTTACTGTCCTGACACATCGCCGACCCCCGATCATGTGACAGGGGTCGGCGATACACTCATTTCCGGCCGCGTGGCTGGAAGGGCCGGTTAAATGCCGCTGTCAGCGTTTGACAGCGGCATTTAACAGGTTAATAGCGGCGGGTGAATCAAGATTTCACCCGCCGCTATTGCGCGCACATGTCAGCTGTACAAAACAGCTGACATGTCGCGACTTTGATGTGGGCTCAACGCCTGAGCCCACATCAAAGCAGGGGACCCGACATGCGCAGTTCTAGTACGGCGCCTGTCGGGAAGCCCTCCTACACTGTACTCATTACCTGTATTAATTGCACCTGTTTGAACTCGTTACCTGTATAAAAGACACCTGTCCACACACTCAATCACGCTTCAACTTCTCCACCATGGCTAAGACCAAAGAGCTGTCTAAGGACACCAGGGACAAAATTGTAGGATGGGCTGGGATGGGCTACAGGACAATAGGCAGCTTGGTAAGAAGCAAACAACTGTTGGCACAATTATTAGAAAATGGAAGAAACACAAGATGGTCAATCTTCCTTGGTCTTCCCTCAGTAAGAGAACTGAAAATGGGTTGTGGCTGGGTTTTCCAACATGACAATGACCCGAAAAACACAGCCAGGGCAACTAAGGAGCGGCTCCGTAAGAAGCATTTCAAGGTCCCAGAGTGGCCGAGTCAGTCTCCAGACCTGAACCCAATAGAAAATCTTTGAAAGGAGCTGAAACTGTTGCCCAGCGACAGCCTCGAAACCTGAAAGATCTGTATGGAGGAGTGGGCCAAAATCCCTGCTGCACTATGTGCAAACTTGGTCAAGAACTACAGGAAATGTCTGACCTCTGTAATTGCAAACAAAGGTTTCTGTAGCAAATATTAAGTTCTGTTTTTCTATTGTATCAAATACCTATTTCATGCAATAAAATGCAAAATAATTATGTAAAAATCATGCAATGTGATTTTCTGGATTTTTTTTAAAGATTCTGTCTCACAGTTGAAGTGTACCTATGATAACAATTACAGACCTCTCCATTCTATGTAGGAGGGAAAACTTGTAAAATCAGCAGTGTATCAAACACTTAATTTCCCCATTGTATATGTAAAAAATGAATAAAAGTTTGTGCCATACGTCGAACTACATCTGTCTGAATTTTAACTTATACATCATCTATACTATAGATGCTTTTAGAATTAGATTATATATCATCTCAGAAAGAAAATGTATACTGTTTAATTCTCAGCTAACTTTTAATACATGCTACAATAGAAAAAAGTGCTCACAGAACCAAAATGTAGAAAAATATAAATAGTATTATCTGTATTTCGGCACAAGATATACATAAAAACAGATTAAAAAGAAGAGTCATTCAGTGGCCAGGACGCATCTCAGCAGAAGGTTAAAGGGAACCTGTCACCCCCCAGGCGTTAGTAACTAAAAGAGCCATCTTGTGCAGCACTAATGCTGCATTCTGACAAGGTGGCTCTTTTAGTTATTGTTCGTTGCACTGCAGAAATAATCGCTTTTTAAATTTGTCCCTCATACCTTCAAATCGCCACGGGGGCAGGTCTTTCCCCCTAATCCAGATGCACCACATCCGTCACTTTGCGAGCCGGGCACCGCCTCCTAGGCGTTATTCAATTCTCCAGGTGCCTGCGCTGTCATATTCTACCTTGGGCATGCGCAGTTCGCGCTGCTCGACCACTGATATCACTTGATGTCTTGCTTACTGCGCCTGCGCGCACGCGCAGCCAGAGATCCCGCCCGCAGTGTGAATAAATCATAAGAAACTGCGGGCCGGGATCTCGGGCCGCGCATGCGCGCAGGCGCAGTAAGCAAGACATCAAGTGATGTCAGTGGTCTGGCAGCACGAACTGCGCATGCCCAAGGCAGAATATGACAGCTCAGGCGCCTGGAGAATTGAATAACACTGAGGCGGCGCCCGGCTCGCAAAGTGACGGATGTGGTGCGTCTGGATTAGGGGGGAAAGACCTGCCCCCGTGGCGATTTGAAGGTATGAGGGACAAATTTAAAAAGTTATTATTTCTGCAGTGCAACGAACAATAACTAAAAGAGCCACCTTGTCAGAATGCAGCATTAGTGCTGCACAAGATGGCTCTTTTAGTTACAAAAGCATGGGGGGGTGACAGGTTCCCTTTAAAGGGAATCTGTCACCCCCTGGGACGCTTTTAAGTTATTACTATGGGCTGTAAGGCAGTGACACTTGTCACAGGTAGAGGTCGCTGTGTGTTCTCCCCAGGTTGTGCATGGAGACAGATGAAGTCCATAGGTGTGCATGGCAGTCACGGATTTCCGGTCCGGGTTTTCCATGTGGCTGAAAGCCACAGGTTTGTTTGTTAAAAACCCTGCAGTAAGGGGTATGGGTGTGGCAGGTGTCAGGTGCAACGTCAGTGTCAGTCTGGTGTGTGCTGTTGTGCAGAGCAGAGGCCTGCAGAGCGCTGGCTGTGTGTGAAGCAGCACAGGCCAGTGGAGCCAGCAGCTATGGCAGCTGAATAGCCTGGCACCCACAGTGTGCACAGCGATTCAAGTCGTCCATGGTAACTGGTCTTGGATGTGGACAGTCCTGTGTCTGGAGGTGGATGTCCTGTGCCCAAAAGAGTCGGATGTGGACAGTCCTGTGCCTAGAGGTGTACCGGAGGTGGGTGTCCTGTGCCCGAAAGAGGACTAGCATGTGTTACGATTGCAAACAGGTGGATATGGTGCGCGGCTGCTATCCGAAGGATATCCTGGGCTGTGTGGGTAAAGAGACTGTGATACAGCGGTGCAGGACACCCACGGGAACTAGTCAGAGGAGGACTGGCGTGTGTAGTGTCTGCAACATGTGAAGCTGTGTTTGGAGACTGTAATATGGTGTGCGGTCGCCCCACAGATACTGGACAAGGAGAGGTCTGACGTGTTTAGGGACTGCAATCTAAAAGCCGTATGATGTGTAGTGCCATGAAATGACAAGATGCAACTGTGTGTATTGAACTTTGATGACATGTACTATAAAATGCTATGCACCTTTATGTGTGAAGTAACACAGTAAAGAGACTTTTGTATTCGAACTTGGTCGGTCACTGCCTCTTCACTGCGTACGGTGCTACTGCACCATCACAGGGCGTACAGATAATGGTTAAAATAGTCTTACCTGTATGCCTCATAGCTGCGTGCAGTTGTTGAGAAATTGAGTTGTGGCACCGTAAAACCATTCATTAATATAGCAGATTAAAATGCAATTTTTCAACAACTGCACTGCAGCTTTGAGGCATACAGGTAAGACTATATTAGCCATTCTAATACCTGTATGTCCATAAAAATAGCTTAAAAGCGTCCCAGGGGGTAACCGATTCCATTTAATATCGTATACAGTATTTAATGGTGCAGACTGTAGACGTAGAACAGTATATTTCAAAACATTTTAATATGTCTCCCATAAAGAAAAATTATACGTTTTTCTAGACTTCCAAAAAACAAATACAACATAAACCTGACAGAACATAGTCAAAACAACATTTATTTCACTATGTCTTGCGATTTTGGTCTTTAGATACACTGCCAAGTATGTCTGAATACAGGTTTTTGCAATTCAGGCATATACAACCAGTGACGTGCACTGCATAAAAGTGAACCAAGCCTTAAAATTATAACCCACCCCCTTCAAAAACACTTTTTTATAAAATGCTTTATTAAGTAATAATAAGCAAAAAGTATATATAATTTGTCTCACCGCATCTGTATTAATAGAATAGGTTTAGAATTAAATGATATGGTTATGTGCGTCGGCAGTCACTACTAGGATGAGCTCATTGCATACATTTGTATCCAATTAAAGTGGCTAAAAAAACGGTCTTTAGTGAATAGCTAAGCCTTCCCTAGTTTGCAGTGTGAGGTTTGAGATTTCTCTTAGGCCCCCTTCACATGTCAGTTTTTTCGGTTTGTATGTGGTCCTTTTTTTTTTTTTAAGGACTGCAAATACGGACACATGCGTATACCTATTGTATCCAATGGTGGTGCGCATATATCAGGTTTTTTCTACATGGACCATGTGTCCTTTTTTTTGCGCTGCACGGAAAAATTGCATGTGGCAAAAGTGCACACAGATGACTCATGGGTGACAAGTGACACGTAGTAGTGCCTGGGAAAAAGCAGTACAGTTTGCGCTGTTGCCATGCGCTGGCTGCTGAAGACAGCTCTGATCATTGTCGCCTAGTCTCCCTGAGCTCAGCACGACCAGGCAATAATGATGGGAGATGTATTCAGCACCTGCTGTGTACATCATGTGCAAAATTAAGAATTAAATAAAAAATTTGTTATGAGCTCGAGCGTAATTTTGATAACCAGCAGATGGAAAGCTGATGTTACTAATTTGGGAAAGGGGACAATACCTCAAAAGGTTCCCAGGTTACTAATAAGAGCTCAAAGCTGTTTACTTAGCCTTTACTGATTAGTTTTACGGGGGACCCAAGAAAAAAAATGATGTAGGGTCCCCCTATAAATTCTAATCAGCAAAGACTAAATAGACATCTCTGTGTTGATATTAATAGCCTGGGAAGGGTACAGGGATATTGACCCCCCACCCAGGCGACCAACATCAATAAAATGCCCCAAATTTGTCACTTAGCCTTGCTCTTCCCACTTACCCTGGTGCGGTGGCTAGAGGGGTTATAGGGTTGGAGTTATTGTCAGCTGACATCAAGCCCAGGGGATAGTAATGGAGAGGCGTCTATAAGACGCCCCCTTTACTAACCCCATAGTCATCTATCTATATATATAATTGTCTAAGGGTTTTTCTGTCTGTCCTGGAAATCCCGCGTCTCTGATTGGTCGAGGCCGCCTGGGCCTCGACCAATCAGCGACGGGCACAGTATCGACGTAGATGTCATAATGGTTGCCATGGCGACGATGATGTCATAAAGGTTGCCTCGACCAATCAGCGATGGGCACAGTCTGCTGCGAATTCTGGAATCATCATTGTCCATATACTACGGGGACATGCATATTCTGACTTTCTGTCTGTCTGTAACGGAAATCCCAAGTCGCTGATTGGTCCCGGCAAAACAGCCACGACCAATCGCGACAGGCACAGTCCGGCGGCAAAATGGCCGCTCCTTACTCCCCGCAGTCAGTGCCCGCTCCATGCTCCCCTCCAGTCAGTGCTCACACAGGGTTAATGGCAGCGTTAACGGACCGCGTTATGCCGCGGTGTAACGCACTCTGTTAACGCTGCTATTAACCCTGTGTGACCAACTTTTTACTATTGATGCTGCCTATGCAGCATCAATAGTAAAAAGATCGAATGTTAAAAATAATAAAAAAAATAAAAAATAGTTATATACTCAGCGTCCGTCGGCCCCTCGGATCCAGAACAGGCCTTTCCCGCTCCTCGCGACGCTCCGGTGACCACTCCATGCATTGCGATCTCGCGAGATGATGACGAAGCGGTCTCGCGAGACCGCTACGTCATCATCTCACGAGATCACAATGTACTCTTGGGACTGGAACGCGCGAGGAGCATCGGTAAATGCTTCGCCTGGATCCGGGGGCCAACGAAAGGTGAGTATATAACTATTTTTTATTTTAATTCTTTTTTTTAACAGGGATATGATGCCCACATTGCTATATACTACGTGGGCTGTGCAATGTACTACGTGGGCTGTGCAATGTACTATGTGGGCTGTGCAATGTACTACGTGGGCTATGCAATGTACTACGTGGGCTGTGCAATATACTACGTGGGCTGTGCAATATACTACGTGGGCTGTGCAATATACTACGTGGCTGTGCAATATACTACGTGGCTGTGCTATATACTACGTGGGCTGTGTTATACACTACGTGGGCTGTTATATACTACGTGGCCTGTGTTATACACTACGTGGGCTGTGTTATACACTACGTGGGCTGTGTTATATAATGTGTATATAGTTACCTTCAGTCGCGGTGAGGCGCCCTCTGCCGGATGTCCTCATGAACTGGAGCCTTGGAAAAGTTCCCACGCTCGAGTTCATATGAGGACATCCAGCAGAGGGCGCCTCACCGAGACTGAAGGTAACTATAGGTCATTGACCTACATTAGCTTCATTCCCCGAGGTTTACAGGCAGGAGCACAGCTGCTTTATAGCAGAGCTCCTGCCTGTAAAATATTTTAACCCCTTCAGATGGATTTACATCGTGGGACGTTACAGATCTACGGAGGGTATGTATATTGTTGGTTTATTATTTTTAATTTGTTACAGAACGATGGTCTTCAGGTGGATTGAGAGAGCAATAAAATATTACAACAACCCGTGTGTTTATTTCATTAAAATACTTTGCAATATTGTGTGTGTGTTTTTTTTAACCATTTCATACAATTGGATTAATAATGGATAGGTGTCATAATTGACACCTCTCCATTATTAATCTGGCTTAATGTCACCTTCCAATAGCAAGGTGACATTAACCCTTCATTACCCCATATCCCACCGCTACACGGGAGTGGGAAGAGAGTGGCCAAGTGCCAGAATAGGCGCATCTTCCAGATGTGCCTTTTCTGGGGTGGCTGGGGGCAGATGTTTGTAGCCAGGGGGGCCAATAACCATGGACCCTCTCTAGGCTATTAATATCTGCCCTCAGTCACTGGCTTTACCACTCTGGCGGAGAAAATTGCGCGGGAGCCCACGCCAATTTTTTCCGCGATTTAACCCTTTAATTTAATAGCTAGAGCCCCTAAATTTGACACACAGACACATCTTACATTAGTGAAGAGGAATATGTAATAAAAGAAGGGATATGAGATGGTTTACTGTATGTAAACCATGTCTCATATCATGTCGGGTTTGGGAAGGAGAGAGTAAAAGCCGGCAATTGAATTAGCGCTTTTATGCTATCTAGCGCTGCATTAAATATAAATATACATATATAGGTGTCTCACTGACATATATATATATGTATATATACCTATTCTATGTGTATATATCTACTCTATTCTAACCTGTCAGTGTGATTTTACTGTACACAGCACTGATTTGCCGGCTTTTCAAAGGACACCGGTGCGCACAAATCGGACAGTAATACGGATGTCATACGGATGATGTGATTACAAAAAACGGATGATGCGATTAAAAATCGCATTGCACTCGCATGACAATCGCATACGTTACATACGTTTTTTCGGTCCAGATTACGGACCGTTTTTTCTCTCGCAAGTGGAAAGGGACCCTTAGAGCAAGAATTGGTGCATCTTATGGATGTGCCATTTCTGGGACAGCTGAGAGCTGATGTTTTAAGTCTGGGAGAGGGCCAATATCCATGCCCCTTTCCAGGCTATTAATATCAGCCTACAGCTGTCTGTTTAGCCTTTGCTTGTTTTTGATTATAGGGGGACCCCACATCAAGGTTTTGGGGGGCCTCCTCTATGATAACTAGTAATGGCTAAACAAACACCTGTAAGCTGATATCAATAGCCTGTGAACTTTTATGGCTGTTGGCCCTGTTAGTAGAATATTAACATCAACCCCCAGAGGTCAGCTTTCCCTCTGCTGGGTCAAAAAATGGGGAGCCCATGCCATTTTTGAAAAAACATTTTTTTTATACATGATGCACACAACGAGTGCTGTATACAATTGCCATTATTTTTGCCTGGTTGCGCTGATCTCACGGAGACCAGGCGACAATGATGAGAGCTGCCTTCAGCACCCGGAGCACTGGGAACAGCTAACTGTACGGCTTCTCCCAGGTGCCGGTATGTGTCACATGGGCACATTGATGGCACATGTATGCAACACACGGATGTGACACACGGACGGCAAATGAATACATGGATGTCACACAGATGCCACATACCTACACATGCGTGGCACACGGACACAGACCAAGGTTCTCACCATTACTGTTTTTTCCAGTACATGAGTCAACAGGTTGTGGGAAGGGGGCCTTAAAGTTATCATACATGGCAAGTTTTGCAGATAGCTGGGGACAACTTGCAGATCACTGGGAATCTGACCGCTGTGACATCCAGTGACCCAGAAAAATGCCGTTTTGAAAGGGACTGACAGAGAAAGTACAGTTTTTGGCTATTCCCAGCAGTGCCATTCATAATGAGTGGAGTGATAGGTAGAGCATGCACACTTCTGCTCCTTTAAAGATGGGACTCCACAGAGAAGCATTTTGAGACTGCCCCCCTCAGTGATCAGCAAGAGGGACCTTAATAAATTTTATATTAAAAATGTACTTACATGTGAAAGTGTTTGGTCAGATTCCACACATGCATTATCTTTTATTTTTTCATTTGATGATGAAGACCTTTGGCTTATTTGTCTAGACAAGCATGCTTGCACAACACTCTGATTTTTATATAGATGCGATTTTTGAGATGGAAACTCAGAATATAAATCATCATCCTCATCCTGCAGAATGTCCGCTGGTGTCTGGTTTTCACTACTGATACTTTCTAAACAGTCATTCCGTCCGGTGGCTTCAAGCGTTTGGAATAAACTAAATTCCTCTGCATTTGATGTGTCATCATGTTCTTCATTCCGATACATTAGAGACTGTAAATAAAGAAGTCAAAATTTAACCAAAAATCTAAAACTCAAAATTGACATAGCATTGAATACTCAGATGTGAGTTTTTAAAAGGTCTTCAATATAGGCTCAAGCTGTTCAAGACCTCCTTCACAATGAGTTCTATGGCTGCATTTATTTTTTTTATTTCATGTAATTTTTTGGGCTGCAGGAAACGTATGAAAACGGCACCAGCTAGAGAATGCTATGTTTGATAAAAAATAAATAACCAAACAAGAACTTAAAAAGGCGAGAAAAGGGTGGAAATTCTATCACTAGAATTAATGTCCAGAGTCTCTTGTGTTTTCTCTCCTTCACTACTTTGGTGAAGAGCAGTATTAATGAAATAACCACGCATGTCGCAGCTGAATTTAGATTCTATGGAGTTACAAAGGTTGAAAAAAGACTTAGGTTCATCAAGCTCAACCTTTCTCCACATTCTGTTTTGCTAGATTATTTATAACCCACAATGTCAGAAAAGCATTCATAGCGTCATAGCGTCATAGAATCATAGAATGTTAGAAGGGACCTCCAGAGTCATCATGTCCAACCCCCGACTCAATGTAGAATTCACTGAACCATCTCACACAGATGTCTCTCCAGTCTGTTTGAAGACTTCCATTGAAGGAGAACTCACCACCTCTCGTGGCAGCCTGTTCCACTCATTGATCACCCTCACTGTCAAAAAGTTTTTCCTAATATCTAATCTGTATCTTCTTTCTTTCAGTTTTATTCCATTGCTTCTCGTGTTTCCATGTGCAAATGAGAATAAGGATGATCCCTCTACACTGTGACATCCCTTCAGATATTTGTAGACAGCTATTAAGTCTCCTCTTAGCCTTCTTTTTGGCAAGCTAAACATTCCCAGATCCTTTAACCGTTCCCCACAGGACATACTCTGCAGTCCGCTCACATCCTGGTAGCTCTTCTCTAAACTAGTATTCCAGATGAGGCCTGACCATTTTTAAATGCCTTTACAGTTTCTGCCATTACTACTTCTTGCTGTCGGGCATTCCACAATCTGACTGCTCTAACTGCAAAGAGGCCTTTCCTATTTAGCTTCTGTAATCACCTTTCGTTCACAAGTAATCAATGTCTTCTGGTCCTTTCTAAGGTCCTTGGAAGGAAAAAGTCAGGTAGCAGTACTCTGTATTGATCACACCTATATTTATACACATAAATGGGATCACATCTGAGAAAGCCCAACTTTCCTAATCTCTCATTATAGAAGAGGCCTTCCATCCCTTGTAATAATCTAGTTGACCACTCGCCTATAGAAAGACAAAGAAGTAATTCACAAATTAGCCTAAAAAATATCACCAAAGAAGCATGGTCTGCATAAAAGCTGTAGTCATCACAACGGTAGATTATTTGTAGGGGTTAATGTTTGCAGGATAGAAAGACTTACGGTAATTCATACCACATCTGTTGTGTATGGTATGAAATATTCCAGGAAAATTTACCAAAAGTATAGACCGGTCACGTGACCGCGAAGTCATCGAAGGTCCTTCGCTCAATGCATCCTTAGGAACGGAGGCCGCCGCTTGCACCGCTGAGAGCCGGCGGCCGGCGGAGGGGTGAGTATATCCATATTTTTTATTTTTATTCTTTTTTTACATGAATATGGATCCCAGGGCCTGAAGGAGAGTCTCCTCTCCTCCAGACCCTGGGAACCATCCGCACCGCACACGCCGTATAAGATGACTGGGCGTATAAGATTAACCCTGTCTTATACGGCGAGTATATCCCAAACTCCATATTTTATATGGAAAAGTTTGGGGTCGTCTTATACGATAGAAAATACGGTAATTCCAAATTGTCACTGTAAGATCAAGTAACCCAACTAAAGGGAAGTTAAGGAATTTTCAGATATAATAAACAATTAAATAATTAACTATTTATCTTAGGGGGACGAGAGGGCCTTTGCTTGATACCCAAAACTTAGAGATGAGTAAATTAACACAAATGGCACTTTTTGTTACAATACAGCGTTGCTTAAAGCTGCAACCATTGCCGCAATGTTTGCTAAGATTAATGGATGTCTTCACTTTTTAAAAGTACTTACATCGGCTCGATTAACCTTGGCTGAAATAAAGTTCTTTTGCTCATGACTTTCATCAAGGTCTTCATCTTGCGTTTGTGAAAACTTGTGTGACGTTTGTGAATGTTGCCTGGGGCATTTATCCTTCTTAGTCTGCTCGGTACCTGGGTCACTCCGCCTTTCACTTCTAAGATATGGGACATTTTGTCCTGTTTCAGGTGTCGGGGTAGAAATTTGATCCTCTATGTAATCATTATCATCTTCTGGTTCTTCTGCTTCATTTATTACTTCATTCTATAAAATATAGCCATGTTAATAAAAAGGAAAACACTCTTAAAGGGGTTGTCCAGTGCTACTTTATATTTTTCTTATGGACCTAAGAACTTACACGCTGGCAGTTGCTAACTACCTGCCTTTTGTCAGCACACAGTACTGGGTGGAACTAGTGTATGGGAGTTTTTTTGATAAGCCATATACCAACAGAAATTACACTACCCGAAAAATCAATAATAAAAAAAAATCATATTCATTAAGTATAAAATCAATTTAAAAACCAAATTTAAAGGGGATTATTTTAACAGAGACAGAAGTGGTAATCAATCATACATACATTACGTAATTACTAGTGATGAGCAAGTATGCTCGTTACTCGAGTTTCTCCACTGAAATACTCGGAGACCACCCGAGCATGCTCGGAGAAACTCGAGTAACGAGCATACTCGCTCATCACTAGTAATTACATGATTTCACAGCTCACGATATTAGTTTACATATAATTAAAGCAAAGAGGTGCAAAAATCTATGTCAACCATGTACCTAAAAAGAATGAAACAAGATCAGGCAAATGTCAGGTGCTGCAGCTCCATCTAGTGGTTATTTGTGATAATGTCATCACATAGTAATGTCTTACAAAAATCTCTACTTTGCTTCCAGCATCCAGACAACTGACAGTTGGTGCACCATATTTACTGAATAATAAACACATGGGGAGGTATACATTAACTATAAATAATCTGTTTAATATCAGATTAAAACATCAATGAATATTGTGCACCTGTCAGTCAATGGCCTGTATAATGGAGAGACACAGAGCAAAAATTATATAAATAAATAAGGTCATTGCCTATTAATAGGATATTGTGCAACCTGGATGGACATATATTAATAAGTGCAACGCATTCATGGAATAGTGAAGCAATAAATAATATAAAGTGCAGCCAGTGCTATAAGGAGTATTCCATGAATTTATGGCAGCTGATACCCTTTAAATGAATAGAGATCCTAAAGTGCAAACGAGTGCTATATGGACTGTTCCCTGAATGGTAAGCATCGGATACAATTCAAATGAATAGACATTCTAGACTATTCCCTAGGGAATAGAGGTAACTATTTCTTTCAGTCTATATACTATTGGCATGTCTGCATTAATAGTATTCGTTTGAATTGTATCAGTTGCTCAACATTCATCAATCAATAGCTTCCAATTTCTGTATTCGCCAGTCCTTGATGAGGTCAATAATACGTGGTCAAAATGTCATGTGAACATACACTGAGAGGCAGGTACGGACTGGGACTAAAATTCAGCCTTGGCATTTGCAATCACACAGGCCCATGTTGTCCTGTTTCCAAGCACCAGATGGGATATATTACTAACATTATCGTGGATGGAGGAAAGCAAGATTTACTACAAGACCAATATTTCTAATGATACCCGTGGCCTGCTGGGGTAAGTGACGGAGTCAGCGACTTTGTGCTCCATCACAACTGTTAACAGTATGGGTGTCTTGAGAACACTGATTCTGCTAACAACGTAGCAGACAAGGCAGCCCATGACCAGACAGGCCCTTCTGGCATTTGCCAGAATTGCCCAATGGCCAGTCCGGCCCTGCTGAGAGGTTACACAGGACAAGAGGAGTGGTGAGCAGCTGCTTACATTATTATATGATAATGTGGATAAATATTTTTTATATACAATGACTTGTGGATGTTATTCAATATAATAAATACATGAACAAGTACTGTAAATGGAAAATAAAGTCTTAAAAAAAACTATGGGACATTAAAGGGGATCTAAAATTATTTTCGATTCCTGCATATACCCAAAACCACGGCCACGTGTGGTAGCCAATGGGCACATGGTTAGAAGGTGAAACCTTTCTTTATCCACAAAACTGTGCAGCCTTTGGCCACCTTGTAGTTTCAATTGCATGGGGCCACCACCTTTTGAAGACCCAGCATTTTACTAACAAAAAATTATAATTTACATAAAAAAAAGTTTAATTATCAAAGACAGTTAATTTTAGTGAATCTGTCAGTAGGATCAACCATCCTAAGCTGTGTATATGAGCATGTAGGTGATAGAAAGTCAAGCGAAATGATACCTTGATATCTGCTATCAGATGTCTTGTTGCAGAGAAATTCATTTTTTGTTAATATGTAAATGAGCTGTTAAGAATCATAGAATGTTAGAATTGGAAGGGACTTCAAGAGTCATCGTGTCCAACCCCCTGCTCATTGCAGGATTCACTAAACCATCTCAGACAGATGTCTGTCCAGCCTCTGAAGACTTCTATTGAAGGAGAACTCACCACCTCTCGTGGCAGCCTGTTCCACTCATTGACCACTGTCAAAACGTTTTTTCTAATATCTAATGTGTATCTTCTCCCTTTAAGTTTCATTCCATTGCTTCTCATGCTTCCATGTGCAAATGAGAATAAGGATGATCCCTTTACACTGTGACAGCCCTTCAGATATTTATAAACAGATATTAAGTCTCCTCTTAGCCTTCTTTAGTGCAAGCTAAAATTCCCAGATACTTTAACAGTTCTTCGTAGGACATACTTTGCAGTCCACTCACCATCCTGGTAGCTCTTCTCTGAACTTCCTTCAGTTTTTCAAAGTCTTAAAAAAAGTATTTTAAAATGTGGTGCCCAGAATGGGACATGTATTGCAGATGCGGCCTGACCATGGAGGAGTAGAGGGGGTCATTCACGTGATTTAGACTCTATGCTTCTCTTAATACATCATAGAACTGTGTTTGCCTTTTGCTGCTGCATCACACTGTTGACTCATGTGCAGTCTGTGATCTATTAGTATACTGAAGTATTTTTCACATGAGCTGTTGTTTAGTTCTATTCCTCCCGTTCTATAGATGTAATTTTCGTCTTTCTTGCCCAGATGTAGAGTCTTGCATTTCTCCGTTTAATATAATTCAGCTAGTCGTTGCCCATTGTTCAATCTTGTCTAGATCCTTCTGAATCCTTTCCCTTTCTTCCCTAGTGTTAGCTTATCCCTCCTAGCTTAGCATTGTCTGCAAATTTGATCAGTTTACCTTCAGTTCCCTTATCTAGATCATTTATAAAAATGTTGAGCAACACTCGAGCCAGGACAGAGCCTTGTGGTACCACACTTGAAACACTTTTCCAACTGGATGTGCAACCATTTGTTACCACTCTTTGAGTACGACCACTGAGCCATTTATGTCAATCCCATACTTCGTCATTTTTTTCAATAAGGATACTATGAGATACTTTATCAAATGCTTTGCTGAAGTCAAGATATATTATATTTATCACATTTCCCTGATAAACCCAGTCAGTGATTCCATAACAGAAGGAAATTAAATTAGTCTGGCATGACTACAAACCCATGCTGGTTCTGGTTAAATAATGCATTCTTTTCCGAGTACTTACACACATGTTGTTTAATAAGTTGTTCAAAGATCTTTCCTGGTATAGAAGTAAGGCTCACTGGCCTGTAATTTCATGGCTCCATCTTCTTAGAAATATTGGCTGGACACAGAGATCTCCATGAAAATCTGCCTCCATAGCCTATTTTAACTGAAAGGGGTATTAACAATGTGAGAAATGTAATGACTGACACTCTGCTCTCCTGTTCTACATGTCTCATGCTGGTAGCTTCCCTATTCATATAAAATAAACTCAGGAGGCAGATTCTGTGCCTGGCCCACAGATCTTAACATCTTAACATCTCATTTGCATATTAAGAAAAATGTGGATTTTTCTGCAATAAGACATCTGATAGTAGATATCAAGATACCATTTCATTCATCTTCCTATGACCTGCATGCCCATAAACAGTAGATGGCTTAGCGGGTTTATCCTACTGTCAGATTCCCTTTAAAATTTTTTAGTTGTGTTGTCTGTGTGGAATAATATTACAATCTGAATATTAGAAGATTACATATGTGTGAAATGTTGAACTCTGAAGTTAGCCCTTATCAGACTCATCTATAGAATCACATATGCAGTTTTTATGGCACTTCTTGACGCAGTTTTTGTGGCCAAATATGGGTGTGGATACAAAAAAGAGAATTATCAGTCATTTATACTTTTTCTTTGATTTGGATTCCTATTTGGTTACGGCTTCCAATACCTGCCACAAAAAAGTAAGTGTGGCTCCCGTTAAACAGTCTGAATTACAACAGTTAATAAAATATGTAAAGCAAGGCTTACTTGAACTGGTCGACTCCAATAAAATAATTTCATTAACAATGTCAAGATGCACAGGATTACACCTCCCTAAAAATAAGAAAGAAACAAACAAAAAGCATTTTTTTTAATTATTCTCACTGTTTCTTTTCTTTGAGGATGTTGTTGAAAGGGTCCACACATTTTTTCAAAATGTACTGTCGTACATTGCATTATAATATACATATTCTAAAGCAGCTTTAACTATCATATGGTAAATTACTGCAGATCTGTACAAAGGAATGTTAAATGGCCTCTTATACCCTTCAATAATGAGACTGGATACAAGTATATATCAAATTGGAAATGGCACCATAGTGATCAGCTGATTGCACCAATCTTGCTCACGGTACTATTTCCAGCAGTAGCCGCAGCCGGCCAGACATTTCAGTCTGTTGGAATTATTTAGGTTAGAGACTTTTCCCATAGTCTATGTCCTCTCACTGATGAGTTACAATGCTCCATAAGGTTGCCCAATAGCACCATGAACAGCTAACTTTTTATGCGTGATGCATCAACCTTACAAACATAACATTAATTTTGTGCACCCACAGCAGAGTCAGTAATTGACCTTGTGCTCTACTTACAGTGGCTTGCAAAAGAATTCACACCCTTGGCTTTTTACCTATTTTGTTTCATTACAACCTGTGGTTAAATATTTTTGTAATCTGATTTGTGTGTGACACATCAGCACTAAATAGTCTAAGTTGGTGAAGTGCAGTGAGAAAAATATAGGCAAAAATTTATGGGATCAAATAACTAAAAATTGGCATGTGCATATGTGTTCACCTCTTTTGCTATGAAGTCTCTAAAAATTTCTGGTGCAAGCAATTTCTGGTACAAAATGTTCACAGTTGTAGTCATGTTCTTTACATTAGCCGATTCAAACCCTAAAAAAACAGTGACATTCCAGGTTTTGAGGTAGCAAAACATGAAAAATGCCAAGGAGTTAATTACTTTTGTAAGCCACTGTATAAGGATCCAAAACACTGTCTTCTATATTGACGTCTGTTTTCTATCAGTCTTCCTACTTATTTTGTCTATCAGAGTACGAATCCCAAACTATCTGGTACAATCAACCATGTATTAAATTAGATTTTGTACAGGAAGCTCAACACAAATTGCCCCTGCTATAACTATCCCATCAGAAATGTACCCATAAAAGACAGGTAGGGCACATGTGTGTATGTAAGTTTAGTGCTTCTTCTTGACAACGATTCAGCCCTCGCTCACCTCCACCCTCTGTCAGTGGGGCAACAGAAATTGGCAGATGCGGTAGATTATTTGGGCATTTGTAATTCCCATCTACCAGTTTAAAATAATTTACGTGACCATGAGAAAACTTATAGGACAAACCTCCCATAATAAGAGCTTAATTTGGAGCTATCATTCTTTGGCTGTCACAATCCTTCATGTTCCCTTAAGTATCGTAATTGGTGAAATTTGGTTACCAGTCATGGTCCTTATTAATCTGAGAACATTAGCAAAATACTAAAGATTAAATGTGATGTCGTACCACAACCAGAGTCACCAGCCAATCTTCTTTATCCTTGGGAATGGCAACATTTTCAAGAATAATTTTCAGTTTATCAGAATCCCAGTTTTCATTGTTAAGAAATTTGTTGATCTCCATTTTCATATCAATATCCATGATGGCTTTCTTTAGGAGGAAATTAAATATGGATAAAAATAATGAATTGCTGAATCAACAAAAATATATCACATAAAAACAAAATGAACACTAATAATTTCAACCAAATGACACATGCAAATGAATTTCACTAATTATTTTGGAATATTTTTCTTTTGAAAGGTAGCTGAGTGATTTAGTTCTTGACCGGTTGGCATTGTAGAAGAAAATTGTTTTTCGTGGTTTTTTTAGTATGTTGTTCCTATACAGACCTATAGATTTATAAACTCTGTATAATATGTAGATATATGTAGATATGCATTCCTCAAAGCATTACTCTCATCTTGGTAATTTAACATATAACAATCGTCTGTCCACTTTAGAATTACCTAAAGATCATTTCTCCCCACCTTCAGAATCATCTAAAGCTAATCTACTCCATCACCAAATTAGCTCTTCTTAGTACTACGTCCAAGATCCTCTCAAACTCCAGAACTTTCCCCCTCAACTTTTCAAGATATTACTTCACTCCAGTCTGCTCCAGATAAAAGTATAATCTACCCTTGCCCCTTGGTTTAATCTCCCTTTTGGCATTATCAAATACTTTCTTTAGCATTATATTTCTCCCCATCATCATATCTTCTCACCCAACTTCATCTTCCCCACAAGTCGCCACAGACAGAAGAGGGCCCTTGTGCAAGAACAATATATGGTACTTTTGCAGTCTTATTGTTACATTAGTGTGGCAACTCACTTTGGATAATAGGTAAAGCTAAAAACTGCAACTCACACTGCCGATTCCTATGTATGTTTCTGGTCATTGTCCTGCTGCGAGACCCATGAATTAGGATGCAAATCCAGCTTCCTGATACTGGGCACTACATTGCAACCCCAAATCTTTTGGTAATTGTTAGCTTTTATCATGCCTTGCACACAGTGCCAGAGGCAGCAAAAAAAACCAAAACATTTTTGAACCCCCACTATATTTGACTGTAGGTATTGTGTTCTTTTCCTCATTCATTTTTCAGTAAACAGTAGAATGATGTACTTTACCAAACAGCTCTATCTTGGTCTCATCTGTCCACAAGACTCTTTCAAAGAAGAATTTTGGTTTACGCACATTCATTTTGGAAAACTGCAGTCTAGATTTTTTATGTTGCGATATCAGTAGTCGGGTCCTCTTGGATCTCCTGCCATAGTGTTTAATTTCATTCGAATGTAAACAGATCGTTCTCGCTGACACTGATGTACCCTGAGCCTGCTGGACAGCTCAAATTTATTTGGAACTTGAATGGGGATTCTTATCCACCATCCAAACTACCCTGTATTGCAACTTTCTTCAATTTTTCTCTGCTGTCTAGGGAGATTAGATACAGTGCCATGGGTAGTAAATTTCTTGATTATGTTGTTCTCCATGCTTATTGTGACATACACAGACACACAATATATAGATTAAGTCAACTTCTCCCCTTTTTATTTAGTTTCAAGTGTGATTTTCATATTGCCCACACCTGTTACTTGCCACAGGGGAGTTTGAACGAGCTTCACATGCTTGAAACAAAGTTGTTTACCCACAATTTTGAATGGTGCCTACAATTTTGTCTGGCACATTTTTGGGGTTTTGTGTGAAATGATGGTCATTTTGTTTTTTTCTCAATTCATCATTCACTGTGGCCTACAGATGCGTGTACTTGGTTGTCAGCATTTTGATTGAAAATAAATAAATTTTGATGGAAGTATGAGAAATTACAGATCAAATTTCTAACTTCGCAACAAAAAAATTATGTTTAAAAGATGATGGTGATGGAAAGTAGACATGTGGCAAATGTTATTTATTAACTAATTTGTGTGATATAACTACTTGGTTTAAGGGTATACAAATTCAAAGTTTGAAAAATTGGGAAGTTTTCAAAATTTTCGCCAAAATTCTGATATTTTCACAAATAACCACAAAAAATATCGGCCTAAATTTACAACTAAAATAAAGTACAATGTGTTATAAAAAAGCAATATCAGAATCCCTGGGATATGTAGAAGCATTCCATAGCTATTACCACATAAAGTGACACAGGACAGAATTGAAAACATTGGCCTGGTCAGGAAAGTGAAAACAGGCTTTGGGATGAAGGGGTTGATGTAAGTCTATAGCGCCTCCTTCAGGCCTCGTTCTCGCTTTCATAGATGTATCTTGAGAAGCGACTTGCGGATCACACAAACACTAACAGATCTGGCAGGTCACAACTATCATAAGGCGACTGGAGCAGCCCCGATAACAGCAGAAAATGGCGGCTGCTGAGTATTCTACTACAGGCACGGAACAGACAATACCGACGGTGAAATTAAAAAAAAAAACACTGGAGTGGTGCCTTAAGAGGATTAAGATAATTTAACATTGCACAATCCGTTGATCGATGTCAGGTCAGGTCAGACATTAAATAAATTAAGGTTTCTTTGCTCCATGATATCACAGTGCTCAGCTGTCTAAAAGAGGTTGTCCAGGTTAGGCATAAAAGTCTTGTGCATCCGCACTCTGTCAGGAGTCTCCGATTCCGGTACCGGGAGCGAGTAAGTGATATGCATAATCCCGGCCACATTCTGACAAGCTCAATTCACTTGTGAGGATGAGCAAGTCTGCAATCACATAGAGTAACTGTAGACTTACGTAACCTACCTGGAAACCTCCTTTAAGGAAAACTTGGCCACATTTGTATTACCTTACAACTACTCCTCTCTGTTATAAAAAAATATGATACAATACAATAATGCATTTTACGTTTTTATGAAAAGTATTTTTTTTTTTAATTATTTAACTATATATTATTCTTTACCTATTAAAGCAGGTACATTTTAATACATACCAGGCCACGTTCATCTGCACTATTCAGTAGCCGCTGGAGAAATCCTTTAAACAGTTCAACACTTTCTGTTTCCTTTTATGATTGAAAAAAAGAAGAGACAATACATTGTATTGTATACAAATGGCGGGATCTAACTCAGATCATTCAAAAACATTGGAATGTACTTATGGTTGACCCTATTCTTAAAAAAGTATTACCCACATGACCTTCCTTTGTAGCCAAAAGAGCGGCTAATTTAAAGGACATTTTGGTTCACAGCCACTATGAACCTGTGAGAGGTGGTAAAAAACTGCAACGGATGGGGACCGTGTTGGTTTCTTCCCATGCGGTCTATGTAAGGGCTGCTTGAATCATATTAAGGCCTCCACTTTTTCCAATTATGATGGTACTCGCAGCTATGGTATTCGGAAATACTTGAATTGTACCTCAAAGGGTGTCATCTACCAGGCACAATGTACCTGTGGAAAAATATACATTGGTTTAACCACGAGGGAACTGAGAATAAGAACCCGAGAGCATGTCAGGGACATAGAGATAGCCAAGACTGTTGAGGACACGAATACCTTAAAATCGCTACCGAGGCATTTAAAAAAACATCATGGTTGCTTGAGCAGGGATCTGACCATTAGGGGTATAGATCAGTTGGATTTAGGGACAAGGGGTGGTGACTTGGGTCGGGCCAGTTAGAAAGTAGATGGATTTATCGCCTAGGGGCCAGGGGCCCACAAGGTCTAAATGAAATTTCGGCATTTTCAGCATTTCTTTAAACTTCTTCAGTAGAAGGGCGTCCTTGTAATTGTGAGGAGACTCACTTTTATCTATATGTGTTATGGTTTTAACTGTGTTAAATTATATGTGTTATTAAAAAATTTTCTTTATTTTGTTCATTAGATGGTTGCTCATGGGGCTATTTGGACGGAGCTAATTTCCACTTATGGTTTTCTTTACATTTTCCTGCAAACCAAATTTATGGACACAAGTCGGGTTTCCCATTGGATTCTTGAAGGTTGAATTTTCCTTCAATGGTGATGGTGTCTTTCTGTTTCTCACCCCCATGTCTCAAGAAAAGAACACGATATACCCAGACAAGATGCGGTTCAGGGATTGTTAAGGCTACTTTCACACTAGCGTCGTACGACGCACGACGAATTGCGTCGTTGCGACGTACCGACGCAAGCAGTGAAAGCGCCGCACAACAGGGGCAGCGGATGCTGTTTTTCAATGCATCCGCTGCCCCATTGTGAGGTGCGGGGAGGCAGGGGCGGAGTTCCGGCCGCGCATGCGCGGTCGGAAAAGACGGTCTCGATGCACCAAAAAACGTTACATGCAACGTTTTTTGGTGGCAACAGACGGACGCAACCGTCGCACGAGAGTTGCGACGTGTGGCAATGCGTCGCACTGCGTCGCTAATGCAAGTCTATGGAGAAAAAACGCATCCTGCAAGCACTTTTGCAGGATGCGTTTTTTCTACAAAACGACGCATAGCGACGTGCAGTGCACGACGCTAGTGTGAAAGTAGCCTACGTTTGACATTTTATATAGTTGATACCTTGGGAGGGTGTAATCTATATATATATATATATATATATATATATATATATATATATATATATAATTGTCTAAGGTCCACTTCCGTCTGGTTGTCTGTCTGTTTTTCTGTCACGGAAATCTCGCGTCGCTGATTGGTCGCGGCCGGCTGGGCGCGACCAATCAGCGACAGGCACGGTCCGGCTGTGAATTGGCCCCTCCATACTCCCCTCCAGTCAGCGCCCACATAGTGTTTTAGCAGTCCGTTAAATCGCGGTGTAACGCAGTCTGTTATCGCTGCCATTAACCCTGTAAGTGTGACCAACTTTTTACTATTGATGCTGCCTATGCAGCATCAATAGTAAAAACATATAATGTTAAAAATAATAATAATAAAAAATCATTATATTCTCACCTTCCGGCGTCCGCAGCAGCCTTTTCCGCTCCTCGCGACGCTCCGGTCCCAAGAATGTATTGCGGAAATGACCCCAGATGACGTAGCAGTCTCGCGAGATGATGACGTAGTGGTCTCGCGAGACCACTACATCATCACAGGTTATTGCCGCAAGGCATTACTGGGAACGGAGCGTCGCGAGAAGCATCGCTAAAGGCCTGGGCTGGATCTGGGGGCCGCCGGAAGGCGAGTATATAACTATTTTTTATTTTAAATCTTTTTTTTTAACAGGGATATGGTGCCCACATTGCTATATACTACATGGGCTGTGTTATATAATGCGTGGGCTGTGTTATATACTGCGTGGGCTGTGTTATATACTACGTTGCTGTGCTATATACTACGTGGGCTGTGCTATATACTACGTGGCTGTGCCATATACTACGTGGCTGTGCAATGTACTACGTGGCTGTGCTATATACTACGTTTTATTTTTATTTAATCGTATGAACATATATTTAAACATCATATAAGAATACATAAATGATAAACAGTGATTGAAAAGAACAAAGGAAAAGAAATCAGAGTCGGATATCGAGATTTTCTATGTGTGCAATAACATTGTCATTTCCAGTATAGAAATCATTTTTGTCTCCAGTATAAGATCTGAGGGGACATTCCTCAACAATGTGCTGAATTGTTTGATGGTCAGCTCCACAGTCACAGGCAGGAGAGTCAAATTTTCCCCACTACGTGGCTGTGCTATATACTACGTGGCTGTGCAATATACTATGTGGCTGTGCTATATACTACGTGGCTGTGCTATATACTGCGTGGCTGTGCAATGTACTACGCGGCTGTGCTATATACTACGTGGCTGTGCTATATACTACGTGGCTGTGCAATTTACTATGTGGCTGTGCTATATACTACTTCACTGTGCTATATACTACGTGGCTGTGCTATATACTATGTGGCTGTGCTATATACTACGTGGGCTGTGTTATATGCTACGGGGCTGTGAGACTCTTTCACCCGGGGCCCTCAAAAACCTGGAGCCGGCCCTGGCTTCACTGATTGGTCGCGCCCGGCCGGGCGCGACCAATCAGCGACAAACGCAGTCCGGCCGCAAATTGGCGTGGGATTTCAACCACGCTTCACTAATTGTTCGCGCCCGCCTGGCCGAATCCTGTGTATTCATTGCTTTATTCTGAAATCTTTATAAATAGAACCACAAGAGAGAAAAGACTGGACCAATAATGGTATGCACACCCATAGAATTGACAAAAAATATATCAAACTTTAATTACACCTCAAAAAAGACAAACACATAATAAAACCACTTAAAACAAGGCCTGAATACAGGACCAAATGACCATCACCCCTATATATAATGTATATGGAACAGCATAATTAACATATAAAGTGCTTGATCAAATAACAATAATGTACCAATATACAGTGTCTCCTATCCATAGTTACAATAACCCCAATAACAGAATGATATACAGGCTTAATATTACAAATATAAGAAAAGAACCAAAATAATTTCTCTCTTGTGGTTCTATTATTCATTACAGACCAGGTTTTTGCACCCTGTTTTCATGACCTATACAGGGGTGCGCCCCTTATATATATAATTATAAATCTTCATAAATAAACTACATACATATTCTAGAATACCCGATGCATTAGGATCGGGCCACCATCTAGTATACAATAATGGGAATGATGCTATTTATAATACACAATATTTGGAACATTGGGAATTTGGGATAGTGCAATATGTATATGAATATTATTGATGATATGACTATTTTTGAAATATGAATGGGGTGTTTTTTAGATCTTTTTTTATATATACTGTGATATTATTATATGACATAAATCTAATATTATCTTTGGGTTAATAGAGCCCCTATATGTTTTCAGTTAGAACCTTAATCTGGGATTTTGCAGGAGATTTAAGGTTACAGTATAGTCTAATCATTGGTGGGATTTGTTAGGTTGAGTAATAATGACTTTCACTCGCATAAGCACTTTGCACTTTATATTAATACAATTATTTGAAATACTGTATGGGCACTTTTAGCACCTTATTTTATTTTCGGTTATTAATGAGCACATAGTTCATCACATCACCTGATACCGCTAGTTGATATCATTCACTATAGATATAGTTATTATTAGCATTCAAAAGTATTGGCTTATTAATATTCACTCAACACAGTATTCTTGTATTCACGTTGCCCGTTTGTCAATATGATATACTGACAAGGGCTTGGCACTTATTAAGATACGCCACATACTCACCTAAATGTAAGAAGGCACCGTCCCCTTATGCTTTCCGTGCAGTGCACATGCACGGTAGGTCCTAGCTCCTAGCATTTCTGGGAGCGCTCGCATCTGGTTACGCTTGCGTTCCACCTAGCGTTCCAGTGAGCGCTTGCTCAGAAATGTACGTATATTACAATAGGAGCAGAACTGAAGCCGCATGCGCCGACAAGCTAGGAAAGCATTGTTATCAATTCCGCCCCTTTAGTGACGCACAGCATTTTCATTGGCTGCGAATCATAAAAGAAGCCATACCTTCCTTACTAGAACACGCCCCCGGAAGAAGCTCAGGGCGAAACGCGCGTCGAGGCGCACGAGAAAGGATTGATCGGCTCCCATTCTGTACCACTGGGTCTGTTTGGGGATTTATAAGGTAAAAATGATAATTTGGACATAGCGGTCATGTGTGCTGGCTATTGATGGCCGGGTCTTCCTTTTGTGGATAGGGGAAATCTAGTATGGATTACCATTGCCTCTACATATCTGCAGCTGGGGATAGTAACAGTCTTGGATTCCTTTGAAGCACAATATCAGATTACCGATTAGGGTTATGGATATATTATGACAATCAGTTGAAGTGTGATCCGATCATTCTCTTTGATACTCTGTTTTTGTGATATTGCTTGCTCTTGTTGTTTTTATATACTAAAAGAAAAATAAAGATTTATATATACTTTTTCATTATATGGTTCTCTTCTTGCGGTTAAGTTGATCTAAGTCCGCTTCGGATTATATACTGTTTTTGAAGTGCCATAGCAATCTAATAAGGACAGTTTCTTGGTGGTAAAGTATATTTTAATTTTGTTTGAATAAAGAAAATTTTATGAGTCAGAGAGTGTCTCCATTCATCTCTGAATAAAGAAAAATTTCTGTGACAGAGAGTGCCTCCATTCATTTTGTGATTATCTGAATACTGCTTCTTCTGGTGCAGCACTTGTGGATCCTAAAACTGACAAGCTGAAATCAACCCTATCCCATTTTAGAGGTATGAAAGTTTGAATGGCGCCAGATTACCTCTTTTTGCCTGCCTTTATCAAAGAGAGTTTGTTCAAAATGTCTCATTTATTGAATGATTCAGTTCAGTCTTGAGCTCTGATCCCAGCAATTGCAGCTACAGGTAAGGCTGTGTTCATGTACAGTCTGTTCCAATCTATGTTCTTATTTCTGCATTTCTGTTTTGTTATAGGACAATAATGGTGCAATGAATGCAGAATACCAGCTTGACCAGTCTGGCCTCACTGACTAATGGGGTGGACCCAGGTACGGACTGGGGCTGAAATTCAGCCCTGGCATTTGAAATCACACAGGTCCACGTTGACCCTGTCCCCATGAACCAGATGGGGTATATTACTACTAATATTACCCTGGATGGAGGAAAGCAAAGTTTACTACAAGACCAATATTTCTAATGATTCCCGTGGCCTGCTGGGGTAAGTGACAGAGTCAGCAACTTTGTGCTTCATCACAACTCTATGGGTATCCTGAGAACAATGATTCTGTTAACAATGTAGCAGACAAGGCAGCCCATGACTAGTGTTGAGCGATACCGTCCGATACTTGAAAGTATCGGTATCGGAAAGTATCGGCCGATACCGGCAAAGTATCGGATCCAATCCGATACCCGATACCAATACAAGTCAATGGGACTCAGGTATCGGACGGTATTCCTGATGGTTCCCAGGGTCTGAAGGAGAGGAAACTCTCCTTCAGGCCCTGGGAACCATATTAATGTGTAAAAGAAAGAATTAAAATAAAAAATATTGCTATACTCACCTGTCCGACGCAGCCGGGACCTCAGCGAGGGAACCGGCAGCGTTGTTTGTTTAAAATTCGCGCTTTTACTTGGTTACGTGAGGTCCCGGCTTGTGATTGGTCAGGGCGGCCATGTTGCCGGGACGCGGACCAATCACAGCAAGCCGTGACGAAATTACGTCACGGCTTGCTGTGATTGGTCCGCGTCCCGGCAACATGGCCGCCATTAACCAATCACAAGCCGTGACGTCACGGGAGGCTGGACATGCGCGTATTTTGAAAAGCGCGCGTGTCCAGCCTCCAGTGACGTCCCGGCTTATGATTGGTCACGGCGCCATGTTGCCGGGACGCGGACCAATCACAGCAAGCCGTGACGAAATTACGTCACGGCTTGCTGTGATTGGTCCGCGTCCCGGCAACATGGCCGCCATTAACCAATCACAAGCCGTGACGTCACGGGAGGCTGGACACGCGCGCTTTTCAAAATACGCGCATGTCCAGCCTCCCGTGACGTCCCGGCTTGTGATTGGTTAATGGCGGCCATGTTGCCGGGACGTCACTGGAGGCTGGACACGCGCGCTTTTCAAAATACGCGCATGTCCAGCCTCCCGTGACGTCACGGCTTGTGATTGGTTAATGGCGGCCATGTTGCCGGGACGCGGACCAATCACAGCAAGCCGTGACGTAATTTCGTCACGGCTTGCTGTGATTGGTCCGCGTCCCGGCAACATGGCCGCCCTGACCAATCACAAGCCGGGACTTCACGTAACCAAGTAAAAGCGCGAAATTTAAACAAACAACGCTGCCGGTTCCCTCGCTGAGGTCCCGGCTGCGTCGGACAGGTGAGTATAGCGATATTTTTTATTTTAATTCTCTTTTTTACACATTATTACATTAATGTTGTTGCGATACCCGATACCCGATACCACAAAAGTATCGGATCTCGGTATCGGAAATTCCGATACAGCAAGTATCGGCCGATACCCGATACTTGCAGTATCGGAATGCTCAACACTACCCATGACCATCAGGCCCTTCTGGCATTTGCCAGAATTGCCAGATGGCCAGTCCGGCCCTGGGTGGACCAATGGCGTTCAGTATTTTTGGCCATATCTACAATGAGGCTCTGAACTAAACCTTCCACCTAAATGTACACAGAGCCTAACATAGTAATGCTTACCTATAGATTACTTATCTATTGTGCTAAAAAAAAAAAAAGATCTTCCTTCATCGTATCTGTAGTTAGCAAGAAAAAAAGAGCCTGGAAATTAAATCAGGGCACTTATTGCATGAAGGTTTTTTGCAGAAAAGTTTGTGTTTAGTTTTTGGCATTCCATTTATGATTAGTTAATGAATAATAATAATAAAGATTAAAATAATATTGATTAAAAGCAAAATCATACCAAATCATTTTGAGGAATGGTAAAAGCAACATTTTCAAGAATAATTTGTATTTTATTGGAGTCCCAGTTTTCATTATTTAGAAACTTGTTAATCTCCAGTCTGATATCAATATCCATGACGGTGTTCTGTAGGAGGAGAGAAAGTGAGGTTACAAATGGAATCACTGAAGGAACAAAAATAAAACAAAGAAATCTGTAAAAGAAATAAAACCAGAAGAATGTATTTCACATGTACCGTAATTGAGCTGTGCTGCCGATTATGTCCAATGGAAAACAATGAATACTAATCAGCCAAATACAGTATTCACTTAAAAAATAATCCACTTATTATTTTAGAATGCATTACATAGGTAACTGACTAGTTTAATTCCAGACAGTTTGCACTTTGTAGAAAAATATATAAAATAACAAATGTACAGCAGTTGCATAAAAAAAAAAAGATTGCAAACATTATTTTTCATAATGTATCTATTTTAGTATGGCAACAAGTGAAATATAGTTACACAATTGATATTGTTTTAGTTTTTTTCTGAAAATGTACAACCAAGAAATTACATATTAATAGTTACAATTATTTATTAAAAATATATATTTATCCTTTCTACAACTCTCCACATTAAACATTTTGAAATATAGTTGTTTCTACACTGACCATTAAAGCAAACTTTATATTTCTGTTTTCTGCAGCTAATTTGTCAATGTGCAGAAGGTTTGTAATTAAAAAAAAAAATATGACTAGAATGTTTCTATGACACTGAAATACTTTAGATAGCAAGGCTCCACCAAGACTACACTTTCATTGTTGGTCCCAGGTCCTGGCAGCTTCTCTTTCAGTCCTGTGCTCAAGACAGGAGAATGACTAGAGTGTCAGTGCATGAGTAGGACTATGTGTGATGGGGGCTGGCTGACTGCTCATTTCAATAGTGAAGATAACCCCCTTTTCTCTATATACATTGCCTGTGACAGAAAAAAGGGTTGGCTTAGCTATGCAAATGAGCAGTCAGTGAACCCCCATCACACAAAGCACAAGTCATATGCCAACACGGCTGTCTGCGGCTGTGAGGCCGGTTGGATGTACTGCCACGTTATCTAAAAAGCCTTGGAGATGGCTTATGGTAGAGAAATGGACATTCAATTCCAGAAGCCTGCGTGCCAGTTGCACGGTCTCTCAAAACTTGCAACATCTGTGGCGTTGTGATGGGTGATAAAACTCCACATTTTAGAGTGGTCTGTTATTGTGGCCACCCTAAGGCACCTGTGCAATAATCATGTGTCTAATCAGCATCTTGATATGTCAGACCCATGAGATGGATGGACGACCTCTGCAAAGGAGAAGAGCTCACTAACATAGATTTAGACAAATTGGTGAACAATATTTGAGAGAAAATAGCCTTTTGTGTACGAAGAAAAAGTCTTAGATCTTTGAGTTTAGCTCATGGAAAATGGGAAAAAACAAATGTGTTGCATTTACATTTGTTCAGTATATATATGATATAAATGTTGATTGATAGTTTGTGTGAATCCTTTAGAATTTTTTTATAACTCTACATAAAATTGGTCTAAAACTAAATCATATTTTTCCACAAGTACCAAATGTGGAGAAGGCAAGTCAATTTCAAGAGAAATGTGTGAAATACAGCAAGACAACGACTCAAACCATGCAAGTCATTCTACAAAAGAATGGTTAAAGAATAAAGTTAAAGTTTTGGAATGGACAAGTGAAAGTCCTGACCTTAATCCTATAGAAATTTTGTGGAAAGACCTGAAGCAGTTCATGGGAGACAACCCACCAAAATAGCAACCTCCCCATAGCTGTTTTATGGGGAGGAATGGGCTAAAAATCCTCCAAGCCGATGTGAAGCACTAGTCAACAATTATTGAAAATGCTTACCTGCAGTTATGGCTGCACAAGTGTTTGTTATTATATATTGAAAGTAAAGGTTCACATACTTTTGCTAATTTACAGATATATGATATTGGATCATTTTCCATAATAATAAAGACAAAGCAAATCTTTTTGACTCATTTATTTGATATTGTTCTCTTCATCTACTTTTAGTTTTGTGAAAATCTGAATACATTTCTGCAGAAATATGGAACATTTTAGAAGAGTTCACAAACTTTTAAGCACCATTTTATATATTCTGCTTATAAAAATAAGGGAATGCTTGAGCATCACAGTACAGAATGTCATTCACAAGTCACTGGGTGCGATCACAACTCTTCATATCAAAGTTCAATAAAAAATGACCCCAGTGGAGGGTAAATTAAGCTCTTATTTAAATTGTTCTAGGACAACTAGAATTATAACTATTAGTTCCCTTCACTTGAATAAAACATAACATATTAATCAATTCATGACCGGAGGTATTTTTCTTTTTGCATTTTATTTTTTTGCTCCCCTTCTTCCAAGAGCCATAACTTTTTTATTTTGCTGTCAATATGGCCATGTGAGGACTTGTTATTTGCGGGATGAGTTGTAGTTTTGAACAACACCATTGGTTTGAACATATCGTGTTCTGGAAAACGGGAAAAAAATTCCAAGTGCGGTGAAATTGCAAAAAAAGTGCAAGGTCTTTCGATCTGACCCCCTTAGACTTTTATCTTTGGGGTCATCTGAAGGCAATTGTCTATGCTGTGAAGATACGAGATGTGCAGCATCTGAAACTAAGGGTACTGTCACACAGTGCCATTTTCATCGCTACGACGGCACGATTCGTGACGTTCTAGCGATATCGTTGTGTCTGACACGCTACTGCGATCCGGAACCCCGCTGAGAATCGTACGTCGTAGCAGATCGTTTGAAACTTTCTTTTGTCGTCTAGTGTCCTGCTGTGGCGGCATGATTGCATCGTGTGACACAGGTTGTATACGATGTGCGCACAGTAACCAACGGCTTCTACATCGCAAATACGTCATGAAATTATCGCTCCAGCGCCGTGTATTGCAACGTGTGACCGCAGTCTACGACGCTGGAGCGATAATCATACGACGCTGCAATGTCACGAATCGTGCCGTCGTAGCGATGAAAATGGCACTGTGTGACGGTACCCTAAGGATACTTGAAGCCTGTGCTAGCATTTCTTCTGCGGTGTTGCTATCAGTGTGAAGAGTGGGAGAAGAGGGTTGCATTGACAATCCACACAATGGGCAGCACTTTGAACACATTTTATAAGTGGTCATAAACTTGTAAATAACTCATGAAAAGAATAAGGTTACATTAAAACCAAGCACACCATTATCTTTCTTGTGAAATTCTCAATAAGTTTGATGTGTCACATGACATTGGAAAAAATAAAGTTGGAACCAAAATAACCACCCATCTAGAAAAGTTTTCCTCCTCCCATATACTAATGTGCCACAAACAGGAAGTTGATATCACCAACCATTCCCATTTGATTTAGGTGTATCCATATAAATGGCCCACCCTGTACATCACTCTGTAATGACTCTATATAATATACGAGTTTCACTCTTTGTATTGAAGAACTGAAATAAATTAACTTTTTGATGATATTCTAATTTTGTGAGATGTACCTGTATACATAGTCTGAGATAACTAATCCTTATACTAACAAGGGAATGTATCTTTTATTTGAATATAGAGTGCCAGCTTGTGAGCAGGACCCTCACTTCTCCTGTAACTGTTGAACTATGTGCTACTTTGTAATGTCTTTATTGTCTGTACAAGTTCCGGCTAAATTGTTGGGCCAGGGTCAGTAATGGACAATGACCTAAAACACACTTCAAAAAGCACTAGAAAATGGTTTGAGAGAAAGCACTGGAGACTTCTAAGGTGGCCAGCAATGAGTCCAGACCTGAATCCCATAGAACACCTGTGGAGAGATCTAAAAATGGCAGTTTGGAGAAGGCCCTTCAAATATCAGGGACCTGGAGCAGTTTGCCAAAGAAGAATGGTCTAAAATTCCAGCAGAGCATTGTAAGAAACTCATTGATGGTTACCGGAAGCGGTTGGTCGCAATTATTTTGGCTAAAGGTTGTGCAACCAAGTATTAGGCTGAGGGTGCCAATACTTTTGTCTGGCCCATTTTTGGAGTTTTGTGTGAAATGATCAATGTTTTGCTTTTTGCTTCATTCTCTTTTGTGTTTTTTCATTTAAGACAAATTAAATGAAGATAATAATACCAAAGAATTTGTTTGCAATCATTTTCAGGAAGAAACTGAGTATAATCTGACAGAATTGCAGGGGTGTCAATACTTTTGGCCATGACTGTATATGCTTGAGCCTCTTAGTCTACAACCCCTGGCAAAAAATTATGGAATCACCGGCCTTGGAAGATGTTCATTCAGTTGTTTAATTTTGTAGAAAAAAAGCAGATAACAGACATGGCACAAAATTACAGTCATTTCAAATGACAGCTTTCTGGCTTTAATAAACACTAATAGAAATGTTGTAGTCGGTAATGGTTACTTTTTTTAGGACAAGCAGAGGGAAAAAATTATGGACTCACACAATTATGTGGGAAAAAATAATGGAATCACCCTCTAAATTTCAATTCCCAAAACTAACACCTGCATCAAATTAGATCTGCTCGTTATTCTGCATCTAAAAAGGAGTGATAAGACCTTGGAGAGCTGTTGCACCAAGTCCCCTGAAGAAGCTTACGCGAAATGCGCATCGGGGCTACGTCTGACCACACATACGGATCCGTCTGGGTATGATATTTATATTTATGATTGGCGCATAGTACACTTAGTCTGGGATATTTAGCTTTGGACCACAATTGTGGTGACTCACTTGGTTTTTTCTGGATCTTCCCTACTGACTAATGTTATATGTTGCTATTTGCACTACCAGATATATAGGGTCCTGTATACACTGTATAGTGTGGTTGGTTTTGTCTGTGTCCTTCACAATTTTATATATTTGTCTATAAACATATTTTATATTATCGTGTATTATACTGCATGTTAATTGATTTTAGATTTATTTACAATAAATATTACCTTTTAACTTTCATGGGTGGTTTGGTACTCCTTTTCTGTTTGTGTTAAATGACCTTGGAGAGCTGTTGCACCAAGTGGACTGACAAGAATCATGGCTCCAACACGAGAGATGTCATTTGAAACAAAGGAGAGGATTATCAAACTCTTAAAAGAGGGTAAATCATAACGCAATGTTGCAATAGATGTTGGTTGTTCACAGTCAGCTGTGTCTAAAATCTGAACCAAATACAAACAACATGGGAAGGTTGTTAAAGGCAAACATACTGGTAGACCAAGGAAGACATCAAAGCGTCAAGACCGGAAACTTAAAGCAATATGTCTCCAAAACAGGAAATGTACAACAAAACAAATGAGGAACGAATGGGAGGAAACTGGAGTCAACGTCTGTGACCGAAATGTAAGAAACCGCCTAAAGGAAATGGGATTTACATACAGGAAAGCTAACGAAAGCCATCTTTAACACCTAAACAGAAAAAAACAAGGTTACAATGGGCTGAAGAAAATCAATCGTGGACTGTGGATGACTGGATGAAAGTCATATTCAGTGATGAATCGCAAATCTGCATTGGGCAAGGTGATGATGCTGGAACTTTTGTTTGGTGCCATTCCGATGAGATTTATAAAAATGACTGCTTGAAGAGAACATGCAAATTTCTCTTTTTGTACGCTTTAATAGTTCTCTGGCCTGTCTTGTTTTTTTAACCTTTGATTCAGTTACAAGCTTCACAGAAATAATCTTCTCAGACGAGGAAACTTCATCTTTCAGAATAATTCCAAATGACAGGGGATGATCAGGTATTGTAATACGCTTCGTAGCATATATGGCGTAATGGGAATCCACATGTTCAACAACAAAATCAGGATTGTCTGTTCCACTGATAACATCATTGAGATGCATACATGATTTCAGGTTAACTTTGCCAACCAAATATCCAGAGTAGATAACAGTAATGAAAAAAGTGCAAGGTCTTTCGATCTGACCCCCTCAGACTTTTATCTTTGGGGTCATCTGAAGGCAATTGTCTATGCTGTGAAGATACGAGATGTGCAGCATCTGAAACTAAAGGCCCCGTCTCACATAGCGAGATCGCTAGCGAGATCGCTGCTGAGTCACTAGTTTTGTGACGCAACAGCGACCTCAGTAGCGATCTCGCTATGTGTGACATGTACCAGCGATCAGGCCCCTGCTGCGAGATCGCTGGTCGTGTCGGAATGGCCTGGACCTTTTTTTGGTCGTTGAGGTCCCGCTGACATCGCTGAATCGGTGTGTGTGACACCGATCCAGCGATGTCTTCACTGGTAACCAGGGTAAACATCGGGTTACTAAGCGCAGGGCCGCGCTTAGTAACCCGATGTTTACCCTGGTTACCAAAAAAACAAACAGTACATACTCGCCTTTCGGTGTCCCTTGCCGTCTGCTTCCTGCTCTGACTGATCCGGCCGGCCGTACAGTGAGAGCGCACCGGTGACGTCACTGCTGCGCTCTGCTCTCACTGTACGGCGGCTCAGTCAGAGCAGGAAGCAGACGGCAAGGGACACCGAAAGGCGAGTATGTACTGTTTGTTTTTTTTTGGTAACCAGGGTAAACATCGGGTTACTAAGCGCGGCCCTGCGCTTAGTAACCCGATGTTTACCCTGGTTACCTGGGTGCTGCAGGGGGACTTCAGCATCGTTGAAGACAGTTTCAACGATGCCGAAGTCGTTCCCCTGATCGTTGGTCGCTGGAGAGAGCTGTCTGTGTGACAGCTCCCCAGCGACCACACAACGACTTACCAACGATCACGGCCAGGTCGTATCGCTGGTCGTGATCGTTGGTAAATCGCTATGCGAGACGGGGCCTTAAGGATACTGGAAACCTGTGCTAGCATTTCTTCTGCTGTGTTGCTGTTCAGTGTGAAGAGTGGGAGAAGAGGGTTGCATTGACAATCCAACACAATGGGCAGCACTTTGAACACATTTTATAAGTGGTTATAAACTTGTAAATAACTCATGAAAAGAATAAGGTTACATTAAAACCAAGCACTTCATTGTCTTTCTTGTGAAATTCTCAATAAGATTGATGTGTCACATTACCCTCTTCCCATTGGAAAAAATAAAGTTGGAACCAAAATGACCCCCCATCTTGAAAAGTTTTCCCCCTCCCATATACTAATGTGCCACAAACAGGAAGTTGATATCACCAACCATTCCCATTTTATTTAGGTGTATCCATATAAATGGCCCACCCTGTACATCACTCTGTAATGACTCTATATAATATACGAGTTTCTCTCTTTGTATTGAAGAACTGAAATAAATTAACTTTTTGATGATATTCTAATTTTGTGAGATGTACCTGTATACATAGTCTGAGATAACTAATCCTTATACTAACAAGGGATTTTATCTTTTATTTGAATATAGAGTGCCAGCTTGCGAGCAGGACCCTCACTTCTCCTGTAACTGTTGAACTATGTGCTACTTTGTAATGTCTTTATTGTCTGTACAAGTTCCGGCTAAATTGTTGGGCCAGGGTCAGTAATGATCCTTTAAGGCAATATGGGTCACTTGGTCAGGTGGATTCTCCAAGCAATAGGTCAGGAGGAACAGCAGACTGACGGCAATTGATGCGGAGGAAATGGACAGCACATGGATTAGCGCAGACTGTGACAGCAGGCATACAGGATGGCAGACGGTCAAGTGAGACTGGAAGCAGTAGATGAAGCTGGAGGGCAGTTATATACAGGAATAACAAAGAAGTGTTTGCAGTCGGGTAGCTTGTATCAGGGATACGGTTAACCACAGGAATAGCAGAGATGATGTATGCTTAAAATGAGTGAGAAAGGGAGAATCGGGTACAGTTTTGGTATCCGAACCAAACTTTTAAATAAAGTTCGAGTCCGGTACCAGAACCCGAACTTCCACTGTTTCGTTCATCCCTATGCAGGTGAAATCATGAACTGATAGCATGTATTCAGTTAACCACAGGAATAGCAGAAATGCGTATATATACACCGTAAATAATAACTTGCAGTGGAAATGAGTTTGAACTTTGCAGCTTGATTCAGCAGAGCTGACAAAGCAACGACAATAGCTAGGAAGTAGTGGTTGAATAAAAGTCTTACAAAGTGGAAAATTAGCCAGCTAGCTGGAGCAGAGACTACAACCCCTGGCAAAAATTATGGAATCACCGGCCTTGAAGGATGTTCATTCAGTTGTTTATATGTGTAGAAAAAAGCAGATCACAGACATGGCACAAAACTAAAGTCATTTCAAATGACAACTTTCTGGCTTTAATAAACACTAAAAGAATTCAAGAAAAAAAAAAGTTTTGGTAAGCAGTAATGGTTACTCTTTTAGAACAAGCAGAGGGAAAAAAATTATGGACTCACTCAATTATGTGGGAAAAAATTATGGAATAATCAAAAACAAACAAAAAAAAAACACTCCAACACATCACTAGTATTTTGTTGCACCACCTCTGGCTTTTATTACAGCTTGCAGTCTCTGAGGCATCTCTGATTGCTGTTGCCAGATCAGCTTTGCAGGTTGGAGCCTTGTCATGGACCATTTTCTTCAACTTCCACCAAAGATTTTCAATTGGCTTGAGATCCGGACTATTTGCAGGCCATGATATTGACCTTATGTGTCTTTTTTTCAAGGAATGTTTTCACAGTTTTTGCTCTATGGCAGGATGCATTATCCTCTTGAAAAATGATGTCATCATCCCCAAACATACTTTCAATTGATGGGATAAGAAAAGTGTCCAAAATATCAACATAAACTTGTGCATTTATTGAAGATGTAATGACAGCCATCTCCCCAGTGCCTTTACCTGACATGGAGCCCCATATAATCAATGACTGTGGAAATTTGCATGTTCTCTTCAGGCAGTCATCTTTATAAATCTCATCAGAATGGCACCAAACAAAAGTTCCAGCATCATCACCTTGGCCAATGCAGATTCGCGATTCATCACTGAATATGACTTTCATCCAGTCATCCACAGTCCACGATTGATTTTCTTTAGCCCATTGTAACCTTGTTTTTTTTCTGTTTAGGTGTTAATGATGGCTTTTCTGTATGCAAATCCCATTTCCTTTAGGCGGTTTCTTACAGTTCGGTCACAGACGTTGACTCCAGTTTCCTCCCATTCGTTCCTCATTTGTTTTGTTGTACATTTCCTGTTTTGGAGACATATTGCTTTAAGTTTCCGGTCTTGACGCTTTGATGTCTTCCTTGGTCTACCAGTATGTTTGCCTTTAACAACCTTCCCATGTTGTTTGTATTTGGTTCAGATTTTAGACACAGCTGACTGTGAACAACCAACATCTATTGCAACATTGCGTGATGATTTACCCTCTTTTAAGAGTTTGATAATCCTCTCCTTTGTTTCAAATGACATTTCTCGTGTTGGAGCCATGATTCTTGTCAGTCCACTTGGTGCAACAGCTCTCCAAGGTCTTATCACTCCTTTTTAGATGCAGAATAACGAGCAGATCTAATTTGATGCAGGTGTTAGTTTTGGGAATTGAAATTTAGAGGGTGATTCCATTATTTTTTCCCACATAATTGTGTGAGTCCATAATTTTTTCCCTCTGCTTGTCCTAAAAAAAGTAACCATTACCGACTACAACATTTCTTTTAGTGTTTATTAAAGCCAGAAAGTTGTCATTTGAAATGACTGTAATTTTGTGCCATGTCTGTGATCTGCTTTTTTTCTACAAAATTAAACAACTGAATGAACATCCTCCAAGGCCGGTGATTCCATAATTTTTTGCCAGGGGTTGTAGACTAAGAGGCCCAAGCATATATAATAGCATGCTTTTTTGATTACTCAGGCAACTCATGGCTGCATGTGCTAGCCTTAAAAAAGACTTGAGCGATGACAACATGTAACTCCGATAAACCATGCACTAGTACAGAGTGAGAGACGACCACAGAAGACGGGAGCAAGGCCTGGCTTTAGAGCAAGGACAGAACCATTGCAGACCTTATGCTGGTACAATTGGCCTGGTGCAGGACAATACCTGTCCTCATGTGACCCTGGTATGTAGGCAGTTCCTAGATGACAAAGTTAGTGATGCCATTGAACGGTCTTCTTGTTTCCCTATCCTGAAAATATTTGAGTACCTCTGGGGCATTATTTACCAGTGCATCTATTGCCGCCAATTAGCACAAACAGACTAGCCAGTAGGAAATTCACAGAAATTGGATCTGTATATGATTTCAATTGCATTAGTTAGCCTTTTGCACAACTTATTTACCCTATGGGCTCGTTCAGACGAAAGCATTAAACGTCCATGTGCTGTCCATATACAAAACTGTTAGCATACAGATAGCACAAGGACCAATGCATGTAAATATGGTTATTCACATGAATGATTTTACACATGGACAGATGATCCACGTGTAAAAGTCATGCATTACTTTGATCTGTACTGTAGATCAGACTCACTAATTATAAATCAAAGGGTGCATATGGGTGACCATCTGTATGTGCTATGCTTTTTTACAGATACAGGACAATTACAAGGGTAGGAAACTATTTGACTTTTATTATTTACCAATTTTTTAATAGAGAAATGGATGCTGCATGGATGGACAAATGAGCACACAGATTATGTACACTGACAATACAGATGAAAAATCATCATTTTTTTCTATACATAAAACAGACAATTATGTATACGCCCGTGTGAACCCGACCTAATCAGGATTACAAGGAGAGGAGCATCTGAGACTGTAATCACTGTACACTGTGAACAGTGCTGTGCCTGGAGGTTGCACATCCACACAAGGTAAACCCACAGATGTAGCCAAGTTTAAACATCACGCCATCTTGATAACTTGGCACAGAACCTGTTGTAAAATACTCTCCAGCCGCCGTCTTCAGCTCAACCTGGCACAGCCCAGTCCTGATCTTCTGTCCACAGCTTCTGACTGACCAGAAGTCAGAGGGAATGGTCATAAGCGCTTAGTCCCTTCACGACATCCACCGTACATGTACGGCGCTGGGGGAGGTGCGTTCCTGCAAACCACTGTACATGTATGATTGTGCGAGCTTAGTTCCAGTGCCCGCACGAACATCAGCAGGTGTCAGTGTGCTATATGATAGCTGACACACTGCAGCAATGCCCACAGTCTGATCACAGACATTTCACTCCTCTGATGCCGCTGTCAATAGTGACATCGACATCGATCAGCATAGCAGAGGGAGGGGGCTCCCTTTCTCGTCCGATTGGCACACCGCAATTACAATCACATTGTGACGATGGTCTCCAGGATGACAGCGGGGTCACTCAGGTACAGTGGCTCTGTAAGTTGCTGCTCAGAGCATGAGCTGACAAGCCTCATCCCTGCCTGTGATGCACTGATCTAATGCCATGCAATTCAAAAGCATTGCAGAGTATTAGATCAGCAATCAGCGTAGGGAAAGTTGTTGTCCTATACTAGGACAAAGTAATATATATAAAAAAAGTTAAAACTTGTGAAAATATCGCAATCAAAAAAAGTTGAATACAAATAAAAATGTGTCGCTAAAAAAAGTCATCTTGTCCTGCAAAAAAAAAAAAGCTGCCATGTAGCTCTATCACCGGAAAAATAAAAAAAGTTATAGCTCTCAGAATATAGTGATGCAGCAATAATTCTTTTTTTAATAAAATTGTTTTTTTTGTGTAAAAGCGGCAAAATATTAAAACAAAGATATACAGTAAATGTGGTATCGCTGTAATCATACTGAACCGAAGAATAAAGCTGTCTTATCACTTTTACCACAAGATAAGCGACAACAAATTCCTGTTTTTTGTTCATTCTGCCTCCCAAAATCGTAAAGAAAGCGATCAAAATATGTTATGTGCCCGAAAATGGTACCAATAAAAGCGTCAACTCGTCTCGCAAAAAACAGGACCTAACATGACTCTGTCAGCAGAAATATGCAAAAGTTATAGCTCTCAAAATATGGAGATTCAAAAATTTTGTTTAACAAAAAAAGCATCTTTTACTGTGAGACAGCAGTCAAACATACTGTAAAAACCCGATATCGCTGTAATCATACTGACCTGAAGAATAAAGTTGTCTAATCACTTATACTACACAAACAATTATGTAAAAAATAAGCAGAACAAATATTTCACCTCCTGATGATTTGTTCATTCTGACTCCCAACGATTACAGTAAGGCTTGGCACGCATTTATTCCGCACTCTTCGCTGAGAGCTTACACCAGTGTTACCGTGTACATATCTGAAATACATGATTCAGACGGGACCACTGTCAGAAAATTCCCTATAATGAGGCAGATGGAGTCACTGTGGAAGCTGTCTGGCCTATGATCCGGCGGTGTCTATCCTTTTAAGAGTGTATAAAGTGCCGTCGGGCACAGTTCTGTGCACTTCTGAAAAGAAGGCCAAACAGAGTACAGAGTAACTCTGTTGCCTCATTATAGTGAATGGATCCCTCGGAGGCTTCATCTGAATCACGTCATTCTGAGATTTAGATGTGCAAATTGTCTCATCAGAGATGAAGAGGACTTGAACTCCAGTGCCATCTATTGGTAGTAGCAATCCTACAAGTCATTATCGACCCTTTAACAAGCCTTGCAATAGGACTTAGGATTTTTGCACCATGATATCCTAGTGCTGTGCTACCTAAAAGGGTTTGTCCAGTTTGCATAAAAGTCTGCAGTTACAATATGTGACATCAGACTTATGAATCCTCACATCGCGATCAGTGCGGTCAGGAGTCTTTGGTTCCGATACCGGGAGCGAGTAAGTGATATGCATAATCCCGGCCACATTCTGACAAGATGTTCGTGGCCTCACTCAATTCACTTGTGAGGACTGTGAGGATGAGCAAGTCTGCAATCACATAGAGTAACTGAAGCAGACTTACATAACAAACCTGGAAACCCCTTTAAGGAAAACTTGGCCACATTTGTATCACTTTACAACTACTCCTATATGTAATGAAAAATAAGATACAATACAATAGTGCATTTTACATCTTTATAGAAAGCCATTTTTTTATTATTTTTTAATTATACATTAGTCTTTGCCTATTAAAGCAGATACATGTTAATACATACCAGGCCACGTTCATCTGCACTATTCAGTAGCCGCTGGAGAAATCCTTTAAACAGTTCAACACTTTCTTTTTCCTTTAATGATTGAAAAAAAAGAAGAGACAATATTACTATTTACATACACATAAAATATAAGAGAAGGCTGTTTTTTTCTTAATTTTTAGTAGTCTCAGCCCGTGGCTGAATCACTGCCTGTCCATAGGTTCCTGGCTATTATTTGTTATCATTCGAGGAGTGCGACTAATGGAAACCACTAGGACAATATACCCAATAATATTGTATAATATACTTAGTTCCCTGTGTTTGCCTAAAGCTGAATTTGCATCAAATATATTCATCAGTGAGCTTATGTTTTCTCTGCACCTTACAGTAGATGAAGTATATCAATGTGAGCATGAACTGCTATGGACACTGGACCTGTACTAATCAGTTGTGTCTGGCTCAGGCATACAAATTCCGGATGTAAATCACTTTGAAAAGTTGCGACATTTTTGCACATCATGCAGTTGTGCAAAAATGTTGCAACTTTTGATGTTTTCGCACCAGTTTCGCCCAGCTCCACCAATGTGGAGTTTTGCTATAACTCATCTAATTCATAACAAGCTGTAGTGTACCTAAAGCCAGAAATCTTACCCCAGTCCCTGACTGGAGTAAGATTTGTGACGAGGCAACAGAGGCGAATGCCACTTTTCAGAGACGCCTGATTCAACAAGAGGCACGGACCTCTGACTCCAGCACGCATTGTCTGACTCCAGCACGCCCCCTCATCAAGACAAGCATGAACATCGCTGAGCTGTTAGACACTGCTCTATAATTGGCCAAATCATTGGAGTGCACTCGTGCCAGCTTCAGTCTGTGTACAGTCTGTTCCAATCTATGCTCATATTTACACTTTTCTGTTTTGTTATAGGAAAATAATGGTGCCATTAATTCAGGACACCAGCTTGACCAGACGGACCTCACTGACTAATGGACCATGGTGTTCTGTATTTTTGGCCATATCTACAATGAGGTTCTGAACAGAGCCTAACATAGTAATATTTACCTACAGTGCCTTGCGAAAGTTTTCGGCCCCCTGGAAGTTTTCAACCTTTTCCCACATATCATGCTTCAAACATAAAGATACCAAATGTAAATTTTTGGTGAAGAATCAACAAGTGGAACACAATTGTGAAGTTGAAAAAAAATTATTGGTTATTTTAAATTTTTGTGGAATTTCAAACACTGAAAAGTGTGGCGTGCAATATTATTCGGCTCCTTTACTTTCAGTGCAGCAAACTCACTCCAGAAGTTCATTGTGGATCTCTGAATGATCCAATGTTGTCCTAAATGCCTAATGATGATAAATATAATCCACCTGTGTGTAATCAAGTCTCCGTATAAATGCACCTGCTCTGTGATAGTCTCAGGGTTCTGTTTGAAGCACAGAGAGCATCATGAAGACCAAGGAACACAGCAGGCAGGTTCGTGATACTGTTGTGGAGACGTTTAAAGCCGGATTTGGATTCAAAATGATTTCCAAAACTTTAAACATCCCAAGGAGCACTGTGCAAGTGATCATATTGAAATAGAAGGAGAATCATACCACTGCAAATCTACCAAGACCCGGCCGTCCCTCTAAACTTTCATCTCAAACAAGGAGATGACTGATCACAGATGCAGCCAAGAGGCCCATGATCACTCTGGATGAACTGCTGAGATCTACAGCTGAGGTGGGACAGTCTGTCCATAGGACAACAATCAGTCATACACTGCACAAATCTGGCCTTTATGGAAGAGTGGCAAGAAGAAAGCCATTTCTCAAAGATATCCATAAAAAGTGTAATTTAAAGTTTGCAACAAGCCACCTGGGATACACACCAAACATGTGGAAGAAGGTGCTCTGGTCAGATGAAACCAAAATCGAACTTTTTGGCAACAATGCCAAATGATGAGTTTGGCGTAAAGGCAACACAGCTCATCACCCTGAACACACCATCCCCACTGTCAAACATGGTGGTGGCAGCATCATGGTTTGAGCCTTCTTTTCTTCAGCAGGGACAGGGAAGATGGTTAAAATTGATGGGAAGATGGATGGAGCCAAATACAGGACCATTCTTGAAGATAACCTGTTGGAGTCTGCAAAATACCTGAGACTGGGATGGAGATTTGTCTTCCAACAAGACAATGATCCCAAACATAAAGCAAAATCTACAATGGAATGGCTCACAAATAAACATATCCAGGTGTTAGAATGGCCACGTCAAAGTTCAGACCTCAATCCAATCGAGAATCTGTGGAAAGAGCTGACAACTGCTGTTCACAAACGATCTCCATCAAACCTCACTGAGCTTGAGCTGTTTGCCAAGGAAGAATGGGCAAGAATTTCAGTCTCTCGATGTACAAAACTGATAGAGACATACCCCAAGAGACTTGCAGCTGTAATCGCAGCAAAAGGTGGCGCAACAAAGTATTAAGTTAAAGGGGCCGAATAATATTGCACGCCCCACTTTTTAGTTTTTGAATTTCCACAAAAATGTAAAATAACCAATAAATTTCGTTCAACTTCCCAATTGTGTGCCACTTGTTGTTAATTCTTCACCAAAAATGTACATTTGGTATCTTTATGTTTGAAGCATGATATGTGGGAAAAGGTTGAAAAGTTCCAGGGGGCCGAATACTTTCGCAAGGCACTGTATATATTACATATCTGTTATTGTGCTCCAAAAAAAAAGAAAAGAAAAAACAAAGACCTTCCCTCACTGTATCTGTATTTAGCAAGAAAAAAGAGTCTGGGAATTAAATTGGGGCAGTTATTACATGGAGAGTAGTGATGAGTGAACGTGCTCACATAAGATGTTATCGGAGCATGCTCGGGTGCTAACCAAGTGTCTTCGGTGTGCTCGAAAAATATGTTTGAGTCCCTGAGGCTTATCCGAGCACAGGGCCGTATTTGCCACTAGGCACTCGAGGGCACGTGCCTAGGGCGGGGCGATGCGGGGGGCGGCACCTAAGCAGGGTTTTTTTTTTTTTTAAGTCCGGTCCGGCCGTGGTCACCTTAAGAGCCGCCCCAACAACAACAGCCCCCCCCCCCCCCGGCGCCGCCGCTGCTGCTGCTGCCTACTTGCTGGCCCAGCCCCCCTTGAAGACATCATGCGGATGCGGCGGTATTGACTGTCATACTCACCTCACTGCTGCTCCAGCGGTGCCGGCCGGTCTGCTCTCAGCCATTGCACATGTGAGCGCCGCGGTCACATGGTACCGCCTCATTAAGGTGATGAATCACCTTAATGAGGCGGTACCACCTGACCGCGGCGCTCACACAGGACGAGGGACGGTGCTGCGCAGGGACACAGAGGTCGTGGAGGATTCCGTTTTTCTGCGCCGCGGTGTGACGTGTGAGCAGGTGAGGTGAGTATGATATTGATAGCCAGGGAGGACGGGGGGAGCCGGGGACGGGGAGGATGAAGGAGGACCGTGTCGGACGGCCCGACGGGGAGCCGAGCCTCGGAGGCGGAGCCGTACAAGATGGGACTGAGCGTCGGGGAGCCGATGAGCCTCAGCCACGCATAAAGCCAGGCGGCCCAGGGGGGGTGAGCCACGCATACGGCGGGGACGGTTGGGGGGGGGGGCGGCTGTGAGATGAGCCAGTGCAGTGCGGTGCCTGAGCCACCCACGCATGATACAGGGAGGGGGAGATGAGCCACGCACACAGAGGGGGGGGGATATGGGAGATGAGCCAGTGCCTGAGCCACCCAGCATATACAGGGAGGGGGAGATGGGAGATGAGCCAGTGCCTGAGCCACCCAGCATATACAGGGAGGGGGAGATGAGCCACGCATGGGGGGGGGATATGGGAGATGAGCCAGTGCCTGAGCCACCCAGCATATACAGGGAGGGGGAGATGAGCCACGCATGGGGGGGGGGATATGGGAGATGAGCCAGTGCCTGAGCCGCCCAGCATATACAGGGAGGGGGAGATGGGAGATGAGCCAGTGCCTGAGCCACCCAGCATATACAGGGAGGGGGAGATGAGCCACGCATGGGGGGGGGGATATGGGAGATGAGCCAGTGCCTGAGCCACCCAGCATATACAGGGAGGGGGAGATGAGCCACGCATGGGGGGGGGGATATGGGAGATGAGCCAGTGCCTGAGCCGCCCAGCATATACAGGGAGGGGGAGATGAGCCACGCATGGGAGCGGGGGATATGGGAGATGAGCCAGTGCCTGAGCCACCCAGCATATATAGGGAGGGGGAGATGAGCCACGCATGGGGGGGGGGATATGGAAGATGAGCCAGTGCCTGAGCCACCCATGCATATGCAGGGAGGGGGAGATGAGCCACGCATACAGGGGGGGGGCTGGGAGATGAGCCAGTGCCTGAGCCACCCATGCATATGCAGGGAGGGGGAGGGTGGGCCATTATACAGTATGCATGGAGCATCATATGTGGCCATTCTACAGTATGGAGCATCATGTGCGGTCATTATACAGTATGGAACATCATGTGTGGTCATTATACAGTATGGAGCATCATGTGCAGTCATACAGTATTAGGCATCATGTGTGGTCATTATACAGTATGGAGCATCATGTGCGGCCATTATACACTATTGAGCATCATGTGTGGCCATTATACAGTATGGAGCATCATGTGTGGCCATTATACAGTATGGAGCATCATGTGTAGCCATTATACAGTATGGAGCATCATGTGTAGCCATTATACAGTATGGAGCATCATGTGTGGCCATTATACAGTATGGAGCATCATGTGTGGCCATTATACAGTATGGAGCATCATGTGTGGCCATTATACAGTATGGAGCATCATGTGTGGCCATTATACAGTATGGAGCATCATGTGTGGCCATTATACAGTATGGGGCATCATGTGTGGCCATTATACAGTATGGAGCATCATGTGTGGCCATTATACAGTATGGAGCATCATGTGTGGCCATTATACAGTATGGAGCATCATGTGTGGCCATTATACAGTATGGAGCATCATGTGTGGCTATTATACACTATAGAGCATCATGTGTGGCCATTATACAGTATGGAGCATCATGTGTGGCCATTTTTTTTTCTGTTTATAATTATTGTATATAAAACAGTGTGATCAGCAGTGCTAAATGGCTGTGGTTGGGACGTGGATATGGGTGTGACTAGTTGTGAAATGGGTGTGGTCAGAGGCGTGGCCTAAAATTTGCCGCTACGCGCGCCGCACACTTTCTGCCTCCTTCCCTTCTTCAAAAGTTGGGGGGTATGGTACCGCATTTGCCAGATCATGACAAGTGCCGCAAATCCCATAGGGAACGAATGAGGCCGAACGCAGTGTTGCCGTAAGTGATCCGTTACGCGGCACATGCAGAAAAACTGCCGGATCTGCTGCAAAAGGCGACTTTCACATCAGCGATTCTTGCTAAAATCACTGCCGATAGTGTCATACTCACCAAAGGGGGAGGCAGCGCTAAAAGTGCCTAGGGCAGCAGAAACTCTAAATACGGCCCTGTCCGAGCACATTCGCACATCACTAATGGAGAGTTTTGGCACAAATGTTTGTGTTTAGTTTTTGGTATTCCATTTATAATTAGTTAATGAATAATAATAATATTGATTAAACGCGAAATCATACCAAATCATCTTTAGGATCGGTAAAGACAACATTTTCAAGAATAATTTGCATTTTATTGGAGTCCCAGTTTTCATTATTTAGAAACTTGTTAATTTCCAGTCCGATATCAATATCCATGACGGCGTTCTGTAGGAGGAAAGAAAACGTGACTAAAAATGGAATCACTGAAGGAACAAAAGTAAAATGAAGAAATCTGTAAGACAAATAAAACCAGAAAAATGTATTTGACATGTAATTGGGCTGTGCTGCCGATTAATGAATACTAATTGTTTCAGCCAAAAATCTTCTTTAAAAGTAATCCACTTATTATTTTAGAATGTATTACATAGGTAACTGACTGGTTTAATTTTAGACAGTTTGCACTTTATAAAAAACACGTACTATAACAAATGTACAGCAGTTACATATAAAAAAGATTGCAAACGTTATTTTTCTTACTTAATGTATCTAATTTGAATTGAAATATAGTTAGAAAATTGATATTGTTTTAGTTTTTTTCTGAAAATGAACAATCAAGAAATTACATATTAAGAAGTGAAATTATTTATTTAAAATATTTTTATTCTTTTTATGACTCTCCAAATTAAACATTTTGAAATATTCTTGTTTTTAAACTGACCATTAAAACAAGCACAATCTTTCTGTTTTCTGCATCTAATTTGTTAATTTGCAGAAGGTTAGTAATTAAAAAAATATGATTCGAATATTTCGATGTCACTGATATACTTTAAAACTGTAAAGCGTTGCGGAATATGTCAGCGCTGTATAAAAAAAAAAAAAAATATATATATATATATATATATATATATATATATATATATATATATATATATATATATATATATATATAAAAAGATAGCAAAGCTCCACCAAAACTTCACTTTCACAATTGGTCCCAGGTCCTGGCAGTTTCTCTTTCAATCAAGTGGGCGAGACAGGAGAGTGACTCCTGTGACAGTGTTTTAATAAAAAAAAAAATTGTAAGACAGCTGCCATATGTGAATGCAGTCTAACAATCGTTTTAAAAAATGTGTTTTCCTTCAAGACCGTGACATGACTGTTCTGCTTGGCCTAATGCTTAGGCCACGGTCACACGTTGAGTATTTTACCTCAGTATTTGTAAGCCAAAACCAGGAGTGGGTGATAAATAAGGAAGGTGTGACGTGTTTCCATTAAGGTACCGTCACATTTAGCGACGCTGCAGCGATCTAGACAACGATGCCGATCGCTGCAGCGTCGCTGTTTCGTCGTTGTGTGGTCGCTGGAGAGCTGTCACACAGACAGCTCTCCAGCGACCAATGATGCCGCTCCCCGGGTAACCAGGGTAAACATCGGGTTACTAAGCGCAGGGCCGCGCTTAGTAACCCGATGTTTATCCTGGTTACCAATGCTAATGTAAAAACAAAACAAACACTACATACTTACATTCCGGTGTCTGTCCCCCGGCGCTGTGCTTTCCTGCACTGACTGTGAGCGCCGGCCGGAAAGCACAGCGGTGACGTCACCGCTGTAATCTGCTTTACAGCTGGCCGGCGCTGACACTGCAGGAAAGCACAGCGCCGGGGGACAGACACCGGAATGTAAGTATGTAGTGTTTGGTTTTTTTACATTTACACTGGTAACCAGGGTAAACATCGGGTTACTAAGCGCGGCCCTGCGCTTAGTAACCCGATGTTTACCCTGGTTACCAGAGAAGACATCGCTGAATCGGCGTCACACACACCGATTCAGCGATGTCTGCGGGAGTCCAGCGACGAAATAAAGTTCTGGACTTTCTGCTCCGACCAACGATGGCACAGCAGGATCTTGATCGCTTGATCGCTATCGTTCAGTGTGAAGGTACCTTTATACTTTTCCTCTGATTGTTCTTCTCCTGGCTTTGGCTTACAAATACTGAGGTAAAATACTGAACATATGAAAGTAAGCTGTGTATAAGGGCTTGTTTCCACTTGCGAGAAACACGTCCATATCTCGCATGTGAAAACCAAGCTGTGGCGCCGGCACTTAGGAGCGGAGAGTGCGGCTGCATGTGTTCCTATGCGGCCGCACGCTCCGCTCTGGAGTGCCGGTGCCAGAGCTTGGTTTTCACATGCGCGATACGGACGTGTTTCTCGCAAGTGGAAACAAGCCCTAAGAGGGAGACTCGTCTCTTCTTTAGAAGACTTGTTAACTGCCAAGTTCTTCCCAAATGATCTTACAGTCTACAAGAAATAAGCGGTAGATACAATAAGCAAGATAATCAGCACAATTTTCTCAACCAGTCATTGCTGTTTCAGCAAATTTAAGGGGGTTGTCTCCTTTCAGGAAATATTGGTCCCCAGGTGCGGTTTGGTATATAAAAAACAAACAAACCGCACTATAATCATTTCCCTGGGTCCAACACTGAGTCGTTGCCGCTGCTCCCATTGTCCATCATTGACTATGGCAGTGATGTCACATCGATAGCCTGATCGCCAATAAGTGAGCTCAGCAGCTCTGCCGGTGTACACAGAATATCACGCTCACAGTCACCGAGCTCACTGATTAACTGAGCAACGTGACAAAAGTGCCATAGTCAATGCCGGACACGGGGAGCAGCAACAACGACTCACCGATGCACCTAGGGATTGGGAGCACATTGCATTTATGCTTTTTTTTTTATCTCAGTTTGTGCCCGTGACCAATATTTCCTGAAAGGTGGCAACCCCTTTAATTGCTCCTAATGCACCACCTACAGTACATACACTTTACATAACTACACTATCCCAGATGAAAAATTGAGGAATAGCAGGCTCAAGACAAAAACATGGCACTTTTATGTGATTATAATATCAATATGATATCACACCATAAATATTATAAAAAACAAACAAAACTGGGTTCACATATCTTAATAAATGTCCATAGTTCATGTACAGTACAGGACACAAGTTATGAGGTGGAACATCAAGCAGTGAGTATGAATTTATATAGGGCTAAGTGCAGCAATCTGCTCCAACACTAGGTGTCACTATACAACCACCAAAAAAGATTAGGGAGTAGGCAGGGAATTCATCAAAAATGGTGTCTGCAACCACCTGACTATGGAAAAATGTTCCAGAAACTGACACAGCAGAAAAGGTCAGTTACAAATGTTAAATGGTAACACATATTAACCCTTTAATAATGGCTAGGCCACATTCACACTAGCAGTATTTGGTAAGTATTTTACCTCAGTATTTCTAACCCCAAACCAGGACAGGAAAAATCAAGAGGAAAAGTATAATAGAAACACGTCACCACTTCGACATTTATCACCCACTCCTGGTTTTGGCTTCTAGACACTGAGGTAAAATACCAAATACTGAGCGTGTGAATGTGACTTTAATTGAAAAGTACATCATGATCAGATGCTAGTTTCAAGCCCTGACGTACATTTTCCTCATGCTGGTCTCTTGGGTACTACCAGTACACCTGCAAGATCACCGTTTTTAGGCTGCCGTCACACTAGCAGTATTTGGTCAGTATTTTACCTCAGTATTTGTAAGCCAAAACCAGGAGTGGGTGATAAATGCAGAAGTGGTGACGTGTTTTTCCTCTATTTGTTCCACTCCTGGTTTTGGCTTACAAATACTGAGGTAAAATACTGACCAAATACTGCTAGTGTGACGGCAGCCTAAATAAAAAAAAAATAAGTACATAAATGGCACACAATTTATATCACTATGTCTATAATGTATGAACACTAATTATGCAGTTTGCAGTTTAACCCATACAACGATCTCCATAAAAAATCATAAGAAACAATTTCAAATTGCTATTTTTTTGTTCACCCATCTCACAAAGAATGGTATAAAAAGTGATAAAAAAGTACCATCTATTCCAAAATGATACCAATAAAAATACATACAGTATATCATAGCTCCCAACCGTCCCTCATTGTGTGGGACTGTCCCGGTTTTGTTGCTTCGCCCCGCTGTCCAGCACGGGACGCTCTGATCCCGCCCGCCCTCCCTCCTTGAAGACGATACTCACCTCACCTTGCTCCAGCAATGCCTGGTCTCGGCATACACAGCTCGTCCTGAATGAGCGGTCACGTGGTACCGCTCATTAAGGTCATGAATATGCGCATATTCATGACCTTAATGAGCGGTATCACGTGACCGCTCACGCAGGAAGAAGGTGCTGTGCCGGGAGTCGGGATAGAGCGAGGGGGATGTCGGCGCGGCCGCGCGATGTGAGACAGGGGTGAGTATGAGGGACAGGTGAGTACGGGGGACGGGGGGATGAAGGAGGACATAAGCCGGCGCGCCATGCAAGATGGGAGCAGGAGAGGGAGCGGGGGGGTGGAGAGATAAGCCATGCATTCAGGGGGGAATATGAGCCATGCATTCAGGGGGGAATATGAGCCATGCATACAGGGGGGAGAATATGAGCCTTGCATTGGGGGGGGGGAATATGAGCCATGCATACAGGGGGGAGAATATGAGCTTTGCATTCGGGGAGGGGGGGGGAATATGAGCCATGCATACAGGGGGGGGGAATATGAGCCATGCATACAGGGGGGGAATATGAGCCATGCATTCGGGGGGGGACTATGAGCCATGCATTCGCGGGTGAATATGAGCCATGCATACAGGGGGGGGGGGAATATGAGCCATGCATACAGGAGGGGAAATATGAGCAATGCATACAGGAGGGGGGGGAATATGAGCCATGCATACAGGAGGGGGGGGAATATGAGCCATGCATACAGGGGGGGAGGGGGGAGTATGAGCCATGCATACAGGAGGGGGATAATGAGCCATGCATTCAGGGGGGGGGGAATATGAGCCATGCATTCAGGGGGGGAATATGAGCCATGCATTCGGGGGGGGGGGATATGAGCCATGCATACAGGAGGGGGAATATGAGCCATGCATACAGGAGGGGGAATATGAGCCATGCATACAGGAGGGGGAATATGAGCCATGCATACAGGAGGGGGGATATGAGCCATGTATATGGGATGGGAGGGAGATGAGCCATGCATACAGGAGTGAGGGGGATCATGTGGGATCATTATACAGTATGGAGAACTGTGTGGCCATTATACAGTATTGAGCATCATGTGTGGTCGTTATACAGTATGGAGCATCATGTGTGGCCGTTATACAGTATGGAGCATCATGTGTGGCCATTATACAGTATGGAGCATCATGTGTGGTCATTATACAGTATGGAGCATCATGTGTGGCCATTATACAGTATTGAGCATCATGTGGGATCATTATACAGTATGGAGAACTGTGTGTGGCCGTTATACAGTATGGAGCACTATGTGTGACCATTATACAGTATGGAGCACTGTGTGGCCATTATACAGTATGGAGTACTGTGTGACCATTATACATTATGGAGCATCATGTGTGGCCATTATACATTATGGAGCATCATGTGTGGCCATTATACAGTATTGAGCATCATGTGTGGCCATTACACAGTATGGAGCATCATGTGTGGCCATTATACACTATGGAGCATCATGTGTGGCCATTATACAGTATTGAGCATCATGTGCAGCCATTATACACTATGGAGCATCATGTGAGGCCATTATACAGTATTGAGCATCATGTGTGGCCATTATACAGTATGGAGCACTGTGTGTGGCCATTATACAGTATGGAGCACTGTGTGTGGCCATTATACAGTATGGAGCACTGTGTGTGGCCATTTTACAGTATGGAGCATCATGTGGGGTCATTATACAGTATGGAGCACTGTGTGGCCATATTTTTTTTGTTTATAATTATTGTATATAAAACAGTGTGATCAGCAGTGCTAAATGGGTGTGGTTGGGACCTGGATATGGGTGTGACTAATTATGAATGGATGTGGTCAGAGGCGTGGCCTAAAATATGCCCCTCTTTCCCATCTTCAAAAGTTGGGAGGTATGTATATATATATATATATATATATATATATATATATATATATATATATATATAAAAAAAATCAATAAGAGTTGAAGCCGCACACCATACTGTAGTTATATGGTGCTCTTTATTGGCCAATATGGCTTGAAAAAGGTTCACAACTAGGACTGAAACATCGCCATATGGGCCAATGAAGAGCACCTAATAACTACACTATGGTGTGCCGCTTCAACACTTTTTGATTCTACACAAAATGACTGGTATGTGCCTGTGAGGCTCTGCATCCTATTTTTTTAACTGTGCTGCTCTTTGTCTATATATATATATATATATATACAGCTCTGGCAAAAATTGAGAGACCATCACATCAAAACCCAGTCATGGGCAGCCCAATCTCCAGATCTGAACCCCATTGAAAACCTCTGGAATGCAATCAAGAGGATGATGGATAGTCACAAGCCATCAAACAAACAAAGAAGAACTGCTTACATTTTTGCGCCAGAAGCAGTGAGAAAGACTGGTGAAAAGCATGCCAAGACGCATGAAAGCTGTGATTAAACATCATGGTTATGCCACAAAATATTGATTTCTGAACTCTTCCTGAGTTAAAACATTAGTATTGTTGTTTCCAAATGATTATGAACTTGTTTTCTTTGCATTATTTGAGGTCTGCAAGCAATGCAGTATTCTGTTATTTTGACCATTTCTCATTTTCAGAAAATAAATAAAAAATGTATTGCTTGGAAATTCGGAGACATGTTGTCAGTAGTTTATAGAATAAAAAAACAATTTACATTTTACTCAAAAATATACCTATAAAGAGAAAAATCAGACAAACTGAACATTTTGCAGTGGTCTCTTAATTTTTGCCAGAGCTGTATATCCTGTAAAAAGACGTCCCCACACAGCTTTATCTGCTTAAAAAAATGTTATCACTCTCAGAGTGGAGACACATGAACAGATAGATGATAACGAAAAAAAAAGTTATAATTGTGTCAAAGTAAGAAAATGTAAAAAACTGTAGAAATGTGTTATCCCTTTTATTGTACTGACTCGCTGAATAAATTTACCGTATACCGTGCAGTGAATACCATAAACTGATCACAAAACTTGCAGATTTGCAGTTATTATTGTATTGCCCCCACTAGAAAAAAGAATTATAAAATCCAATCAGTAAATTATACATTCCCCGAAAATCGCAGAATTAAAAGAATAGAACGCCTGCGACAAAAAACAAGACCCAAATGACCACATTGGCAGATAAATAAAAATATCACAACTTTTGAAACAATGAAAAAGTGAAAACAAATTCTCTGTTGAAGGAGTTATAAAATAAGTGGTTCCTTAAAAGGTTAAATGCAGTTCCACCTGTGCATACCAGCACTAATAAGAGAAGAGTCAGAAGACCATATAACTCGGACTTTGGGGATTGGAAAACAATGCTCGGGCCGGTCGATAGCTCTCCCAACATGCACGTGACAACTGCACAGAAATACATGCTGTAATGCTCAGGTCGGGAGAGCCGCAGGCCAGTCTGAGCATTGCATTTAAATTATCGCCAGAATTATATGGCCATTATTTATAATGGTTGGGAGACATTGATGGGCATGCATTGTTACAAGAGAGAGGCACAGATGGGGCATTATTATGAGTGAGATGTATAGATGGGACATTATTACGAGTGGGTATTTTTACATGTGAGAAGTACAGGAGCAGCATTTTTGTGAGTGGGAGGCACGGATGTGGCATTACTATGAGTGAGGGGCACAAATGGGGCATTATTACGAGTTGGAGGCACAGATTTGGCATTATTACAAGTGAGAGGTATAGATGGGACATTATTATGAGTGGGGTATTATTACATGTGAGAGGCACAGGCACAGATGGGGCATTATTACGAGTGAGAGGTAGAGATGGGGCATTATTACGAGTTGGAGGCACAGATGGGGCATTATTATGAGTGAGAGGTATAGATGGGACATTATTACGAGTGGGGTATTATTACATGTAAGAGGCACAGACGCAGCATTATTATGAATGGGAGGCACAGATGAGACATTATTACCATAGGAGTGAGAGGTACAGATGGGGCATTATTATGAGTGAGAGGCACAGATGGGGCATTATTTATAATGAGTGGGAGACACCAATGGGGTATTATTATGAATGAGGGGAACATATGCTCCTCCTTTAGGTCTCTCTTTGAGCAAGTTTATTTCTAGAATAATATTTATTATACCGACAAAACTGTGGTTATTGTCTACATTTGCAGCACTAGGAGAGGATTCACACTAGTGCCACTGTAACATAATATATATCCTAGCACTTGGCACCTGTCCACACTGCCCAAAGTACCAATACCTGGTTTAAAAACAACAGTATCACTGTGCTGGATTGGTCGGCAAACTCTCCTGACCTTAACTCAATAGAGAATTTATGGGGTATTGTCAAGAGGAAGATGAGATGACCCCAGACCCAACAATGCAGATGAGCTGAAGGCTGCTATCAAAGCAACCTGGGCTTCCATAACCCCTCAGCAGTGCCACAGGCTGATCGCCTCCATGCCACGCCGCATTGATGCAGTAATTGATGCAAAAGGAGCCCCGACTAAGTGTTGAGTGCATTTACTGAACATACATTTCAGTAGGCCAACATTTCGGATTCTAAAAAAATCATTTTTCAAGAACGGAAATAAATTAACTTTTTGAGGATATTCTTATTTTGTGAGAAGCACCTACATATAATAATAATTCCATAGGAGAGGTGCACTTTAAATAACATTACTCATTTTTATAAGCTATCAGTATTTGATCTGTATTTAGCTTTTTACTTTTTGCTGTTCTATAATTACCTAACCACATGGCGTTTATAATACATACCAGGCCATGTTCATCTGCTCTTTTCAGTAGTCCCTGGAGTAATCCTTGAAAGAGTTCAAGACTTTTCTTTGCCTTCAACAATTGAAAGAAGAAGAGACAATGATACTTTTCCTAAACTTCCTTATATAAAGTACTTATTATGCATTGAAGGGAACTTATCAGCACATTGTTACATATGGAACTTTAGATAAAATTACACCATTTGCAAAGATGCTATGGGCTAGACATAAGAAATCTAACATAGAAGACATATGCAAATCAGGTTGGAAGTGCAGTGGGGGTGTCATTGTACTGGGACTGCTTCTTCCAGGTGCACTTACTGGACAAAATGTAAAAATTTGAATTGAGTAAAACAAAAACATTATACAGGGGCAAAAAAATGAATGTGTCACTATTTTTCCACAACCAGCATCAATCACCTCTGTCCATTATTTCTGGTAGTGGAATTAGCTGTATTCACTTAAATTGCGATATTGTGTGATTCCAAGCTCAGTCCAGGGACCAGAGTGCTATTGTTTCTGGAAAAGATGCAGATTACTTTTTCTATTCCTGAACAATTGATTTAATGGGAAACTGACAACTGATACATGCTGCCTGAACCATGGGCAACCTGTACGGCATTCCAGAGAAAAACATACTTTAAACCCCGCCTGATCCCCTTGAGTGACAGGTGCCCGGCCGGTATGCTTTTCCCTGAAACGCCGCTGTGCTGCAGAGTCAAACACACCAGGCTGAGATTATACAGCCAGCGTCTGATACATGTAACCCGTAGTTTGTTGGACACCATGCATCAGTTATAATAAGTCAAATGACAGCGCCTCAAACAATGGTGAAAAGCAAGTCTTACATTTTATTCTGCCTCCTGTGGCGATGTTTTGGTCCAAAGACAGAAAAAGGTCTTCGGACTGAAATGTCGCCACAGGCGGCAGAATAAAATGTAAGACTTGCTTTTCACCATTGTTTGAGGCGCTGTCATTTGACTTATGATGGAATGTACTCTGGGATGGACTCCCTGGTTATGACGTGCGGTTCTTTGTCTTAATAAATAGACTTGGACATTTTTTTGGGGTGCGATTTAACCCTTCATATTTTGATAACCATCAGTTGTCAGATTAACTTTAAAACTGAAATAATTGATATCAGTATTACTCTTTTATACTATGATGTTATCTTCATTGTTAGTTTGGACAATATAAGTATTTATAATTTATACCTTAGCCACATTGCTGGTTATGAAGTCAGCCTTTGTTTTTTTAAGGGGGGAAGGGTGTCCACTACTTTTATATCCCCGACCATATCCTTAGGATATGTCATCAATATCAGATCGGAGGGGTCCGACACGACTCTCCCACTGATCAGATTCTATCAGCCCCAATGGTGGCCAGATGTAAGTGAATAGGGGCAGCAGTTCTCAGCAATGACCACTAAACAGTGTACAGAGCTCTGCTGTTCTGCTCCAAACACTGTTTACATCCAGGCACTGATAACAGCTGACCGGTGGGGAGCCAGGTGTCCGACCTCCTACCGATCAGACATTGATGATCTTCCCTGTGGAGAGGTCATCAATATAAAAGTGCTAGACAACTTCTTGGAGACTTTACGCACCTCTCCTGCAGGCAGCAACACTATTCATGTGTATAGAACCCCAGTAAAGTTTGTTATTGCTGTGGAGGGGATGTGTTAAGTCTCATTCAGACATCTGCTATTCTCATAATCACTGATTATGCTGATCAGACTTTAATCAGAATGTGGTCCGATTGTCATCAGTTTTTCTTGTATGTGGAGTGAAAAAAAGAGAGTTTCTCCACCTTCTCCCATATCTGTGAAAATCAGACCGCCCGTGAATGCAGCCAGATGTTGTCTAATTTTTTCATGGACCCATTGACCTAGATTGCCGATTTTATTCTGATGCATGGATCTAAATCGGACATCTCTCCTCAATTTACCGCGAAAAATCACGGTCCTGTGAATGACCCCATAGAATATCATAGGTATGAGTGATATTCGTGTAAACCATGGATAGAACTTGTACGAGGCTAAATACTGTGCCGGTGAAGGTTATTGAAAAGAGCAATGGACTTCATCAAAGTGTCTATTGTTTATATGTTTCACTCCAGTACTGTGTGACAGGTTTTGGCATGTAGTCAGTTCTATTACCTTTAATGTGAATTTCATTGATTTTGTGCTTTGGTCATAATGCTCCATATCCATGGGGTCAATGAACTCTTCATCATGGCTGGTGTTCGTAATTTGCCCATAGGCACATATCATAACAGCAAGCATAACTTTCCGTATCTGTAAATTAAAAACATTGAATCATTATGTTGCACATAATCTAAAATATTATTACAGCTTATTATTTATTGTGTATAGTGTACTATTCTATAAAAGTGACAAATGAGCATCCAGACGTAACCAAATTTATGCCAATTAGTGTAAGTGTAGGCTCACGTGAGCGTATAAAAATTGTTCAGAGTTTCATTCAGAAAACGGGATGATGTTTTTCTCACTTGTCATCAGTATACAATTTGTTTTTAATATTATCTTTTATTAATCATTTATAAGACCATTTACAGTCTACTATGTTACAGAATTATAATGTTATAATGTATCCGTAAAAATCGTATGTTATACTGGTATCTGATTTTTTTTTCACTCACCTATAGACTTGAATGGTGAATATCATCCGATTTATGGAAGAAACTAGTGCACATTGCAATTTTTTTGGGGGTGTCAGTGAGAAAAAAAATCACTAGTTTGCACTGCCCCAAGAATAACGTTGGTCTGAATATTGCCATTTTTACACGGACAGCATTGGGTCCAAAAACACAGTCTTGTGAATGAGCACTAAAAGTGACTGATATAAAGCTACAAGAACCTTATAATATACATTTTTTGGTTGGGCAAAAACTGAATATCAACAGATCCTTTTTCCTTCAGATGACGGAGGACACAATGCACATGCAAAAGTATCTACATAAATATCATCTACACATGCCATAACTATCTCCACCAACACTAGCTATACCTTTTAAACATAATACAAAATTGTTATGGAGGATAAAGTCCCTGGATATTTCTTGCTGCTATTAAAATTGTAAATTTATATTGCAGTAATTGCAAACTCTTATTTTAAGGAGAAAAATACTTTATGACTGAGATCATGGAGTCATTAACCACTAATTAATAATTTATGACTGACTTCATGGAGTCATTAACCTTATGCTGGTTTCAGCATTTACTACCAAGAATTGAGCTTAGCTTGTACAACTATGCAAGTGTTAAAGAACACCTTTGTAGGAAATGGTAATTAACATATGTCTATGGGTGCTCATTCCACAATAATCTTTAAGTGTAAACAGGCTGCCGATCGCCAATGAAAGAGTAAAACACTCGCTGATTGGGTGAAATGATCTTTTGCGCAGCGTAAAAGGAGATCGTTCTTAGCATTGCCTTGTCCTGTATGAGTAGGACTCTTTGCTGAGAACCATGGCAGCCTATGTGCACTGCGTGATCTATTACAGATTGTTCAGTGCACATCGGTCTTGCTCCTGCCTTATGCATCCTCCAACTGTCAACCACCGGTGAACTAACCAGAGGCCCTTGCCTTGTCATGTCATGTTATGATCAGTTATGCTATTTTCTGACATGCATGGTGTCATTTAAAATCCTTTTATTGCAATCACTGTACCTTTCATATCTTTCTTTGGTTCACTTTACTTTAAGTGAGATGTTGCTATAACACAGATGACGATTGCATCTCAACGCTCAAATTGGCCAGCGGCGGCTCTCCTGACCCGAGAATGACAGCACTTATTTCTATGCAGCTGTCACAATGTTCATGCAATGCGATGCGATTGTTGTCCGTGTTAGACGACCGCCTGACTGCGCCCTAATGCTGAAATCAATGTGCTGTGCAGATCAGAAGACACATGTATGCATGGTGAGCATTGCGCTGCATAGGCTCAATATTAGGTAGGGCCAGATGAATAACTACCGTAAGTCTCATGGTCATACAGAGATAGAGGTGTCTAATGAGTGTATTACTGGGCATACAGACAAGCAGTTCACTGAATAATGGATTATTTCCATAAACATAGCTTTTATTGTATTAGAAATATAAAAAAACTGTAAATAACATAATTCGATGACAAAGTGCAATACAGTTATACATATCCCTAGAAATGTCTTGTATCAGCAAAGATTGGACTAACATATAGAAATATACACTGTAAAAATTACAGAACTTTAGTCTCTTTTTTCCCCCAATACTGTAGTTGGTATGACCTTAAATTATTCTTACAATGGCTCTACCAAGTCACTCCTACCATGTCTATATCCGTTTCATCGCCCATACATTAGGTAACTCATCAGGAGATACAAATCCTAAATAGTTTGTTCACACAATCCTAGAGACTTCATATAAACCGAATTATGACACTGTGCATCCTAATCACTTGTCCATTTGGCTTCATTATAACGCCTTAAGGTACCTTCACACGAAACGACATCGCTAGCGATCCGTGACGTTGCAGCATCCTGGATAGCGATATCGTTTCGTTTGACACGCAGCAGCGATCAGGATCCTGCTGTGATGTCGCTGGTCGCTGAATAAAGTCCAGAACTTTATTTGGTCGTCCGATCGCTGTGTATCGTTGTGTTTGAAAGCAAAAGCAACGATACCCAGCGATGTTTTACACTGGTAACCAGGGTAAACATCGGGTTACCAAGCGCAGGGCCGCGCTTAGTAACCCGATGTTTACCCTGGTTACCAGCGTAAAAGTAAAAAAAACAAACAGCACATACTTACATGCGTCCCCCAGCGTCTGCTTCCTGACACTTACTGAGCGCCGGCACCTAAAGTGAAAGTGAAAGCACAGCGGTGACGTCACCGCTGTGCTGTTAGGGCCGGAGCTCAGTCAGTGTCAGGAAGCAGACGCTGGGGGACGCATGTAAGTATGTGCTGTTTGTTTTTTTTACTTTTACGCTGGTAACCAGGATAAACATCGGGTTACTAAGCGCGGCCCTGCGCTTAGCAACCCGATGTTTACCCTGGTTACCCGGGGACCTCGGCATCGTTGGTCGCTGGAGAGCGGTCTGTGTGACAGCTCTCCAGCGATCAAACAGCGACGCTGCAGCGATCGGCATCGTTGTCGCTATCGCTGCAGCGTCGCTTCGTGTGAAGGTACCTTTAGACACTACCTTAAATGGATTATCTGGGACATTGGTATTTTTTTGCAACAGGGCTAAGAAGTTATCGGCAGGTAGTTGCTAACTACCTGCTTGTTCTCCCCTGTAACAATCTGTGCCGGCAATTTTTCTGCTTCAGGTGAACTCAGGTCAACAGAAAAGCTCCTTCTCTTCCACACGGCTCTGTCGATGGGTCGTCCCTAACGATGTCATGCTGATTGACAGATGGCTCCCTGCAGTGAGAAGGCTGTCAGTCAGCATGACGTCAGCAGTGACACTCCCCTGACAAAGATCGTAAAAGGAAAAGCTGCTCTGTTGCTCTGCTCCGCTCTGTTGACCTGAGGTCAAATGAATCCAGAGCCAGGACAGATGTTGCAGGACAGAACAGGTAGGTAGCAACTGTGTGCCAGTGAGTTTTAGCCCCATAGGCCTGGCTAACCCTTTCAAATTACTGGCAATAACGAGGCTCCTTTATATACACACTAGTCTATCTCACACTATATTATCTGACTGTGGACCATCACACCGATACATTATTAGTTTATTAGTTCTTGTCCACAATTATTGTTCTGTGATCTCAAATTTTTGATCAAAATACCATCTCGTCTTAAGACCCTGCGTACTCAGATACACTTATTGTTATTTCTCTAGCACTACCACTGCATGTGATACTGGAGAGGATATTCAAGATGCTGACAATTCTGCACTCCTCCAAAATCAGGCAAGGGAATCACAGAGTTCAGAAGAGTTGCATACTTTATTCAGGGCTATAAAACTACGAATTTTGTGGACGTCTTGTCCACTTCCTCAGGTACATAGCCAATACTAACCACATGGTATTACTCACATATATAGGGTGGGTTGGACATAGAAAAAATGGGCGTCAAACACACCTAGCGCCCTGAACGCTGCAGTTATATTAAAATACAAACATAAATTTGTTGCATATCTATACAACAGTGATTAAAATGCAATTTGTTAGCATAAAAATTATATATGATATTAACAATGTAAGATTTTTCTGCAGATAAATTGAAAAAAAGGAAAAAAAAAGTCTACTAAGACTGAAATTTTTTTTTAAAGCTTCAAGGGTCAATTAACAGAATAGCTCAGAGGTCTGTGCTCCGAGGTCCTTTCACTTCCATGATGTTTCCAAGGATGGTAGGTTCTAATCCTGGTCTGCAATTAAGACAAGATTATATTATGAAAAAAGGTTTTTCAATCTTAGCAGACTTTTTATTTCTTTTCAATTTTATTTGCAGAAAAATCTTACATTTTAATTTTAATGTCATATACCGTATTTTTTGGATTATAAGACGCACTTTTTTCCCCCAAATTTGGGGGGAAAATGGGGGTGTGTTTTTTAATACAAATGTACCTTACCGGTACCGTTGCTGCAGGCTGGGGTGAAGGGGTGTCCGGTGGTGCTGCGGCTGTCCGGCGCTGCTACCCAGTGCTCTGCTGGTGTCTCCGGTGGCACTGCAGGGGTGTCCGGCGGTGCTACTGTGGGTGTCTGGCGCTGCTGCCCGCTGCTCTGCTGGTGTCTCCGATGCTGTGGGTGTGCGGCCGGCGTTGCTAAAGCTGCTGCGGTGGTCCCCAGTGCTGCCGGGGCCCACCCCACAGTCACATGATTTCCTGTGCAGTGGACTCAGAGAAAATGGCAGCCGGGGGAGCGGCGCATGCGCAGATGGAAATCTCAGCACCAAAATCTTGGGAGATGAGATTTCAGGGCTGAAATGTTCATAATCATTTAGGAACAACAATACTAATGTTTTAACTCAGGAATAGTTCAGAAATCAATATTTTGTGGAATAACCATGATTTTTAAATCACAGCTTTCATGCGTCTTGGCATGCTTTCCACCAGTCTTTCGCACTGCTTCTGGCGTAAAAATGTAAGCAGTACTTCTTTGTTTGATGGCTTGTGACTGTCCATCATCCTCTTGATTACATTCCAGAGATTTCAGTGGAGATTTGGAGCTTGGGCTGCCCATGACAGGGTTTTGTTGTGGTGGACTCTTATTTTTTGCCAGAACTGTGCATCCACTTTCCATCGCCCAATAAGACTTTGTTGATTTAGGGGTTACATGCTCTAGCTGACTGCTTAAGACCACAGAGAGATTTTTGTATTCTGTAAATGAGATTCTCTTTGATTTAAAGGGAACCTGTCACCTGAATTTGGCGGGACCAGTACATGCCAGCGCAAGGCAATATTGCCTTGCGCAGGCGTTTACTCCGGAGGACAGAGAATGAACTTCAATCCAATATTGCGGCCAGCATGCAGCCAGCGGTTATGGAAAGGGTGAATCAAACACCCAAAAACCCCGCCCATATGACCCAAAACTGGTCCCGCTAAATTCAGGTGACAGGTTCCCTTTAACCCTCAGGTTGAGTCATGTACAAGACGTCTTCAATATTACAATTAAAAAAAGCAGTTTTGATGTCCAAATGTTGAGAAACATCTTTTTTTTTAAGCAACTATAGCTATTAGAATCCTGAATGTGGTCTGCTTAGCAACTAGAGAAAATATGGCATCATAATGTTCACCATATTTCTGAAAATATCCTTTTGCGACTCATCTTGCTTTAAATCTGCAAATCTTGCTTTCATAGTTATACTTGGTCTTAAAAATCAATTTACATTTGATTGCATTGTTGTCTTGAGGTAGTTTGGTGAGTTTTGAAGTTCGAAATTTATGAAGGGATTTCATTTCCTCATTAGCAGCATTAATCCACTTCAGTTTTTCATAGACAGCTAATTCTGCATCTCATGCTATGACTGTGGCACCTACTCAGGTAGTGTTATGACAAAGTAGACAGACGCTTAGCTGGAATTCCCTTGTTTGATCTCGATGATTATCTGACTTCAGGTTCACTTGATTTTTCTGTTGACTAAGGGTACTGTCACACTCTGCAACTTCCCAACGATCACGACCAGCGATACGACCTGGCCGTGATCGTTGGAAAGTCGTTGTGTGGTCGCTGGAGAGCTGTCACACAGACCGCTCTCCAGCGACCAACGATGCCGAAGGCCCCGGGTAACCAGGGTAAACATCGGGTTACTAAGTGCAGGGCCGCGCTTAGTAACCCGATGTTTACCCTGGTTACCATCGTAAAAGTAAAAAAAAAAAAAACGTACATACTCACATTCCGGTGTCCGTCAGGTGCCTTGCCGTCTGCTTCCCGCTCTGACTGAGTGCCGCCGTAAAGTGAAAGCAGATCACAGCGGTGACGTCACCGCTGTGCTCTGCTCTTACATTCCGGCCGGCAGTCAGTCAGAGCGGGAAGCAGACTGCAAGGGACCTGACGGACACCGGAATGGGAGTATGTACGTTTTTTTTTTTTTTTACTTTTACGATGGTAACCAGGGTAAACATCGGGTTACTAAGCGCGGCCTGTTATGATATCAGTGGCTGGGGATCACAGGAAATACTAGCTAAGTAACTAAACATAGACACGAGCTCTAGGGAGGTGGTAACTGGACTGACCGCAAAACCTGATCCTATCCAAACACACTAAAGGTAGCCGGTGAACGTGCCTAAAATCCTGGACGTCTCGACGCAGCCTGAGAAACTGACTACCCCTAAAGAGAAAGCAAGACCTCACTTGCCTCAAGAGAAATAACCCCAAAGATATAGGAAGCCCCCAACAAATAATAACGGTGAGGTAAGGAGAAAAGACACACGTAGGAATGAAAACAGATTCAGCAAATGAGGCCCACTAATACTAGATAGCAGAAAACAGATAGCGAACTGTGCGGTCAGTAAAAAACCCTACCAAAATATCCACGCTGAGAATTCAAGAACCCCCACACCAACTAACGGTGTGGGGGGAGAAACTCAGCCCCCCAGAGCTACCAGCAAGCTGGGAAATCACATATTAGCAAGCTGGACAAGAAACATATAGAACACTGATGATCAAAAAATGAACAAAACGGAAACTTAGCTTCTCTTGAAGAGACTGGGAGCAAGGTAGTCAGAAGGAATCAGAATAGCACTGAATACATTGACAGCAGGCATAGACTGAGAGTCCAAGTGAGCTTAAATAGAAAACCAGCCCACAGATAACGAGACAGCTGATGCCAGTCACAAACCTGCAGAAAGACAGCACTCACACAGTACCACTTGTGACCACAAGAGGGAGCCCAGAAATAGAGTTCACAACAGTACCCCCCCCTTGAGGAGGGGTCACCGAACCCTCATCAAGACCCCCAGGGCGATCAGGATGAGCCGCATGGAAGGCACGAACCAAATCGGCTGCATGGACATCAGAGGCGACAACCCAGGAATTATCCTCCTGACCATAGCCCTTCCACTTAACTAAATACTGAAGCCTCCGTCTGGAAATACGAGAATCCAAGATCTTCTCCACCACGTACTCCAATTCGCCCTCAACCAGCACCGGAGCAGGAGGCTCAACAGAAGGAACCACAGGCACCACATACCTCCGCAACAAAGACCTATGGAACACATTATGAATGGCAAACGATGCTGGGAGGTCCAAACGAAAAGACACCGGGTTAAGGATTTCCAAAATCTTATAAGGACCGATGAAGCGAGGCTTGAATTTAGGAGAGGAAACCTTCATAGGAACATACCGAGAAGACAGCCATACCAAATCCCCAACACGAAGTCGGGGACCAACACCGCGACGGTGGTTGGGAAAGTGCTGAGCCTTCTCCTGTGACAACTTCAAATTGTCCACCACATGGTTCCAAATCTGCTGCAACCTATCCACCACAGAATCCACCCCCGGACAGTCAGAAGGCTCAACCTGACCCGAGGAAAAACGAGGATGAAAACCAGAATTGCAGAAAAAAGGCGAAACCAAAGTAGCAGAACTAGCCCGATTATTAAGGGCAAACTCGGCCAATGGCAAAAAAGTCACCCAATCATCCTGATCAGCAGAAACAAAACATCTTAAATAAGTTTCCAACGTCTGAGTGGTTCGCTCGGTTTGGCCATTCGTCTGAGGATGGAAGGCCGACGAAAAAGACAAATCAATGCCCATCTTAGCACAAAAAATCCGCCAAAATCTGGACACAAACTGGGATCCTCTGTCAGACACAATATTTTCAGGGATGCCGTGCAAGCGAACCACATTCTGAAAAAATAAAGGAACCAAATCGGAGGAGGAAGGCAACTTAGGCAAGGGCACCAAATGGACCATTTTGGAAAAACGATCACACACCACCCAGATGACAGACATTCTCTGAGATACTGGAAGATCTGAAATAAAATCCATGGAAATGTGCGTCCAAGGCCTCTTCGGGACAGGCAAAGGCAAAAGCAAACCGCTGGCACGAGAACAGCAAGGCTTAGCCCGAGCACAAATCCCACAGGACTGCACAAAGGAACGCACATCCCGCGACAAGGAAGGCCACCAGAAGGACCTAGCCACCAAATCTCTGGTACCAAAAATCCCAGGATGACCTGCCAACACCGAAGAATGAACCTCGGAAATAACTCTGCTGGTCCATCTATCTGGGACAAACAGTCTCTCTGGTGGGCAACGGTCAGGTCTATCAGCCTGAAATTTCTGCAGCACTCGTTGCAAATCTGGGGAAATGGCAGACAAAATAACTCCCTCTTTGAGGATACCAGCCGGCTCTGAAACTCCCGGAGAGTCAGGCACAAAACTCCTAGAAAGGGCATCAGCCTTCACGTTCTTCGAACCAGGCAGGTACGAGACCACGAAATCGAAACGGGAGAAAAACAACGACCAACGAGCCTGTCTAGGATTCAGGCGCTTGGCAGACTCGAGATAAATCAGATTTTTGTGATCAGTCAAGACCACCACACGATGCCTAGCTCCCTCGAGCCAATGTCGCCACTCCTCAAATGCCCACTTCATAGCCAACAACTCCCAATTACCAACATCATAATTCCGCTCGGCAGGCGAAAACTTTCTTGAAAAGAAGGCACAAGGCTTCATCACAGAGCCATCAGAGCTTCTCTGCGACAAAACAGCCCCTGCTCCAATCTCAGAAGCATCCACCTCGACCTGGAAAGGAAGAGAGACATCAGGCTGATATAAGACTGGAGCTGAAGAAAACCGGTGCTTCAGCTCCCGAAAGGCTTCCACTGCCGCAGGAGACCAATTAGTCACATCAGAACCTTTCTTGGTCAAATCCGTCAAGGGCGTAACCACGCCAGAAAAATTAGCGATGAAGCGACGGTAAAAATTAGCAAAACCCAAGAGCTTCTGAAGACTCTTAACCCCTTCATGACCCAGCCTATTTTGGCCTTAATGACCTTACCTGAGGTAATAACTCAGGAACGCTTCAACGGATCCTAGCGATTCTGAGATTGTTTTTTCGTAACATATTGGGCTTCATGTTAGTGGTAAATTTAGGTCAATAATTTCTGAGTTTATTTGTGAAAAAAAAACGGAAATTTGGCGAAAATTTTGAAAATTTCGCAATTTTCACATTTTGAATTTTTATTCTGTTAAAGAGTTATGTGACACAAAATAGTTAATAAATAACGTTTCCCACATGTCTACTTTACATCAGCACAATTTTGGAAACAATTTTTTTTTTTGCTAGGAAGTTATAAGGGTTAAAATTTGACCAGTGATTTCTCATTTTTACAACAAAATTTACAAAACCATTTTTTTTAGGGACCACCTCACATTTGAAGTCATTTTGAGGGTTCTATATGGCTGAAAATACCCACAAGTGACACCATTCTAAAAACTGCACCCCTCAAGGTGCTCAAAACCACATTCAAGAAGTTTATTAACCCTTCAGGTGTTTCACAGCAGCAGAAGCAACATGGAAGTAAAAAATGAACATTTAACTTTTTAGTCACAAAAATGATCTTTTAGCAACAATTTTTTTATTTTCCCAAGGGTAAAAGGAGAAACTGGACCAGGGACGTTGTTGTCCAATTTGTCCTGAGTACGCTGATACCTCATATGTGGGGGTAAACCACTGTTTGGGCGCACGGCAGGGCTCGGAAGGGAAGGCGCGCCATTTGACTTTTTGAATGAAAAATTGGCTCCAATCTTTAGCGGACACCATGTCGCGTTTGGAGAGCCCCTGTGTGCCTAAACATTGGAGCTCCCCCACAAGTGACCACATTTTGGAAACTAGACCCCCCAAGGAACTTATCTAGAAGCATAGTGAGCACTTTAAACCCCCAGGTGCTTCACAAATTGATCCGTAAAAATGAAAAAGTACTTTTTTTTCACAAAAAAATTATTTTAGCCTCAATTTTTTCATTTTCACATGGGCAACAGGATAAAATGGATCCTAAATTTTGTTGGGCAATTTCTCCTGAGTACACCAATACCTCACATGTGGGGGTAAACCACTGTTTGGGCACATGGTAAGGCTCGGAAGGGAAGGAGCGCCATTTGACTTTTTGAATGAAAAATTATCTCCATCGTTAGCGGACACCATGTCGCGTTTGGAAAGCCCCTGTGTGCCTAAACATTGGAGCTCCTCCACAAGTGACCCCATTTTGGAAACTAGACCCCCCAAGGAACTCATCTAGAGGCATAGTGAGCACTTTAAACCCCCAGGTGCTTCACAAATTGATCCACAAAAATGAAAAAGTACTTTTTTTTCACACAAAATTTCTTTTAGCCTCAATTCTTTCATTTTCACATGGGCAACAGGATAAAATGGATCCTAAAATTTGTTGGGCAATTTCTCCTGAGTATGCCGATACCTCATATGTGGGGGTAAACCACTGTTTGGGTGCACGGCAAGGCTCGGCGTGCCATTTGACTTTTTGAATGGAAAATTAGCTCCAATCGTTAGCGGACACCATGTCGCGTTTGGAGAGCCCCTGTGTGCCTAAACATTGGAGCTCCCCTACAAGTGACCCCATTTTGGAAACTAGACCCCCAAGGAACTTATCTAGATGCATAGTGAGCACTTATAACCCCCAGGTGCTTCACAGAAGTTTATAACGCAGAGCCGTGAAAATAAAAAAATAATTTTTCTTTCCTCAAAAATGATTTTTAGCCCAGAATTTTTTATTTTCCCAAGGGTAATAGGAGAAATTGGACCCCAAATGTTGTTGTCCAGTTTGTCCTGAGTACGATGATACCCCATATGTGGGGGTAAACCACTGTTTGGGCGCACGGCAGGGCTCGGAAGGGAAGGCACGCCATTTGGCTTTTTGAATGGAAAATTAGCTCCAATCATTAGCGGACACCATGTCGCGTTTTGAGAGCCCCTGTGTGCCTAAACATTGGAGATCCCGCACAAGTGACCCCATTTTGGAAACTAGACCTCCCAAGTAACTAATCTAGATGTGTGGTGAGCACTTTGAACCCCCAAGTGCTTCACAGAAGTTTATAACGCAGAGCCATGAAAATAAAAAATAATTTTTTTCTCAAAAATGATTTTTTAGCCCACAATTTTTTATTTTCCCAAGGGTAACAGGAGAAATTGGACCCCAAAAGTTGTTGTCCAGTTTCTCCTGAGTACGCTGATACCCCATATGTGGGGGTAAACCACTGTTTTGGCACACGTCGGGGTTCGGAAGGGAAGTAGTGACGTTTTGAAATGCAGACTTTGATGGAATGCTCTGCGGGCGTCAGGTTGCGTTTGCAGAGCCCCTGATGTGCCTAAACAGTAGGAACTCCCCACAATTGACTCCATTTTGGAAACTAGACCCCCAAGGGAACTTATCTAGATGTGTAGTGAGCACTTTGAACCCCCAAGTGCTTCACAGAAGTTTATAACGCAGAGCCGTGAAAATAAAAAATGTGTTTCCTTTCCTCAAAAATATTGTTTTAGCCCAGAATGTTTTTATTTTTGCAAGAGTAACAGGAGAAATTGGACCCCAAAAGTTGTTTTCCAGTTTCTCCTGAGTACGCTGATACCCCATATGTGGGGGTAAACCACTGTTTGGGCACATGCCGGGGCTCGGAAGGGAAGTAGTGACGTTTTGGAATGCAGACTTTGATGGAATGGTCTGCGGGCATCATGTTACGTTTGCAGAGCCCCTGATATGCCTAAACAGTAGAAACCCCCCACAAGTGACCCCATTTTGGAAACTAGACCCCCCAAGGAACTTATCTAGATGTGTGGTGAGCACGTTCAACCCCCAAGTGCTTCACAGAAGTTTACAACGCAGAGCCGTGAAAATAAAAAATCTTTTTTCTTTCCTCAAAAAAGATGTTTTAGCAAGCAATTTTTTATTTTCACAAGGGTAACAGGAGAATTTGCACCCCAATATTTGTTGCCCAGTTTGTTGTGAGTACGCTGATACCCCATATGTGGGGGTAAACCACTGTTTGGGCACACGTCAGGGCTCGGAAGGGAAGTAGTGACATTTGAAATGCAGACTTTGATGGAATGGTCTGCGGGCGTCACATTGCATTTGCAGAGCCCCTGATGTGCCTAAACAGTAGAAACACCCCACAAGTGACCCCATTTTGGAAACTAGACCCCCGAAGGAACTTATCTAGATGTGTGGTGAGCACTTTCAACCCCCAAGTGCTTCACAGAAGTTTATAACGCAGAGCCGTGAAAATAAAAAATAATTGTTCTTTCCTCAAAAATTATGTTTTAGCAAGTAATTTTTTATTTTTGCAAGGGTAACAGGAGAAATTGGACCCCAACAGTTGTTGCCCAGTTTGTCCTGAGTACGCTGGTACCCCAAATGTGGGGGTAAACCACTGTTTGGGCGCACGTCGGGGCTTGGAAGGGCGGGAGCACCATTTGACTTTTTGAACGCAAGATTGGCTGGAACCAATGGTGGCGCCATGTTGCGTTTGGAGACCCCTGATGTGCCCAAACAGTGGAATCCCCTCAATTCTAACTTCAACACTAACCCCAACACACCCCTAATCCTAATCCCAACTGTAGCCATAACCCTAATCACAACCCTAACCCCAACACACCCCTAACCACAACCCTAACCGCAACACACCCATAACCCTAATTCCAACCCTAACCCTAACCCTAATCCCAACCGTAACCCTAATCCCAACCGTAACCCTAATCCCAACCCTAACCACAACTGTAACCCCAACACACCCCTAACCCTATCCGTAACCTTCACCACAAGCCTAATCTTAACCCTATTTCAAACCCTAGCCCTAATTCCAACCCTAACTCTAATTCCAACCCTAACCCTAAGGCTATGTGCCCACGTTGCGGATTCGTGTGAGATTTTTCCGCACGATTTTTGAAAAATCTGCAGGTAAAAGGCACTGCGTTTTACCTGCGGATTTACAGCAGATTTCCAGTGTTTTTTTGTGCGGATTTCACCTGCGGATTCCTATTGAGGAACAGGTGTAAAACGCTGCGGAATCCGCACAAAGAATTGACATGCTGCGGAAAATACAACGCAGCGTTTCTGCACGGAATTTTCCGCACCATGGGCACAGCGGATTTGGTTTTCCTTAGGTGTACATGGTACTGTAAACCTGATGGAAAACTGCTTCGAATTCGCAGCGGCCAATCCGCTGCGGATCCGCGGCCGATCCGCTGCGGATCCGCTGCCGATCCGCTCTGTGTGCACATGCCATAACCCTACCCCTAACCCTACCCGTAACCCTAACCCTACCCCTAACCCTACCCCTAGTTCTAACCCTAGTTCTAACCCTAACCCTAGTGGAAAAAGAAAAAAAAATATTTTCTTTATTTTATTATTGTCCCTACCTATGGGGGTGATAAAGGGGGGGGGTTATTTATTATTTTTTTATTTTGATCGCTGCGATAGAAACTACCACAGCGATGAAAATGTACTTGTAATGAATCTGCCGGCTGGCAGATTCGGCGGGCGCACTGCGCATGCGCCCGCTATTTTCCAAGATGGCGGCGCCCATGGAGAAGACGGCCGGACACCAGGAGGGACATCGAAGCTAGGTAAGTATGGTGGGGTGGGATCGGAACACGGGGGGGGGGATCGGAGGACCGGGGGAGCGGACAAGAGGACCGGGGGAGCGGACAGGAGGAGATCGGGGCAGAAAGGACGACTGGGGGGGCGATCGGTGGGGTGGGGGGGGGGGGTTGATCGGGGTCTCCAGCCATGGCAGATGCTATTGCAGCATCGGCCATGGCTGGATTGTAATATTTCACCATTTTCATAGGTGAAATATTACAAATCGCTGTGATTGGCAGTTTCACTTTCAACAGCCAATCAGAGCGATCGTAGCCACGGGGGGGTGAAGCCACCCCCCCGGGCTGAAGTACCACTCCCCCTGTCTCTGCAGATCGGGTGAAAATGGAGTTAACCCTTTCACCCGATCTGCAGGGATGCGATCTTTCCATGACGCCACATAGGCGTCATGGGTCGGATTGGCACGGGTTTTCATGACGCCTACGTGGCGTCAAAGGTCGGGAAGGGGTTAACAGATGTAGGCTGAGTCCAGTCATGAATAGCCTGGACCTTGACTGGGTCCATCTCAATAGTAGAAGGAGAAAAAATAAAACCCAAAAAGGAAACCTTCTGTACTCCGAAGAGACATTTTGAGCCCTTCACAAATAAAGCATTAGCACGCAGGACCTGAAACACCATCCTGACCTGCTTCACATGGGACTCCCAATCATTAGAAAAGACCAAAATATCATCCAGATACACAATCATAAATTTATCCAGATATTCTCGGAAAATGTCATGCATAAAGGACTGAAACACAGAAGAAGCATTAGAGAGTCCAAAAGGCATCACCAAGTACTCAAAATGGCCTTCGGGCGTATTAAATGCTGTTTTCCATTCGTCCCCCTGCTTGATACGCACAAGGTTATACGCACCACGAAGATCTATCTTGGTGAACCAACTGGATCCCTTAATCCGAGCAAACAGATCAGACAATAATGGCAAAGGATACTGAAATTTGACCGTGATTTTATTTAGAAGACGATAATCTATACAAGGTCTCAGAGAACCATCCTTCTTGGCCACAAAAAAGAATCCTGCACCAAGAGGGGAGGAGGATGGGCGAATATGTCCCTTCGCCAAAGACTCCTTTATATAACTCCGCATCGCGGCATGTTCTGGTATAGACAAATTAAAAAGTCGTCCCTTAGGGAACTTACTGCCAGGAATCAAATTTATAGCACAATCACAATCCCTATGAGGAGGCAGGGCACCGGATCTGGGCTCATCAAATACATCCTGGTAGTCCGACAAAAACTCAGGGACCTCAGAAGGAGTGGAAGAAGCAATTGACACCAAAGGGACATCTGTTGTGATTTTGCTTTTTGCTCCCTCTAGTGGTCATTAGTGATTTGACTCTGGAGCGTCTGTCTTTTCCTATATCCTCACCTGGGCCGTTAGTTCAGGGGCGTTGCTATATAAGCTCCCTGGACCTTCAGTTCAATGCCTGGCATCGTTGAAATCAGAGCTAATCTGTTGTGCTCTTGTCCTCTGATCCTGGTTCCTGTTTTTCAAGCTAAGTCTGCTTCTTTGCTTTTTGCTTTTGTTTTGTTTGGTATTTTTGTCCAGCTTGTTCCTATCTGTATCCTGACCTTTGCTGGAAGCTCTAGGGGGCTGGTGTTCTCCCCCCGGACCGTTAGACGGTTCGGGGGTTCTTGAATCTCCAGCGTGGATTTTTATAGGGGTTTTGTTGACCAGATAAGTTATCTTGCTATATTCTGCTATTAGTAAGCTGGCCTCTCTTTGCTGAACCTGGTTCATTTCTGTGTTTGTCATTTCCTCTTACCTCACCGTTATTATTTGTGGGGGGCTTGTATCTTGCTTTGGGGTCCCTTTCTCTGGAGGCAAGAGAGGTCTTTGTTTTCTTCTCCTAGGGGTAGTTAGATTCTCCGGCTGGCGCGAGTCATCTAGCGATCACCGTAGGCATGATCCCCGGCTACTTCTAGTGTTGGCGTTAGGAGTAGCTATTTGGTCAACCCAGTTACCACAGCCCTATGAGCTGGATTTTTGTATCTTGCAGACTTACACGTTCCTCTGAGACCCTGTCCACTGGGGTCATAACAGACATCGCCATGAATCCCCTGACAACCCCAACTTGACACAGACATAGCTTTCCAATCCAGAACTGGATTATGGGCCTGCAGCCATGGCAGACCCAAAACTACAACATCATGCAAATTATGCAGCACAAGAAAGCGAATCACCTCCTGATGTACAGGAGTCATGCACATGGTCACTTGAGTCCAATACTGAGGCTTATTCTCAGCCAATGGCGTAGCATCTATTCCCCTCAGTGGAATAGGAAATTCCAAAGGCTCCAGAACAAAACCACAGCGCTTGGCAAACAACAAATCCATAAGATTCAGGGCAGCACCTGAATCCACAAAAGCCATAACCGAGTAGGATGACAAAGAACAGATTAAAGTAACAGACAAAATGAACTTAGGCTGTATAGTACCAATGGTGACAGGTTTAGCGATTTTTTTTAAGCGCTTAGAGCATGCTGAGATAACATGAGTAGAATCACCACAGTAAAAGCACAACCCATTTTGATGTCTATGACTTTGTCGCTCAATTCTAGTCAGAATTCTGTCACATTGCATTGACTCAGGTCTCTGTTCAGAGAACACCGCCAGAGGATGCGCAGATTTGCGCTCCCGCAAACGCCGATCAATCTGAATGGCCAAAGCCATTGAATCACTCAGACTTGCAGGCGTGGGGAACCCCACCATAACATTCTTAATGGCTTCAGAAAGACCCTCTCTGAAATTTGCAGCCAGGGCACACTCATTCCACTGAGTAAGCACTGACCATTTCCGAAATTTTTGACAGTACACCTCAGCTTCATCCTGACCTTGAGAGATAGCCAGCAAAGCCTTTTCTGCCTGGTTCTCAAGATTAGGTTCCTCATAAAGCAGTCCAAGCGCCAGAAAAAACGCATCCACATTCAGCAATGCAGGATCTCCTGGCGCCAGAGAGAAAGCCCAATCTTGAGGGTCGCCGCGTAACAAGGAGATAACAATTTTAACTTGCTGAGCGGAATCACCAGAGGAACGAGGTCTCAAAGATAGAAACAATTTACAATTATTCCTAAAATTCAGAAACCTAGATCTATCTCCAGAAAACAACTCAGGAATAGGTATCTTTGGCTCAGACATAGGGCTATGAACAACAAAATCCTGAATATTTTGCACCTTTGCAGCAAGATGATCCACACTAGAAGTCAGACTCTGAATATCCATGTCTGCAGCTGAGCTCAAAACCACCCAGAGATTAAGGGGATGAGAGAAGCTAGACAGACTGCAGCAAAGGAGGAAAAAAATAAATAAATTGTACTCAGGACTTCTTTTATCCCACTTCATGCGATGCTTTAAACACTTTTTAGGGCCTGCTGTACTGTTATGATCCCAGTGGCTGGGGATCACAGGAAATACTAGCTAAGTAACTAAACATAGACACGAGCTCTAGGGAGGTGGTAACTGGACTGACCGCAAAACCTGATCCTATCCAAACACACTAAAGGTAGCCGGTGAACGTGCCTAAAATCCTGGACGTCTCGACGCAGCCTGAGAAACTGACTACCCCTAAAGAGAAAGCAAGACCTCACTTGCCTCAAGAGAAATAACCCCAAAGATATAGGAAGCCCCCAACAAATAATAACGGTGAGGTAAGGAGAAAAGACACACGTAGGAATGAAAACAGATTCAGCAAATGAGGCCTGCTAATACTAGATAGCAGAAAACAGATAGCGAACTGTGCGGTCAGTAAAAAACCCTACCAAAATATCCACGCTGAGAATTCAAGAACCCCCACACCAACTAACGGTGTGGGGGGAGAAACAGCCCCCCAGAGCTACCAGCAAGCTGGGAAATCACATATTAGCAAGCTGGACAAGAAACATATAGAACACTGATGATCAAAAAATGAACAAAACGGAAACTTAGCTTCTCTTGAAGAGACTGGGAGCAAGGTAGTCAGAAGGAATCAGGATAGCACTGAATACATTGACAGCAGGCATAGACTGAGAGTCCAAGTGAGCTTAAATAGAAAACCAGCCCACAGATAACGAGACAGCTGATGCCAGTCACAAACCTGCAGAAAGACAGCACTCACACAGTACCACTTGTGACCACAAGAGGGAGCCCAGAAATAGAGTTCACAACAGTGGCCCTGCGCTTAGTAACCCGATGTTTACCCTGGTTACAAACGAACGCATCGTTGGATCGTTGTCACACACACCGATCCAACGATGACAGCGGGAGATCCAGCGACGAAAGAAAGTTCCAAACGATCTGCTACGACGTACGATTCTCAGCAGGGTCCCTGATCGCTGCTGCGTGTCAGACACAGCGATATCGTATGGATATCGCTGGAACGTCACGGATCGTACCATCGTAGCGACAAACTCGTAGCGACTACTGCAACTCTCTTCTGATCGGTCTCCCCCTTACCAAACTTTCTCCTCTCCAATCCATCTTGAATGCGGCAGCCAGGGTCATATTTCTGTCCAGCCGCTTCACCGATGCCTCCATCTTGTGCCAGTCATTACACTGGCTACCCATTCGCTACAGGGTCCAGTATAAACTCATCGCTCTCACCCACAAAGCTCTCCACAGTTCTGCACAGCCTTATATCTCCTCTCTCTTCTCTGTCTATCGCCCTACACGTGCCCTCCGTTCTACAAATGACCTAAGACTAGCATCCCCTGTAATCTGAACCTCGCACCTCCATCTCCAAGACTTCTCTTGTGCTGCGCCAGCTCTCTGGAATGCACTTCCCCAGACGATCAGACTGATACCTAGCCCCGACCTATTCAAGCACGCTTTGAAAACCCATCTCTTCAAACAAGCCTACCACATCAACTACTCAGTAAACAAACTTTGCCCTGTTCCCTCCTTCCAAATATTATTCTGAATCTGCACCCTACTATTCATCTGTCTCCACACCCGCTATGCACACGATAACTGCACTTGATACTTGACTATTGCACTTAAACACACGGGCTGATGACCGGATCATGCAGCTTTATATGAAAATCCCTATTTATCATAATTGCCAGACCTGAAATAACAAGCACTTTTCACCTATTGTGTCCCCCCATTTCCTTGTAAATTGTAAGCTTGTGAGCAGTGACCTCACTCCTAATGTCACTGTTTAAATTGTCTTAACTTGTATTGAATTTATTGTCTGTACATGTCCCCACGTAATTGTAAAGTGCTGCGGAATATGTTGGTGCTATATAAATAAAAATTATTATTATTATTTACATGTGGTTGGCAAATCTGAGTCAAATCGCATACTTCTTTCACTTTCAGAAAGTGTCCAGTCCTTCTTTCTGTTACACCATTTTGTTCAGGGTGGTATATCACAGTGGTCTGAAACACGATTCGATTTTTTCTTAAAACACTTTATGTCTCATTACTTGTATAGTCAGTTCCATTATCTGCATGCTGAATTTTTGTCATTCTCCTAAATTTGCTATATACTTCAGCAAGATATATTTCAATTTTCTCTGGAACTTCATCTTTGATTTGAAGCAGATAGACAACTGCATATCTTGAATAATCAATTATAAATGTGGAAAAATATATTTTCTCTCTAGCAGTTTGTGTACTCATTGGACCACAAACATCTGAGTGTATTAAGTCCAGAAGCTGTTTTGATTTCGTAGTACTATTCTCAGAAAAGTATTTTTCTGACATTGTCCGATTACACAAATCGACAGTAATACCATCAGCAAGTTGATTTTGAACTCATTTTCTTACTGCTTCTGGGTCTCTATGTGCAAGACGCCTGTGCCATACATGGATACAATTCTTGTACTGTTCATGTTTAGCAGTGTACAGATTTTCTTAGCATTTTAGCTGGTACAACTCGTCTTTGATTTTTCCTTTTGCTTGTGTGTGACCTTCTTTAGTGATAATACAGCTGTCATCTTTAAATGTAACTTAATTTCCTTGCCTTGCGAGTTTCTTCACAGATAACAGATTGCTTTAAAAAATAGGGACATAGATGACGTCCTTTACTGGGATCTTTCTGTTTTGTGTTAAAGGCGTTTCCACTAATTAGTTCACTTCTTGAACTAAATGTTTGTCCCAGATAAAATAAAAAAAAAACTATATTTACTTCCTGTGCTGGCGCCATTCCAGCGATGTCAGCACTAGCGCTCTCGGAGCTCTTGAGCAGAGTTTTGACTTGTTGTGTCAGGCACCCAATCAGCGCTGAAGTCAGTGTCTTTGTGATGAAAATACGCTGCATCCAACGCGCTGCTACTTCCGGATCATGGGCACATAGCCTAAAACTGATAAAGGAACATTCAAATAGCGCAGAACTGGGCAAAGTGTGGACCGAGACAGTGTAGGAGCAGGAAAACAGTGGCCCACGGGCCGCACCGAACTCTCACAGGCCCGTCCGCTTGCTGTCTCTATCTGTGCTGATTTCATTGGTGGAGGAGGGGCCTCCGACCACTTCCACCACCAATCAGCATGTGAAACAGCTGACGTGATGACGTCAGTTCCTCGCGTCACCTGTGTACTGCGGAGAGTCAGCGCACCGGAGACAGAAGCAGAGCTCCAGTGGAAAGGGACCAAGGTGAGTATGTATTCTTTTTTTTCATGTGTATGGGATATTTGGCTGGACATGCAGAGGTTATTGGGGCCTCATTCTGGACATGGGGAGGCTATGGGGGCATCATCCTAAACATGGAGAGGCTATGTGGACCTCATGCTCGACATGAACAGGCTATGGAGGTCTGATGCTGGACATGGGAAGGCTGTGTGGGGCACATGCTGTGTATAGGTAGGCTGTGTGGAGCTGTGTACAGGTAGGCTGTGTGGAGCTCATACAATATATAGGGAGGCTGTGTAGGGCTCATGCAGTATATAGTGAGGCTGGGTGGGGCTCATTCAGTATATAAGAAGGCTTTGTGATGTGTAAGCAGTATATAAGGAGGCAGTGTGGGGGCTCATGCAGTATATAGGAAGGCTGTGTGGAGCTTATGCTGTATATGGGGAGGCTGTGTGGGGCTCATGCAGTATATAGCAAGGCTGGGTGGGGCTCATGCAGTATATAGGGAGGCTGTGTGGAGCTAATGCTGTATATGGAGAGGCTGTCTGGGGCTTATGCTGTATGTGGTGAGGCTGTGTGGCACTGATGTATGTGGAGAGGCTGTATGGGGGTCATGCTATATATAGGGAGGCTGTGTAGGGCTTATGCTGTATATGGGGAGGCTGCCTGGGGCTTATGCTGTATGTCGGGAGGCTGTGTAGCGGTGTAGCGCTGATGTTTGTATATAGAGGGGCTGTGTGGCGCTCATGGTGTATATAACCATTCTGCTGCCTCACCAACCACCCAAGCAGCCGCCTCACCAACCACCCGAGCTGCCGCGTCGCCACGCCAGAGCTGCCGCCTCACCGCCACCAGTGCTGCAGCACACTGAACTCCTGTCTATTCCCCATTATCCCAAAGAATGTAAGTCCGCAAGGACAGGGTCCTCTCCCCTCTGTACCAGTCTGTCACTGTAAATTTGTTTACTGTTAACGATATCTATAACCCTGTATGTAACCCTTTTCACATGTACAGCACCATGGAATTAATGGTGCTATATAAATAAATAATAATAATAATAAATATAGGGAGGCTGTGTGGGACTTATGCTGTATATAGGGAGGCTGTGTGGGACTTATGCTGTATATAGGGAGGCTGTGTGGGGATCATCCTGTATATAGGGAGGCTGTGTAGGGGCTCATATATACGATATATAGAAGGGGCTATATTTGGGTTCAAACGATATATAAGGGGATGTCAGCAGACTTAATTCTGCTCAATATTAAGTGATACAATTAATATTAATATAATTATCAATAGCATTATAATTATAATTCATATATTGCTATTAATATTGAGCAGAATTTATTTCCGCCTATTGGTATGGCCCTTCACAACAGTGACGGTCTCTTATGTGCCCCTCAGGAAAATTAATTGCCCAACCCTGAAATAGAGCGATCCTGGTGGAGAATACGACCTGGCAACCATCTTCACTGTCCACCAGCGACACGATTGCAAGGTGGCAATGGATTTCCATGGCAGTTAGGGACCTATAGTCGGCCCTTGTCACGGTCATCTCAGTACACCAAAGGCTGAACTTCATATGGAATTGTTATTTGTATGTGTTATTGCAGTGCATAGTATAAGCAATCAAACAATCGCAGGTTTCACTCTCGAAGGAGGACTAAAAAATAAAGTGAAAAGTCTAAAAAAGATTCTTAAATATATATAAAAAAACCCGAAATTTTTGAATCAACCTTCTTTTCTACAATCAGAAAATAAAGAAAATATAATAAATAAGGATATCTTGTATCACTGAGTCCATAAAGGTCCAATCTATCAAAATAAGAAGCTATTTAACCCATAAACTAGATACCATAAGGAAAAAAAATATGGAAACGCCAGAACTGCAGTCTTTTTGGTTACCATTAGTGATGAGCGAGTATACTCGTTGCTCGGGTTTTCCTGAGCACGCTCGGGTGGTCTCCGAGTATTTGTGACTGCTCGGAGATTTAGTTTTCCTTGCCGCAGCTGCATGATTTGCGGCTACTAGACAGCTTGATTACATGTGGGGATTCGCTAGCAACCAGGCAACTCCCACATGTACTCAGGCTGGTTAGTAGCTGTAAATCATGCAGCTGCATGAACAAAAACGAAATCTCCGAGCAGTCACAAATACTCGGAGACCACCCGAGCAACGAGTATACTCGCTCATCACTAGTTATCATATCTCCTCCAAAAAGCGTAAAGCGGTGTATCCCAAAATGGTATTGATAAGAACTTTAGTTTGACACATAAAAAAACATGTCCACAGGCGCATGGAAAGAAAAATATACTAATTATAGGTCTAATAAAATGGCAACACAAAATGATTTTTTTTTACAAAAGTTCAAACTTTTTCAGACTACTGAAGTTATACAAAAGTATATATACTTTTAGAATTGCAATTATAGAACTGGACTTGAAAAATCATGTTGTCAAGTAATTTTTATCCCATAATCAAAGCCATAGAAAGTTACACCAAAGTCCCCCCCCCCCAAAAAAAAAAAAAAAAAAAAGAATGAAGAATTGTGTTTTTTTCCTCATTTCACATCACTTGGATTTTTTTTCCCATTAAGAAAACAAAAAAAAGTGTGGCTCTTGGAAGAGGAGCGTGGAAACAACTAAAGTGCAAAAAAGGAAAATTGGATAGAAAATGGAAAATCATTAGGGTTAATAGAGGACCTGTTAGCTTTTTGGACATGTTAACTGTAGTAATTGTATTTCCTATCATATAACTGCTCTGTAGCATCTGGCTTAAAACTTTGCTTTGTGCGGTTCCTCTCTTACTCCAAATAGAATTTATGAATACATTGAAAACTGGCTGTTGCCATTTGGGGGGGTCCTTCTTCCTCCTTCCAATCATCGCTGGCATTATCAGAGTGATAGTACAGTGACACGCCCCTTTGACATGGAGGGATAACAGAGGAACCACACAACTATTGTTGTAAGAAGAGGTGCTCCACTTTAACCCCTTCCCACCATATGACATACAGTTACTTCATATATCGAGTCCTTGAATTTGATGCGGGCTCGCACGCAAAGCCCACATCTTTCCCAGCAGATGATGGCTGAATTATTCAGTCATCATCTGCCTCTAACAGCCATAGGTCTGGTGCGTTTTTCTAATCTTGCGAGTACACGGAGTTTTATGTGTGAACGTTTCCCATAAATTTGCATTAGATGCGGAAAATCCTCAGGTAAAAAAACACACATGCATTAGCCTGTTAAATGCCGCTGTCCATCTCTGACAGTGCGATTTAATGTATTTAAGCAAGGGGTGCATTATTCCACGTGCTCATCAGCGCACTGCTGACGTTATCACGGTGCGCTGATGGGTTGCCATGACAGCCGAGGGTCTGCTGAAGAACTCTATGCTTGTCATGTCAGTTCACCTATGAAAGCCAGCAACTGTGATTTCAGCTTTACATAGTAGTGCTGGTGCACTGCTGTATACAGCACAAGTGATCAGATGATCGTACTTACCAACCTTGGACGTATGGATCCGTCAAGGTGGTTTTGCACACACAGGAGCTGTGTGCGTATGACCACTGCCGGGTGATCAGCTGATACCCGGTACTCACTGTACCCAAACATAAATATTTTTATGGGGAATAAAAAGGAAAAAATTACATGTTTGTGCTGCAGTGTCCGGAACGACCACCCTATCAATATGTCACACTAGTTAACCCTTTCAGTCAACACCATAAAAAAATTAGGCAAAAAAGATGCTTTATCATGAACAAAAATTGGAAGGAATTGCGTTAAAAAAGACGAATGTAAGAAAATATGAGATTGCTGAAAACGTCATCTTGTGCAGAATAATAAAAAAGTTATAGCTCTCAGGATAAAGTGATGCAATTTTTTTTCTATAATACTTTTTATTGCGTAAAAGCATCAAAACATAAAAACTATATAAATGTGGTTTCTCTGTTATGGTACAGACCCGAAGATTAAAGCTGCCTTGTCAATTTTACCACACAAGAAACGGCATAACAAAAATGCCAAAATACAAATTCTTGAATTGTTGGTTTTTGTTCATTCTGCCTCCCAAAAATCGGAATAGAAAGTGTTAACAAAATGTAATTTGCCCAAAAATTATACCAATAAAAACGTCAACTTGTCCTGCAAAAATTAAACCCTCACATGACTCTGTTGGCAGAAATATGTAAAAATGAAATGCCAATGGAAAATGGCGATGCAAAAACTTGCAAAAAACAGTATCTTTTAGTGTGTGACAGCAGCCAAACATAAAGACCCGATATAAATCTGGTATTGCTGTAATAGCACCAACCCGAAGAGTAAAGTCGTATAATCATTTATACCACACAAGGAATGGAATAAAAAATAAATAAAACCAATTATTCACCTGTTGATTTGTTCATTCTGCCTTCCAAAGATTGTAGTAAGGCTCAGCTCACATTTATCCTGCACTCTACACTGAGCGCTTACACCGGGGTTTCCGTGTAAATCTCTGAAATACATGATTGAGATGGAACACCTGGCAAAAGATTTCCTATAACGAGGCAGATGGAGGCACTATAGACAATGTCTGACTTGTGATCTGGCTGTGTCTGCCTTTATAGGACTGCATAACAGTGCCGTCGGCCACGTTTTGTGCACTTCTGAAAAGAAGGACACCGCTGAACAGAGGCCAGAAGGAGTCCAGAGTAACTCTGCTGCCTCATTATAGTGAATGGATACTTTAGGGGTTTCATCTGAATCACAGCGATTTGTATGGAAACCCCGATGTAAGTGCTCAGTGTAGAGCACCAGATAAATGTGATCCCAAATGTTATGTAAAATGTTCCTAACAAAAGCTTCAAGGGCACAAGTTGCGTTTTTTTCCACGCTTTTTTTGCGGTGAAAACGCTTACAAAACGCTTCCCATTATTATTATTATTATTGTCATGCCCATGCCGTGGAAGAAAACGCAGCATGTTCATTAATTTTGTGGAATTTCGGCAGATTTGCTGCTATATTATTGTATTGGGACGCTCCGGAAAAAAACGAGAGTGGATTTCCTGTGAAAGGAGTCCGGTTTTTATCAGGAAAATTCTGCAAACATTCTGCAACATGGGCACATAGCCTCAGTGTTTAGTATTATTTATCCCTGGTGCTCCCTTGGGTAGTTTTTTTTTTAAATGCGCCATATGGTTTTACAGATATGGGCCTCATTAGTTAGTGCTATTTTTTATGTTTTTTACTATGAGGGCCTGACTCACCGGGTAATAATAATAGAGAGCAGCCTGAAGATAGGTCCCAGAGGATCATATTAGGCTTTTTACATAGTCACCAAACAAATAATTCGGTTTTCTGTGTAATGCAGGACGTGTAGGGAAAAAATATGCTCTGTGTAACAGTTCTTCTATTATCCCAAAATTCCATAGCAGAGTCTGTTTCCCTGACAACCGGATAACATCATCATTTACCCTTTGATGCTTCAATTTAAATATATAAACATAGAATAAAAACATAACGCATAGGCCAAGTGCAGTAGATAAATGGATAGTAATTAGTAACACATGCAGAAAACATAATGTACCTAGCTAACTTTTTTAAATAAAAAAACAAACGTAAAAGCCATCCCAGTGGGGACGGTCCCTAAATCACCTGTTATGTCCAGCAGGCCTGCACACAGACGGGGCAGAGACGAGACCTGTGCCCGGCTGTGCGGTGGCTGCAAAGTGCAGGAAAGGAGACACGGAAATCTAGTGTAATGTCACACCCTCACTCATGAATCAATGCTCTCCGGCCAATCTGTGAATGCCCAGAAAAAAACATTTAAGTTACGAACATTTTTACCTTCATGCTGAAGTCAGAGCTTTGCTGGAGCCGAATGCAACGAAAGTGAAAGTGAAAGTGAAAGTTCCTCCGTCTCCGTCCGAACTTTGTTCTGCTCAGTTGTGCACGGATATGAGAACATCACAACATATAGCTAAGTCACAGTCCTTGTCTGGTTAATTTATTTGGTTATTTTACATTTGCTGATTCATTGTGCAAACGTGTGTGTGTGTGTGGGGGGATTCTAAGTTTAGAGTGAGTTTACATAGTGCAGATTCTTGGCAGAAATTCATTTAATAGATTTACAGGGGCTCTTTCCTCAGCCAGGAGCATGGAATTGTTATAAATGTCATTCAGAAGTTTGATTTCTGCCACATGCATTTATGTATCAGAAATCTGCCATGTGAGTACATAACCTTGAGTTTTTTACTTGTGAGTTATTAATGAAGGGGGGCAGAGGTGTAGCTAGGAATTTGGCACTCGGGGCAAGAATTATTATGTTTGGCTCCCCCCTCTCTCACACAAGCACTTATGCAATTTAAATAATCTTTATTTTTATATAGCACTAACATATTACACAGCAATTTACACACATTATTATCTCTGTCCCCGTTGGGGCTCACAATCTAGATTCCCCATCAGTATGTCTTTGGAATGTGGGAGGAAACCAGAGAACCCTGAGGAAACCCACACAAATACAGGGTGGACATACAAACTCTTTGCAGATGTTGTCCTTTGTGGGATTTGAACCCAGGACCCCAGCGTTGTAAGGCTGCAGAGCTAACCACTGAGCCACCATACTGCCCTTGCTGCAATTTGCACACTTAGTCACGGGCCGACAAGCTGCTCTTTCTAATTCCCTCAATGTTCAGTGAAAAACTGAGAGAAGCAAGAAGAAAAGCTTGTTATCAGATGACCGTAAGATTGAAAATCGCACGAGTAAAATAGCCATGTGATAACTGCTGGAACAAGCAAGCAGAACTGAATCTTGACAGTGAGTATGAGGCTGCCGTCACACTAGCAGTATTTGGTCAGTATTTTACCTCAGTATTTGTAAGCCAAAACCAGGAGTGGAACAATTAGAGGAAAAGTATAATAGAAACATATGCACCACTTCTGCATTTATCACCCACTCCTGGTTTTGGCTTACAAACGCTGAGGTAAAATACTGACCAAATACTGCTAGTGTGACGGCAGCTGAAATATGTTACATTCTGTTAAGATTGGCTACAGGGTTTTATTTTATAATTAAAGGGCTCGTCCAAGTGTGAGATGAAAGTCTGCATTGTTTATTCCGCAGCATGTCAATTCTTTGTGCGGATTCCGCAGCGGTTTACACCTGCTCCATAGTAGGAATCTGCAGGTGGAATCCGCACAAAAACCGCGTAAATCGCACATCCAAGCTCTTTCCACCTCCTGTCGCCTCCAGTTCAAAAATATCTCCGGAACCCGTCCTTTCCTCAGCCATCAATCTACTAAAATTCTTGTGCATGCCCTCATCATCTACCGCCTTGACTACTGCAACATCCTTTCCTGTGGCCTCCCTGGTAACACCCTTGCACCTCTCCAGTCCATCCTTAACTCTGCTGCCTGACTAATCCATCTCTCTCCTCGCTACTCCTCCGCTTCCCCCCTCTGCAAATCTCTTCACTGGCTCCCATTCCCTCAGCGTATCCAGTTCATATTACTAAGGCTACGTTCACATTTGCGGTCAGGGCCGCAGCGTCGGGCGCCGCAGCGGCGCCGCATGCGTCATGCGCCCCTATACTTAACATGGGGGCGCATGGACATGCGTTGTGCTGCGTTTTGCGCCGCATGGCCGCAAGCGTTGGACGCAAGAAACGCTTCAAGTTGCATTTTTTTTGCGTCCAACTTGCGGGCAAAAACGACGCATGCGGCGCAAAACGCAGCGTTTTAGCGTGCGTTTTGCCGCGTTTTTGTTTGCGTTGTGCGCTGCGGCGCCGACGCTGCGGCGCACAACGCAAATGTGAACGTAGCCTAATACTGACCTACAAAGCCATCCATAACCTGTCTCCTCCATATATCTCTGAACTAATCTCCCGATATCTTCCCTCACGTAATCTCCGGTCCTCCCAAGACCTCCTTCTCTCCTCCACACTTATTCGCTCCTCATCCAACCGCCTCTAAGACGTCTCCCGAATATCCCCCATCCTCTGGAACTCTCTGCCCCAACACGTCCGACTATCAACCACATTCGGATCCTTCAGACGGAACCTGAAAACCCACCTCTTCAGTAAAGCCTGCAGCCTGCACTGACCCGCGCCTCCTCACCACTACCGAAGCTACTGCCTCACCAACACCGGAGCTCCTGCAACCCTCAACCTATTGTTCCATCCCCACCATCCTGTAGAATGTAAGACCGCAAGGGCAGGGTCCTCGCCCCTCTGTATCAGTCTGTAATTGATAGTTTGCTTACTGTAAGCGATATCTGTAATTTGTATGTAACCCCTTCTCATGTACAGCACCATGGAATCAACTAGCACTAAATAAGCACTAAATAATAATAATGATAATATACCAAAATCAGTGCGGAAAAATCCCATACCTTTCCGCAACGTGTGCACATACCCTAACAGCTGCAGTTCGCCCTGTCAGAATTCAGAAGTCTGCAGTCACATAGAATGGCTGCAGACTCATCACAAACTTGGACAACCTCTTTAATTCTCCAAACATAAATAAAAATATGAGAATTAGTATCGCAAAAAAAATTTAAATCCAAGTACCTGATAGATGACGTTGTCTCTGGAGTTGTTCTCATTCTTTTCTTCTTCATCTTGCCCAGGCGACAAGATGACTTTTCTCATCCACAGCCAGTTTCTGCAAACTTCCATCTTCTCCAGTCTTCTGCAGCAAATTCCCACACAATGCCCTTAACCCCTTCACCCCAAAGCCTGTTTTCACCTAAGTGACACGGCCAATTTTTACAATTCTGACCACTGTCACTTTATGAGGTCATAACTCTGAAACGCTTCAACGGATCCTGGTGATTCTGAGATTGTTTTCTCGTGACATATTGTACTTTATGATAGTGGTAAAACTTCTTCGATATGACTTGCATTTATTTGTGAAAAAAACAGAAATTTGTCACTTGAAGTGACTTTGAGGGGTCTATATGACAGAAAATGCCCAAAAGTGACACCATTCTAAAAACTGCACCCCTCAAGGTACTCAAAACCACATTCAAAAAGTTTATTAACCCTTCAGGTGCTTCACAGGAATTTTTGGAATGTTTAAAAAAAATTGAACATTTAACTTTTTTTTCACAAAATTTTTATTTCAGATCCAATTTGTTTTATTTTACCAAGGGTAACAGGAGAAATTGGACCAAAAACGTTGTTGTTGTACAATTTGTCCTGAGTACGCCGATACCCCACATGTTGTGGTAAACCATTGATTGGGCACATGGCAGAGCTCGGAAGGGAAGGAGCGCCATTTGACTTTTCAATGCAAAATTGGCTGGAATTGAGATCGGAACCCATGTCGTGTTTGGAGAGCCACTGTCGTGCCTAAACAGTGGAAACCCCCACAAGTGACACCATTTTGGAAAGTAGACCCTCTATGGAACTAATCTAGATGTGTGGTGAGCACTTTGAACCTCCAAGTGCTTCACAGAAGTTTATAATGTAGAGCTGTAAAAAAAATTAATATAAATTTTCACCAAAAATGATCTTTTTGCCCCAAATTTTTTATTTTCCCAAGGGTAGCAGGATAAATTGGACCCCAAAAGTTGTTGTGCAATTTGTCCTGAGTACGCTGATACTTCATATATGGGGATAAACCACTGTTTGGGCGCATGGCAGAGCTCGGAAGGGAAGGAGCGCCATTTGACTTTTCAATGCAAAATTGGCTGGAATTGAGATCGGAACCCATGTCGTGTTTGGAGAGCCACTGACGTGCCTAAACAGTGGAAACCCCCACCAGTGACACCATTTTGGAAAGTAGACCCTCTAAGGAACTAATCTACATGTGTGGTGAGCACTTTGAACCTCCAAGTGCTTCACAGAAGTTTATAATGTAGAGCCGTAAAAAAAATTAATATAAATTTTCACAAAAAATGATCTTTTTGCCCCAAATTTTTTATTTTCCCAAGGGTAGCAGGATAAATTGGACCCCAAAAGTTGTTGTGCAATTTGTCCTGAGTACTCTGATACTTCATATATGGGGATAAACCACTGTTTGGGCGCATGGCAGAGCTCGGAAGGGAAGGAGCGCCATTTGACTTTTCAATGCAAAATTGGCTGGAATTGAGATCGGAACCCATGTCGTGTTTGGAGAGCCACTGACGTGCCTAAACAGTGGAAACCCCCACCAGTGACACCATTTTGGAAAGTAGACCCTCTAAGGAACTAATCTAGATGTGTGGTGAGCACTTTGAACCTCCAAGTGCTTCACAGAAGTTTATAATGTAGAGCCGTTAAAAAAAAAATATTAATTTTCACAAAAAATGATCTTTTTGCCCCAAATTTTTTATTTTCCCAAGGGTAGCAGGATAAATTGGACCCCAAAAGTTGTTGTGCAATTTGTCCTGAGTACTCTGATACTTCATATATGGGGATAAACCACTGTTTGGGCGCATGGCAGAGCTCGGAAGGGAAGGAGCGCCATTTGACTTTTCAATGCAAAATTGGCTGGAATTGAGATCGGAACCCATGTCGTGTTTGGAGAGCCCCTGACGTGCCTAAACAGTGGAAACCCCCACAAGTGACACCATTTTGGAAAGAAGACCCCCTAAGGAACTTATCTAGATGTGTGGTGAGCACTTTTAACCCCCAGTTGTTTCACTAAAGTTTAGAATGTAGCGCTGTGAAAATTAAAAAATCATTTTTTCTTTCCACAAAATGATGTTTTAGCCCGCAATTTTTTTTTCCCCAAGGGTAACAGGAGAAATTGGACCACAAAAGTTATTGTCCAATTTGTCCTGAGTACGCTGATACCCCATACATTGGGGGGAACCACTGTTTGGGCGCACGGCAGAGCTCGGAAGGGAAGGAGCGCCGTTTGAAATGCAGACTTAGATGGATTGGTCTGCAGGTGTCATGTTGCATTTGCAGAGCCCCTGATGTACCTAAACAGTAGAAACCCCCCACAAGTGACCCCATATTGGAAACTAGACCCCCCACGGAACTTATCTAGATGTGTTGTGAGAACTTTGAACCAACAAGTGTTTCACTACAGTTTATCACGCAGAGCCGTGAAAATAAAAAATATTTTTTTTCCACGAAAATTATATTTTAGCCCCCACGTTTTTATTTTCCCAAGGGTAACAGGAGAAATTGGACAACAAAAGTTGTTGTCCAATTTTTCCTGAGTACGCTGATGCCCCATATATGGGGGGGAACCACTATTTGTGCGCACGGCAGAGCTCGGAAGGGAAGGAGCGCCGTTTGAAATGCAGACTTAGATGGATTGGTCTGCAGGTGTCATGTTGCATTTGCAGAGCCCCTGATGTACCTAAACAGTAGAAACCCCCCACAAGTGACCCCATATTGGAAACTAGACCCCCCACGGAACTTATCTAGATGTGTTGTGAGAACTTTGAACCCCCAAGTGCTTCACTACAGTTTATAACGCAGAGCCGCGAAAATAAAAAATATATTTTTTTCCACAAAAATTATATTTTAGCCCCCATGTTTTTATTTTCCCAAGGGTAAGGCTGGTTTCTCACTTGCGTTTTTATCTGCATGCGTTTTTTTAAAAAACGCATGTGTGAAAAAACGCATGTAAACGCGGTAAAACGCATGCGTTTTATAGACGCATGCGTTTTTATAGAAAAACACAAGAAAACAAGAAAAAAACAAATAACCCTACCCCTAACCCTACCCCTAACCCTAACCCTACCCCTACCCCTAACCTGAAATACGTGGCACTGAAATACGTGGCACTGAAATACGTTTATATACGTATATACGTATATAAGTGCCACGATATTTCAGTGGCCATGTATATAAGTGCCACGTATATAAGTGCCACGTATATAAGTGCCACGTATTTCACGTAAATGCCACGATATTTCAGTGCCACGTATTTCACTGAAATATCGTGGCACTTAAATACGTGGCACTGAAATACGTGGCACTGAAATATCGTGGCACTGAAAGACGTGGCACTGAAATACGTGCCACTGAAATATTGTGGCACTGAAATACGTGGCACTGAAATACATGGCACTGAAATACGTGGCACTATGACTGTCAGAAAATGTTCATTAAACGGTTAGGGGTGAGTTTAGGGGTAGGGTTAGGGTTAGGGTTTGGATCCCTTTATCATCTTGATGGTGGTGAGTGACTTTTCAGTGTGTGTTCTGTTTTTTTTTCTATAAAAACGCATGCGTTTTTAACGCAAACAAACGCGTTGAGATCGGACACCATGTCGCGTTTGGAGAGCCCCTGATGTGCCTAAACAGTGAAAACTCCCCAATTCTAACTGAAACCCTAACCCCCAACCCTAACCCCAGCCCTAACCCTAGCCCTAACCCCAACCCTAACCCTAGCCCTAACCCTAGTCCTAATCCTAGTGCTACTTTCACACTAGCGTTTTTTTGCATACGTCGCAATGCGTCGTTTTGGCGAAAAAACGCATCCTGCAAAGTCATCTGCAGGATGCGTTTTTTCCCCATAGACTAACATTAGCGACGTATTGACACACGTCGCAAGCGTTGTGCGACGGTTGCGTCGTGTTGTGGCGGACCGCCGGCAGCAAAAAACGTTACATGTAACTTTTTTTGTGCCGACGGTCCACCATTTCCGACCGCGCATGCGCGGCTGGAACTCCGCTCCCATCTCCCCGCACCTCACAATAGGGCGTGGAAAAACAGCATCCGCTGCCCCCGTTGTGCGGCGCTTGCACAGTATGCGTCGGTATGTCGGGCCGACGCAGCGCGACGGCCCCGTACCGACGCTAGTGTGAAAGTAGCCTAACGGGAAAATGGAAATAAATATATTTTTTTAAATTTTATTATTTTTCCCTAACTAAGGGGGTGATGAAGGGGGATTTGATTTACTTTTATAGCGTTTTTTGGGCGGATTTTTATGGTTGGCAGCCATCACACACTAAAAGACGCTTTTTATTGCAAAAAATAGTTTTTGCATCACCACATTTTGAGAGCTATAATTTTTCCATATTTTGGTCCACAGAGTCATGTGAGATCTTGTTTTTTGCAGGACGAGTTGACGTTTTTATTGGTTCCATTTTCGGGTACATGACATTTTTTGATCGCTTTTTATTCTGATTTTTGGGAGGCGGAATGAACAAAAACCAGCAATTCCTGAAATTCTTTTAGGGGGGGCGTTTATACCGTTCCGCGTTTGGTAAAAAGGATAAAGCAGTTTTATTCTTCGGGTCAGTACGATTACAGCGATACCTCATTTATGTAATTTTTTTATGTTTTGGCGCTTTTACACAATAAAAACTATTTTATATAAAAAAATAATTATTTTTGCATCGCTTTATTCTGAGGACTATAACTTTTTTATTTTTCTGCTGATGATGCTGTATGGTGGCTTTTTTTTTGCGGGACAAGATGACGTTTTCAGCGGTACCATGGTTATTTATATCCGTCTTTTTGATCGCGTGTTATTCCACTTTTTGTTTGGCGGTATGAGAATAAAGCGTTGTTTTTTGCCTCGGTTTTTTTTTTTTTTTTTACGGTGTTCACTGAAGGGGTTAACTAGTGATATAGTTTTATAGGTGGGGTCGTTACGGACGCGGCGATACTAAATATGTGTACTTTTATTGTGTGATTTTTTTTTATTTAAATAAAGAAATGTATTTATGGGAATTTTTTTTTTTTTCTTTATTTAGGAATTTTTTTTTTTATTTTTTTTTACACATGTGGAAAATTTTTTTTTTTACTTTTTTACTTTGTCCCAGGGGGGACATCACAGATCGGTGATCTGACAGTGTGCACAGCACTCTGTCAGATCACCGATGTGACAGGCACATTGCAGAGGCTTGCCGGCGCCTGCTATGAGGAATTCTCAGCAGACGCCGGCAAGCAGGGTCATCTCATGACCCGGAAGGAGTCCCGCGGCCATCTTGGATCCGGGGACTCCTTCCAGGTCACCGGAGCAGCGCGATCTCATCGCGTTGCTCCGGTGGGAGAGCGCAGGGAGCCCCCGTCCCTGCGCGATCCCCCTCTATGCCGCTGTCACTATTGACAGCGGCATCAGAGGGGTTAAATGCCCGCGATCGGCGACAGCGCCGATCGTGGGCATTGCTGCGGGGTGTCAGCTGTCATATACAGCTGACACCCGCACCCGATCACCGTGGCGCTCAGCGCGAGACCGCGGTGATCGGGGCGCCGTACTAGTACTGCGGCTGGCACTAATGCAGTGCCGGCAGCGCAGTACTAGTACGGCGCATGTCGCGAAGGGGTTAAAATAGCAGTGTCATTATAATGCTTCGGAATAAAAATATTATTATTATTTATTATTATAGCGCCGTTTATTCCATGGTGCTTTACATGTAAAAGAGGTATACATAATAAAAATGAGTAGAGAAATCTTAAACCATACAAGTGACTGACTGGTACAGGAGGAGAGAGGACCCTGCCCACGAGAGCTCACAATCTACAAGGGATGAGTGAAGATGCAGTAGGTGAGGGTAGAGCTGGTCATGCAGCGGTTTGGTGGAACGAGGGTTACTGCAAGTTGTAGGCTTGTTGGAAGAGGTAGGGCTTCAGGTTCCTTTTGAAGGTTTCCATGGTAATTTAGAGTCTGCCCTACGCTGAGTTCCTGAATAATTAATTGTCCCTCATAATATTCCCTGCACTAAATATGACCCACACACTGTCCCTCTTATGGTACATGCTCTCAAAAATGCCCTTTCCTTTCCACTCTGGGCCCCCTCTTCTCACTATACTCTCACACTGTGTCACCACTTAGGGCCCAGTCTCTATACTATGCTCCCTCACCAAACTCCCCCTCCTTGGCTAACTATCCCTTACTGGCTGTGCCCTGACACCAGGCTCCAGGTTTTCGTGGGCCCCGGGCGAAACAGTCTCAGTGGGTCCCTTTAACCCATACCACGATTCATGATGCACAGATTCAGCAGAGAATTATAGGTATAGTTTATTACCAAAGATTTCACTTGCTTCTTAAATTACACGAGTAATATCTATTGTAAATACTACAATAGCTCAGAAACCGGTGAATCCTCGCAGTGCACAGTGCGTGCCCAGGTGGGATTCAAAAGTTTTCGTTTTAGACTGGAAAGTATAGTCCTCCATACAGTATAATGAGCCCCATATATTGCTCCACACTGAATAATAGGCACCATATAGCACTCCATAGAGAATGAGCCCCATATAATGCTCCATATAGAATGGGCACCATACATAAAAAATAAATAAATACTAACCTTTCTTTGTTCCCCGTTCTTTAAATTTCTCCTGCTCCACATATTGTGTCTGCACCCGTCCCTTCTATGTTCCCAAAACTTGTGTTCTAAACTCTTCCCTGGTAACACTAAATCTCCACACACAGTAAATATCCGCCACCACAGTAAATCCCAACACACACAGTATATCTCCCCTCCAAACAGAGTAAATCTCCCCCCACACAGTGAATATCCCTCACCACAGTAAATCTCCCCCACCGCAGTATATCTCTCTCCCATCACAGTATATCTGTACCCCACCACAGTATATCTCCCCACCACAGTAAATCTCCCATGCACAAAGTAAATCTTCCCCACACAATAAATCTACCCCCTCCGTTATATTTAAAATTTGGTGTATTCAACTCCAGTGTGCAGCACTTACCACCAACGTTCTTCGCGCTCCTGCGCCCTGCGAGTGATGTCACATGACCCGATCACGCTGCTGACGTTGCTCTGACCTGGTGGTGAGGGCTTCAATTGTACACGCGTCTGAAAGATGTAAGCACAATTGTTCACTGAGAGTCAGTATGAACTTCCCTATAAGTTCTGGTCTGGAGGCGGAGTTGGTTAGTTTCATTTGGAGTGAGAGATCAGACAGTGAAGGAAGAGGAGGCAAGAAATGAGGAGAGCCTGGCAGTGACTGAGCTCACCCCAGACCCCAGGAATGAGCGCAAAAGACCGGACACCGGAGTTCGTGGTTGTGTGGGAACTGCAGGCCCCGCAGCCAAATCCGGAGGACAGGAGATTGCAGGTCTCCTGGCCCCAGCTGACAGCCGAAGGCACAGCTGCATACCAGAGCCCAGAGTCACCACGAGGGAGTGACACCTGGAAAAGGCTCGAGCTGCCTGCCATATGGGTAGTGTTTCACTAAGTGGACAGACCGAGAGAGGGACTTGAGGAGAACTAAAAGTGCAAAAAAACAGAGAATAGCGCAGTAGGAAGGCTTCCAACCCCACCTGGCTAGGTGGACTCCGAACTGCTTCCAGGCTGCCAGGATCTCCATCACCAGCTGTGACTTGTGTCCCGGACTGCACCTGCAACCTGGGATTTCAGGTAAAGAAAACTGCAGCTCTTGTGTCCTCTAGTTATTCCTGCACCCTCAGTCCTGCACCTCAACGTGCACAAGCCCCTTACAAAACTGTACCGGTAGCCCTGGGGCCCTGCTCCACCCATGGGAAGCAGAACCATCCCAGCTGCATCACCATTGGCCCCAGCGGTCTCCTTAACCCCTTAACGACCGCCGATACGCCTTTTAACGGCGGTCATTAAGGGTACTTAAACCACAGCGCCGATAATTAACAGCGCTGTGGAAAAAGTAAATAGTGCCCCCCACAGTCCGATTTTCTCCGGAGTCTCGGCTGCCGGGGGTAGCCGAGACCCCAGAGAACATGATTCGGGTCGGTTTTTACCGACCCCGCTTTTGCGATCGCCGGTAATTAACCGTTTACCGGCGATCGAAAAAAAAATAAAAATCCGGACTTGCGTTTTCTTTCTCTCCCCTCTAATGTGATTGCACATTAGAGGGGAGAGAAATATGGTCCCCCGAGCCCCCCACGGTACCTTATGTACCGAAAAAGGTATCCCCCTGGTCCCCGACCCTCCTCCTTCTTCCTAGGGCTCCAAAATGGCGGGCGCATGTGCAGATGCGTCCGCCAAAACCTAGCTTCCCCCGCAGTGTATTGGGGTCGGTTTTTACCGACCCCTGGAGCGATCGCAATCCCGGGGGTCTTTACAGACCCCCGGGGTTGCGATCGCTGCATATAGTTTGTAAAAAAAAAAAAAAAAAGTTTGCTTTGCATTTCTCTCCCCTCTGATGTGATCGCACATCAGAAGGGAGAGAAATAGAGTCCCCCGAGCCCCCCACCATACCTCTAGCAGTGTCCCCCTGTCCCCGGTCCAAGGTCCCTGGTCCAAGGTCCCCAGCCCATAGCTCCCGGCCCCCCTTCTTCTCTGCTGGAAGAAAATGGCGGGCGCATGCGCAGTGCGCCTGCCATGATCTGCCAGCAGAGACCCAGCAACCTGTGAGAATTTTCTCATAGGCTGCTGGGTTTTGATTACTGTGATATGTCCTATCACAGTGATCAAAACCCCAAATGTTTGATAAACATGGCAGCACTTGGGATGTCCCTCTCTCTTCTCTCCTTGTAGTTGTTCTAGGAGAGAAGAGAGAGAGACTACATTTCAAGTGCTGCCCTGTCAGTTACAAAAAACAGATTTCTATATCCGCCAGCATCCAATTTACCCACCCCCGTTCTCCGTAATCCCTGCATCATCAGCAGAGGATTATAAAAAAAATTTAAAAAAAAATTATAATAAAAAAAAAAAAAAATTGTTAGGGTTAGGGTAGGAAATAAATAAAATGGCCCACAGAACTTTCAGCGCGGAGCAAGCTTACAGCCTGCTTTGCTCCGGCAGCTCCGGCAGTGAAACAGAATCTGCCTCTGAAGCTGAGCAGCTTTCTGACAGTGATGACGACTCTTCCTCCACGGGATCCCCCAGCCCGGTGGTAGCGGAGTCGGTCGTCACTGCTGAAGCTTCAGAGGCAGGACCAAGTACCGCAGTCCCCCCACCGCAATGGTATAATGACACCTCATTTTCCCCTCAAATTCCCCCTTTTTCTGCAGTCCCTGGAATAAAAGTAGATGTCGCCAATTTTACCCCCATTGATTTTTTTGAAATTTTCATTAGCCCCGAAGTCCTGCAATTAATCGTCCACCAAACAAACCTATATGCCAGGCAGTATATTTCCCAAAAACCCACTGCCTTTCATTCCCGTTCCTGGATCCCCACAAATGTCCCCGAAATAAAAAAATTCTTAGGCCTCACCCTGAATATGGGTAAAGTAAAAAAACCCACTCTCCGCTCTTACTGGGCAACAAAAGCTGTCCACTGCACCCCTGTATTTGCAGCCATCATGTCCCGAGTCCGTTACGAAGCTCTGATGAGATTCCTCCACTTCAGTGACAATTCCCAAGCTCTCCCAAGAACTGACCCCAACTACGATCGGCTAAATAAATTAAGACCCCTAATTTCCCTCCTAAAAACTTCCTTTCTAAATTCCTATACCCCAGAGCAAAATGTGGCAGTCGACGAGTCCTTGATGAGCTACAAGGGCCGTCTGTTATTCCGCCAATTTATTCCCTCCAAGAGAGCCAAATACGGCGTAAAATTATACAAAGCTTGCGAGAGCTCATCAGGGTACACGTCAGCCTTCTTAATTTATGAAGGTAGGGACCGCCAAATAAACCCCCCAAACTGCCCCCAGACAATTGGTATCCCAGGCAAAATTGTCTGGGAGCTAATGACGCCCTTTCTCAATCAAGGGTACCACGTGTATACTGACAACTACTACACGAGCATCCCCCTATACAAATCCCTACATGCTGCAAATACAGGGGCCTGTGGGACAGTGAGGAAAAACAGAGTGGGGCTTCCGTCACAGTTGGCGTCCAGACGCTTGGAGAGGGGGGCGTCATTCTCACTTGCAAGCGACCAACTTCTTGCAGTGAAGTGGTAAGACAGGAAGGATGTCTACATGCTTTCCACACTGCATACGGACACCACTGTGACGGTCAGAGAGAGGGGTGCCACAAAGAAAAACCTGTCTGCGTCACAGACTATAACAAACATATGGGTGGTGTAGACCTGTCAGACCAGGTTCTGCAACCATACCTGGTCAAGAGGAAGACCAGGGCGTGGTATAAAAAGGTGGCAATCTATCTCATTCAAACTGCCACATATAACAGCTTTGTCCTATATAAAAAATCCCAAGGACCACTTACGTTCCTGCACTTTCAGGAAAAAGTTGTAGAGAGCCTCATATTTGAGTCCATGGCACCGGGGGAAGCCTTCGACTCTGAGGATTCCCGGAGACTTTCAGAACGCCATTTTCCTCACCCTGTCCCTGTCACTCCCACCCAAAGGTATCATTAAAAAAGGTGCCGAGTTTGCAGAAAGCATGGCAGACGGAGTGATTCCCGATTCTATTGCCCCACATGCCCATCCCAACCAGGCCTTTGTGTCTCCCCCTGTTTTGAGACCTACCACACCACCTACAATTATTAGTTTGTTTTTTTTCAATAATTTTTATTTTCTTCTTAGTGGCCCAAGTAGTACAATTTGGAACAATTGATAAATAATATTTTAATTAGTAGATCCCATTTTACCCCATTTCACAATTAATTCCAGAACTTGATCAATCCCATACCAAACTACTATCCCAACAAATTCTCATCCACATACCCACGTCTGTACGCTCTAGTGTGTGGACCCCACAAATGTTCTTTCAAAGTCAGGTCATCTGAAAATTCTAGGACTCGATCAATCCCATACCAAACTACTATTCCAACAAATTCTCGTCCACGTACCCACGTCTGTACGCTCTAGAGTGTGGACCCCACAAATGTTCTTGCAAAGTCAGGTCATCTGAAAATTCTAGGACTTGACCAATCCCATACCAAACTACTATCCCAACAAATTCTCGTCCACGTACCCACGTCTGTACGCTCTAGAGTGTGGACCCCACAAATGTTCTTGCAAAGTCAGGTCATCTGAAAATTCTAGGACTCGATCAATCCCATACCAAACTACTATCCCAACAAATTCTCGTCCACGTACCTATGTCAATAAGCGTTAGAATGTGGACCCCAGAAATGATCTTGAAAAGTGAGATCATCTGAAAATGAATTCTAGGACTTGATTACTCACAAACATTTTTGACCATTTATCTAACTTTGACTGTTTTTATGACTGTCTTGCTACACAAAACTTTGGCTTCCATTTATATTACTTATATTTATGTTGATGATACGGGCATGATCATTTTATTGTAGGATTTCTAAAAAGATTAGGAAGTTCCGTACTTATACACTATGGGCTTTACTTTATGGTTCTTGCCGAACCTCTGGTACCAAACAATACTTTCTATAGAGAACTGGTTGTTTTGTGCGTATAGCGGTTCTGACCTTGGTGGGTGGGAGCTTGCTATGGTGTACCACGTCTATTGGCACATTTGTCCTCATATAGGGATTGATGGAGCTAAAAGGACGTTGTACGACCAGTCTCTGAAAGTGTCTGCCATTCTAGCCCTGATGGTGTTCTTTCATCTTTGGAACAAACTCCGCTTTGCCACATAGTTGGCTGCATTTTCCTACACATTTTGCCCTTCATTCCAGTACAGTTTATTCTTCCTGCTACAATATACGCAAATGCGGGACAACTGTTTTGTTAGCAAGACCAATTTTATAGTCAGCCAATGTGTTTTAGGAGCATGCCTCCCTCTGTGAGTAATAATTCCTGGAAGGATTTTTTTTTTTTGCTCAATGTCTCTAGAAGCCTTGAATGGGTCCTGGATCTTCAATTTCAAATAAAGCCAAATTTGTCACATTGTGCCCCTTTCTGTCCAAGCCCTGCCATTTGTCCAAACAGAACTTTTTGACTACATATGGGATAACTCTGCGCTCATAATAAAGTGGGTAACGAATTGTGGGGTCCACTTTTTGATGTTATTTCTGAAAAAGTGAGACATTCAGGTCTAAAACAAGATTCTCGTGGAAAAAAATAAATTTTTTCAATATGACGACCTAATGTTATCAAACTCTGTGTCGTACATGTGGGTTCAAATTGCTCAATATACACCTGATTAAAATCTTTGAGGGGTGTAGTTTCCAAAACCGGGTCAGTTGTGGGGGGTTTCTGCTGTTAGGCACATCTACAAACCCAAAATGGCGTCCGCTCTCACAATTAAGAGATTAAAAAGTCAAACTGCGCTCCTTCCCTTCCAAGCTCCGCAGTGTACCCAAACAGAGGTTTACCCCCACATACGGGGTATCAACATACTCAGGACAAATTGCACAACAACTTTTGGGAAACAATTTCTCTTGCTACCCTTGGGAAAATAAAAAATTGGGGGTGAAAATATCATTCTTGTGAAAAAAAAATGATTTTTAATTTTTTCGTCTCTACGTTATAAACTTGTGTGAAGCACTTGGGGGTTCAAAGTGTTGACCACATGCCTAGATAAGTTCCTTAGGGGGTCTAGTTTCCAAGATAGGGTCACTTGTGGGGGGTTTCCACTGTTTAGGCACATTAGCGGGTCTCCAAACGCGACATGGTGTCCGATCTCAATTCCTGGGAATTCTATGTTGAAAAAGCCAAATGGTGCTCCTTCCCTTCTGAGCTCTACTGTGCACCCAAACAGAGGTTTACCCCCACATACGGGGTATCGACATACTCAGGACAAATTGCACAACAACTTTTGGGGTCCAATTTGTCTTGCTACCCTTGGTAAAATAAAAAATTGGGGGTGAAAAGATAATTTTTGTTAAAAAAAATGATTTTTAATTTTTTCGGCTCTACATTATAAACTTGTGTGAAGCACTTGGGGGTTCAAAGTGTTGACCACATGCCTAGATAAGTTCCTTAGGGGGTCTAGTTTCCAAAATGGGGTCACTTGTGGGGGGTTTCCACTGTTTAGGCACATCAGCGGCTCTCCAAACGCGACATGGTGTCCGATCTCAATTCCAGGGAATTCTATGTTGAAAAAGCCAAATGGCGCTCCTTCCCTTCTGAGCTCTACTGTGCACCCAAACAGAGGTTTACCCCCACATACGGGGTATCGACATACTCAGGACAAATTGCACAACAACTTTTGGGAACCAATTTCTCTTGCTACCCTTGGGAAAATAAAAAATTGGGGGTGAAAAGATCATTCTTGTGAAAAAAAATGATTTTAAATTTTGTTGGCTCTACGTTATAAACTTGTGTGAAGCACTTGGGGGTTCAAAGTGTTGACCACATGCCTAGATAAGTTCCTTAGGGGGTCTAGTTTCCAAAATGGGGTCACTTGTGGGGGGTTTCCACTGTTTAGGCACATCAGCGGCTCTCCAAACGCGACATGGTGTCCGATCTCAATTCCAGGGAATTCTATGTTGAAAAAGCCAAATGGTGCTCCTTCCCTTCTGAGCTCTACTGTGCACCCAAACAGAGGTTTACCCCCACATACGGGGTATCGACATACTCAGGACAAATTGCAAAACAACTTTTGGGGTCCAATTTGTCTTGCTACCCTTGGGAAAATAAAAAATTGGGGGTGAAAAGATCATTCTTGTGAAAAAAAATGATTTTTAATTTTTTCGGCTCTACGTTATAAACTTGTGTGAAGCACTTGGGGGTTCAAAGTGTTGACCACATGCCTAGATAAGTTCCTTAGGGGGTCTAGTTTCCAAAATGGGGTCACTTGTGGGGGGGGTTTCCACTGTTTAGGCACATCAGCGGCTCTCCAAACGCGACATGGTGTCCGATCTCAATTCCAGGGAATTCTATGTTGAAAAAGCCAAATGGTGCTCCTTCCCTTCGGAGCTCTGCTGTGCACCCAAACAGTTGCCCCCCCCCACATATGGGGTATCGGCATTCTCCGGACAAATTGCACAACAAATTCTGTGGTTCATTTTCTTTTTTTACACTTGTGAAAATAAAAAAAATTGGTTCTGAAGTAAAATGTTTGTGAAAAAAAAGTAGAATGTTCATTTTTTCCTTCCACATTGCTTCAGTTCCTGTGCAGCAACTGAAGGGTTAATACACTTCTTGAATGTGGTTTTGCGCACCTTGAGGGGTGCAGTTTTTAGAATGGTGTCACTTTTGGGCATTTTCTGCCACATAGACCCCTCAAACTGACTTCAAATGTGAGGTGGTCCCTAAAAAAAATGGTTTTGTAAATTTTGCTGTAAAAATAAGAAATTGCTGGTCAAATTTTAACCCTTATAACTCCCTAATAAAAAAATTTTTTTTTCCAAAATTGTGCTGATGTAAAGTAGACATATGGGAAATGTTATTTATTGACCATTTTGTGTGGCATATCTCTCTGATGTAAGGGAATAAAAATTCAAATTTTGAAAATTGCTAAATTTTCAAAATTTTCGCCATATTTCCATTTTTTTAATAAATAAACGCAAGTAATATCGAATAAATGTTACCACTAACATGAAGTACTATATGTCACGAAAAAACAGTCTCAGAATCAGCAGGATCTGTTGAAGCGTTCCCGAGTTATAACCTTATAAAGTGACAGTGGTCAGAATTGTAAAAATTGGCTCGGTCATTAAGTACCAAATTGGCTCTGTCACTAAGGGGTTAAGCAGCGTCGGCCATTTATAGACGAATACCACAGGTGGCGTCACGAGCAATCCCCTACCAACATTCTCTCACCCCTTTTATTGCACGCCCAGTTACCGTTGCCGTGACCACCCTTTTAAGAACCGTTCAACCAAGTTCCGAGTACCTCATGGCCCTAGCGGGTGTTGCAGATACATGGTATTCTAATTATTTAAAAAATATAAATCTGAAAATTGTGACATGCATTTATATTAAGCCTCCTGTAATCTCATACCCTAAATAAAATCCTTAGTGACCAATTGCCTCCAGAAGTCACATAATTAGTAAATTGAGTCCACTTCTGTGTAATGCATTCTCAGTATAACTGCGGCTGTTCTGTGAAGGCGTCAGAGGTTTGTTTGAGAACACTAGGGTTCAATCAACACCATAAAAACCGAGGAACACATCAGACTAGTCAGGGGTAAAGTTGTGGAGGGGAGTAAAGCAGGGTTAGTTTAGAAAAAATAGCCCAAGCTCTTATCTCATGGAGTACTGTTCAATCCATCGTCCAAAAATGGAAGGTGTATGGCACAACTGCAAAATCTGCTAAGATGTGGCCGTCCACCTAAATTGACATCCCAAGCACGGAGAGCACTAATAATAAGGGAATCAACCAAGAGGCCCATGGTCACTCTGGAGGAGCTGCAGAAACCCACAGCTCATGTGGGAGAATATGTCCCAAGGACAACTATTAGGCCGGAGTCACACTACCGTACAACATGACCGAGTGCTATGTGATAAAACCGCATAGCACTCAGCCCAGTGTTACTCTATGCAGCAGCTCAGACCTGCAATTATTTTCTCATGCCGAATGGGCATGTGAGAACAGTTGCAGCATGATGTGATTGGCAGCGAGACTTGGCTCACTCGCATCCATATAAGTCTATGGGTGCGAGTGACAACGCACAACACTCGGATATCACCCGAGTGCGTTGTGATATACGCCAACGCAGGATTAATTTCTACACCTCTTATGTAGCTCTGCTCTGTTCGGAGCACAGTAGCATGACACTCAGCTCCCGCTAGCAGCAGAGCAGGAGCCGAGGGTCATTAGCATATCGCATCCGATGCTCTCACATCGGATGACATACTCTGGTGTCACTCAAGCCGTAGTCGAATACTCCACAAATCTGGCCTTTATGGAAGAGTGCCAAAAAGAAAAACATTTTTGAAAACAGGTCATAAGAAGGCCCATTTGCAGTTTTGTAAAACGTCATATAGGGTGAATAGCTGGCATGTGGAAGAAGTTGCACTGGTCAGATGAGACCAAAGTAGATGTTTTTAGGCTAAATGTGAAATACTATGCATGTTGGAAAACGAACACTGCACATCACCCTGAAAAACCATCCCCGCCATCATTAAAAGGATGGGAAGTGCGGGGACTCTAGACATGTTGTGAAAGCCAAGGTCCGCAGCAGCCTCTCACCTCCGAACACCCTTTCCTCCCAGTCCAAGGCCCACACCATCACCCCACTCCTGCCGCCGCCAGCTTCCTGCAGCAGCAACCCTGCCTCCTGGGATCCCGCTCCACTGCAGCCGGCTCCCACTGGTAAGCTGCATTCGGATTATAAGACACCCCCCCATTTTCTCCCCAAATTTAGGGGGATAAAAGTGCATCTTATAATCCAAAAAATATGGTACTTCACAAATACTTGCTACTTTGTGTTTTTATATCACATAAAATCCGAATAAAATACTTTTTACTTTGTGGGTGTAACGTGAAAAAATGTTAAAATGTTCACTGGATATGAATACTTTTTTAAAGCACTGTATTTGTGTTAGTTTTTATACTCTGCCCATTTTATCTTTGTGCGTTATGATACCGTATTTGTTTTGTCAGTTTCCCAAAAAAATAATTAATCTGTTTATCAAGATTAACAATAATAACTGTATTTAACGTAATTTGCTGCAATGGACTGCACGATGCAAGATAATTATATTCAGTGCTGTCATATGCTCATTTATTAATTAATTATACATTAAAAATTAATTATTTTAATATAAAATAAATAGCAATTATTTAAATACTCTCCAGAAATTTTCCAGCATTGCACAATATCTATGGAAGGTTGTACCTCTACTGGGATAGACTTTCTAAACTGTAATCTGGAGTGATGGACAATATACCAACTTTCTATTGTATTCAATGCTATAGATTTATGATACAATTAGGGATGAGCGAGCACTAAAATACTCGGATGTTCATTACCCGAACCGAGCAATTCCTAATGCTCGGATTCTCGTTTTGGGTAACTAGTATAATGGGAGTCAATGGGAAATCCAATAATTTTTCCAGCAGACCCTATAAGGAGGTCTGGGGGACAGTGAAAATGTTGAAATGGATGGAAAAAGTGCTGAATAGAACAATAGCATGGAGATGGCCCCTAGAAGAATCTCTGACTGCCAGATTGCTGCTGAGAACAATGGTGGCACACTTTTTCTCCACTTTAAGGACTACAATAAAACATTCAAAATCGAAGAGAAATTGGAGTTTACAGGAAAAACATTCTTTCCTGTATAGTGAGTTTTTTTCAGGCAAAATATAAAAATGATTAAAAAACAACAACAATTGAAGTAAATCAAAATTGATTTTTTTATTAAAAAAATTAGAAATTTCATTGTAATTAATGTAGGAAGCAAGAACTGCCAAAAATTAAATGGAAAAGGGACCCAGATACACTCTTTATTAGACATAAAGGAGGGCCTCACACACACTCTGATTAAATTGTCATGTAGTGGTACTCCTAGACTCATAAAGGCTATGCACTGAGTGCAAAGCCTGCAAAAAATTATAAGCAGGGTCATCCATACGCCCTTGAAGGCATCAACTGTGGTGCCTCATTCAAATATTGTGAATAAAGTGTAGCTTTGGTACTCCTACACTCAAAAGTTCTGCACACAGTGCAAAGCCTGCCAAAAAATTAAAACAGGGTCATCCATAGACCCCTTAAGGCACCAACTAGAGTGCCTCATTTAAATTTTAAGAAAGTACAGTTTACAGTTTTGGTATTTCCACACTCATAAAGGCTCTGCACACAGTGCCAAGTTAGAAAAAATTATAAGGAGGGTAATCCATACACCCTTGAAGGTACCAACTGGATTGCATCATTCAAATATTAAGAAAGTGTAGTTGTGTTATTTCTACACTCATAAACATGTGGGCTAATCCAGGCTTTGTTCATCTTTATGAGAGTGAGCCTGTCAGCATTTTTTGTTGTCAGGTGAAAGGTCCTGTCTGTTATGACCCCCCAGCGGCACTAAAAACCGGCTCAGACAAGACACTAGCTGCAGGGCAGCACAACACCTCCAAGGCACAGAGAGACAGCTCATGCCAGATGTCCAGCTTTGAGACCTAATAGTTGAAGATCACAGAAGAATTAGGGAGTACGCTGGTTTTTGGTCAGCCAGGTATTGCTTATTCATGTTTAAAAACGTTTCCCTCCTTGTCAAAAATACCCTGTCATCAGGGCCTGGATGCTGGGATGGTGTCATAAATATGGCCCAGGCCTTTGACAGTGTACTCCTGCCTCTGCTGTACCTGGAGTGTTTTTCCCTCACCTCTCCATATTTTGTTGTGCAAGGATGCTTGCCCCCTGCCATTTGCATTTTCTGATGGGAATTTTTTCAATCTATTTTCTACAATGACCTTCTGATATAGCACCATTTTAGTAGATTTCTCCACCTTAGGAAAGAGAGATGCAAGGTTCTCCTTGTAGCATGTGTCTAGCAGGGTGAACTACCACTACTTTTTTTTACCAAGATGAATATAATGCAAGGGTCATGGGAAAGGCAGTGGTACATAAAGTTGGCCATATGTGCCAAGCTCCCTACAGCCAACACTTCCCTGTGTCCACCATGATGACCACTTTCCATCTTCTCCTCCTCATCTCTCTCTCTCTTCTTCATTGCCCTCCTCAGTCCATCCAGGTAGGAGAGACGGGACAAAGCATGTGTGGGTACTAGCCTCTGTTGCAATAGCATCCAGCTCCTATTCCTCCACCTCAGCCTCCAAATCCTCACTGTTACCCAATCAGTGCTGAGCAGATGAGATTAATCTGGGCTGGGTAGTATCGCCCTGACCCATGTCTTCCTTCGCAGGACTGCCATTAGGAATTTTGGAGCCCATACTGGCAAAATTTTTTGGGCCCCCCCTTGAGTCCACCCAGACTCCACCCCTCGAACCGTGCGCAGTCCCACTGCCCTATCTTGGATAAACTCCACTTCTGAACCACATTCTCGCCAATCACATATTTACAGTTCCCATCACCAAAATAAATAGCCAGCAGCTTTTGTTTTGTTCAAAAGAATTTTTAATCCACCACCATGACAAGGTAGACTCTTTTGGCCGGGCTCTACTCTACTTTAACTTACTAGACATTTGTTAACATATCCAACACAATTTCGGTATATTTTTATTTATTTTTCAATTTTAAAATGATTAATAATATCACAAACAAGGAAAAAATACCGCCGCACTATGACCAGACCACTTATTACCACCATATAGTGATCAAATAATAGCACATATAAGGAACAAATACTGCCACACCTTGACCAGACCACATATTACCACCACATAGTGACCAAATAATACTACATACAAGGAACAAATACTACCACACCATGTCCAGACCACATATTACCACCATGTAGTGATCAAATAATAGCACATACAAGGAAGAAAAAACACCACACCATGACCAGACTATATATTACCACCACATGGTGACCGAATAATACTACATACAAGGAACAAATACCATCACACCACCTCCAGACCACATATTTCCACCACAGTGACTGAATAATAGCAAATACGGCTACACCATGGCCGGACCACATATTACCACCACAGTGAGCAAATACTACAATACTGATCATCATTAATAAAAAAACACAATACTAATATCACCATAAGTACCATTATATACAGGAGATCTGTACTTTGTATACAGTGTTCGTGTAGAGGTAATATACAGTGAGCACCGATGACATTATATACAAGAGTTCTGTATAAAGTGTATAGTGTACAGGTAATACAGTGATCACTGGTGACATTATACACAGGAACTCTGTATATAGTATACAGTGTATAGTGTCAGTGTACAGGTAACACACTGACTCACTGGTGACGTCTCTGGTAGAAGTCCTTCATCTTTGTTTTCATCTTCATCCATCACACACCGCCATCACTTCTTCTAGCCAGGTCTGCGGAAAATAACAGTTATCTAGAGCACATTCCCAATTATTCCCCAACCTTTATAATATGCCAGATGAAAAAAAAAAGCGACCGTGTCGCCCTGCACAGTAACAGGACCTCTCCTCCCCCACACTGAAAACAGTGTCTTCAAAAATAATATCCTTTAATTAGCCCCTACTGTAATAATATCCCACATTCTGGATCCCATGTGTCCTCCCATTCTGGACCCCACGTGCCCTCCCATTCTGCCTCATGTCTCTCTATACTTCCACCATGTCTCTCCGTATTGCCCCCATAGTCATCCATAATAGTATGATGTATATATAATAGTATGATGTATATATATAGCAGAATAATGTAGCCCCATAGTAGTATAATGCACCCCCATAGAAGTATAATGCACCTCCATAGCTATATAATGCATCCCCATAGCAGTAAAATGCACCTTCATAGCAATATAATGCACCCCATAGTATAGTCATCCATAATAGTATGATATATATATATAGCAGAATAATGTAGCCCCATAGTAGTATAATGCACCCCCATAGAAGTATAATACACCTCCATATCAGTATAATGCACCTCCATAGCAATGTAATGCATCCCCATAGCAGTAACATGCACCCCCATAGCAATATAATACACCCCCATAGTATAATGCACCCTTTAGTACTAAAATGCACCAGTATAGGAGTATAATGCACCCCCATAGGAGTATAATGCATCCCCATAATATAATACACCCTATGATACTATAATGCAGCCCCATAGTATAATGCACCCCACAGTATAATCTCCTGCATGGTAACAGATTTTAACTGATCGTGCGTCAGAGAATCCTGCTGCTGGGGCCCCCTCTGCTCATCAGGCCCCATACGCCAGTATGGTCAGTAATGCCCTGATAGCGACCCTGTTCCTTCATCTCCACCTGGTCTGCATGCAAATCTTCATGTTTAATTGTGAGCAGTGACTGTTTAAGTAGGCACAGAAGCTGGATTGTTGCACTGATTATGGCATCATCTGCACTCACCATCTTTGTGGGGGTCTGTTGTGAATTTGCTTTTTGCTCCCTCTAGTGGTTGCTAGTTTTTTGACTCTGGTTTTTCTGTCATTCCTTTTATCCGCACCTGGGTCGTTAGTTAGGGGTGTTGCTATATAAGCTCCCTGGACCTTCAGTTCAATGCCTGGCAACGTAGTTATCAGAGCTAGTCTGCTGTGCTCTTGTCTACTGATCCTGGTTCCAGTTATATCAGCTAAGTCTGCCTTTTGCTTTTTGCTATTTGTTTTGGTTTTGTATTTTTGTCCAGCTTGTTCCAAATCTATATCCTGACCTTTGCTGGAAGCTCTAGGGGGGCTGGTGTTCTCCCCCCGGACCGTTAGACGGTTCGGGGGTTCTTGAATTTCCAGTGTGGATTTTGATAGGGTTTTTGTTGACCATATAAGTTACCTTTCTTTATTCTGCTATCAGTAAGCGGGCCTCTCTGTGCTAAACCTGGTTCATTTCTGTGTTTGTCATTTCCTCTTACCTAACCGTCATTATTTGTGGGGGCTTCTATCCAGCTTTGGGGTCCCCTTCTCTGGAGGCAAGAAAGGTCTTTGTTTTCCTCTACTAGGGGTAGCTAGATTCTCCGGCTGGCGCGTGTCATCTAGAATCAACGTAGGAATGATCCCCGGCTATTTCTAGTGTTGGCGTTAGGAGTAGATATATGGTCAACCCAGTTACCACTGCCCTATGAGCTGGATTTTTGTACTCTGCAGACTACCACGTTCCTCTGAGACCCTCGCCATTGGGGTCATAACAGTTTGCCAGGCCAGTATTAAATGTTTAATGCATTGCAGAAGAGGGATTATAAGAAAGAAGATTCTGAGTTTTTTTTTTCTTCTTCCCCTTTACCTCAGAGTGGCTATGCTTGCTGCAGACATGAATGTCCAGACCTTGATTGCAAGTGTGGACCAGCTGGATACTCGTGTGCAGGGCATACAAGACTATGTTATCAGAAATCCTAGGTCAGAACCTAAAATACCGATTCCTGAACTGTTTTCCGGAGACAGGTTTAAGTTTAGGAATTTCGTGAATAATTGTAAATTGTTTTTGTCCCTGAGACCCTGTTCATCTGGAGATTCTGCTCAGCAAGTAAAAATTGTTATTTCGTTCTTACGGGGCGACCCTCAGGATTGGGCTTTTTCGCTGGCGCCAGGAGATCCGGCATTGGCTGATCTTGATGCGTTTTTTCTGGCGCTCGGTTTACTTTATGAGGAACCCAATCTTGAGATGCAGGCAGAAAAAGCCTTGCTGGCTATGTCTCAGGGGCAGGACGAGGCTGAAGTGTATTGCCAAAAATTTCGGAAATGGTCCGTGCTGACACATTGGAACGAGTGTGCACTGGCCGCTAATTTTAGAAATGGCCTTTCTGAAGCCATTAAGAATGTTATGGTGGGTTTTCCCATTCCCACAGGTCTGAATGATACTATGGCACTGGCTATTCAAATTGACCGGCGGTTGCGGGAGCGCAAAACCGCAAATTCCCTCATGGTGTTGTCTGAACAGACACCTAATTCGGTGCAATGTGATAGAAAAACCGCAAATTCCCTCATGGTGTTGTCTGAACAGACACCTGATTTAAGGCAATGTGATAGAATCCTGACTAGAAATGAGCGGAAAATTCATAGACGCCGGAATGGCTTGTGCTACTACTGTGGTGATTCTACACATGTTATCTCAGCATGCTCTAAACGTATAGCTAAGGTTGTTAGTCCTGTCACCGTTGGTAATTTGCAACCTAAATTTATTCTGTCTGTAACTTTGATTTGCTCACTGTCATCTTATCCTGTCATGGCGTTTGTAGATTCAGGTGCTGCCCTGAGTCTCATGGATCTCTCATTTGCTAAGCGCTGTGGTTTTACTCTTGAACCATTAGAAAATCCTATTCCTCTTAGGGGTATTGATGCTACACCATTGGCAGCAAATAAACCGCAGTATTGGACACAGGTTACCATGTGCATGACTCCTGAACACCGCGAGGTGATACGTTTCCTGGTTTTACATAAAATGCATGATTTGGTTGTTTTAGGGCTGCCATGGTTACAGACCCATAATCCAGTCCTGGACTGGAAGGCTATGTCAGTCTCAAGTTGGGGCTGTCGTGGTATTCATGGGGATTCCCTGCCTGTGTCTATTGCTTCTTCTACGCCTTCGGAAGTTCCGGAGTATTTGTCTGATTATCAGGATGTCTTCAGTGAGTCTGAGTCCAGTGCACTGCCTCCTCATAGGGACTGTGACTGTGCTATAGATTTGATCCCAGGCAGTAAATTTCCTAAGGGAAGACTGTTTAATCTGTCGGTACCTGAACATACCGCTATGCGTTCATATATCAAGGAGTCTCTGGAGAAAGGACATATTCGTCCGTCTTCTTCCCCTCTTGGTGCGGGATTCTTTTTTGTGGCAAAAAAGGACGGATCTTTGAGACCTTGTATTGATTATCGGCTTTTAAATAAGATCACTGTCAAATTTCAGTATCCTTTACCGCTGTTGTCTGACTTGTTTGCCCGGATTAAGGGTGCCAAGTGGTTCACCAAGATAGACCTTCGTGGTGCGTACAACCTTGTGCGCATTAAGCAAGGTGATGAATGGAAAACCGCATTCAATACGCCCGAAGGTCATTTTGAGTACTTGGTGATGCCTTTTGGGCTCTCCAATGCGCCTTCAGTTTTTCAGTCCTTTATGCATGACATTTTCCGGAAGTATCTGGATAAATTTTTGATTGTTTATCTGGATGATATTTTGGTTTTTTCTGATAATTGGGATTCGCATGTGGAGCAGGTCAGGTTGGTCTTTAAAATTTTGCGTGAAAATTCTTTGTTTGTCAAGGGCTCAAAGTGTCTCTTTGGTGTACAGAAGGTTCCCTTTTTGGGGTTTATTTTTTCCCCTTCTGCTGTGGAGATGGACCCAGTCAAGGTCCGAGCTATTCTTGATTGGACTCAGCCCTCGTCAGTTAAGAGTCTTCAGAAGTTCTTGGGCTTCGCTAACTTCTACCGTCGTTTTATCGCTAATTTTTCTAGCATTGTGAAACCTTTGACGGATATGACCAAGAAGGGCTCCGATGTAGCTAACTGGGCTCCTGCTGCCGTGGAGGCTTTCCAGGAGTTGAAACGCCGGTTTACTTCGGCGCCTGTTTTGTGCCAGCCTGACGTCTCACTTCCCTTTCAGGTTGAGGTGGATGCTTCGGAGATTGGGGCAGGGGCCGTTTTGTCGCAGAGAGGCCCTGGTTGCTCTGTTATGAAACCTTGTGCCTTTTTCTCTAGGAAGTTTTCGCCTGCCGAGCGAAATTATGATGTGGGCAATCGGGAGTTGTTGGCCATGAAATGGGCATTTGAGGAGTGGCGTCATTGGCTCGAGGGTGCTAAGCATCGTGTGGTGGTCTTGACTGATCACAAAAATCTGATGTATCTCGAGTCTGCTAAACGCCTTAATCCGAGACAGGCCCGCTGGTCATTGTTTTTCTCCCGCTTTGATTTTGTTGTCTCGTATTTACCAGGTTCAAAGAATGTGAAGGCCGATGCTCTTTCTAGGAGCTTTGTGCCTGATGCTCCTGGAGTCGCTGATCCTGTTGGTATTCTTAAAGATGGAGTTATCTTGTCAGCTATTTCTCCGGATCTGCGACGTGTGTTGCAGAGATTTCAGGCTGATAGGCCTGAGTCTTGTCCACCTGACAGACTGTTTGTCCCGGATAAGTGGACCAGCAGAGTCATTTCCGAGGTTCATTCCTCGGTGTTGGCAGGTCACCCGGGAATTTTTGGCACCAGAGATCTGGTGGCCAGGTCCTTTTGGTGGCCTTCCTTGTCAAGGGATGTGCGGTCATTTGTGCAGTCCTGTGGGACTTGTGCTCGAGCTAAGCCTTGCTGTTCTCGTGCCAGCGGTTTGCTCTTGCCCTTGCCTGTCCCGAAGAGACCTTGGACACATATCTCCATGGATTTCATTTCTGATCTTCCGCTATCTCAGGGCATGTCCGTTATCTGGGTGATATGTGATCGCTTCTCCAAGATGGTCCATTTGGTTCCTTTGCCTAAGCTGCCTTCCTCTTCCGATCTGGTTCCTGTGTTTTTCCAGAACGTGGTTCGTTTGCACGGCATCCCTGAGAATATTGTGTCAGACAGAGGATCCCAGTTCGTTTCCAGGTTCTGGCGATCCTTTTGTAGTAGGATGGGCATTGATTTGTCGTTTTCGTCTGCTTTCCATCCTCAGACTAATGGACAGACGGAGCGAACCAATCAGACTTTGGAGGCTTATTTGAGGTGTTTTGTCTCTGCTGATCAGGACGATTGGGTGACATTCTTGCCGTTGGCTGAGTTTGCCCTTAATAATCGGGCTAGTTCCGCCACCTTGGTTTCGCCTTTTTTCTGCAACTCTGGTTTCCATCCTCGCTTTTCTTCGGGTCATGTGGAGCCTTCTGACTGTCCTGGGGTGGATTCTGTGGTGGATAGGTTGCAGCAGATCTGGAATCATGTGGTGGACAACTTGAAGTTGTCACAGGAGAAGGCTCAGCGCTTTGCCAACCGCCGCCGCGGTGTGGGTCCCCGACTACGCGTTGGGGATTTGGTATGGCTTTCTTCCCGCTTTGTTCCTATGAAGGTCTCCTCTCCCAAATTTAAACCTCGTTTTATTGGGCCTTACAAGATATTGGAAATCCTTAATCCTGTATCTTTTCGTCTGGATCTTCCTGTGTCGTTTGCTATTCACAATGTATTTCATAGGTCCTTGTTGCGGCGGTACATTGTGCCTGTAGTTCCTTCTGTTGAGCCTCCTGCTCCGGTGTTGGTTGAGGGCGAGTTGGAGTACGTGGTGGAGAAGATCTTGGATTCTCGCCTCTCCAGGCGGAGGCTTCAGTACCTGGTCAAGTGGAAGGGCTATGGTCAGGAGGATAATTCCTGGGTGGTCGCCTCTGATGTTCATGCGGCCGATTTAGTTCGTGCCTTTCATGCCGCTCATCCTGATCGCCCTGGTGGTCGTGGTGAGGGTTCGGTGACCCCTCACTAAGGGGGGGGTACTGTTGTGAATTTGCTTTTTGCTCCCTCTAGTGGTTGCTAGTTTTTTGACTCTGGTTTTTCTGTCATTCCTTTTATCCGCACCTGGGTCGTTAGTTAGGGGTGTTGCTATATAAGCTCCCTGGACCTTCAGTTCAATGCCTGGCAACGTAGTTATCAGAGCTAGTCTGCTGTGCTCTTGTCTACTGATCCTGGTTCCAGTTATATCAGCTAAGTCTGCCTTTTGCTTTTTGCTATTTGTTTTGGTTTTGTATTTTTGTCCAGCTTGTTCCAAATCTATATCCTGACCTTTGCTGGAAGCTCTAGGGGGGCTGGTGTTCTCCCCCCGGACCGTTAGACGGTTCGGGGGTTCTTGAATTTCCAGTGTGGATTTTGATAGGGTTTTTGTTGACCATATAAGTTACCTTTCTTTATTCTGCTATCAGTAAGCGGGCCTCTCTGTGCTAAACCTGGTTCATTTCTGTGTTTGTCATTTCCTCTTACCTAACCGTCATTATTTGTGGGGGGCTTCTATCCAGCTTTGGGGTCCCCTTCTCTGGAGGCAAGAAAGGTCTTTGTTTTCCTCTACTAGGGGTAGCTAGATTCTCCGGCTGGCGCGTGTCATCTAGAATCAACGTAGGAATGATCCCCGGCTACTTCTAGTGTTGGCGTTAGGAGTAGATATATGGTCAACCCAGTTACCACTGCCCTATGAGCTGGATTTTTGTACTCTGCAGACTACCACGTTCCTCTGAGACCCTCGCCATTGGGGTCATAACAGGGGTCACAAAGTTTAGGAGGAGTGCACAAATGTCAGACATCCATGCCCATTCTTCAGCTGTTATTTGCACAGGCTGACCAGAATACCGACGGGCCTGTTGGAGCTGGTATTCAACAACTGGCTTCTGCTGCTCATAAATCCTTGCCAACACATGCAGTGTAGAGATCCAGCGAGAGGTCACGTCGCACACCAGTTGGTGAGCTGGCACTTGCAAGTGCTGCTGCAGTACTGCCAGAACAGCAGTAGCTGTAGCGGACTTGCAGAAATGGGCTCTGACGCAGTTTTCCTTGACCAGAAGTTTTGGCAAATCTGGGTAGGTTTTCAGAAACCGCTGAACTACCAAGTTGAGCACGTAGGCCAAGTATGGTACATGTATGAGGTTGCCAATTTTCACAGCCAACAAAAGGTTACAGCCATTATCACAGTAGACCATGCCTGATTGTAGGTTCAGCGACAAGAGCAAAAATTTGTTTGATTATGCCTTTCAATAACTCTGCCGCAATGTGTTGTTTGTCTCCTACACAAATGAGCTACAGCAGAGCCTGTTCCTCCTTCACTGAGGCAGTGCTGCAGAGCTTCCTGCTGAAGTGGACGAGGTGCTCTAAGATGCCATTACTTACCCATGGGCTTAATGTCACAGGACAATACAAAGGTGACATCAACCTCACAAATATGAATCCCCCTTGCCACCGCCACAGAGCAAATGGTAAATGCCGGGCAAATAACCAGAATTGACACATCTAATTGATGCATCGTTTCTGTGAAGCTGCGTGTTGCTTTTTTTATGCTGATGGTGGATAATATCCATGGCCCATTACCAGCCTGAGAATACCAGCCCCCAGCTGTCAGTTTTAGCTTGGCTGGTTGTCAAAAATGGGGTGACCTCACGCCATTTTTTTAAATGATATAATGATAATATAATAATCTTTATATAACGCTATCATATTCTGCAGTGCTTTACAATTCAACAGTTCATATACAAGTGAAAAGGAACAACGCTAAAGACAATACAATAATTAAAGCAAAATAATCACGACCCTGCTCGTAAGAGCTTACAATCTACAGAGAGGTGGGTGAGTATTTATTTAAATAATTAAAAAACATTGTGGGGACCCCTCTATTCTTGATAACTAGCCTTACTAATACTGACATCTGAGGGTTGCAGCCCGTCGCTCTCACCTTTATCTGGCTGGGTATCAAAAATATAGGGGAACCCACGTCAATTTTTTTATTTTTTTTAATTCATACCGCAATTGATGGATCAATTATTGCCACTTTTCCTCGTGTCTGCCCTTAATTTGACAGATTTTGGGCCCCTCTAAAGGTGTTGTGTACTTGTTTTGATTTTGCCTCATAATTATAGGGGATAACTCAGGAGACTCTTTGCGTGGAACAAGACAACTACAGGACACAGTTTTATAAGTGGTAAAGTCTACATTATCACACGGTGATTCAAACAGGTGCAGAGAGAAACTCAAGTCCACTACAGTCAATAGGAAACTTCAGTGGTAGATGCAAACAAGCAGAAAGTCTATGAAGCACAGTTATTCTTGAGGATACTTGACACGAATAAATTCTTGTCTTAGTCCAGACACAGATAGATATGCTTATAAGGCAGTTCAAATCATATCTTAGCTCAACCAGGGAGGCCTGGTTAATAGTCTCAGGTTATTGCAAAGCAGCAACAGCTTACATGTCCAGCAAATGCAGATGGAAGTAAACACGAGCAGCAGATGAAGGAGGATTACTGGAACTTTGTGTATGCAGCAGGAGCTCAGAGCAGAGTAGCAGGATCACCACACAGGTTCACAGGAGCAGGTGTATAGCCAGGGAGTAATCAGAGGTCAGGAGCTGGATGCAAGGCAGAATACTCTAGCACAGACTGAAGGCTGGGGTGGAGTTTTATAGCAGGAAGACACAGTGCACATGAGACCAAAGACGCCATCTTGGAAAAGGGCAGTAATGTACAAAAAATGTTCAGAGTCCTGACAGCCTCTTATTGAATGCAATGGTGTTTGGCTTTGTTCTGCGAGCATGTTGAGCAAACATTGGTAAGTTCGGCTAACAAAGCCGAAACGAACCTTAAAAGGTTCGCTTATCTGTAATAGCAATGCAAATTTTTTAACAAATAATTTCTTTTTTAGGGGGTTTTGAGGCACAACTGTAGCATGCTAAATGCCGTATAAAATTTCACTGCTCCAAAAAATTGTAGTATTACTATGCCAGGCAAATTTGCCCAGTTGAGATAGATGTATGAGACTGCATTATCAGTATAGCAATACTGTTAAGATCCAACCAAGTCTAGCTGTATGTTTTTGAGGCACACCTGCCGCAGTAAAATTATGTATAATATTTCCCTGCTCAGAACAATTTGCAGGATTAAGAACAAAAAGGTTATTATTAACCCAGAGTTGCAGGCTGCAGCATAAAGGATATGCAATTCACCCTATTCTGTACTACATCCTACATGAACTCTTCAGCACAATCTCTCCCTAAGTGCTACTAACAGCAGTATTACTATTTATTATAATTAGCTCTAAGAAGGGCTGTTGATGTACTTCTCATAAATATAAATGTGTTTGAATCCCTAGCTAATACCCAGCTACAATTCTGTCCCTCTCTCACCAGCATCTCTCCCTACGCTGCCTGTAGCGGGGGTACAGTGTGCCGAGCATGGTGTCACGGGTCTTATGTAGACCTGATGATGCTACGCGGCCAGTCAATTACAGTAATGCTACAATCTAGATGTCTACGGCATTACAGTGACTGGCAGGCAATTCCAACATGTTCATTGGCTGTCTAAAAAGTGCTAAACATGTGGGGAGGGGACTCGAGCTAATGCTTGAGTATTACAAAAATGTTTGCAGAGTAATGAGCATCTCGAGTACACTGTTGTTTGAGTGAGTAACAAGTAGTGAGGAGCATGCTCGCACATCACTAGGTATTATCCTTAAGCATTCATGGCAAAACCAGTAACTGATTCATGATAGTGGACAACCTCTTTAAGTCCAAGTGGGTATTATCATATCGTTTTTACTGGGGGGCATGTACTTCATCCTCCTGTATGATACTTACCAATCATAAGCAGGTATCAACAAAGAAGTGCAGGAGGATCTGTGATAGCATCATGGTCATGTGACCACAGTCCACAGGTTCTACGAGCCAGAGTGTGCAATCTAAATAAACCCTTCACCATACATTACACAGCACAGAATTCTGAAGCTATTTGCTGTTGACAAAGAGATCAAAACTGTAACATTGGTGGAGATTAAACTCTATTTAATGCTATGTGCAAAAGTGACTGATATAAATGAAATGAAGGGAACAGAACCGTACAGAGTGCACTGATGGACTGGAGTATATGAGCGATCATTCATTCAGTTACATAATTTTGTGGTACACTGTTTGTTACAGGATATTATGATGCTGTGCAGCAACTGATACTGAACTGGACCCCAGGAATTGGAGTAACATATGAGATGTAAGAAACACCACAACTCCTCATGATTTTGATGAGCGGGCATCGCCATGCCCTGTCACACCTCCATCTCCTACCACAGCTCTGCTCACTTTGCTGAAGCTCAAAATTGCATGAAAACACCAAAGGTAGCAAAGTTTTTGTGCAGCCTCACAATAGACCAACATTTTCCAACTTTTCAAAGTTTTTTTTACACCAGCTTTGTGGTGTAAAAGCTTTGATGAATCAGGACCTATGGGTTTTTAATAGTGAAATTATCCTATTCATGAAGTAATGGGACTCATGCCGTGCTAACGGGTGGATTAAGGGTAGCCAGGGCCCCGGCCTGATCAGACACTGTGGACCTCCCGGTCATGTGATGGGGTCATGTGATGGGGTCATGTGATAAGGTCATGCAACGGGGTCATCATATACCTGAACCAGATTATTCCAGAAAAATAGTTGCTGTGTGAAACTATAGTGCGGCGCCCCAGTGTCCTGGTCGTCGCAGTGATGTCATTATCCTTTCAGGGGAGAAGTGATGTCATGTCTGAAGGCAATGAAAGACAAACACATTCAGGTATCACACACATGCAACATGTTCACACTCCAGACCAGAAGGGGGAGCTCTAAGCCTGTTTAGGGTGAGCTCCCCTATTTACATCCTGATCTGGAGGAAAAGGAGTCAGTTCCTGTCAGGCAGGGAGAAGGAGAGGAGATCTGCTGGCATGACGTGCTGCAACTCCTGGGAAAAGACACTAAAAGGTGGACATACAGTGGAGAGTGTGCAGGAAAGCAGAGCATAGGAGAGGAATATCAGAGGGAGATCAGCCAGGAACAAGCTGCTCCTTTCTGAGGCGCAGTAGCCAGGAATACCGAGGGAGCAACTGTCTCTAAGCCTTGCTCCAGAGACCGGCAGGACAGTCAATTCCAAGTTGGCTGTCCGACCTTAATACCTAAGAAGACTCAGTGGCAACTGTGGGGGCCGGGGCGTCTCTAGGGTCCCTACAAAAAGCCTCAGGCCATCAGTCATACGGGTTTGTCCTATCCACACCATCTGGGGGACAGAGAGGAAGACATACCACCAAGAACATCTACAAGCGTTGTGAGGACCTTACCGGGAAGCTCAGCAGGGAGGTACTACAACACCCAGGCGCTAGTAGGAAGGCTATTGATTTCCACCTGGATAGAGGGACTCTGGAATTGCCTTCAGACTGACCGGACTCTGCCTGCCCTGTCATCTGGCGCTCCGGGCTGAGGATACCATCTGAAGTCTTCAGTAAACAAGGTAAAAGACTGCAAACCTGTCTGCTCGTTCTTTACTGCACCTTGCCCATACATAAACTCTTTGACGGGATGCCCCTGAGGGCCACGGACCGGGTCAGCCACCGTGATACCCCCCCGAATAGCAGGATCCAGTACCGAGTACCCCATTGCCCTACTCTGGGGGCGATCCATTTTGGCGTCAAGAACAGGATCTACTTAAGCCTGAAAAATCCGGTCATGTGCGTCTAAGAACTGTGCCAGAACTGTATGTGAACTGCGCTTTGCTTAAAGACTGTGTGTTGCAAATTGCCGCCAAAATCCGCCATTGCCACGCCATGTGGAGTGCAAGGGGAAGAGCCATAGCCTTGTGGGCGGAGCCAGCCGAAAGGAGCGCGAAGCAAGAAGACGGGTGCCGTGCTGCTGACTGGGAAAGCCGGAAGTGGAGACGCCGTACAGCAGAGCCGCCAGAAGAGAAGCTGCAAAGTGCTGATTCCGGAGAGGAGCTCCGACTTCCACCAGGTTAGCAGAGGGGAGGAGTGGCCATGTCTGATCCAGGGCGGGAAGTAGCGGCGGTTGCAGCCGCAGTCCTGGAAGCGCCTCCAGGCCCCGCAATAGGCACAGCCGCAGGCCTTGCACCACCGCCGGGTTCCACAGAGCTTACCGCTTCCGTCAGCCAGCCGGACACCGCCACTGCTACAGCGGCCATTATGCCCTTCTCCATGCCATACATACCTGAAGCAGCCTGGCTCCCACGATACTCTGGAGAATCGCATACATTAACTGACTTTAAAGAAGGGATCTGCAGCCTGCTTGAGTTTTATCCCTTGACAGAGCCTCAGAAAGTTCACATGGTAACGGGCCAACTGTTTGGGAGCGGCTCTGAGAGAAGTGAAGTCCTGGTCCGCTGCGGATAAGTGAACTGCGCAGCAGGTCTTTGCAAAGCTTAAAACCACCTTTGACACCCGCACCGCTACAGAAATTAAATTGACGTTCTATGGGTGCAAGCAGAGGCCGCAGGATAGCTTACGGGACTATGCCCTTAATCTCCAGGAGGCACTGCGGGCAATCAAGCAGGATGATCCAAACAGCATGCAAGATGAGGATAAACTCTTAAAGGAGCGGTTCATCTAGGGGCTCCTGTGCAGTCACCAAAGGGCCCAACTGCACCTCCTGGCCATGCAGAATCCTGACCTGACCTTTGCGCAATTTAAAGACAAGGCCATCCAAGTGCTACAGGAGCGACAGCCCAGCCGTGCAATACCTCCCAGGTGTCAAGCCCTCACGTACCACCAGGAGGTGGTGCCAGATGCTCAAGTTTCTGCCGAGGCCGATGCCCAGATCCTGGAAGACGATTCCCCTGCAGGACTACGCCTCCAGATGCAGGAGCTGACCAAGAGCGTTGCTACCTTAGCTCGGACCGTGCAGTCCCTACTGGAAGCCCCCAAGGAGAAGATCAAGCTGGCTTCCAGACCAGAGGATGTTCCCTGGCGACGACAGAGGAGGATTCCGCCGACCAGAGGCAGAGACGACGATCGCTTTCAACAGGACTGACGACCCATCTGCCGCCGCTGCAACCAGGTGGGCCACATTGCAAGGTACTGTCATTTAAACGAGCAACCCCTGGGGCAGAGGGCCAACCCCCAGGAGTAGGATGACCAGGCCCGCAAAACTGGAGAGCCAAGTACATTGGAGGATGACCTGTTCTCCCCATTGTGATCGACGGTATTCCCATGAACGCTCTGTTGGACACCGGTTCTCAGGTGACAACTATGCCTTACATCCTTTATAAATGTTATTGGGAGGACACCGACATTACTCGTGGCCCTGATGATGATTTTATCATAATAGCCAGTAATGGTCAGCCATTGCCACAAGTGGGGTACAAAGAGGTCACCATTAAAGTGGGGCGGGTAGAATTGAAGGCTCAAGGAATTGTAATTGTTGATATTGACCGACGTGAATGTAACCCCATGATGACCATTGGTACCAATGTCATAGAGAATTGTCTTGCAGAGGTTATTGTCTTGTTACAGCAGGTGGCAGAAACAGCTGGTTACAGTGAACAACGTGCCCTGCAGAAAGAAATCAGAGCTCTGATGCAGAGACAGCAGGTAAAACTGACTGGTGGTGAAATTGGCCGTGTCACAGTGAGTGATTCAATCCCCATTGCAATACCCCCCAGGAGTGAAATGTTAATCTGGTGTCGGGCAGCAATAGGCCTCAGAGGTAAAGACTACCAGGCCCTGGTAGAACCTGTGTATTCAGATAGTAGGCCCACCCTCCTGACAGCCAGAGGGGTGGTTGAAGTCCGCAAGGGGAGGGTGCCAGTACTTGTCCTTGACTGTGGAGAGGAAGAGTTCCACCTAACCAAATATGCCACACTTGCAAACTTTACTGTTGATAATAATGTGATACAGGCACCAGAACCCTTGGTCCCATCCAACCAGGCGGAGGACAATGGCTCTGCAGGGCAAACGGAAGATTGGTGTCAGAAATTACACGTGGGCACTGACTCTACCCCATCACACCAGAAACAAGGGGCTTACAGAGTGGTTCATGAGTATGAGTGGGTATTCAGCAAGCACCCCCTAGATTTTGGGCAGGTAAAAGGGATTCAACATCATATCCCCACGGGAGATCATCCACCCATTAAAGAGAGATACCGTCCTGTACCCCCAGCTCATTATCAGTGTGCCAAAGACATGTTGCGAGAGATGAAGGAGGCTGGGGTAGTGAGAGACAGTTGTAGCCCCTGGGCTGTTGTGAATTCTGCTTTTGGGTTCCCTCCGGTGGTGGTAGGTGGTAATGCAGTTGTCCCTGAGTTGCAGTCCTGGTTAGGTGTTTCTGCTGATTGCAGTTCTGACTGGGGTATTTAGGTGTGCAGGATCCATTAGTCCTTGCCAGTTGTCAATTGTTGTTGGGAGGTGTTGGACCTCTGCCTGGTTCCTCCTGCCTTTATGCCAAATCAGCAAAAATAAGTGTCTGGTTTTTTTTTTCTGTGGCACACATGCTGTGTGCTTCATGATTCAGTGCTATTCTTTTGTGTTTTCTTGTCCAGCTTAGATTGTGTCAGTATTTTCTCAGTCTTGTTGGATTCTCTGGAGCGGCAGATATACATTCCATGTCTTTAGTTAGATTGTGGAACTTTTTGTATTATCTGCTGTGGATATTTTTGGAAGGGTTTTAATACTGACCGCTTAGTATTCTGTCCTATCCTTTCCTATTTAGCTAGAGTGGCCTCTTTTGCTAAATCTTGTTTTCTGCCTGCGTGTGTCTTTTCTTCTCCTACTCACAGTCAATATTCGTGGGGGCTGCCTATCCTTTGGGGTTCTGCTCTGAGGCAAGGTAGTATTCCTATTTCCATCTATAGGGGTATTTAGTCCTCCGGCTGTGTTGAGGTGTCTAGGGTTTGTTAGGCACACCCCACGGCTACTTCTAGTTGCGGTGTTAGTTCAGGATCTGCGGTCAGTATAGTTTCCACCTACTCCAGAGAAAGTTTCATACGGCTCCAAGGTCACCGGATCATAACACTGGGCAGCTCCATTAGTCCTCGTCAGGAAGAAGGATGGCACGATGAGGATGTGTGTTGATTATAGGCAGATAAACTGCATTACACATAAAGATGCATACCCACTGCCCAGAATAGAAGAGTCCTTGGCTGCTTTAAAATCTGCTAACTACTTCTCTACCTTGGATCTCACCAGTGGGTACTGGCAGGTTCCCGTAGCAGAGGCGGACAAGGAAAAGACGGCCTTCACCACACCGATGAGTCCTTGTGAATTCAACTACATGCCATTCGGACTGTGCAACGCCCCAGGAACGTTCCAGAGGATGATGGAGTGCTGTCTTGGACACAAGAACTTTGAAACCGCGTTGCTATATCTGGACGATGTCATTGTCTTCTCCAAGACTTATGAGGACCAACTAAAGCACCTGGCCGAGGTGTTCGAAGCCCTGTCCAACTTTGGCCTAAAGGTAAAACCGTCCAAATGCCATCTGTTAAAGCCCAAAGTGCAGTACCTGGGCCATGTAGTGAGTGCTGAAGTGGTGGCCCCAGACCCTGACAAGGTCACTGTGATCAGAGACTGGCCAAAGCCCAGCAACCTCCATGAAGTCTGGCAGTTCCTCGGGTTGGTAGGCTACTACAGGAGGTTTATCAAAGATTTCACCAAGAAAGCCGTGCCATTGCAAGACCTGTTGGTGGGCCAATCCAAGAAAACCAAGGGTAAGAATACCTCATTTGACTGGAATGACGGCCTGGAAGGATCCTTCACTTGTTTGAAGTTGGCGCTGACGGGAGAAGAGGTGCTGGCCTACCCTGAATATGACCAACCGTTTGTGCTGTATACGGATGCCAGCAACATGGGACTAGGAGCCGTATTGTCCCAGGTCCAGAAAGGCAAAGAGAGGGTAATTCCCTACGCCAGCAGGAAACTTTGTCCCACTGAAAGGAACCCTGACAACTACAGTTCCTTTAAGCTGGAGTTCCTCGCCATCGTTTGGGCAGTGACGGAGAGGTTCAAGCACTACCTGGCCTCAGCAAATTTCACCATCTTCACGGACAAAAATCCACTGACACACTTGGAAACAGCGAAACTTGGTGCCCTGGAGCAGCGGTGGATGGTCCGGTTGTCCAATTATGATTTCACCATCAAGTACCGGGCAGGGCACAAGAATGTGGATGCCGATGCGTTGTCCAGGATGCCCAACTTGCCAGAAACGGGAGAGGACTCCGAAGCACTCGAAGAAATAGAGTTGCCAGCTTTCCATCGCCCCAAGGCCACTCAGTATTCCCATCATGTGAGGAACGGGTGCAGGAACAAGCAGGACACCACACTGAATCCCCTGCCTCACCATGGATGGGCAGAGACTCAGGACAGTGACCCCGCAGTCCGTCAGGTGAAAGAGCTCCTGACGCAGGCAGGATCACACCCTGGCCCGGAGGATCCACAGGAGATGCAACAGCTTTGGAAGGGGAGAGGCAAGCTGTTAATTTACGATGGTATGCTGTGCCGAAGAAGCATCGACCCACGAACCCATGAGTTGGTATGGCAGATAGTAGTCCCAAAGCAGGATGCGCCAATGGTTCTGGAAGCATACCACGATGGAGCAGGAAACTTTGGATGGAGGAAGTTGGAGAGTCTGCTTCGTGGAAGGTTCTACTGGATTGGCATGAAGAAAGCCATCGAAAAGTGGTGCCGAGAGTGTGGCCCATGTAGCTTATGCAGGAAGGACCGTGACAGCCAAAGGTCTCCACTACAGCCCATCATCACCAGACGACCACTCAAACTGGTCGCGCTAGATCATGTGAAGAACTGAGCAAAGAACAAAGATATGCACAACAGTGGGATCAACCATCAATATTAACTTTTATTAAACATTTAATCAAAAAGGACAACAACAAGGACACATAGTATAAAAACATTTAAAAGAAAAGACCAACCCAGGTCCCCCCTAGATAGTCTTATATAGCAAAACACCAGACCAGTATAGTTGTATGCAAGATAAATACAGGTGTATATAAGCAGTACATAAAAATCAAGTAATTAACAGCCTATACTGCCAGCCAACCTCAGCCTTGAACTACCAATCTGCATGGATGATAATAAACCACCAACATTTTAAACAGGAACAGACCATATATCAAGAAATAAATAAAAGGGGGAGAGAAGAATCCTAAACCCTATGATATATCTCAGGTCTGCCCCAGTCCCAATGCATTCAATAACGTAAGATGTTTGCCCTAAGCCTTGTGCAGATAAGCATGGCCAGGAGAATGTCTAGATTGTGCAAATAACAAAGCTAAGGTGCATATAGATATTACCAAAAAAAGTCCATAGGGGGGGACCGAGGCCCATCATGTGAAGCTAACACCCAGCCGGTCAGGCTATGTCTATGCCCTCACCATCGTAGATCACTACTCTAGATTTCTGGTCGTTGTGCCTGTCAAAGATCTGACAGCGAGGACAGCAGCCAAAGCCTTCCAGCAGTACTTCTGCAGACCGCACGGGTACCCGGAAAAGGTACTGACTGATCAAGGGCCAGCCTTTGAAGCAGAAGTGTTCCAGGAATTCTGCAACTTATACGGGTGTAAAAAGATCAGAACAACACCGTATCACCCCCAAACCAATGGGATGTGTGAAAAGATGAACCAAGTGGTAATTGACTTATTGAAGACTTTGCCTGTGGAGGAACGGAACTTATGGCCAACAAAGTTGCCCGACTTGGTAGATATGTACAACCACATCCCAGTGAATTCCACCAACTGTACCCCAGCATACCTGATGAGAGGAAGATCCAGCAAGTTACCTATTGGTCTAGACATGGAGGTCCTAACCCCAGAAGATACCTCCCCAGATGCAGATTGGGATACAGAATGGCAGCAAAGGCACCGCAAAGTACAGGAATGCGTGGAAAGAAATCTAGCCCAAGCCAGACAAAAACAAGAAAGGGACTACAACCAGCATGCTCCAGCAATTCCCTTGTCGCCAGGTGAACAAGTACTCAAACGGAAGAGGAGACTACACAAACTTGACGACCAATGGGAAGCGGAACCATATACCATCCTGCCATCCGACTTTGACAATACGAAGGTCTGTCTCATCAGCAAAGATGGAGGAGAAACTTCGACAGCCGTATCCAGAGACCACCTCAAAATATGCCCTGATAAGTTGAGAGATAGGGAAACAGATCCAGGAACATCTCCACCTGTAGAAGAGGAGAAGATGATACACACTGTTCTTGGCGATTTTCCCCAGTCTTGGACTCAAATAAATCAGGCCATCGTGGTACCTGTTTTAAAGTTTCGTCAGCCGAAGCCGCCGGAACCAAATGTGATGCCAGATCATCTGGAGCCAAAAGAGACTCTGCACCAAAAGACTCCCATAGCCGACGCGATCCCGGCTGCAACTCAACCACAGCAGACTCCAACAGCGGATGCCATGCCAACAGTTGAATCGGCAAGTCCTCCCTCTGCTGTGGGTGAATAGTAGCAGCAGTCCTGTGAGCTCCAGCATGCCAGTGCTACCTAGACTCACTAGACGTGTAGCCAGAAGACAGTGCACCACACCAGCGATAGCGAGCACAGCGGACCCTGTTAGGTCACTAGCAACCCCTGCATTGCGGAGGTCTACACGTAGCACTAAAAATCAGACCCCAATTCGCTACAAAACTTGGAAATATTAACGGTTGTTGCTGTTTGGTTGGAAATGTTTGTATATATATCTTTGTTACAGATTTAAAATGGACAATGGAGTAATGGATAGTGAATTGCTCCAAAACTTTCATTATACTTTTAAAAGGGATCCCTTTGTTTACCCGGGATCCCTGCTGTTTCAAGTTTGCACTCATTGAACTGGGAGTCATGAACTGTGCATGACCGAGACTTTCGCAACGTTCAAGTGTCCTCACCTCCCATAAAGGGAAGCACTACTTTTGTATAAGTTGTTCATAGCATTTCAAAATTGTATGTCTTTTGCTAATATGTATTGTTGTTCTTCTTTTCCCAGTCCCGGAGTACTGGATTTAACAGGGGGGAGTGCGGCGCCCCAGAGTCCTGGTCGTCGCAGTGATGTCATTATCCTTTCAGGGGAGAAGTGATGTCATGTCTGAAGGCAATGAAAGACAACCACATTCAGGTATCACACACATGCAACATGTTCACACTCCAGACCACAAGGGGGAGCTCTAAGCCTGTTTAGGGTGAGCTCCCCTATTTACATCCTGATCTGGAGGAAAAGGAGTCAGTTCCTGTCAGGCAGGGAGAAGGAGAGGAGCTCTGCTGGCATGACGTGATGCAACTCCTGGGAAAAGACACTAAAAGGTGGACATACAGCGGAGAGTGTGCAGGAAAGCAGAGCACAGGAGAGGAATATCAAAGGGAGATCAGCCAGGAACAAGCTGCTCCTTTCTGAGGCACAGAAGCCGGTAGCCAGGAACACCGAGGGAGCAACTGTCTCTAAGCCTTGCTCCAGAGACCGGCAGGACAGTCAATTCCAAGTTGGCTGTCCGACCTTAATACCTAAGAAGACTCAGTGGCAACTGTGGGGGCCGGGGCGTCTCTAGGGTCCCTACAAAAAGCCTCAGGCCATCAGTCATACGGGTTTGTCCTATCCACACCATCTGGGAGACAGAGAGAGGAAGACATACCACCAAGAACATCTACAAGAGTTGTGAGGACTGTTATGGACTGGTAATTTAGGAGCGACATGCGACTAGCTCTGAGCAGGTGGTAACTATACTGACCGCGGTTCCTGATCTTAACCCAACACTAGCAGTAGCCGTGGGATGTTCCTGTCACTCCCTGGACACCTCATCACAGCCGGAGAACTAGCTACCCCTGAAGGTAGAAACAGGAAAGCTATCTTGCCTCAGAGAAAATCCCCAAAGGACAGACAGCCCCCCACAAATAATGACTGTGAGTGGAGAAGGAAATGACACACGTAGAATGAAACAAGATTTAGCAAAGGAGGCCACTACTAGCTAGATAGACAGTACAGGACAGAACACTGTGCGGTCAGTAATAAAAACTAGAAAAAGTCCACCGCAGAGAAATGCAAAAATCTCCACACCTGACTAAAGGTGTGGAGGGCAAAATCTGCTGCCCAGAGCTTCCAGCTTAGCTGAATAGATCCATACTGATAAGCTGGACAAATGAGCAAAACATAGAATGTGCTGAACAATAAAGTCCACAACAAGAGGACTGCAAAAGGACAAGCAAGGACTTATCTTTGCTGAACAGGTCAGAGTGTCAGAGAAATCCAAAAGAGCCGTGACTCCAAGCAGGAACAATTGACAACTGGCATTGATTGAGGGATAAGGCCAGACTAAAATAGCCGAGCCAGAAGGACGATCAGTGGAAGCAGCTGCTGATGCTAAATCCAAGAAGCAGCCATACCACTCAAAACCACCGGAGGGAGTCCAAGAGCAGAACTCACAAAAGTGCTACTTACAACCACCGGAGGGAGCCCAAGAGCGGAATTCACAACAGAGGACCTTACCAGGAAGCTCAGCAGGGAGGTACTACAACACCCAGGCGCTAGTAGGAAGGCTATTGATTTCCACCTGGATAGGGGGACTCTGGAATTGCCTTCAGACCGACCGGACTCTGCCTGCCCTGTCATCTGGTGCTCCGGGCTGAGGATACCATCTGAAGTCTTCAGTAAACAAGGTAAAAGACTGCAAACCTGTCTCCTCGTCTTTACTGCACCTTGCCCATACATAAACTCTTTGACGGGACGCCCCTGAGGGCCACGGACTGGGTCAGCCACCGTGATACCCCCTGAATCGCAGGACCCGATACCGAGTACCCGATTGCCCTACTCTGGGGGCGATCCAATAAACTGTCAAACATCCATTGATCTAGTCAATTTACCCTTCAGTTCAGTATATAGTATACAGTGTATAGTGTCAGTGTATAGGTAACACTGACTTACCAGTGACATCTCTAGGTGAAATCCTTCATCTTTCATCCAGCACAGACCGCCATCACTTCATTCAACCAGGACTCATCTCTGCAGGAAATAAGACAGTTATCTCGAGCTCCGCTTGTAAAAAACATTACTTAATTTTTCACAACTTCTACATTACACCACATGAAGAAAAAGAGGCAACATAGTGTCACTCTACACAGTAACAGGACCGCCCCCCCATTTAAAACAGTGTCCTCAAAAAATAAAATAAATATATCGCTGCAGTAATAATATCCCTTAATTAGCCCCTATGGTAATAATAATATCCCCCATCTTGGCCCCGTGTATCTCATTCCTGGCTCCAGCCATATGTTCTCCCATCCTGCCCTCATGAGTATCCATCCTGCCCCATATGATCTCCCCATCCTGCCCCATCAGTCTCTATCATATTCATTCTGCCCCATGATCCTGCACGATCTGTCTCCAATCCTGCCCCATGTCTTTCATTCTGCCCCGTGTCTCCAATCATGCCCCGTATCTACATTCTGCCCATGTCTCCAATCCTGCCCAATCTGTCTCCACTCCTGCCCCCAATGTGTCCAGCATCTCTGCCCCTAATGTGTCCAGCATCTCTGCCCCCAGTGTGTCCAGCAATCTGCCCCAGTGTCTCCAGCATATTGCCCCCCAGTGTCTCAAGCATATTGCCCCCAGTGTGTCCAGCATTCTGCCCCAGTGTGTCCAGCATATTGCCCCCAGTGTCTCCAGCATATTGCCCCAAGTGTGTCCAGCAATCTGCCCCAGTGTCTCCAGCATATTGCCCCCAGTGTCTCCAGCATATTGCCCCCAGTGTGTCCAGCATATTGCCCCCAGTGTCTCCAGCATATTACCCCCAGTGTGTCCATCATATTGCCCCAGTGTCTCCAGCATATTACCCCCAGTGTGTCCAGCATCCTGCCCCCAGTGTGTCCAGCATATTGCCCCCAGTGTGTCCAGCATATTGCCCCCAGTGTGACCAGCATTCTGGCCCGGGCCCCTCGGATTGCCGTTCGCAATAAAAAAAAAACGAGTTCTCTTCACCTGTCCATGCTCTTGCGGCGAAGCTCCCTCCAGCAGCGCGCACTCGCCGGCGACTGACAATGACATCAGACGCCGGCGACGTGCGCGCTGCGGCTGACGTCAGCTGCCAGCCTCCAATTGGCTGGCGGCTGTTAACTATTGACGTGCTGGCGCGTGCCTGCACGTCAATAGCTTTAAACTGCCGCAGCGCTGGTAGGGGCCCGGTGAGCAGATGAGACGGGGCCCGATGCGGGCCCCCTCTGCCCACTGGGCCAATACACCAGTCAGGGCAGTAATGCCCTGATGGCGGCGGGCAATCTGAGCGGTTGCCCAGGGCCCCCCCACACCACTGGGCCCTGGGCTACCGCCAGATTGACCCCATTATAATCTGCCCCTGCGTGCTAAGCAGCAGTTTTAAAGTTCTTTAAATCTCCACCCACATAAAATACCAAAGTATTGTTTAAACTGCAGTAACACTTAGGACCAACAGATGTCAGAAACCGTCCAGGCAAAAAAATGGAAGCTTGAAATTGCATGTTTCTAGAATGTCTTAAAAGTGAAAACCATACATACTAAAGTTGGCACAAGGCCTGGGTCAGAAAAGCGTATGAAAAATCCTCTGATTTTTATCAAGATAACATGGACAATTTTCAGCGGTATTGGTATTTACAGTATGTGCCATTTATGTGCATTCACAATTTAAAATTTACATGATCAAATACAGTTTCCTAAGTTAATAATGTATACACAAAACTCAACTCGGATGCAATACGGATGTTCCATTTATTTTTGCACACTCAGACTTGGAAGCAACTAGTGCATGCTGCGACTTTTTTCACGAGACATTCAGTCGGCGTGAAATAACCTGTCATCTGAACAACCCTATTGAATTACACTGGACAGTGTGCTGCTGTATTTTCACTTGGACAGCACACGTCCGTATAATACGCCCATCTGAACAACCCCTAACGATGTAAGCAGTATTCTGTTTTTAACATTGGGATCCATGCAAGAAAAAAATTGTATTGTTGCACGTGTTTTGTAATAATCCGGGTGCGAAAATTGTAAAAAAAAATACAGCCAGGTACTTGCAGTAAAATGTATGATAAGTGTTAATAAACTTTGTTCCATCAGCTAATGTATTTTATCTAGTGATGAGCGAACATGCTCAGTGATACTTGGATATCACTCAAGTACCTGGGTGCTAGGATGTGCTCGGAATTCGTCGACCATTGGCTGGTGTTCGGATTGAATGCTCAAATCCATGCCCTGCATTTTTGACACCTGTTACACAGCCAATAAACATGTGGGGATTGCCTGCCAGTCACTGTAGTGCATAGCTGTCATGGTAGTGGCTTTACTGTGATTGTCAGACCACATTACCTCATCAGAGGTTATAAAAGGACAGGCGGCATCACGTCTGGCAGACTGACGCTATTGCACAGCTCAGAGAAAGTTCTCATTACTGGGAGAGAGTAGTTTTACAGGCCTGTGTGTCCAGTTTTAGGAATCAGAGTTCTCTACCGGTGACGCTTTGCTAAACCATCATACTAAAAGTCCTTATTAGGGCTAATCTTCTGCTTTGCTGTTTCTATGCAATACATTCTGCATTTAGGCTAGGCACAGCTGCTGTAGTAGGGAGAGTGGCTTAATAAAGCCTCTAGATGAAGGAAAAATGGACCGGTCATATGGAGCGCAAGCGGCACAGTTCAGCTGGTATTAAAAAGTCTTCTTCTAATATTTAAATGAAGACTTTTAATACCAGCTGAACTGTGTCGCTTGTGCTACATATGACCGGTTCATTTTTACTTCATCCAGTCTTATCCTCTTCTGAGGCATCCGGCCGGAGCTGCAGTGTGCTACCTGCACTAAAATACTCCCATCACCAGCTTGGCGCTCCTGTGAAGCCGCCTATTCTAACTCGGTTAATAAAGCCTCTAGGCAGGGCTTAGGGATTGCAGTCTATTGCTAAATACAGCTCTGGCAATAATTAAGAGATGTAAATATACAATAAACCAGAAGGCGCTGCACTGACACCTGAAATTGATTGCAGCAAATATAAGGACGAAACCACTCTGTTCGTCCGAGAAATACACAATATAAAAAAAGTCTTAAATATTTGCGCTAAAAATTCAGTTTAAAAAACATAAATGCACAAAACACCGTTTTGACCCTGTACTGATGGCCTGATGGATGTTAATAAATGATTACCTCAATATTTGAGACTGTATTCAAACGATGCCTGCTGCGTCTGGAAAAGGTCCTTTTGGCTGTATGATGTATGGCGTGTGTCTGGCTTCTTGTTTAGGTCTTTTGTCACAATATGCCAGATACTGGAGAGTAGTGAATTATAAGTGGTCGTGTAGAGGATGCCGTCCCGGCCGGTGACTGGCGTACCCCTAAGAAAATCCAAATCTGCCGTGCACTGGCAGTGGTGGCTCAAACTAGAAAATGGAGCTGGCCAGGTACAGGACCTTGCGTGACGTCAGTGACACGTGATCACTACACGTGACTGGCTACAAGACGCACACAGGACCACACTATCCTACGCGTTTTGGAATCATTGATTCCTTCCTTCGTTTGAATACAGTCTCAAATATTGAGGTAATCATTTATTGACATCCATCAGGCCATCAGTACAGGGTCAAAACGGTGTTTTCTGTATTTATGTTTTTTAAACTGAATTTTTAGCGCAAATATTTAAGACTTTTTTTAAAAAAAATTAAGAGATGACTGCAAAATGTTCAGTTTGTCTGATTTTTCTCTTTATAGATATATTTTTGAGTAAAATGTACATTTTTCTTTTATTCTATAAACTGACAACATGTCTCCGAATTTCCAAGCAATAAATTTTGTATTTTATTCTGAAAAAGAGAAATGGTCAAAATTGCAAAAAAAAAACCCAGTGCTTTCAGACCTCAAATAATGCAAAGAGAACAAGTTCATAATCATTTAGAAACAACAATACTAATGTTTTACATCAGGAAGAGTTCAGAAATCAATAGTTTGTGGAATAACTATGATTTTTAATCACAGCTTTCATGCGTCTTGGCATGCTTTCCACCAGTCTTTCACACTGCTTCTGGCACAAAAATGTAAGCAGTTCTTTGATTGATGGCTTGTGACTATACATCATCCTCTTGATTACATTCCAGAGGTTTTCAATGAGGTTCAGGTCTGGAGATTGGGCTGCCCATGACAGGGTTTTGATGTGGTGGTCTCTTAATTTTTGCCAAAGCTATATATAGCTGCTGCAGGTGGCCGTATAGTCATCAATACAGTTTAACCTGCTGTCAAGCTATTATAATCTTCAGTAAAGAAGAGGGGCCTCAAACTGTCCATAAAGCTGGGACCCTAACTGTCCTTGTACTCCTAACTCCTTTAGGACCTCGGATGTATAGATATGTCCAAGGTTGACTCACCCTGCTTGCTGCAGGCTCCAGTGATGAGCCCGCAACTTTTCAGGCTCATATCAGCTGATTTCAACAGCTGACATGTGCCCCTAACAGCCACGGGTGGAATTGCAATCCACCCTCAGCTGTTAACATATTAAATGCAGCTGTCAATCTCTGACAGTGGCATTTAACATGATAGTGCTGGCAGTGCATCACATGACTGCGGGTCGTCAATGGGTTGGCATGACAACCCAGGGTATGCAGGAGACCTCTGTGGTTGCCATTGCCGGGTAGCTATGGGTATTACCCAGTGACGGTGCTCATAGCAAGTGAGCATTTCTGCTACACTGCTATGTACACTATCTACACTGCTGAAGCCCTGCTCTGTGTAGCACAGGCAGTCAGAAGATCGCAGCTTCTAGTCTCCCATGGAGACTATTGAAACTAGTAAAAAGTAAAAAAAGTTTTTAAAAATATGAAAAATATTAAAAAATATAAAAGTTTAAAGGGAGCCTGTCACCCCCAAAATCGAAGGTGAGCTAAGCCCACAGGCATCAGGGGCTTATCTACAGCATTCTGGAATGCTGTAGATAAGCCCCCGATGTATCCTGAAAGATGAGAAAAAGAGGTTAGATTATACTCACCCACGGGCAGGTCCCGCTGCGGTCCGGTCCGATGGGTGTGGCGGTCCGGTCCAGCGCCTCCCATCTTCTTACGATGACGTCCTCGTCTTGTTTTCACCCTGCAGCTCCGGCGCAGGTGTACTTTGTCTGCCCTGTTGAGGGCAGAGCAAAGTACTGCAGTGCGCAGGCGCCGAGAAAGGTCAGAGAGGCCCGGCGCCTGCGCACTGCAGTACTTTGCTCTGCCCTCAACAGGGCAGACAAAGTACACCTGCGTCGGAGCCGCAGCGTGAAGACAAGAAGAGGATGTCATCGTAAGAAGATGGGAGGCCCCGGACCGGACTGCAACGCCCATCGGATCGGACCGCCTGCCCAGGTGAGTATAATCTAAACTTTTTTTCTCATCTTTCAGGTTACATCGGGGGCTTACCTACAGCATTCCAGAATGCTGTAGATAAGCCCATAATGCCTGTGGGCTTAGCTCACTTTCGATTTTGGGGGTGACAGGTTCCCTTTAAATCACTCCCCAGTTGCCCCATTCAAAATAAGACAATAAAAAAATACACATATTTGGTATCACCGCGCTCAGAATTGCCCGATTAATATATAAAAATAATTAATCCGATTCGTAAGTGGCGTAACAAGAAAAAAAATCAAAGTGCCAAAATTACGTTTTTTTTGGTTGCCACAACTTTGCATTAAAATGCAATATCAGGCGATCAAAAGATCTTATCTATCCCAAAATTGCATCAATAAAAACATCAGCTTGGGGCGCAAAAATCAGTCCTCACCAATCCCTAGATCTCAATAAATGGAAGCGATACAGTTCTCGGAAGATGGCAAATGTATTTATTTATTTTTTACAAACTTTGATTTCTTTTTTAACCCCTTCCCGACCTTTGACGCCACGTAGGCGTCATGAAAGTCGGTGCCAATCCGACCCATGACGCCTATGTGGCGTCATGGAATGATCGCGTCCCTGCAGATCGGGTGAAAGGGTTAACTCCTATTTCACCCAATCTGCAAGGACAGGGGGAGTTGTACTTCAGCCCAGTAGGGGTGGCTTTGCCCCCACGTGGCTACGATCGCTCTGATTGGCTGTTGAAAGTGCAACAGCCAATCAGAGCAATTTGCAATATTTCACCTATGAAAATGGTGAAATATTGCAATCCAGCCATGGCCGATGCTGCAATAGCATCTGCCATGGCTGGAAATCATGTTCTGCCCCCCTCACCGCCCCCGATCTCCTCCCCAGTCCTCCGTTCTGTCCGGTACCCCCCTCCGTCCCCCTGTCCGCTCCCCCGTGCTCCTGTCCGCTCCCCCCGTCCTCCGATTTCCCCCCCCTGTGCTCCGATCCACCCCCCCAAAACCCCCTCATACTTACCGAGCCTCCCGAAGTCGGTCCGTCTTCTCCCTGGGCGCCGCCATCTTCCAAAATGGCGGGCGCATGCGCAGTGCGCCCGCCGAATCTGCCGGCCGGCAGATTCATTACAAAGTACATTTTGATCGATGTGGTAGCTTCTATCACAGCGATCAAAATAAAAAAATAATAAATAAACCCCCCCCTTTATCACCCCCATAGGTAGGGACAATAATAAAATAAAGAAAATATTTTTTTTTTCTTTTTCCACTAGGGTTAGGGTTAGAACTAGGGGTAGGGGTAGGGTTAGGGTTAGGGTTAGGGGTAGGGTTAGGGTTAGGGGTAGGGTATGGCATGTGCACACAGTGCGGATTTGGCCACGGATCCGCAGCGGATTGGCCGCGGATCCGCAGCGGATTGGCCGCGGATCCGCAGCGGATTGGCCGCTGCGAATTCGTAGCAGTTTTCCATCAGGTTTACAGTACCATGTACACCTATGGAAAAGCAAATCCGCTGTGCCCATGGTGCGGAAAATTCCGTGCAGAAATGCGTTGTATTTTCCGCAGCATGTCAATTCTTTGTGAGGATTCCGCAGAGTTTTAAACCTGTTCCTCAATAGGAATCCGCAGGTGAAATCCGCACAAAAAAACACTGCAAATCTGCTGTAAATCCGCAGGTAAAACGCAGTGCCTTTTACCTGCAGATTTTTCAAAAATCGTGCGGAAAAATCTCACACGAATCCGCAACGTGGGCACATAGCCTTAGGGTTAGGGTTGGAATTAGAGTTAGGGTTGGAATTAGGGCTAGGGTTGGAAATAGGGTTAAGATTAGGCTTGTGGTTAGGGTTACGGATAGGGTTAGGGGTGTGTTGGGGTTACAGTTGTGGTTAGGATTAGGGTTAGGGTTGGGATTAGAGTTAGGATTAGGGTTAGGGTTGGAATTAGGGTTACGGGTGTGTTGGGGTTAGGGTTGTGGTTAGGGGTGTGTTGGGGTTAGGGTTGTGATTAGGGTTATGGCTACAGTTGGGATTAGGATTAGGGGTGTGTTGGGGTTAGTGTTGAAGTTAGAATTGAGGGGTTTCCACTGTTTAGGCACATCAGGGGTCTCCAAACGCAACATGGCGCCACCATTGATTCCAGCCAATCTTGCGTTCAAAAAGTCAAATGGTGCTCCCTCCCTTCCAAGCCCCGACGTGCGCCCAAACAGTGGTGTACCCCCACATTTGGGGTACCAGCGTACTCAGGACAAACTGGGCAACAACTGTTGGGGTCCAATTTCTCCTGTTACCCTTGCAAAAATAAAAAATTACTTGCTAAAACATAATTTTTGAGGAAAGAACAATTATTTTTTATTTTCACGGCTCTGCGTTATTAACTTCTGTGAAGCACTTGGGGGTTGAAAGTGCTCACCAACACATCTAGATAAGATCCTTCGGGGGTCTAGTTTCCAAAATGGGGTCACTTGTGGGGTGTTTCTACTATTTAGGCACATCAGGGGCTCTGCAAATGCAATGTGATGCCCGCAGACCATTCCATCAAAGTCTGCATTTCAAATGTCACTACTTCCCTTCCGAGCCCTGACGTGCGCCCAAACAGTGGTTTACCCCCACATATGGGGTACCAGCACACTCACAACAAACTGGGCAACAAATATTGGGGCCCAATTTCTCCTGTTACCCTTGTGAAAATAAAAAATTGCTTGCTAAAACATCTTTTTTGAGGAAAGAAAAATGATTTTTTATTTTCACGGCCCTGCGTTGTAAACTTCTGTGAAGCTCTTTGGGGTTGAACGTGCTCACCACACATCTAGATAAGTTCCTTGGGGGGTCTAGTTTCCAAAATTGGGTCACTTGTGGGGGGTTTCTACTGTTTAGGCATATCAGGGGCTCTGCAAACGTAACATGATGCCCGCAGACCATTCCATCAAAGTCTGCATTCCAAAACGTCACTACTTCCCTTCCAAGCCCCGGCATGTGCCCAAACAGTGGTTTACCCCCACATATGGGGTATCAGCGTACTCAGGAGAAACTGGACAACAACTTTTGGGGTCAAATTTCTCCTGTTACCCTTGCAAAAATAAAAAATTCTGGGCTAAAAAAATATTTTTGAGGAAAGGAAACACATTTATTATTTTCACGGCTCTGCGTTATAAACTTCTGTGAAGCACTTGGGGGTTCAAAGTGCTCACCACACATCTAGATAAGTTCCCTTGGGGGTCTAGTTTCCAAAATGGAGTCACTTGTGGGGAGTTCCTACTGTTTAGGCACATCAGGGGCTCTGCAAACGCAACCTGACGACCGCAGAGCATTCCATCAAAGTCTGCATTTCAAAACGTCACTACTTCCCTTCCAAACCCCGACGTGTGCCAAAACAGTGGTTTACCCCCACATATGGGGAATCAGCATACTCAGGAGAAACTGGACAACAACTTTTTGGGTCCAATTTCTCCTGTTACCCTTGGGAAAATAAAAAATTGTGGGCTAAAAAATCGTTTTTGAGAAAAGAAAAATTATTTTTTATTTTCATGGCTCTGCGTTATAAACTTCTGTGAAGCACTTGGGGGTTCAAAGTGCTCACTATGCTTCTATATAAGTTCCTTGGGGGGTCTAGTTTCCAAAATGGGGTCACTTGTGCGAGAGCTCCAATGTTTAGGCACACAGGGGCTCTCCAAACGCGACATGGTGTCCGCTAATGATTGGAGCTAATTTTCCATTCAAAAAGCCAAATGGCGTGCCTTCCCTTCCGAGCCCTGCGGTGCGCCCAAACAGTGGTTTACCCCCACATATGGGGTATCATCGTACTCAGGACAAACTGGACAACAACATTTGGGGTCCAATTTCTCCTATTACCCTTGGGAAAATAAAAAATTCTGGGCTAAAAATCATTTTTGAGGAAAGAAAAATTATTTTTTATTTTGACGGCTCTGCGTTATAAACTTCTGTGAAGCACCTGGGGGTTATAAGTGCTCACTATGCATCTAGATAAGTTCTTTGGGGGGTCTAGTTTCCAAAATCGGGTCACTTGTAGGGGAGCTCCAATGTTTAGGCACACAGGGGCTCTCCAAACGCGACATGGTGTCCGCTAACGATTGGAGCTAATTTTCCATTCAAAAGGTCAAATGGCACGCCTCCCCTTCCGAGCCTTGCCGTGCACCCATACAATGGTTTACCCCCACATATGACGTATTGGCGTACTCAGGAGAAATTGCCCAACAAATTTTAGGATCCATTTTATCCTGTTGCCCATGTGAAAATGAAAAAATTGAGGCTAAAAGAAATTTTGTGTGAAAAAAAAGTACTTTTTCATTTTACGGATCAATTTGTGAAGCACCTGGGGGTTTAAAGTGCTCACTATGCTTCCAGATAAGTTCCTTGGGGGGTCTAGTTTCCAAAATGGGGTCACTTGTGGGGGAGCTCCAATGATTAGGCACACAGGGGCTCTCCAAACGTGACATGGTGTCTGCTAGCGATGGAGATAATTTTTCATTCAAAAAGTCAAATGGCGCTCCTTCCCTTCCGAGCCTTACCATGTGCCCAAACAGTGGTTTACCCCCACATGTGAGGTATCGGTGTACTCACGAGAAATTGTCCAACAAATTTTAGGATCCATTTTATCCTGTTGCCCATGTGAAAATGAAAAAACTGAGGCTAAAATAATTTTTTTGTGAAAAAAAAGTACTGTTTCATTTTTACGGATCAATTTGTGAGGCACCTGGGGGTTTAAAGTGCTCACTATGCTTCTAGATAAGTTCCTTGGGGGGTCTAGTTTCCAAAATGGGGTCACTTGTGGGGGAGCTCCAATGTTTAGGCACACGGGGGCTCTCCAAACGCGACATGGTGTCCGCTAAAGATTGGAGCCAATTTTTCATTGAAAAAGTCAAATGGCGCTCCTTCCCTTCCGAGCCCTGCCGTGCGCCCAAACAGTGGTTTACCCCCACATATGAGGTATCAACGTACTCAGGACAAATTGGACAACAACTTTCGTGGTCCAGTTTCTCCTTTTACCCTTGGGAAAATAAAAAAAATTTCGCCAAAAAATCATTTTTGTGACTAAAAAGTTAAATGTTCATTTTTTACTTCCATGTTGCTTCTGCTGCTGTGAAACACCTGAAGGGTTAATAAACTTCTTGAATGTGGTTTTGAGCACCTTGAGGGGTGCAGTTTTTAGAATGGTGTCACTTTTGGGTATTTTCAGCCATATAGAACCCTCAAACTGACTTCAAATGTGATGTGGTCCCTAAAAAAAATGGTTTTGTAAATTTTGTTGTAAAAATGAGAAATCACTGGTCAAATTTTAACCCTTATAACTTCCTAGCAAAAAAAAAATTTGTTTCCAAAATTGTGCTGATGTAAAGTAGACATGTGGGAAATGTTATTTATTAACTATTTTGTGTCACATAACTCTCTGGTTTAACAGAATAAAAATTCAAAATGTGAAAATTGCGAAATTTTCAAAATTTTTGCCAAATTTCCGTTTTTTTCACAAATAAACTCAGAAATTATCGACCTAAGTTTACCACTAACATGAAGCCCAATATGTCACGAAAAAACAATCTCAGAATCGCTAGGATCCGTTGAAGCGTTCCTGAGTTATTACCTCATAAAGGGACACTGGTCAGAATTGCAAAAAACGGCAAGGTCATTAAGGCCAAAATAGGCTGGGTCATGAAGGGGTTAACCACTTAAATAAAAAAGAACTTATACATGTATGGAATCTACGATCTCATAATGACCTGGAGGGTCATAATGGCAGGTCAGTTTTGCATTTAGCGATCATGAAGAAAAAAAAAACAATTGTGGATTTGCACTTTCTTTGCAAATTTCACCGAACTTTGATTTTTTTTTCCTATCTTTCAGTACACTATATGGTAAAACCAACGATGTCGTTCAAAAGTACAACTCGTTCCACAAAAAACAAGCCCTAATTTGGCCATATTTATAGAAAAATAAAAAAGGTATGCTCTGGGAAGAAGGGGAGCAACAAAAGAAAACTCAAAAATGGAAAATCCCAAGATGGTGAAGGGGTTAAAGGAGACCAGAGTCTCCGACTATGCTTCTGTAAAAACCCTAATCTGTCACCCCCTCCACTCCATGAGGCACAGGACAGAAATAAAAGGTAAACCAGACACAAAGACAAAACTGGAATAGCAGAAAACCTCTATCATACAAATGCACTAACTAACTTATAGGGAGGAGGATAGGGACAGTGAGGAATAAACTAAATGTGAAAAAGGACTAGGAGATAAACACACATGTACAACTGCAAATTACATTACAGTCCAACTCCAAACTTTAACTGCTTAGCTTTAGCACACAACACAGGAAGACGAATCTTTCACAGGCAGGGACTAAACGCCCAGAGCCTGTATAAAGAGAAAGTAAATGGTAAACAGTTGCAGGAAAGAACAACCAGCACCTTCCCCCAATCAGTCACAGAATCATCCAAATGTTCATTGGCAAGCTTCAGACGGGCCTGCACATGTGCCTTCTTGAGCAGGGGGATCTTGTGGGCACTGCAGGATTTTAAACCTTTATAGCGTAATATGTTGCCAATAGTTTTCTTGGTGACTGTGGTCCCAGCTGCCTTGAGATCATTAACAAGTTCCCCCTTGTAGTTTTAGGCTGTCATCTCACCTTCCTCATGAACAAGGATATCCCACTAGGTGAGATTTTGCATGGTGCCCCCAGATCGATGTCGATTGACAGTCATTTTGTATTTCTTCCATTTTCTTACTATTGCACCACAGTTGTCTTCTACCCACCCAGCGTCTTCCTTATGGTTTTGTAGCCCATTCCAGCTTTGTGCAGGTCAATGATCTTGTCCCTGACATCCTTATAATGCTCTTTGGTCTTGCCCATGTTGTAGAGGTTAGAGTCTGACTGATTAATTGAGTCTGTGGACAGGAGTCTTTTATAAGGGTGACTATGTAAGACAGCTGCCTTTAATGCAGGTAACGGGTTGATTAGGAGCGTCTAACTGGTATGTAGGAGCCAGAACTCCTAATGGTTGGTAGGGGATCAAATACTTATTTTTCACTGCAAAATGCAAATAAATTTATATAATAATAATAAATAAATAATCTTTATTTTTATATAACGCTAACATATTCCGCAGCGCTTTACAGTTTGCACACATTATCGTTGCTGTCCCTGTTGGGGCTCACAATCTAAATTCCCTATCAGTATGTCTTTGGAATGTGGGAGGAAACCGAGGTACCCGGAAGAAACCCACGCAAACACGGAGAGAACATACAAACTCTTTGCAGATGTTGTCCTTAGTGGGGTTTGAACCCAGGACTCCAGCACTGCAAGGCTGCTGTGCTATCCACTGAGCCACCGTGTTGCCCCTATAATTTATACAATGTGATTTTCTGGATTTTATTTTTGATATTCTATCTCTCAATGTTAAAATTAACCTACCCTTACATTTAGGACTGTTCATGTCTTTGTCAGTGGGAAAACTTACAAGATCAGGAAGAGATCAAATACTTATTTCCCCCACTGCAAATACTCTGAGTCCCTTCAGCAAGGCGCTGGTGTTAGCTCTTTTTACCTCTGTCTATTGGAAGTGCTAGAAATCGACTAGTTTTTTCTTGGAGCCTCTTGAAGGATTGCTCACATTAGCTCTCTTGTATCATCTCAAGCTAAATGTATTCCCTCGTTTGTCTTCCTGTTTTGTCTTAGTTGTAGTGGGAGCTGACTAGCATCACCCCATTGCCTCCCTACCCAGGGACTATCATTAAGGGCACTCAGAGATTAGTTTGCTGCTCGGCGATGGGTACGGAACCTATTTAGTGATGTTAGGGCAGACAGGGTGTTGTCAGATCTGCCTAGTGGTCTCCACTCCCCCCTTTCCTAGTGTTTGGGCTCTTCCACCCTCTTCCCGTTTTTGTGCACCTGGCTTCTCCCTCACCCAGTGTGACAGATTGTCCACTTAAGGACTCATGTGGAAAAGTGTTTGCAGCCAGGGGTTCTACGTTTCCCTGATGGTACACTGGGTGAACATTGTGGAGGCCAGGGCTGAGTCAAACTGTGGCAGGGCACATGTCTTGCCGACGCTGAGGAATGGTGGCCCTACTTCTATTAGGGTTTTCTTCACCTCCTACACCAGTTCCTGCACCCCGTCCTGCTCCTCCCTATACTCTATCCTCGATTTGTACTCCATTACTAGTCCTATAGTTATATTGTAAATAAACACACACCAACGAAAAAATTCCTTTAATTGAAAGAATGACACAAACTCCTTTAATGAATCTAAATTAAACCATACTCACGTCATCGCCCAGTCTACAGAATCCAATGTCTCCTATAATAGAATTAAAATAATAAAGAACAATATTCCTTACCTGTCCACCGAGGAGATAATAATCCATTTGTTCCACGACCTCTACCTCTATGCTACCTCTAGATGGCAGGCTGCATTGGCATTGTTGCATGATGCGACTGTACAGCCTGCCATCCAGCAGAGACACTGAGCAGCATGTGCTAGCGCTGCTCATTGTCTTGTGGTGAACTCGCATGACCTGACTGATGTCACAACGAGTGTGAGAAAGTTCTCATGCTCGCAGTGACGTCAGAAAAGTCCTGGGAGTTCACAGCCAATGACGCAGATACTTTCCTCCTCTTGATTGTGAATCTTTGGAGCAGACCTTTGATGCCCATGGAATGTGTGAACAGCTCTTCAGACTCGCCCATCTGTGGTTCCCCACAGTCAGTTGGGCGGTTGGAGAGTTGTGAGGCGAAGGGAAACAAGGGTAATTGGGGTGCCACCTCTGAGGATGGTACTGTGTGTGATGTTATGGTGGAGGAAGAGGAGGAGAGGCCACTTGATGCAGCGCTTGCCATCCACTAGAGTATATGCTCTTTCTGACCCTCATCTACAAAGTGTACCATTGTGCGGTTGCCAAAGAAAGGGAGTCGAGTAGCCCATCCAGTAACAGATGTCAGTTGTCATTGGATAGGACAAGTGTTTGTTCAGTAAAGCTTTCACGTACACCTTAAACACCAAGCCTATTCCTCCTTCCAACATGACCTTGCTTTTTCCCAGTCATGTTGGATGTACCCTTCCCCTCATTTAACCCCTTTCTTCCAGCTGACCGAATAGTACGTCAGCTGACAGTATCCCCCGCTTTGAGGTGGGCTCCGGCGGTGAGCCCACCTCAAAGCCCCAACATGTGAGCTGTTTTCAACAGCTGACATGTGCCCGCAATGGGCGTGAGCGGAATCGTGATCCCCGGCGCCCATTAACTAGTTAAATGCTGCTGTCAAACTCTGACAGCGGCATTTAACAAGCGCTGCCGGCCGCGCGGCCGGAAGTACGCGCACTGCTGACCCCCGTCACTTGATGATTGGGGGACATCGGTGCGTTGCCATCACAACCAGAGGTCTCCTTCAGACCTCTATGGTTGTTGATGGAAGATTGCTATGAGCGCCACCCTGTGGTCGGCGCTCATATCAAGCCTGTAATTCTGCTGCACAGAGTTGATCTGTGCATCACCTCTATGTAGTAGAGGCGATCGAGTAGTGGATGCTTCTAGGCTCCCATGGAGGCTATTGAAGCATGCCAAAATAAAAAAAAGTGTTCAAAAATATAAAAAACGTTTATATTAATCATGACATCAGGTCATGATTAAGGGAGCTTAATCTCCAGAAACACGTTGAGATTCTTACCCATATGGCTCGTGCTGAAGTCTGTATCCTCTATACTTAAAGTTTGTGAATAAAGAAAACTCTTTTTTACGGATTCGGTGAAGCTGGACATTCTCTTCTTTTTTGGATTCTATACGCCTGGACACAGCGGGTCCGTGCTCCCGAAGATTGGTTTATGCATCACGGGAGAGCTGGTTTATATTCCTTCTTTCTAAATATCTTGCATCAGTGCCCCCCTCCAACGGTTGTTTTTGACCGCTGTCATTGTCTGCAGAGGGTGCATTGTGCAAACACATGCAGGTTATACCTTATTAGCAACTTTCCACCGAACCGCTCTCTGCTGCTTCTCAGTGGGCGATTGCAACCCTCTGAGTCTCATAGTGGATTAATGATAAAGCAGTCAGCGACTGTTTGTGTGGCTTGTTTCCCCTTGTCCTTTTACATTTGGGTCTGCACTGGTCTCTATCACGTCTGGGTGATGGTCATTTTTTCTCCTCATCATTCAACATCTATCATGTAATTACTCCTAACAGGTTCTGATCTCATATGTGTCTTGTTTAAATTATAATAAAGTTGTACCTTTTAGTAGTGGACTGTTTCTCCTTTTTTTTCCTCATCTCTATTTCAAGTCTATACTACACTTAAAAGTCATGGGGATATTTAGCACACTGTTGCTTTACATTTAAAATGCAATATTGGAGATTTTTTGCAACAATTGTAAGAGGCCTTTTTTTATTAGATCCACTATTCGAAAAAATTGGTATATTTTGGAAAAAGACGCAGATCTGGCAGAAATGACTAAAAATGGTCCTTTATTTGCATGTCGGCGTGGTAGGAATATAAAGGACTTATTAAGCTGGCGTCACACTAGCGAGTTTTACGGACGTAAGAGCGCAGAAAATACGTCCGTAAAACTCGCCAAACAAACGGCACAATTATTCTCAATGGGTCTGGTCCTATCAGCCGTATATTACGGATCCGTATTATACGGCTTTCTACGGCCGTACAAAATCGCAGCATGCTGCGTTTGTCAGCGTATTGCGCAAATAATACGCCAATGAAAGTCTATGGGGGCGAGAAAATACGGATTCCACACGGACCAGCAGTGTGACTTGCGAGAAATACGCAGCGGTGTTAGTGAAAAGCCGGTAATTCAATTGCCGGCTTTTCATTTCTCCTTCCCCAACCCGACAGGATATGAGACATGGTTTACATACATACACCGCAACTCAATGTACAGGTCCTTCTCAAAAAATTAGCATATAGTGTTAAATTTCATTATTTACCATAATGTAATGATTACAATTAAACTTTCATATATTATAGATTCATTATCCACCAACTGAAATTTGTCAGGTCTTTTATTGTTTTAATACTGATGATTTTGGCCTACAACTCCTGATAACCCAAAAAACCTGTCTCAATAAATTAGCATATCAAGAAAAGGTTCTCTAAATGACCTATTACCCTAATCTTCTGAATCAACTAATTAACTCTAAACACATGCAAAAGATACCTGAGGCTTTTAAAAACTCCCTGCCTGGTTCATTACTCAAAACCCCCATCATGGGTAAGACTAGCGACCTGACAGATGTCAAGAAGGCCATCATTGACACCCTCAAGCAAGAGGGTAAGACCCAGAAAGAAATTTCTCAACAAATAGGCTGTTCCCAGAGTGCTGTATCAAGGCACCTCAATGGTAAGTCTGTTGGAAGGAAACAATGTGGCAGAAAACGCTGTACAACGAGAAGAGGTGACCGGACCCTGAGGAAGATTGTGGAGAAGGACCGATTCCAGACCTTGGGGAACCTGAGGAAGCAGTGGACTGAGTCTGGTGTGGAAAGGCGTGTGCAGGAAATGGGCTACAGGTGCCGCATTCCCCAGGTAAAGCCACTTTTGAACCATAAACAGCGGCAGAAGCGCCTGACCTGGGCTACAGAGAAGCAGCACTGGACTGTTGCTAAGTGGTCCCAAGTACTTTTTTCTGATGAAAGCAAATTTTGCATGTCATTCGGAAATCAAGGTGCCAGAGTCTGGAGGAAGACTGGGGAGAAGGAAATGCCAAAATGCCTGAAGTCCAGTGTCAAGTACCCACAGTCAGTGATGGTGTGGGGTGCCATGTCAGCTGCTGGTGTTGGTCCACTGTGTTTCATCAAGGGCAGGGTCAATGCAGCTAGCTATCAGGAGATTTTGGAGCACTTCATGCTTCCATCGGCTGAAATGCTTTATGGAAATGAAGATTTCATTTTTCAGCACGACCTGGCACCTGCTCACAGTGCCAAAACCACTGGTAAATGGTTTACTGACCATGGTATTACTGTGCTCAATTGGCCAGCCAACTCTCCTGACCTGAACCCCATAGAGAATCTGTGGGATATTGTGAAGAGAAAGTTGAGAGACGCAAGACCCAACACTCTGGATGAGCTTAAGGCCGCTATTGAAGCATCCTGGGCCTCCATAACATCTCAGCAGTGTCACAGGCTGATTGCCTCCATGCCACGCCGCATTGAAGCAGTCATTTCTGCCAAAGGATTCCCGACAAAGTATTGAGTGCATAACTGAACATTATTATTTGATGGTTTTTTTGTTTGTTATTAAAAAACACTTTTATTTGATTGGACGGGTGAAATATGCTAATTTATTGAGACAGGTTTTTTGGGTTATCAGGAGTTGTCGGCCAAAATCATCAGTATTAAAACAATAAAAGACCTGACAAATTTCAGTTGGTGGATAATGAATCTATAATATATGAAAGTTTAATTGTAATCATTACATTATGGTAAATAATGAAATTTAACACTATATGCTAATTTTTTGAGAAGGACCTGTAAGTACAGATCACCCTGCTTTCCTTTCAGCACCCGGGGTTTTTACAACCACGAGCAGTGCTTTAGCGCAGCTCCTGGCTGTAAAATGATTTAACCCCTTCAGATGGATTTACTTCGTGGGACCTGACAGTTCATCAGAAGGTATGTATATTGTTGGTTTATTATTTTGCCAAGCGAGGGTCTTCCGGATGGATTGAGAGAGCAATAAAATTCTAAAACAACCTGTTTGTTTATTTCATTAAAATACTTTTTAATAACGTGTGTGTGTGTGTTTTAACCCTTTCAGACAATTGGATTAATAATGGATAGGTGTCATAATTGACGCCTCTCCATTATTAATCTGGCTTAATGTCACCTTACAATAGCAAGGTGACATTAACCCTTCATTACCCCATATCCCACCGCTACACGGGAGTGGGAAGAGAGTGGCCAAGTGCCAGAATAGGCGCATCTTCCAGATGTGCCTTTTCTGGGGTGGCTGGGGGCAGATGTTTGTAGCCAGGGGGGGGGCAATAACCATGGACCCTCTCTAGGCTATTAATATCTGCCCTCAGTCACTGGCTTTACCACTCTGGCGGAGAAAATTGCGCGGGAGCCCAAGCCAATTTTTTCCGCCATTTAACTCTTTATTTTAGCAGCTACAGCACCCAAAGTTTTCACATACACACTACTAACATTAGTAGTGTAGAAAAGTAGGAGACAAAAAAAGTGCAAATAGGGTCTTATCCTCAGGATTGCTTCTAATCAATTATGAGAGAACTGCTCACCTGGTGGTACACAGTAAAGGCGTGTAGTTTGTCAGCTGCTGCAGATCCACAGGTCGGCGCTGCGACCTCTTAGAGACGTTATAATAGATAAATGTGGATAAAATCCGCGCTGCTGGACAGCAGCGCGGATTTTATCCACATTTATCTATTATAACAGTAGTGTGGAATATGCAAAAAAAAAGGGGATATGACATGGTTTACTGTATGTAAACCATGTCTCATATCATGTCGGGTTTAGGCAGGAGAAATGAAAAGCCGGCAATTGAATTACCTGCTTTTCACATATATCGCGCTGAATTAAATATAAATACATAATATATATATGTGTGTCTCAATGACATATATATATATATATATATACTGTATATATGTTTTAACGGACATTTGAGCACATAAATCCATTAGATGTCGGTTTTGCAAGCCTGCGAGAAAATATCGGTACAGTACGGATGCCATACGGATTACATACGGAGGATGCCATGCGCAAAATACGCTGACACACCCTGCCTACGGAGGACATACAGATCACTATTTTGGGAACATTTCTCTGTATTACGGCCGTATTACGGCCGTAAAAAAAGGACCATATTGTCTTACGCTGAGTGTGACGCCGGCGTTAGTCCGAAATTGTTTTGTGGACGACCAAGTTAGCTGGTTAGAGGCTGGGGTCCCAAAGGGGAACTATAAATGCGGCCACTGTAACTTCTGTTCATTTCACATAACGGGCAATAAATTGCAAGTTGGAGCCATTTCCCATCATGTGCGACAATTCATTTCATGCAGGTCCACACATATAGTCTACTATGTTATCACCTGCCCGTGCGTTTTTTTCTATATCGGGAAAACTATCCGCCCGCTTTTTGTCAGAGTGAGGGAGCATTTCAAATCCATCCGGATGGGAAGGGGAGCCCCTAGGCTAATTAGCCATGTCAGACAAGTTCATGCAGGAAATACAAATATACTGCGTTTTGCGGGGATAGAACAGGTGACTTTACTGCAACGAGGGGGGAATCTCCACAGATTGCTTTTAAGAACAGAGGGTAAATGGATCCTACGTACAAACGCAACGGGCCCTTTAGGCCTAAATGAGAAGATATGGCAGTGTTTTTATAATTATTTTTATAATTATTTTTTTTTTCTTAACAAATTGGGTATTTCTTATTATGTGTTTATTATTTGATTTTTTATTCTATTTGTCTGTTGAAATATGTTTTGTTATTGGCTATTCACAGTTTGATGGGTGGGTTTTCACTTTCATGGTGACGTCCGGAGGGGAGTTCCCTTTGATTGTGGCAGTTAAAGGGTGCCTTCCCATTTCCTTTCGGCACCAGGACTCATAGAAGTGCAGCAGCACGAAACGGCCGTTGTCCATTCATTCCACGTTCTCCCTAAAGAACCTGCATATGTTCTAAATGAAGAATCGTATCACAGAGGACCGGTGAGTGCACTCTTATTTGTTCTATAAATTGACTTTCATATCTGACTGGATCAGGTGCACCCGTATGTCCTACTGAAGGTGTAAAATTGGCACAGCAGCGGCACATAGCAGTGGGTACAGTGGGACAACAGTAGCAGCGGTGCCGTGTTATTTCTTCTTTAGTGCAAACATTGTAAGAGGCCTACCTCGAACACTCTTTATATATATATATATATATATATATATATATATATATATATATATATATATATATATATATATATACTGTATATGTATATATATACATACATACATACATACGCCCCAGGGGGTAAATGTTTTTCAGCCCACTTAGTGCATGGGCATGACCAGTCTAGGATAACCAATCCTTTAATAATGGGGAAAAAAATGTTTTCTTAGGCTCTCCACTACATCTCTTCAAAGGGGTATTGGAGTACCTAATCCTAACTTTTGCCATCCCTTGCACTTAGTGCATACACTTTACCAGAGAAGGAGACCCACTCCTTAGTAATGGGAAAAAATGCTTTTTTGTGGATCCATCTCATAGTTGAGGGAAAAATGTTGGAAACCAAAAGAGCCAATGGGTTCTATTAGTATATGATTCAGAGCCTTGTTGTAGGCTGTCAGGTGGTCGTCACATAGGGAGTTCTCAAACTGCATACAGGATTTCACAGCTGGGATAGGAGAGTTTGCACAGTAAGTACAAAAGATCCTAGTATCTTTCATATCAGGCTGAGTTAATGAGAAATGCTTCACTATATTCCCCAGCAAGGTTAATGGTTTAACAGTCCTTTATGCTGCTTCATTAAACTAATCGCTTTTTTCAGAGCTAATTGAAATAGATTATATTCTGTCATAATAATACTGCACTTATTTGCAATTCGTGTAGTGTGAGGTGTGGCAGTAGGTATAACATATCACAGGCTTCTAGTCAGGGATTATTGCTTTATAAATTGTAAGCCTTGGTTCTGTTTTTTTCCATGCACTCATTGGTTCATTCATGTTTTTACAGTGATAAGTACTTCGAAATTTATCAAAGCTGGCTGTGTTAGTTGTGTTACTCCACAATGTCTTGCTGCCACGTACAAGAAAAAAAAATCCAGATCCGATTCATATCCCTTCTGTATTCTACAATAATACCGCTCTTATCTGCAATTTTTCAACGGTGAGGTGTGGCAGTAGGGATAGCGTATGACAGGTATCTAATCAGGGATTATTGCTTTACTGCTGTTTTTTTCCATGCACTCATTGACCGATTCATGTTTTTTACGGTATTCTGTACTCAGAAATTCATCAAAGCAGGCAAAATTAAATGATGTATTCATTCATAGTTCCTCTGTAGGATCTGTATGTAAGAGGTAGCAGTGGGAGACTTTATGCTATTGGAGCTGGAATTACCACTTCTGAACTCTCCAGTGCTTTGTTTCCAGGGACGGACTGGCCATCGGGCATTTCTGGCAAATGCCAGAAGGGCCTGTCCCTGTAATGGGCTGCTCGATCTGTCGCCCCTTCACGCTGTCAGCCGGTGTTCTGTTTTCTGCAGCCAGCACACTAGGCAGCATCACCTTGCCTTGTGCACAGGATTGCGCTGCACTTCTAAAATCACTGTGGCCGCCACGCTAGACAGGATAAAGTTGATGGCCGCGGTCTGATGGTCTGAACACCAGCTGTCATGAGGTAACATAGACACAGGGCAGGGGCAGGGGGAGAGGCGCGCTCTGCTCTTCTGTGCTGCTGGGACCCTGCCACTTACTGCAGCCTGGGGTCAGGAGTCAGGACATCTGACGCCTACTTCCTCCTGTCCAGCCAGGCGGCAGGGACAGAAAGGATTTACGAGCTGCTGATAACTTTACCCTGAGTGCATGGAGCAGAAGCACAGAAAGCCCGGAGTTGTACCTGGAACTATCTAAGAGGCAAGCTCTAATAGAATTAAGAAAAAAAAGCTGTGTCCACTCTTCTTCCATGGCACTAGCTCAAAAAATCACCACTCCTGTGGTGAACTATACTCCTAGCATGCAATAGGAGCTGCTCTACATGCTGGGAGTTATAGTTCTCAAAAGCAGGGAAAAGGCTATGTGCACACGTAATTTTGATGGCTGCGGATTTTTCCGCAGCAGATTTCAGAAATCCGCAAGTAAACGGCACTGCGTTTTAACGTTTTACCTGCAGTTTTTATGCAGATTTTGTGGGGATTTCACCTGCGGTTTTACACCTGCGGATTCCTATTATAGAGCAGGTGTAAACCGCAGCGGAATCCGCACAAAGAATTGACATGCTGCTGAATGTAAACCGCAGCGTTTCTGCACGTTTTTTTCCGCAGCATGGGCACTGCAGATTTCGTTTTCCATAGGTTTACATGGTACTGTAAAAGCATGGAAAGCTGCTGCGGATCCGCAGCAAAATGTAGCCTAATAGTCAACCATGGGACATAGATGGCACCTGTGGGATCTTAAAGGAAATCTGATGGCTGACGGTATGTTTCCACTTGGCATATTTGCTGTGGATTTGATGCAGTGTCCTATCTGCAGCGGCCAGATGTTACAGCATAGTGGATGGGATTTTATGAAATCCCATCTCCACTAAGCGTGCACTGACACCTCCGCGACGTCTTCCCAGGTCCTTCGCACACAGCATCCCTGGGAACGGAAGGCGACGTGTGCATTGCTGAGAGGCGGGAGGACTCCGGAGGCCATCGGAAGGTGAGAATATCAATATTTTTATTTTAATTCTTTTTTTTATTTTTACAGGGATATGGTGCCCAGTCCGTGGAGGAGAGTCTCCTCTCCTCCACCCTGGGTACCAACCGCACATGATCCGCTTACTCCCCGCATGGTGGACATAGCCCCATGCAGAAATTAAGCGGATCATTGCATTCCTATGTGTGCTCAATCCCCTAGATTTACCAAAATAATGAACATGCTGCATTTTTTTCTGGAATGCTTTTCCGCTCCAGAAAAAAGCGCAGCATGTGCACAAAAATTGTGGAATGCATTCTAATTAATAGGATGCTTAACGTAAGCGTTTTTTTCGCGTTTTTATAGCGAAAAAACATGAAAAAAACTTGAAAAATCATGAATGTGTGCACCTAGCCTTAGTGTGTAACCACCATACGACAAGTGGGCCTGTGTACCTTCAAATGCCATGGCTGAATTTTTGTCCCAGTCCGGCCCTGTTTGTTTCCATCTATTTCTGGTTGGGTCTTGAAGTATGTTTGTGGTCGTTGTCCTGCTGGAAGACCCATGACCTACTACGATGCAAACCCAGCTTTCTGACCCCGGGCACTGCATTGCAACCCAAAATCCTTTGGGAATTTCACATTTCAAGGCACCCAGGGCCACAGGCAGCAAAACAACCCCACAATATCTTTAAACCTTCACCATATTTGACTGTAAATACTCTGTTCTTTTATTTGTAGGCCTCATTATATGTAAACTAAACAGTAGAATTATGTGCTTTACTAAAAAACTCTATCTTGGTCTCATCTGTCAACAAGACACCTGCTGGCCCTCTAACAATAGAAAGGGCTGCCTGATGGCCCTCTACAAATAGTGATGGTAGCTGATGGCCCTGCAAAAAAAAGACTTTCAATATGTCTGATCATGTCTCACACACCACATGTCCAGACAAAGTATTAAAATGATAATATTACATTTCCTGTGGAATGTTTTTTTCACCATTGAAAGCAATGCAAACGTGCAAAAACACAGCACAAACACTACGTGTGAACTTAGCCCAAGATGTGGAGGAGCATTTTTTTTCTCTTATTTATTTTGCCTTATATACAATTGATATCCTGGAAGGAATGTTTCGTAACATTTTTTCCAGTCAAATCCATTTTAAGTGTGGTTTTGTATGTTTTATGGTCAGTACGTAAAAGTGACAACATTGTTCCCAGCAGTGACCTGGGATTCAGAGATGCTTCCAGAGGTCTTCCCAATGCTGTTCCCATGCCATTTCAGTGCTGTTTCCATCGTTTTCAGAATTTTTTAGACCCCCTCCAGACCTCTGCGGGGGCCGGTAATAAAATGCTTGAGTTTCCCATTGACTTCCGTTATATTCGTTACCCCAGTTAAGCACTGGAGCATTACAATTTGCTTGATTTGAGTAACGAGTACCCGAGCATTTAATACCACTAAAGTTCTCAATATACATTTTTCTGCTAAGTTATTGTTTTATACCTTTCTACTTCACTTCCTATGCCATGGCGTCATAGTGATTACTTATTCAGAATCACCTGGTCTCTTTTTACTATTTTTCCCCTCAGTAATTGTGCTAGACTGCAAGCCAGCAGTGAGCACTGACCTGTAACCCCGCATAAATCCCTCCCACTCCTCTACCAGGGTCACTCACAACCTCAGGATGATCTCCTGTATAGGACACTGCAGGGAATAGAAATAATGCACAAACCACCATTACACCAGCTCTGACAATAAAGTTTATCCATTACTCCCCCTCACTGACATGGATCAATGGATGGATTGGTTGAATATAAGGATTGATGGGCAGAGGTCTGAATGTAAAGAATCTCTGCACTATTAGTATAATGAAGACAACTGCTTAAAAGTCAACAGCTACACCAATGAAAACTGCTTAAAAACAGCAACCTGATTAAATTCCTAGCACTAATTGAAAGTTTATAAAAAATTAAAGAGGTTGTCTGGATTAAGCTATAAGTCTGAAGTCACTTTATGTGACTGCAGTCTGGTGAATTCTCACATCACCTGCAATGCACACTTTGAGGATTCTCCGAAGCCGGCAGAGGGAGGTCATGTGACTGCAAGTATTTAATATGCATACTCCATGCCAAATTCTGACTAGACTGTTTCCAGCCTCGCTCACTGCATTCACATTGAGTGAGGCCATGCCCGTCGTAATGTGGCCAGAAGTATGCATAGCACAAATTTGAAGTCACATGGCTGCCTGGCACCGGAGAATCCTCACAGCGTACGGTGCAAGGATTAACAAGTCTGCAGTCACATAGAGTGACTGCAGACCTGTACCTTAAGACTGGACAACCCCTTTAAATAATAAAAATAAGGTTGCTAAATAGAGCAAATTATATATAGCATGCAAAGGTGAGACGTAGTAAGTAAATTGCCTTTACCGTATGTGTTATAAAAGTTCAGCATGTGATAGCCGAAAACTGCTACTGCTCAGGAGCAGATGGCGCCATCTTGGAGGAGGAATTTTTTTCTTCTCTAGCAGGATGGTGCCGCTGGCACGTGGGCAATAGCAGCTATCGGATCTCAGCTATGTACACCGATTGCTGCTACTGCGCAGGAGTGGCGGGTTCCTTTTAAAAAATTTTTTTGTTATACTGTTCAGGAAAAGCTCAACCACATGTATTAACTACACATTAAACATGCCTACAGAAGTGTTTTTTTTTTCTTCAGTATGTACAGGTATTCATTATGCAAACTAGGGGCAGGTCAGTGAAGGATCAGTGACCTGTCAGCAGTCTGCATTATGAATACCTAATCAGAGCATCCCATCAAGACCCCCACTTCCCACAGGCTGGCCACCCCGGGGCACGGCATATCATTAACTCAAAACTGAAAATAAAAATTAAAAAACAACCAAATGATGGATTTCATCAACCAAGGTATCATTTTAATCAGTATAACGTTGCCGACCTGACACTGTGTAGGTTACTATGCACAATTCTGCTGACAGGTTCGCTTCAACCCCTTTCCAACATCGGGCGTAATAGTACGCCGATATCGGACTTCTCCTCAGCGCCGGAGCTCGCACCTTTCCGGGCACATGTCAGCTGATATATACAGCTGACATGTGCCTGCAACAGCCGCTGGTGGAATCGCTATCCACCCTTGGCTGTTAATTAGTTCAATGCCACTGTCAATTTCTGATCGCGGGTCACCAATGGGTTAGCATGACAACCAGAGGTCTCCAGCATACCTCTATGGTTGTCGCTGCCAGATTGCAATGAGCGCCGCCAGGTGGTCGGCGCTCATAGCAAGTCAGCAATTCTGCTATATACAGGTGATCTGATAATAGCATGTATGTAGCAGAGTCGATTATGGCAGCTTCTAGTCTCCCATGGAGACTATTGAAGCATGCAAAAGAAAAACTTTTTTGTTGTGAAATTGGATTCTGGGCTCCCCCGGTGGCCACTTGTGGAATTGAACTTGTGTGCATCATCCCCTCTGTTCACCTGCTCCTATCAGGATGTGGGAGTCGCTATATAACCTTGCTCCTCTGTCAGTTTCTTGCCGGTCAACAATGTAATCAGAAGCCTTCTGTGCTTGTTCCTGCTACTAGACAACTCCCAGCTAAGTTTGACTTTTGTCCTTGTGTGTTTTTGCATTTTGTTCCTGTTCACAGCTGCTGTTTCGTTACTGTGTCTGGAAAGCTCTTGTGATCGGAAATTGCCACTCTGGTGTTATGAGTTAATGCTAGAGTCTTAAAGGAATTTCTGGATGGTGTTTTGATAGGGTTTTCTGCTGACCATGAAAGTGTCCTTTCTGTCTTCCGGCTATCTAGTAAGCGGACCTCGATTTTGCTAAACCTATTTTCATACTACGTTTGTCATTTCATCTAAAATCACCGCCAATATATGTGGGGGCCTCTGTCTGCCTTTTGGGAAAATTTCTCTAGAGGTGAGCCAGGACTGTCTTTTCCTCTGCTAGGATTAGGTAGTTCTCCGGCTGGCGCTGGGCATCTAGGGTTAAAAAACGTAGGCATGCTACCCGGCCACTTCTAGTTGTGCGGCAGGTTTAGTTCATGGTCAGTATAGTTTCCATCTTCCAAGAGCTAGTTCTCATATATGCTGGGCTATGTTCTCTCGCCATTGAGAATCATGACAGTTTGACCGGCCCAAAAAAGGGTTGGCTGAGAAAGGAGAGAAAAAAGAAGTCTGCTACAATTTTTTTTTTTTTTTTTTTTTTTCCCTCTAGTTCTGAGTGTGCTCTTAATTGAATCACTTGCTAGTCTGCCTATACTGCAGCCTTCCTCTCTTTCTCTCCTTCTAATCCTTGAATGGCTCTGTGTTCACCTGTTTCAAATGGATCTTCAGAGTGTAGCTACAGGTTTGAATAATCTCGCCACAAAGGTACAAAATTTGCAAGATTTTGTTGTTCATGCACCTATGTCTGAGCCTAGGATTCCTTTGCCTGAATTCTTCTCGGGGAATAGATCTCACTTTCAAAATTTTAAAAATAATTGCAAATTGTTTTTGTCCCTGAAGTCTCGCTCTGCCGGAGACCCTGCACAGCAGGTCAGGATTGTAATTTCCTTGCTCCGGGGCGACCCTCAAGACTGGGCTTTTGCATTGGCACCAGGGGATCCTGCGTTGCTCAATGTGGATGCGTTTTTTCTGGCCTTGGGGTTGCTTTATGAGGAACCTCATTTAGAGCTTCAGGCGGAAAAGGCCTTGATGTCCTTGTCTCAGGGGCAAGATGAAGCTGAAATATACTGCCAGAAATTCCGCAAATGGTCTGTGCTTACTCAGTGGAATGAGTGCGCCCTGGCGGCGATTTTCAGAGAAGGTCTCTCTGATGCCGTTAAGGATGTTATGGTGGGGTTCCCTGTGCCTGCGAGTCTGAATGAGTCCATGACGATGGCTATTCAGATCGATAGGCGTCTGCGGGAGCGCAAACCTGTGCACCATTTGGCGGTGTCTACTGAGAAAACGCCAGAAAATATGCAATGTGATAGAATTCTGTCCAGAAGCGAGCGGCAGAATTTTAGACGAAAAAATGGGTTGTGCTTCTATTGTGGTGATTCAACTCATGTTATATCAGCATGCTTTAAGCGTACTAAGAAGCCTGACAAGTCTGTTTCAATTAGCACTTTACAGTCTAAGTTTATTCTATCTGTGACCCTGATTTGTTCTTTGTCATCTATTACCGCGGACGCCTATGTCGACTCTGGCGCTGCTTTGAGTCTTATGGATTGGTCCTTTGCCAAACGCTGTGGGTATGATTTGGAGCCATTGGAGGCTCCGATACCTCTGAAGGGGATTGACTCCACCCCATTGGCTAGTAATAAACCACAATACTGGACACAAGTGACTATGCGTGTTAATCCAGATCAGGTTATTCGCTTTCTGGTGCTGTATAATCTACATGATGTTTTGGTGCTGGGATTGCCATGGCTGCAATCTCATAACCCAGTCCTCGACTGGAGAGCTATGTCTGTGTTAAGCTGGGGATGTAAAGGAACTCATGGGGACGTACCTTTGGTTTCCATTTCATCATCTATTCCCTCTGAGATTCCTGAATTCTTGTCTGACTTTCGTGACGTTTTTGAAGAACCCAAGGTTGGTTCACTACCTCCGCACCGGGAGTGCGATTGTGCCATAGACTTGATTCCGGGTAGTAAATACCCTAAGGGTCGTTTATTTAATCTGTCTGTGCCTGAACACGCTGCTATGCGAGAATATATAAAGGAGTCCTTGGAAAAGGGACATATTCGTCCTTCGTCATCTCCCTTAGGAGCCGGTTTTTTCTTTGTGTCTAAGAAAGACGGCTCTTTGAGGCCGTGTATTGATTATCGACTTTTGAATAAAATCACGGTTAAATATCAATATCCGTTACCACTGCTTACTGATTTGTTTGCTCGTATAAAGGGGGCCAAGTGGTTCTCTAAGATTGATCTCCATGGGGCGTATAATTTGGTGCGAATCAAGCAGGGGGATGAGTGGAAAACCGCATTTAATACGCCCGAGGGCCATTTTGAGTATTTGGTGATGCCTTTTGGTCTTTCAAATGCCCCTTCAGTCTTCCAGTCCTTTATGCATGACATTTTCCGCGATTATTTGGATAAATTTATGATTGTGTATCTGGATGATATTCTGATTTTTTCGGATGACTGGGACTCTCATGTCCAGCAGGTAAAGAAAAAACCTAGCACTCAACTTGATGCGTGTGTGAATTTTTATTTGTAGTACCCAATAAACGTTTCGGTCCCACATACGGACCTTCATCAGTTACTACAGGTGAGAAAACCAAAATAATATAACAACAAAAATAATATGAACAACAAAAGTATATACATAAATGAGATTCAGTTATAGTGCGGCATCAATGAGGTAGCAGGTCAAGAGAATAGGTGAGAGTACATGCTGAAGAGGACCGTACGATATATAAAGGCATAATCTATCCACTAGGTGAGATATTAGAAGGTGGTAATGTGAGACACGTACCGTACCAGGGTGAGGCTTGGGCATAAGAGACAGAAGTGTCTCAGGGCACACATACATGCAGCGTCTATAAGTCACATAAGGGGTAAGTTAGGAGTGTGACTAATAGTTGCTGTATTGTGAAAAAGTACCGGTGTGGAGATACCTTATCAAAGCGCTGAACTGATGTAAATGCTAGAGGTAAAGAAAACATAAGGTGAGCGCTATAATGGAAAGGGCTGTATGGGAGTGGTGTAAGGCAGCGCAAAATAAACATTACCTGATAGCGGCCAGACGTGATGTGCCGTGGTCAGACGCGGTATCCGCCGCTGGTCTGATGTGGGAGTGAGAGTGCCGCTACTAAATAGGCCTGGGGAGTATCCCTTTTGGCGCTGAACACCAATACAAATTTTGCGCTCGTAGTACCGGAAGTGACCTCATGAGAAATTGCATGTATCTGTCAAGCATGTGTGCGGCTGAGAAGCCGGCACACCAGCATGACAGGGGCCGGCGGAAGTGACGTATTTCTGTGTAGCTGTTCCTAGGGAACATGCTACGATCAACTAGGTTCCACCTAGTAGGATTGTCTCTCAGTGCTGACACAGATAGAGAAAAGGGGGCGGTGCCTAACGGAGCTCCTGTGAATGGTGAAGGAACTCCGTGATTTATGCCAGTATTCAGTGCTGGATTCAGCCGTGCAGGTTGTAGGGATGGTGAAAGTGGAAGAGGAGCTTGATCCAGTGTGGTCATAGAATGGTAGAAGTGACTTCAATATAAGCGGCTCTAGTAATAGAGAAAGAACATAATTACACACATGGCATATGTTATATGAATACAACCACTTAATACTGAAACTTCGCCTGTGTGCAAGAAAAATGACATGATATAATGGTACATATGTTAAGCAATATGAGAACAGCATTATATACAATGTAAGACCGTGTGAAGTAAACACAGGGAGCGAGGTTACAATGTCACACATATATAAGGTTGCCAACATCATCAAGGGAACCACTGAATGTCCGCTTTACTGTGGATGAGAAGTTTAACCAAAGATATAAAAACCGAATATCACTGATCAAATGGGGGATTCAGATAAATGAAGCCAAGTCATACTCCCTATTTAGACCCAACGGATGGAGAGTCTCCAAAGTGTGAATCCAGTAGGCCTCTCTACGTTTTAAACGGGCCACACGATCCCCACCCCGTCTCATCGGAGGGATGTGCTCAATTACTTGGAACCGTAATTGTGAAATGTTGTGACCCTGAGTATTAAAGTGAGACGGGATGGGTAGTAGAAGATGCTTGCAGCGAACCGTGGACTTATGTTTCGAGATCCGATCGCGTATGGGTTGTGTGGTCTCTCCTACGTATAGGAGACCACATGGGCATTTTATCAGGTATATGACCCATGAGGAGGAACAAGTAAAGTAGTCAGGGATGTGAAATGTTTTACCAGAGCGAGGGTGATGAAAAGAGGAGCCCTTCAGGACATTATGGCACTGTGAACAGTTGAGGCATGGAAATGTTCCCGTGCGGGGGTTTTGTAGGAAACGTTGTCGTGGGCCTACTTTATTTGATCCCACATCCGCCCGGACTAGTGTATCTTTTAGATTTGGGGGGCGCTTAAAGCAGGGAAGGAAAGGATTATGGAATTCTGGAACATTAGGGTGGGCCTTTGCTAGTAGATGCCAGTGCCTACGTATAGACCTGTGTAGAATATAGGCGAATGGGTGGTATGAATGTATGAATGGGATACGGTTCGTGGCTCTATTGGGTCGCGGGGGTGAGGGTGAGCTAGCGTCCTGTAGGATGGATAACGGATACCCACGTTGGGTAAATTTAGTGGCCATTTCTTGTAGGCGAACTGGTCGCCGATCTGCATCTGACACGATTTTTGAGACCCGATGAAATTGGGATTTGGGTACCGATTTCTTGGTGGATGTGGGGTGGAAACTCGTGAAGTGCAGCAAACTGTTACGGTCGGTGTTTTTTGTATAGAGGTCAGTGGAGATAGAGCCATCAGGATGAAGGATGACCATAGTGTCCAGAAAGTTGATTTTATTGGGATCCTGTGACATAGTAAAAGAAATGCCAGGCCACGCTGTGTTGAGCCAATCAAAGAAAGACGCGAGGGCTTCCAACGTGCCCCCCCATATGCAAAAGACGTCATCTATGTAACGTTTCCAGAGTAGTACGTTGCTACAGAACATGGGGTGTGGGTATATCTTACTTTCTTCAAAGTCGGCCATGTAGCAATTTGCATAGGGGGGCGCTACGTTGGAGCCCATCGCGGTGCCACGGACCTGTAGATAGAAATCGTCCTGGAACATGAAATGATTGCGGGTGAGAATAATGGTTAACAGCTCAATGCATAGACTGACTTCATCCGATAGCAGACCTGACTGAGTAAGACGTTTGTGTACCGAGTTAATACCCTCAATATGTGGGATTGACGTGTATAAATCTTTCACATCCATGGTCACAAGAATAGATTGTGGAGGAATTTGTCCCAGTTCTTTCAGGATGTTTAGAAAGGAACCTGTGTCCAAAATGTAGGATTTAGATGTTCGTATTAACGGGGTTAAGATTTTTTCTAGGTAAACTGCCAGTGGGGAGAGGATGGAGTCGGTGGAGGCTACTATCGGCCTCCCTGGTGGTTTCTCCAAATCTTTATGAATCTTAGGAATGGTGTAGAAAACAGGGATCACCGGATGGGGGTTGGTGAGAAACTCGCATGTTTTGCTATCGAGGATCCCGAGATCTGTGTATTTCATAAGGGTATCAGAAATGATTTGTCGAATGGTGGCTGTGGGGTCCCGTTGTAATTTTACGTAGATAGTAGTGTTATCTAACTGGCGTCTAATTTCGTTTAGATAGTCTGTCTTGTTCATGATTACCAGGGCACCCCCTTTGTCGGCCGGTTTAATGACCAGACTGTTATCGTTTTGTAGGCCGTGAAGGGCCTGACGTTCCGTAGTAGATAGGTTAGGGGGATAGGACAATCTACCCCTGCTGATGTCCTCACGTAATGTTCTAAATGAGTGTTGTATGAAACCTATAAAGGTTTCCATGGCGTGTGAGCCATGTGGGGGTCTGAAGTGGCTTTTGGTATGGAGCCCCAAAGAGCGTGAGGAGAGGGTATGACCTGGGGTTTCTGTTTGAGAATGTATCGGGGCTGGGTCAGGTGAATTGGCGAAGAAAGCCTTCAGTCTAAGGGAACGAAAAAATCGATAGAGATCCATTTCGAGATCAAATGTGTGGCACTGATATGAAGGGCAAAATGATAGACCCTTCTGTAACACCCTATATTCAGCCACCCCCAGGGATCTATCCGAGATATTGATTACCAGCGGGTTAGTACCTGTGATCTCGTTATTCTCGCATGGTCTGAGTCCCTTCCTGTGTCCGTGGCCGCGCCTCGTGGTCTTCTTCGTGGGTAACGTTGTCGTTGTCCTAAAAAACGAGGAGGAATGGCCGAAGAGGTACCTCGTTCTTGCTCCGAGCCCGATGTCGAGTAGTCGAGAGAGGATCGGGGAGCCTGGCGTGATGAATTTTGTCGAGCGAAGAAGGTGTCCTGCCATCTGTACACCTGTTGCCGTTCGTAGTCCTCCGTATCTCTGTTAAATTTGATGCGTTTTCTTTCCTCCGTCTCCCGTCGGTGCTTCTCAATGTTCTTAGAGATCTGATCTCTGAGGGCTGTAAGTTCTTCCGGAGGACCAGATGAAGATAGCTGTGCCTCGATGGACTTAATGGACTCGGTGCTTGTTGCGATGGCCTTCTGTAGGTGCTCGATTGTCAGGGTGATAATGTCAAAAGAACACTTGTTAAGAATCTGTTCATACTTAATACAATAATCGGAAGAGTCCCGAAAGAGTGTGGGACGAAGTGGTACACGCAGTCCCCTAGGTATCCGCTGTGCCCGGAGGTATTCGGTGAGTGTGGCGCAGTGGAGTTCGATATTTGTGAAATGGCGAAGCTCCCGTTCCAAATCCCTTCCCCTAATTTCTCTCGGTGGGATCTTTAGGAAATCACTATTAAAAGTGGAGCGTGCCAGAATACTCGAGGTCTCTTCTGCATTGTAAGAGAAAGTCGTCATGACCTGTCAGTGTGCACCACGGAAGGGAAACTGGACTATAGAAAAAAAACGTGTGCACTACTGTATGGATGGTGCTAAGGTAGGCTCCCACACCTTAAGTCAGATAAAGAAAAAACCTAGCACTCAACTTGATGCGTGTGTGAATTTTTATTTGTAGTACCCAATAAACGTTTCGGTCCCACATACGGACCTTCATCAGTTACTACAGGTGAGAAAACCAAAATAATATAACAACAAAAATAATATGAACAACAAAAGTATATACATAAATGAGATTCAGTTATAGTGCGGCATCAATGAGGTAGCAGGTCAAGAGAATAGGTGAGAGTACATGCTGAAGAGGACCGTACGATATATAAAGGCATAATCTATCCACTAGGTGAGATATTAGAAGGTGGTAATGTGAGACACGTACCGTACCAGGGTGAGGCTTGGGCATAAGAGACAGAAGTGTCTCAGGGCACACATACATGCAGCGTCTATAAGTCACATAAGGGGTAAGTTAGGAGTGTGACTAATAGTTGCTGTATTGTGAAAAAGTACCGGTGTGGAGATACCTTATCAAAGCGCTGAACTGATGTAAATGCTAGAGGTAAAGAAAACATAAGGTGAGCGCTATAATGGAAAGGGCTGTATGGGAGTGGTGTAAGGCAGCGCAAAATAAACATTACCTGATAGCGGCCAGACGTGATGTGCCGTGGTCAGACGCGGTATCCGCCGCTGGTCTGATGTGGGAGTGAGAGTGCCGCTACTAAATAGGCCTGGGGAGTATCCCTTTTGGCGCTGAACACCAATACAAATTTTGCGCTCGTAGTACCGGAAGTGACCTCATGAGAAATTGCATGTATCTGTCAAGCATGTGTGCGGCTGAGAAGCCGGCACACCAGCATGACAGGGGCCGGCGGAAGTGACGTATTTCTGTGTAGCTGTTCCTAGGGAACATGCTACGATCAACTAGGTTCCACCTAGTAGGATTGTCTCTCAGTGCTGACACAGATAGAGAAAAGGGGGCGGTGCCTAACGGAGCTCCTGTGAATGGTGAAGGAACTCCGTGATTTATGCCAGTATTCAGTGCTGGATTCAGCCGTGCAGGTTGTAGGGATGGTGAAAGTGGAAGAGGAGCTTGATCCAGTGTGGTCATAGAATGGTAGAAGTGACTTCAATATAAGCGGCTCTAGTAATAGAGAAAGAACATAATTACACACATGGCATATGTTATATGAATACAACCACTTAATACTGAAACTTCGCCTGTGTGCAAGAAAAATGACATGATATAATGGTACATATGTTAAGCAATATGAGAACAGCATTATATACAATGTAAGACCGTGTGAAGTAAACACAGGGAGCGAGGTTACAATGTCACACATATATAAGGTTGCCAACATCATCAAGGGAACCACTGAATGTCCGCTTTACTGTGGATGAGAAGTTTAACCAAAGATATAAAAACCGAATATCACTGATCAAATGGGGGATTCAGATAAATGAAGCCAAGTCATACTCCCTATTTAGACCCAACGGATGGAGAGTCTCCAAAGTGTGAATCCAGTAGGCCTCTCTACGTTTTAAACGGGCCACACGATCCCTGTCCAGCAGGTCAGGAGGGTTTTTCAGGTTTTGCGGTCTAATTCCTTGTGTGTGAAGGGTTCTAAGTGTGTTTTTGGGGTTCAAAAGATTTCTTTCTTGGGATACATTTTTTCCCCCTCTTCCATCGAGATGGATCCTGTCAAGGTTCAGGCTATTGGTGATTGGACGCAACCCTCTTCTCTTAAGAGTCTTCAGAAATTTTTGGGCTTTGCTAACTTTTATCGTCGATTTATTGCTGTTTTTTCTGATGTTGTAAAACCATTGACTGATTTGACTAAGAAGGGTGCTGATGTTGCTGATTGGTCCCCTGATGCTGTGGAGGCCTTTCGGGAGCTCAAGCGCCACTTTTCTTCCGCCCCAGTGTTGCGTCAGCCTGATGTTGCTCTTCCTTTTCAGGTTGAGGTCGACGCTTCTGAAATCGGAGCTGGGGCGGTGTTGTCGCAGAGAAGTTCCGACTGCTCCGTGATGAGACCTTGTGCTTTTTTTTCCCGTAAATTTTCGCCCGCCGAGCGGAATTATGATATTGGGAATCGGGAGCTTTTGGCCATGAAGTGGGCTTTTGAGGAGTGGCGTCACTGGCTTGAGGGGGCCAGACATCAGGTGGTGGTATTGACTGACCACAAAAATTTAATTTACCTTGAGTCTGCCAGGCGCCTGAATCCTAGACAGGCGCGCTGGTCGTTGTTTTTCTCTCGGTTTAATTTTGTGGTGTCGTACCTACCGGGTTCTAAGAATGTTAAGGCGGATGCCCTTTCTAGGAGTTTTGAGCCTGACTCCCCTGGTAATTCTGAGCCCACAGGTATCCTTAAAGATGGAGTGATATTGTCTGCCGTTTCTCCAGACCTGCGGCGGGCCTTGCAGGAGTTTCAGGCGGATAGACCTGATCGTTGCCCACCTGGTAGACTGTTTGTTCCTGATGATTGGACCAGTAGAGTCATCTCTGAGGTTCATTCTTCTGCGTTGGCAGGTCATCCTGGAATCTTTGGTACCAGGGATTTGGTGGCAAGGTCCTTCTGGTGGCCTTCCCTGTCACGAGATGTGCGAGGCTTTGTGCAGTCTTGTGACGTTTGTGCTCGGGCCAAGCCTTGTTGTTCTCGGGCTAGTGGATTGTTGTTGCCCTTGCCTATCCCGAAGAGGCCTTGGACGCACATCTCGATGGATTTTATTTCGGATCTGCCTGTTTCTCAGAAGATGTCTGTCATCTGGGTGGTGTGTGACCGTTTCTCTAAGATGGTCCATCTGGTTCCCTTGCCTAAGTTGCCTTCTTCTTCCGAGTTGGTTCCTCTGTTTTTTCAAAATGTTGTTCGTTTGCATGGTATTCCTGAGAATATCGTTTCTGACAGAGGGACCCAATTCGTGTCTAGATTTTGGCGGGCATTCTGTGCTAGGATGGGCATAGATTTGTCTTTTTCGTCTGCTTTCCATCCTCAGACTAATGGCCAGACCGAGAGGACTAATCAGACCTTGGAGACATATTTGAGGTGTTTTGTGTCTGCGGATCAGGATGATTGGGTTGCTTTTTTGCCTTTGGCGGAGTTCGCCCTCAATAATCGGGCCAGCTCTGCCACCTTGCTGTCCCCGTTTTTCTGTAATTTGGGGTTTCATCCTCGATTTTCCTCCGGTCAAGTGGAATCTTCGGATTGTCCTGGAGTGGATGCTGTGGTGGAGAGGTTGCATCAGATTTGGGGGCAGGTGGTGGACAATTTGAAGTTGTCCCAGGAGAAGACTCAGCTTTTTGCCAACCGCCGTCGTCGTGTTGGTCCTCGGCTTTGTGTTGGGGACTTGGTGTGGTTGTCTTCTCGTTTTGTCCCTATGAGGGTTTCTTCTCCTAAGTTTAAGCCTCGGTTCATCGGCCCGTACAAGATATTGGAGATTCTTAACCCTGTGTCCTTCCGTTTGGACCTCCCTGCATCCTTTTCGATTCATAATGTTTTTCATCGGTCATTGTTGCGCAGGTATGAGGTACCGGTTGTGCCTTCCGTTGAGCCTCCTGCTCCGGTGTTGGTTGAGGGTGAGTTGGAGTACGTTGTGGAAAAGATCTTAGACTCTCGTGTTTCCAGACGGAGACTCCAGTATCTGGTCAAATGGAAGGGATACGGTCAGGAGGATAATTCTTGGGTCACTGCCTCTGATGTTCATGCCTCCGATCTTGTCCGTGCCTTTCATAGGGCTCATCCTGATCGCCCTGGTGGTTCTGGTGAGGGTTCGGTGCCCCCTCCTTGAGGGGGGGGTACTGTTGTGAAATTGGATTCTGGGCTCCCCCGGTGGCCACTTGTGGAATTGAACTTGTGTGCATCATCCCCTCTGTTCACCTGCTCCTATCAGGATGTGGGAGTCGCTATATAACCTTGCTCCTCTGTCAGTTTCTTGCCGGTCAACAATGTAATCAGAAGCCTTCTGTGCTTGTTCCTGCTACTAGACAACTCCCAGCTAAGTTTGACTTTTGTCCTTGTGTGTTTTTGCATTTTGTTCCTGTTCACAGCTGCTGTTTCGTTACTGTGTCTGGAAAGCTCTTGTGATCGGAAATTGCCACTCTGGTGTTATGAGTTAATGCTAGAGTCTTAAAGGAATTTCTGGATGGTGTTTTGATAGGGTTTTCTGCTGACCATGAAAGTGTCCTTTCTGTCTTCCGGCTATCTAGTAAGCGGACCTCGATTTTGCTAAACCTATTTTCATACTACGTTTGTCATTTCATCTAAAATCACCGCCAATATATGTGGGGGCCTCTGTCTGCCTTTTGGGAAAATTTCTCTAGAGGTGAGCCAGGACTGTCTTTTCCTCTGCTAGGATTAGGTAGTTCTCCGGCTGGCGCTGGGCATCTAGGGTTAAAAAACGTAGGCATGCTACCCGGCCACTTCTAGTTGTGCGGCAGGTTTAGTTCATGGTCAGTATAGTTTCCATCTTCCAAGAGCTAGTTCTCATATATGCTGGGCTATGTTCTCTCGCCATTGAGAATCATGACACTTTTTTTTTTTAAATACTTTAAAAAAAACCCATAAAAATTCAAATCACCCCACTTTTGCCCCATTCAAAATAAAACAATAAAAAAAATCAAACATACACATACCGTATATACTCGACTATAAGCCGAGATTTTCAGCCCATTTTTTAGGCTAAAAGTGCCCCTCTCAGCTTATACTCGAGTCATTGTCCCAGGGGTTGGCGGGGGAAGGGGAGCGGCGGCTGTCAGATCATGCTCACCTGCTCCTGGCGCGGTCCCTGCTTCTCCAATGCGATGGTCTCTGACACCATCAGTTTGTTCCTGTGTTCAGCGGTCACATGGTACCGCTCATTAAAGTAATGAATATAGACGCGACTCCACTCCCATAGGGGGAGAGCGCATATTCACTACTTTAATGAGCGGTACCATGTGACCGCTGAACACAGGAGCAAGTTGTCGGTGCCAGAGACCATTGCATCATAGAAGCAGGGACTGCGCCAGTAGGGGGTGAGTATGACAGGGGAGAGTGAGCCATGCGATATTCACTTGTCCCCGTTCCACCGCCAGGCTCCGTCTTCTGCGTCCTCTGTAACATTCAGGTCAGAGGGCGCAATGACGTGGTTAGTGCGCGCCCTCTGCCTGAACAGTCACTGCAGAGACCCAGAAGACACAGCGGCGTGCGGCGGTGGAACAGGGACAGGTGAATATTGCAAGTGCTGGGGCCTGAGCCAGTGGCGACTCCGGCACCTGACCCATCAAAACATCAGAATTATGATTTTTTGGTCGCTGCACCATTGCACTAAAATGCAATAATGGGCAATCAAAAGATCATATCTACACCAAAATGGTATCATTAAAAACATCAGCTCGGCACGCAAAAAATAAGCCCGTCACCCAGCCCCAGATCATGAAAAATGGAGACGCTACAGGTATTGGGAAATGGCACATTTTTTTATTTTTCAACACACTTAGGAACTTTTTTCACCACGTAAGTAAAAAATATCCTACACGTGTTTGGTGTCTGTGAACTCGTAATTGCCTGGAGAATCATAATGGCAGGTCAGTTTTAGAATTTGGTGAGCATGGCAAAAAAAACAAACAAACGACTGTGGGATTGCCCTTTTTTTTGCAGTTTCACAGAACTTGGAATTTTTTTTTCCAGCTTTCCAGAACATGATATGTTAAAACCAATGATGTAATTCAAAAGAACAACTCGTCCAGCAAAAAACAAGCCCATACATGGCAATTTTGACCAAAAATTAAAAAGTTATGGCTCTGGGAAGAAGGGGAGCAAAAAACGAAAACGCAAAAATGGAAAATGGCCCGAGGGTCATTGGACAAAGTTGGCTCGGTGGTGGTGCTGAACAGTAAACTATATGAGAGCGAGACATTTCAATGTAAAAAAAATAACGTGATCCCACAAACCAATTTCAGATGGAATAAAAGCTTTTTTTTTGCATGAGGCGGTTTCATTGAATGTTACAACTAAAAAAGAAGCCGAGTATATTTTTGTGGACAGTTTTTTGTGTCCTTTTTTACACACCTTCCCCAAAGTTCAGAAGGACAAATTTCCACCTTCTTTACTACTCATAGTCGCTGGTATTGTTTCACTTCGGTTGTCTGCATGGGTAGATACATTTATACAGCTTCTTGTGGAGAAAACTCCTAGCTATATACAAGACACAAAACATAGCACATGATTTAGCTTTATCAGCACAATCTACCTGTTTATGTAAATTTATATATTATCCAACTATCAATGCCAAGTTCATTGTATCTGTGGTGTCTTTTCTCCTAATGCTTAACTATTTTTTGTTTAATGGGAACTTTTATTTACAGATCTTGGGTAGTCTTATGGGGGGGAATGTTCCTCGGCGTTGGCAAATAGTTATGTGTCGTGGTGGGAGGAACGCTATTTTTTTCTATTCATAATCCTTATGTATAGTAAGTACATAAAATGGTTTGGTAGATATATTGATGATTTGATTTTTATTTTTTATAAGTACATTTTTATAGTTTCATTTTTTGAATAATAAGTATGAATTTAAAATTTCTATCTGTGAAAAAATTTAACGTTACTTCCTTTTTGGATATATTTTTGATGGGGTACGTATCCCTGGGAAGGATTGTGACAAAACTACATAGAAAACCTATATCTGGTAACACACTTTTACATGCTGACAGCTGTCATCCTCAACGTGCTATCAAGAATCTTCCGATTGATGAGTTCATCATACGTGCAAGGTGTGCATCTTCTGATAATGAGTTTGAATATGAATGTGAGAATGCTTAAACTAGATTTAAGTTGAGTGGTTATTCACAAGCTTGCCTCAAAAGAGTTATATCCATTGCCCTGAGTGGCACTAGGCAGAATAGACCATTTTTTGTAAAAATTACAAAAAAAAACACAAAAAATATAGATACATCACTTACCTGCTCTACTCCTTTTTCCATGGATTATACTAAAATTATTGCAATAATGAAAAAACTACCAGTGTTATATCAGGATCAACAATTATCTAGAATACTGGATAAGGGAGTGAGACATGTTGCAAACAAATTCAGTTCCTTATCTAATATTTTGTCACCTAGTCTGTACACCAATGTGGATATTCCTAGGAATACCTGGTTATCCCTGAAAGGGTGTTATAAATGTGTTGGCCAAGGGGTGGACCATATGGAGATATGCAAATAATAACTAATTAGAGGTCTAGTGCCTCTTTTGGAATTAAAACATTCTACATATGTTGTATATCTGGCAACATGTAGAGCATGTAATCTCCAATACATTGGATGCACAACAAGAAAATTTAAGAGGCGAATTTCTGAACATGTTAATGGAGGTAAAGATAATCCCCATACCAGCAAACGTCTCTATCAGGTGTGTCTAGACAGTTTTTAGCGAAACACAATGGACATACTAGGGACCTGATAATTTGTGGCAGAGGCCACAATGGGGGATGTGAATGGGGGAGATTGGTCTGCGTTCTGCGGATGCAGGATGTTTAGTGGACTCTGTGCATGGAAACTCGAGCACCATCAGGTATGAATTTCGAAACAAGTTTATTGTATTATTATTAGTATAATCTCAAACATTAGTGTATAATTGTTTCATGATGATTTATGTTTGGTTGTAACCTTGGTATTTGGGTGGAAACTAATGCTGTGAGAAATATTCTGTTTAAGCATCATGCTGTGTTTTTGGTCTTTAGGTCAAGTATAGTGGCACTCTGGTGTTAGGGCATGTGATTATAGGTATTTAAAGATTTTATTTATGTTTTTACAGTGCCATGACTAAGAGCTTTTATTTTTGCTTGAAACGCGTAGGCCTTGTATTTCTTTGTTTTCTCTGTAGTATGTGTCAATAAAGTATATAACTTTTAGAAATATTCAATTACTTAGCAGCAGCTGGATTTTTTCTTGTTTATACTTATCATGGTTATAAATATACTAGCTATTGAACCAGTTCTACGGCGGTGTGGCGAGCATTTTTATTGGCACATTTTGGTGCTTTGTTTAAGGGAACCTGCCGCCAGGAATAACATTGTTAACTTGCGATGAATGTGCAGGTTAACAACATTATTATGCTGCCCAGCTACTCCATTCAGCCGAATGCAGAGGGGAGAAAATGAACTTTATTCTCCTGCCAGCATTCGGTTTCATTCATAAGGTCGCGGGTGAAGCCAGTTCAGTCTCTGAGTACATAGAGTGGTTGCTGTAGCCACGCTACCGGCCCTGACTGACAGCTGCAATGTAGAGCCAGTGACAGTCAAGGTCGGTGTATATTCAGAGCAGTGACTGAACTGATGCCGCCTCCATGACTGAAACCGAATAGTCTTGGAAAGAATAATTTTAATTTTCTCCGAGCTGCATTTGCCATTTTTTGTTCATTGGTCCAAGATAGCATGCTTCAATGTTGTCTTTATTGAAGTTTTCAGCAAGCAAAGCAGTGTTGCGAGATCTCAAGTTTGTACCCAGTGGGCAGGTTGGTTAGTACGGGCTACTCTGTGTCTCTTAAAGTGGGTGGGTGAGGGTGGCTGCACATGATGAAGTGTGGGGGTGATGGTGACTGCACATGATGAAGTGTGGGGGTGAGGGTGACTGCACATGATGAATTGGGGACTGAGGGTGACTGCACATGATGAAGTGGGGGGAAGTGAGACTGCACATGATGAAGTGGGGGAAGGGGGACTGCAATTGAATTGAAGGTGGGTGGTGGGGGGAGCAAATGATGAATTGAAGGTGGGGTGGGGAGAGCAAATGAAGATCTAGGGGGAGAGCAAATAATGATGAATTTTGAGGGTGGGGTGTAAATGATGTATTGAATGTTGGGTAGAGCAGTTGATTAATGAATAGAGGGTGGGAGAGAAAGACATGACAATGAATTGGGGCAGAAGGGGCTTGTAAATATAATGAATCGGGGTTAGGGTTAGAGTGGAAAGTACATAGTGGAGTGCGTTGAGGATGAAGTGACAGGTAATAAATTGGGGGAAGAGTACAGGTGCTGATTAATTTATATATTAAATGGGGAAAGTGGCTATGTATAGTTAGTGGGGGCACAGTGGCAGATTATAGAATTTATATTTGGAATGGTTGGTTGCATAATAACCAATTATATATTGATGGTGGGTGCACATCTGTAATCAGCTGTGTAGTCTAGAAGAAAAGGAAAAAGTGGGGAATGTGCTCTGGAAGTGCTGCTCTAGGTAACTATGTTTTATGCATAGACGAGTCCTGGCTGGAAAAAGTAATGGCAGTCTGTGCTGGATGAAAAAGAAAGCAAAGATAAAGGACTTCAGCTAGAGATGTCACTAGTAAGTCTGTGTGTTACCTGTACAGTGACACTATATACTAAATACAGAGGTCATGTGTATAATGTCACTAGTGATCACTGTATTATCTGTAAAAAAATATTTAGATTTCATAGTTTAGCGTAGAGTAGAGTGTCATGGTGGCTACTCAAAAATATGGTGTTTGATTGGAACTGATAATATCTGATTGGTGAGGACATGGTGGAGAAGTTGAGTTTTTACAACATTAGGCAGTGGGACTGTGGAAGGATCAAAGGTTGGAGGCGGAGCTGGGGTGGAGTCTCAAAGGGGCCCAAAAGTTTTCCTAGTGACAGCCCTGGTGGCAGCTACATGTCTTGGCCTCCTGATTTTAACCCCTTTCCGACATTGGTGGCAATAGTATGGCCATGTCAGACTCCCCCTGTTTGGTTCGGCTCCGGTGCTGAGCCCACACCTTTCCGGGCACATGACATCTGATCTATATAGCTGACATGTGCCTGCAACAGCCACAGGTGGAATCGTGATCCACTCGCAGCTGTTAACTAGTTAACCCCTTAATGACTGGAGCTTTTTTCGGTTTTGCGTTTTTGTTTTTCACTCCCCTCCTTCTCTGAGCCATAACTTTTTTATTTTTCCATCAATATGGCCATGTCAGGGCTTATTTTTTGTGGGACTTTTGAATGACGCCATTGGTTTTACCATGTTGTGTAATACAAAACAGGAAAAAAATTCCAAGTGCGGTGAAATTGCAAAAAAAGTGCAATCCCAAACTTGTTTTTTGTTTGGCTTTTTTGCTAGGTTGCGCAATTTTCCATTTCTTGTAGCGTCTCCATTTTTCGTGATCTGGGATTGGGTGAGGGCTTATTTTTTTGCATTTTTAATTATACCATTTTGGTGCAGATACGTTCTTTTGATCACCCGTTATTGCATTTTAATGCAATGTTGCAGCGACAAAAAAACCATAATTCTAGCATTTCGACTTTTTTTCTCGCTACGCCGTTTAGCGATCAGGTTAATCCTTTTTTTTATTGATAGATCAGGCGATTCTGAGTGCGGCGATACCAAATAGGTTTAGGTTTGTTTTTTTATTGTTTTATTTTGAATGGGGCAAAAGGGGGTGATTTAAACTTTTATATATTTTTTTTCAGTTTTGTAAAAACCTTTTTATTACATTTTGGCATGCTTGAATAGCCTCCATGGGAAGCTAGAAGCTGCCATAACTCGATTGCCTCTGTTACATAGAGGCGATGCTCATATTGCCCCTATGTAGTAGAATTACAGCATTGCTATGAGCGCCGACCACAGGGTGGCGCTCATAGCAATCCGGGATCAACAACCATAGAGGTCTGCAGGAGTCCTCTGGTTGTTATGCTGATGCACTGATGACCCCCGATCATGTGACGGGGTCACCGGTGCGCGCATTTCCAGCCTTTTTTTAGGCAGACGGGGTCACTGATGGGCTTGATTAGCAATGCGCTGGTGGTAATTGCGAGTTAAATGCCGCTGTCAGAGTTTGACAGCGGCATTTAACTAGTTAATAGGCACCGGCGGATCGCGATTCCGTCCGCGCCTATTGCAGGCACATGTCAGCTGTTCAAAATAGCTGACATGTCCCGGCTTTGATGCGGGCTCACCGCTGGAGCCCGCATCAAAGCGGGGGTTCTGCCATCGGACGTACTATTCTGTCCAAGGGCAGAAAGGGGTTAAATGCAGCTGTCAATCTGTGACAGCGGCATTTAACTCGCAATTACCACCAGCGCATTGCTAATCAAGCCCATCAGTGACCCCGTCAGCATGGCAACCAGAGGTCTGCAGCAGACCTCTATGGTTGTCATTGCCAGACTGCTATGAGCACCGCCCCGTGATCGGTGCTCATAGCAAGTGGCATTTCTGCTACACACAGGCGAACTGATCATCACATGTGTGTAACAGAGGTGATCAAAGTACTGCAGCTTCTAGTCTTCCATGGAGACTATTGAAGCATGCAAAATAAAACAATAAAAAAATCAAATATACACATATTTGGTATCGCCGCATTCAGAATCACCCGGTCTATCAATATAAAAAAATAATTAACCCGATCGCTAAATGGTGTAAGGAGAAAAAAAATAGAAATGCCAGAATTACGTTTTTTGGTCACCTCTACATTACAATAAAATGCAATAACGGGCGATCAAAAGATTGTATCTACATCAAAATGGTGTAGATAAAAACATCAGCTCGGCATGCAAAAAATAGGCCTTAACAAAGCCCCAGATCAAGAAAAATGGAGATGTTACAGGTTTTTTTTTCAACAAATTTGGGATTTTTTTTTCAGCACTTAAATAAAAAAGAAACTAGAAATGTTTGGTGTCTATGAACTCATAATGACCTGGAGAATCATATTGGCAGGTCAGTTTTAGCATTTAGTGAACATGGTAACAAAACAAGAAAAAAAAACTGTGGAATTGCACTTTTTTGCAATTTCACCTCACTGGGATTTTTTTTCCATTTTCCAGTACAGTATATGTTAAAACCAATTGTGTCGTTCAAAAATACAACTTGTCCCGCAAAAAACAAGCCCTCACACAGCCATACTGATGTAAAAATAAAAAAGTTATGGCACTGGGAAGGGAAGCAAAAAACGGAAATGACAAAAACTGAAATAATAATAATAATCATTTTATTTATATAGCGCCAACATATTCCGCAGCGCTTTACAAATAGACCTGGTCGTTAACGGGTTAAAGGTAATACCTACATTTTACCTGAAAAATCATGTAGCCGTTGCCCCACCGCTTGTGGGTGTAGTTTGAACCAAAGGAACTTGGTCATATGTAGTGAACCTGCACCATGATCTAATTCAAAATGCTACAAGATAGTCTGTTGTGAGCATAGCACCACATCCCTGCTTTGTATTGCAGATATCTTTTCATAAGGAACTTTGGGCTACCAAAAGGCACAGTATTTTTGCACTGTTCAGTCTATTAGTTCAGAAGAAGTCATAAGTGCATGTTCACTCTGACCCCCACTAGTGTTGAGCGATACCGTCCGATACTTGAAAGTATCGGTATCGGAAAGTATCGGCCGATACCGGCAAAGTATCGGATCCAATCCGATACCGATACCCGATACCAATACAAGTCAATGGGACTCAAGTATCGGACGGTATTCCTGATGGTTCCCAGGGTCTGAAGGAGAGGAAACTCTCCTTCAGGCCCTGGGATCCATATAAATGTGTAAAAGAAAGAATTAAAATAAAAAATATCGCTATACTCACCCTCCGACGCAGCCTGGACCTCAGCGAGGGAACCGGCAGCGTTGTTTGTTTAAAATTCGCGCTTTTACTTGGTTACGTGAAGTCCCGGCTTGTGATTGGTCAGGGCGGCCATGTTGCCGGGACGCGGACCAATCACAGCAAGCCGTGACGAAATTACGTCACGGCTTGCTGTGATTGGTCCGCGTCCCGGCAACATGGCCGCCATTAACCAATCACAAGCCGGGACGTCACGGGAGGCTGGACACGCGCCCATTTTAAAAAGCGCGCGTGTCCAGCCTCCAGTGACGTCCCGGCTTATGATTGGTCACGGCGCCATGTTGCCGGGACGCGGACCAATCACAGCAAGCCGTGACGAAATTACGTCACGGCTTGCTGTGATTGGTCCGCGTCCCGGCAACATGGCCGCCATTAACCAATCACAAGCCGTGACATCACGGGAGGCTGGACACGCGCGCTTTTTAAAATGGGCGCGTGTCCAGCCTCCCGTGACGTCCCGGCTTGTGATTGGTTGCGCCGCGGTCAACCAATCACAAGCCGGGAGGCTGGACACGCGCGCATTTTAAAATTTTAAAATGGGCGCGTGTCCAGCCTCCCGGCTTGTGATTGGTTGACCGCGGCGCAACCAATCACAAGCCGGGACGTCACGGGAGGCTGGACACGCGCCCATTTTAAAATTTTAAAATGGGCGCGTGTTATGACCCCAATGGCGAGGGTCTCAGAGGTACGTGGAAGTCTGCAGAATACAAAAATCCAGCTCATAGGGCAGTGGTAACTGGGTTGACCATATATCTACTCCTAACGCCAACACTAGAAGTAGCCGGGGATATTCCTACGTTGATTCTAGATGACACGCTCCAGCCGGAGAATCTAGCTACCCCTAGTAGAGGAAAACAAAAGACCTTTCTTGCCTCCAGAGAAGGGGACCCCAAAGCTGGATAGAAGCCCCCCACAAATAATAACGGTGAGGTAAGAGGAAATGACAAACACAGAAATGAACCAGGTTTAGCACAGAGAGGCCCGCTTACTGATAGCAGAATAAAGAAAGGTAACTTATATGGTCAACAAAAACCCTATCAAAATCCACACTGGAAATTCAAGAACCCCCGAACCGTCTAACGGTCCGGGGGGAGAACACCAGCCCCCTAGAGCTTCCAGCAAAGGTCAGGATATAGATTTGGAACAAGCTGGACAAAAATACAAAACCAAAACAAATAGCAAAAAGCAAAAGGCAGACTTAGCTGATATAACTGGAACCAGGATCAGTAGACAAGAGCACAGCAGACTAGCTCTGATAACTACGTTGCCAGGCATTGAACTGAAGGTCTAGGGAGCTTATATAGCAACACCCCTAACTAACGACCCAGGTGCGGATAAAAGGAAAGACAGAAAAACCAGAGTCAAAAAACTAGTAACCACTAGAGGGAGCAAAAAGCAAATTCACAACAGTACCCCCCCCTTAGTGAGGGGTCACCGAACCCTCACCACGACCACCAGGGCGATCAGGATGAGCGGCATGAAAGGCACGAACTAAATCGGCCGCATGAACATCAGAGGCGACCACCCAGGAATTATCCTCCTGACCATAGCCCTTCCACTTGACCAGGTACTGAAGCCTCCGCCTGGAGAGGCGAGAATCCAAGATCTTCTCCACCACGTACTCCAACTCGCCCTCAACCAACACCGGAGCAGGAGGCTCAGCAGAAGGAACTACAGGCACAATGTACCGCCGCAACAAGGACCTATGAAATACATTGTGAATAGCAAACGACACAGGAAGATCCAGACGAAAAGATACAGGATTAAGGATTTCCAATATCTTGTAAGGCCCAATAAAACGAGGTTTAAATTTGGGAGAGGAGACCTTCATAGGAACAAAGCGGGAAGAAAGCCATACCAAATCCCCAACGCGTAGTCGGGGACCCACACCGCGGCGGCGGTTGGCAAAGCGCTGAGCCCTCTCCTGTGACAACTTCAAGTTGTCCACCACATGATTCCAGATCCGCTGCAACCTATCTACCACAGAATCCACCCCAGGACAGTCAGAAGGCTCCACATGACCCGAAGAAAAGCGAGGATGGAAACCAGAGTTGCAGAAAAAAGGCGAAACCAAGGTGGCGGAACTAGCCCGATTATTAAGGGCAAACTCAGCCAACGGCAAGAATGTCACCCAATCGTCCTGATCAGCAGAGACAAAACACCTCAAATAAGCCTCCAAAGTCTGATTGGTTCGCTCCGTCTGTCCATTAGTCTGAGGATGGAAAGCAGACGAAAACGACAAATCAATGCCCATCCTACTACAAAAGGATCGCCAGAACCTAGAAACGAACTGGGATCCTCTGTCTGACACAATATTCTCAGGGATGCCGTGCAAACGAACCACGTTCTGGAAAAACACAGGAACCAGATCGGAAGAGGAAGGCAGCTTAGGCAAAGGAACCAAATGGACCATCTTGGAGAAGCGATCACATATCACCCAGATAACGGACATGCCCTGAGATAGCGGAAGATCAGAAATGAAATCCATGGAGATATGTGTCCAAGGTCTCTTCGGGACAGGCAAGGGCAAGAGCAAACCGCTGGCACGAGAACAGCAAGGCTTAGCTCGAGCACAAGTCCCACAGGACTGCACAAATGACCGCACATCCCTTGACAAGGAAGGCCACCAAAAGGACCTGGCCACCAGATCTCTGGTGCCAAAAATTCCCGGGTGACCTGCCAACACCGAGGAATGAACCTCGGAAATGACTCTGCTGGTCCATTTATCCGGGACAAACAGTCTGTCAGGTGGACAAGACTCAGGCCTATCAGCCTGAAATCTCTGCAACACACGTCGCAGATCCGGAGAAATAGCTGACAAGATAACTCCATCTTTAAGAATACCAACAGGATCAGCGACTCCAGGAGCATCAGGCACAAAGCTCCTAGAAAGAGCATCGGCCTTCACATTCTTTGAACCTGGTAAATACGAGACAACAAAATCAAAGCGGGAGAAAAACAATGACCAGCGGGCCTGTCTCGGATTAAGGCGTTTAGCAGACTCGAGATACATCAGATTTTTGTGATCAGTCAAGACCACCACACGATGCTTAGCACCCTCGAGCCAATGACGCCACTCCTCAAATGCCCATTTCATGGCCAACAACTCCCGATTGCCCACATCATAATTTCGCTCGGCAGGCGAAAACTTCCTGGAGAAAAAGGCACAAGGTTTCATAACAGAGCAACCAGGGCCTCTCTGCGACAAAACGGCCCCTGCTCCAATCTCTGAATCATCCACCTCAACCTGAAAGGGAAGTGAGACATCGGGCTGGCACAAAACAGGCGCCAAAGTAAACCGGCGCTTCAACTCCTGGAAAGCCTCCACGGCAGCAGGAGCCCAGTTAGCTACATCGGAGCCCTTCTTGGTCATATCCGTCAACGGTTTCACAATGCTAGAAAAATTAGCGATAAAACGACGGTAGAAGTTAGCGAAACCCAAGAACTTCTGAAGACTCTTAACCGACGAGGGCTGAGTCCAATCAAGAATAGCTCGGACCTTGACTGGGTCCATCTCCACAGCAGAAGGGGAAAAAATGAACCCCAAAAAGGGAACCTTCTGTACACCAAAGAGACACTTTGAGCCCTTGACAAACAAAGAATTTTCACGCAAAATTTTAAAGACCAACCTGACCTGCTCCACATGCGAATCCCAATCATCAGAAAAAACCAAAATATCATCCAGATAAACAATCAAAAATTTATCCAGATACTTCCGGAAAATGTCATGCATAAAGGACTGAAAAACTGAAGGCGCATTGGAGAGCCCAAAAGGCATCACCAAGTACTCAAAATGACCTTCGGGCGTATTGAATGCGGTTTTCCATTCATCACCTTGCTTAATGCGCACAAGGTTGTACGCACCACGAAGGTCTATCTTGGTGAACCACTTGGCACCTTTAATCCGGGCAAACAAGTCAGACAACAGCGGTAAAGGATACTGAAATTTGACAGTGATCTTATTTAAAAGCCGATAATCAATACAAGGTCTCAAAGATCCGTCCTTTTTTGCCACAAAAAAGAATCCCGCACCAAGGGGGGAAGAAGACGGACGAATATGTCCTTTCTCCAGAGACTCCTTGATATATGAACGCATAGCGGTATGTTCAGGTACCGACAGATTAAACAGTCTTCCCTTAGGAAACTTACTGCCTGGGATCAAATCTATAGCACAGTCACAGTCCCTATGAGGAGGCAGTGCACTGGACTCAGACTCACTGAAGACATCCTGATAATCAGACAAATACTCCGGAACTTCCGAAGGCGTAGAAGAAGCAATAGACACAGGCAGGGAATCCCCATGAATACCACGACAGCCCCAACTTGAGACTGACATAGCCTTCCAGTCCAGGACTGGATTATGGGTCTGTAACCATGGCAGCCCTAAAACAACCAAATCATGCATTTTATGTAAAACCAGGAAACGTATCACCTCGCGGTGTTCAGGAGTCATGCACATGATAACCTGTGTCCAATACTGCGGTTTATTTGCTGCCAATGGCGTAGCATCAATACCCCTAAGAGGAATAGGATTTTCTAATGGTTCAAGAGTAAAACCACAGTGCTTAGCAAATGACAGATCCATAAGACTCAGGGCAGCACCTGAATCTACAAACGCCATGACAGGATAAGACGACAGTGAGCAAATCAAAGTTACAGACAGAATAAATTTAGGTTGCAAATTACCAACGGTGACAGGACTAACAACCTTAGCTATACGTTTAGAGCATGCTGAGATAACATGTGTAGAATCACCACAGTAGTAGCACAAGCCATTCCGGCGTCTATGAATTTTCCGCTCATTTCTAGTCAGGATTCTATCACATTGCATTAAATCAGGTGTCTGTTCAGACAACACCATGAGGGAATTTGCGGTTTTTCTATCACATTGCACCGAATTAGGTGTCTGTTCAGACAACACCATGAGGGAATTTGCGGTTTTGCGCTCCCGCAACCGCCGGTCAATTTGAATAGCCAGTGCCATAGTATCATTGAGACCTGTGGGAATGGGAAAACCCACCATAACATTCTTAATGGCTTCAGATAGGCCATTTCTAAAATTAGCGGCCAGTGCACACTCGTTCCAATGTGTCAGCACGGACCATTTCCGAAATTTTTGGCAATACACTTCAGCCTCGTCCTGCCCCTGAGACATAGCCAGCAAGGCCTTTTCTGCCTGAATCTCAAGATTGGGTTCCTCATAAAGTAAACCGAGCGCCAGAAAAAACGCATCAATATCAGCCAATGCCGGATCTCCTGGCGCCAGCGAAAAAGCCCAATCCTGAGGGTCGCCCCGTAAGAACGAAATAACTATTTTTACTTGCTGAGCAGAGTCTCCAGATGAACAGGGTCTCAGGGACAAAAACAATTTACAATTATTCACAAAATTCCTAAACTTAAACCTGTCTCCGGATAACAGTTCAGGAATCGGTATTTTAGGTTCTGACCTAGGATTTCTGATAACATAGTCTTGTATGCCCTGCACACGAGTAGCCAGCTGGTCCACACTTGTAATCAAGGTCTGGACATTCATGTCTGCAGCAAGCATAGCCACTCTGAGGTAAAGGGGAAGAAGAAAGAAAAAAAAAAAAAAACTCAGAATCTTCTTTCTTATAATCCCTCTTCTGCAACGCATTAAACATTTAATACTGGCCTGGCAAACTGTTATGACCCCAATGGCGAGGGTCTCAGAGGTACGTGGAAGTCTGCAGAATACAAAAATCCAGCTCATAGGGCAGTGGTAACTGGGTTGACCATATATCTACTCCTAACGCCAACACTAGAAGTAGCCGGGGATATTCCTACGTTGATTCTAGATGACACGCTCCAGCCGGAGAATCTAGCTACCCCTAGTAGAGGAAAACAAAAGACCTTTCTTGCCTCCAGAGAAGGGGACCCCAAAGCTGGATAGAAGCCCCCCACAAATAATAACGGTGAGGTAAGAGGAAATGACAAACACAGAAATGAACCAGGTTTAGCACAGAGAGGCCCGCTTACTGATAGCAGAATAAAGAAAGGTAACTTATATGGTCAACAAAAACCCTATCAAAATCCACACTGGAAATTCAAGAACCCCCGAACCGTCTAACGGTCCGGGGGGAGAACACCAGCCCCCTAGAGCTTCCAGCAAAGGTCAGGATATAGATTTGGAACAAGCTGGACAAAAATACAAAACCAAAACAAATAGCAAAAAGCAAAAGGCAGACTTAGCTGATATAACTGGAACCAGGATCAGTAGACAAGAGCACAGCAGACTAGCTCTGATAACTACGTTGCCAGGCATTGAACTGAAGGTCTAGGGAGCTTATATAGCAACACCCCTAACTAACGACCCAGGTGCGGATAAAAGGAATGACAGAAAAACCAGAGTCAAAAAACTAGTAACCACTAGAGGGAGCAAAAAGCAAATTCACAACAGGCGCGTGTCCAGCCTCCCGGCTTGTGATTGGTTGACCGCGGCGCAACCAATCACAAGCCGGGACGTCACGGGAGGCTGGACACGCGCCCATTTTAAAATTTTAAAATGGGCGCGTGTCCAGCCTCCCGGCTTGTGATTGGTTGACCGCGGCGCAACCAATCACAAGCCGGGACGTCACGGGAGGCTGGACACGCGCCCATTTTAAAATGCGCGCGTGTCCAGCCTCCCGTGACGTCACGGCTTGTGATTGGTTGCGTCTCCCATGTGACTGCGACGCAACCAATCACAAAGTCGGGACGTAATTTTAAAATCCTTAAGGACCTGAAATTACGTCACGGCTTGCTGTGATTGGTTGCTCTCCCATGTGACTGCGACGCAACCAATCACAACGCCGGAACGTAATTTTAAAATCCTGAAGGACCTGAAATTACGTCACGGCTTGCTGTGATTGGTTGCGTGCCGGTCACATGGGCGGCACGCAACCAATCACAAGCCGGGACTCACGTAAAGGAAAGAAAAGCGCGAATTTTAAACAAAGAACGCTGCCGCTTCCCTCGGTAAGGTGCAGGCTGCGTCGGAGAGGTGAGTATAGCAATATTTTTTATTTTAATTCTCTCTTTTACACATTTTTACATTAATGTTGTTTCGATACCGATACCCGATATCACAAAAATATCGGATCTCGGTATCGGAATTCCGATACAGCAAGTATCGGCCGATACCCGATACTTGCAGTATCGGAATGCTCAACACTAACCCCCACTAATCATGAGACTAGGGATTCTGTGTATCCCGTTTTGATTGAGCAGAGGCTATGTGCAGCGCCCCAGGGTCCTGGTCTTTGCAGTAATGTCATTCTTCCACCAGGGGGAGTGATGTTACGCCTGAAGGCAATGAAGGAGATCACTTTACCAGGTATCACAAACAACACAACACACTTCACACTCCAGTCCACCAGGGGGAGCTATGCTCCTATCTATTAGGGCACTCTTCACAATTAGGTAAAACTGGTGGTCTGGATAGGAAGTTAGGCAGAAGCTGACTGGACTTCACCCAGGCAGCACCTGTCAGGCAGCCAGAGGGGAATGAGGAACATCTAAGAGCAGCAGACAGAGTGGTCCCTGACAGGGGTGGGATCCTGTCAGAGGCCTAGACAGAAGGCCACGGAGCTGCGTCGGCCCGACGTGCAGCAGCATCCTAAGGAAGGACATGAAAGAGAATTGTATTGTAGAGGGTGAGAAACTAAGTCATAGCAAAAGGAGAGGAAACCAGAAGGAGTTCTGCCCTGCAAAAGGCTGCCTCCTTTCTGAGGCACAGGATCCGGTAGCCAGAACACCGAGGGAGCAATCGTCTCCAAGCCTTGCCTCAAAGACCGGCAGGACAGATAATTCCACGTTACCTGCCCGACCTATACCCAGGAGGCACGGTGGCAACTTGTGGGGGCTGGGGCGTGCTAGAGTCCCTGTAAAAAGCCTCAGGCAATCAGTCATACGGGTTTGTCCTATCCTTACCATCAGGGGGACAGAGAGAGAGAGACATAACATCTAGAACATCTACAACAGTTGTGAGGACCTTATGAGAGGCTCAGCAGTAAGGTACTACAACATCCAGGCGCTAGAGGAAGGCTACTGATTTCCACCTGGATAAGGGGACTCTGGATTTGCCTTCAGACCGGCTGGACTCTGCCTGCCCTGTGATCTGGTGTTCTGGACTGTGGACGCTGAAGCCTTCAGTAAAGGTAAAGAGACTGCAACCTTGTGTCCTCGTTCTTCACTGCGCCTCACACCATCCACCATTAACACTCTGGGAAGCCCTGGGGACACACTTCACCTGTGGGAAGGTATACCATCTAGCTGCCATAACATCACCCCAGCAGACCCCTAAGCAGCGTCGGTCACCCTGACCGAATGCCACAGGTGGCGTCACGAACTTTATCCCTTTAAAGACCTTTCCACCCTTTTACAACTGATGTCCCTAGGGCCACGGACCGGGTCAGCCACCGTGACATCCCCCTTTGAGAACCGAAGGGCCCGGGTACCGAGTACCCCACAGCCCTACGGGGGCGCTCCATATGCAGAATCACATCTCCTCCATTCAAAGTCTATGCAACTCCATATAGACAATGTGCTTGCATCAGCACTGCTTCATGAAAAAGGGGTGCAGGAACCTCACTTTTGTGATTGGTGGGGGCCACCAATTTACATACATTTATTGGTTATCCAGTTTACAGGTTGATTTTTTATTTTCTATCCTACTCTCAAAAAATAAGTAATAAAAAAAAGAACATTATACAATTATATGCACAGCACTCAACAGGTTGGGCAACCTGAGAATAGAATATCTGATACAGAACTATGCAAATAATTGCATTTTGCTAAATTAATTAACATAATGCCTTTAACAGTATTTCTATAATCTACATTTACTTTAGATGCCAAATAGCTCAATGACTACTTGTTACCTACTTTATTTTTTTATGGACAAAGTCCTATTCTTACCTAATTTAAAGATAGGGATGGCTCCAGATAACAAAGCTTCAGAATTACATGTCTTCTTCTACCTTTTGTTTCCGCTCAGTAGAAGAGAATTGAAATGTTTTAAGCAGTGTTAACCAGTTTTGGGCTCCCTTGTATTCATCAAATTATCATGTACTAGCTAACAAGACGCTATTTGCATGGAAAAACAAATAGTTTTTGGTGTTTCCATAAAACCACTGATTTTCATATTTGAAATTTCTGCACATTTTCTGCATGTAATATGTATATATGGTTACTGTATTCCTTATGGTTACAGCAGAGGATATTTTTAATGAACTTACTGGAATGTTCATTTCCTAGACACTATTGCTAGAGGAAGCGTCTCTGCACACTTGACACCAGATTTAGGATAAGTAACAGCAGGAGATTAGACCACCAAACATTCTGAGCCTTTTTACAAGGGTACAGTATATACACAGGTTCAAAGGGTAGAAGCTGATTGTTAGAATAATGAATGGCACTACAGGCAAATGACATTTCGCATATCAAAGGGACAAACTTTATGGGGTCTCCTGTAATTGTTTAAGCCCTCCCTGCAGAGCTGTTGAGACCTATGATATAACCTTTCCATGCCCAGAGCACACTGTAAATGAACAATAAACTTTGGCTAAAGAATTCTTTTATATACTTGTCCACTATATACCTATGGGATAAAAATAATAATGACAGTAATCATTTTTTATATAATTACAGGTATGAGAAATCCATCTATGACTAATGTAGACTATTTATATATTGCAAAGTTCGACAGTTTCATTTCAGCTTTAGTAATGTATTATGATAGGTGTACACAGCAGTCTAAAAAAATACTTGGCTTATAACAATAATCAGTAAACGAGACTGGTCATTATGATCTTTCTCAAATAGTCACCATGATTGACATTATGGTGAAGAAGAAAGACCCGGCACCAAAAATCACATACCTCTAGTTGCGAGATTGCCTCATACAACAGTACTGCTGCCACCGATAAAATGGAATCCCGGTTGCTCACCAGAAAAACATTCCATGTATAACAGTTCAAAAACAATGAGAAGAGGTGGCACTCAACGTCCCTTTAAAAGTCCTTTATTGTGGTCGTTAAAACATAATATCGATAGAGTGAAGTGGACACTTGATGGACAACTGCCGTTTTGCGCCTCCTGGTCTTCAAGGGGTTCATCCCATGTCTTTGAACTATCACCACGATTGATTTTAGTGGTTGGCACCTGTTTTTGCTGTGGTGGCCTCTTGAAATTTTTTATGTCCCCACAGTAGTATGTTTCTGCATGCAAATGTGGAAATAATACATCTAATTGAGTTGGGAATAGACATAAATTTAAAGGAAACCTGTTATGTAAAAAAAAATGTTATTAGCCTGCAAGATATTGGGTTTACCTGTAGGTTAATAGCATCCCAAAGCTGCCCAGCACCTGCACTAAGAGCCCCTCTGCCAGGAGGAAATTAACTTTATTCCTCCTGGAAGCTTTCGGCTTTCAGTCATACAGTCGCAGCCAGTGTTGCTTCAGTCAGCTGCCACTCACTATGTACTGAGTGATGACTGACGATGCGCCAGCCCACCCTTATGACTGAAAGCTGGAGGCTTCTGGAAGGACTAAAGTTAATTTCATCCCAGTAGTGGGGCTTTCAGTGCGGGCACTGGGCAGGTTCAGAATGCTTTACCCTGCAGATAAACCCCATATCAGTAGGTAAAAGCGTTTTTTTTACATGACATGTTCCCTTTAAGTTCCTGTTTAGGAAATGTTATTATTTAAAAAGAAACTATATTGTGACAATGCAGAGAAATAAGCTTCCGTTTCTAAATGGTTATAGGTACAGGTAATGTTTCAAAGTGAAATCCTAGCCTTATATAACATAGAGAAGACACACACACATTTTATTCTTCTTTTACTCAAACACCAGAGATTATTATTTTAATTACTTATATTATGTCATTAATTCCACAGTGCTCTACAGACATCATCAACACTGTCCCCATTGGGGCTCACAATGCAAATAACCTATCAGTATGTATTTGGAGTATGGGAGGAAACCAGAGCACCCAGAAAAACCCCACACAAACACAGAGAGAACATACAAGCTCCTTGCAGATGTTGTCCTTGGAGGGACTTGAACCTCAGACCCCAGTGCTGCAAGGCTGCAGTGCTAACCACTGAGCCACCATGGATGACTTGTCACATCACTATTCACTATTCCACAGATATATAAACAGACATATAAACACTCTTTGCAGGACATACTTGTACCAGTCCAGATGTCCTCTGTGGAAACTTCACATTGCAGAACACAAGTATCGATAGGATAAATATGATAAAGACATACCAATGGTCTTATTCTTGATTTAGGATATAAAGTTGAAAGTGCATATGTTTATATAAAACAATATTTACAACAGATATGTAAAGCACATACTACTTAATATACAGATTTTAATTTTATGGGAACGATAAATTAAAAATATAAAACACAGAAATAGCTCAAAAACACCTGAGACATTAATATTTATTTGCAGTGGCCATGAAATGGGCCCCCTAAGGAAGCGAGCGCTAAATATCCATTGGGGCATTTTTTGGCTCTCCCCGTGTTCTGGTTACTTACTACTTGTTTTGTATTTTTTTTATGACTGATCTACTGAAGTCTGATCTGCGGTTTTAAAGGGTTATTGTGAAAAAAAAATCCCCTATCCTTATCCCCTAACTTGCTGTTTGCTATGGGTCTGACCTCTTCGGACCTGCTTTGCATTCGCTTCTCTGTTCCATTCAGGATGGGGCTTCATGGGTTTCTAAAGTCCTGATTCTGGGACTGCTGGGGATCCCAGCTGTCGGACCTCAAGCAGTCAACAAATTACTCCTGATTTCATGGATAGGGGACAATTTGTTTTTTTGTTGGAGAGAGGACAACCCTTTATCTATATTTTGCTATCATGAATTAATAAAGATCATCTTAATGAATTAGGTATGTTCTCCAGTGTTGATAGATTAGCTTTAAATCTGCTGGAGGACCTGACAGTGCATCTTTACTGACCACACTTCGGTATTGTTATCTCTGTTGGCCTCTGTTTTTTCTTTTTGTGGGCATGTCAGAATTTCTTTCTCGCTTGGAGCAATAATGCTTGATCACGACTTGTTTGCACTGTTCGCATTTCACTGTGCAGCACCAATGGAACTTGCAGTTACAGCTGCTAATAATCTCAATCTTTTTCTCTTCTACTTTGAGACCACATTCCGTACAAAGCCTCCTGCAACTTCTCCTTTCCCATTGGGTCAGATTCTTTCCACTCTGGAGGCATTCCCTTCCTTCTGTACCTTGGAGACCTAGGCTGGCATTCTTTAAGCAATAATCAGGAGAGTCTTCCAAAAAAATGAGCTCAGTTTTGGCCACTGATCCAAAAGCATCTGCAATGGCTCCTCTATTATCCGCGCTGTTACCTGACCTAATCTTTCTCTTGTCCAACTCGAGTTTTAAGGCCTGGTCATGTTTGACCTTTAAATGGTTGCCAATATCCCGAAACTCTGCCAGTTGTAACCAACATGTCTGCACGCTGCAGCTTCCGGACACTCCATGGCACTTGCATGTTCTTTTCATCGTTGCTTTTACTGCCTGTTGACATGAAGAGATATACATTATTTAATTAGAAATGCTGTAGACTGTGAAAATATACTTTTGTACGTCTATGTAACCATATTCCAGTATTGTTGTGTTATTTGCTTGCATTGTATATTCTATGTAAACAATACATGTCTCTATAAACGATGTGAATTGGGATACCTAATATATAGTGATGAGCGAATATTCTCGTTACTTGAGATTTCTCGAGCACACTCGGGGGGTCCTTCAAGTATTTTTTAGTGCTCGGAGATTTAGTTTTCCTTGCCGCAGCTGAATGATTTACATCTGTTAGCCAGCATAAGTACATGTGGGGGTTGCCTGGTTGCTAGGGAATTTTCCCTTTGGGGCTAAGCAATTTTCGAAAGGTAATTATTACCAACTACCTTTTGCCCTATGACGTTATTTCCCATTTCAGAGCAGACACTTCATCAGTGGAGCAACTTCTCTTGCGTGCTGCTCTATTAACAGTGTCATTGATGATGTAATGGGGATTGACAGCCAGCTTAGCCTAAAGCAGCAGGGATCAGGCTGTCAATCAACATGAAGAAAAGGATCTGCTCTGTTGACGTGACGTCTCAGGAAGCCGAAGAATCGCCATTAGGAGCTGTGTGATACCACTGATCTGTCAGAGATCATCCCAGGGAAGCACAGGCAGGTCATTAACAACTGCCTGCCTGCTCATAACTGCTTAGCCCTCAGGAGAAAATAAAAGTCATAGGTAACCCCTGTGAAGGAATCACAAGCCTGCTGTCACATAAAGAAAGTGGAAGAAAGTCACAATATTTTTCTCATTTCCTACATCCTTGCTTGCCTGTTCCTGTTTTAAAACGTAGGTGTGCAGGGTGATGGGTGTAGAGAGAATTCACTCTGTCTGTGCCAAGTTGTATACATACAGCCCCAAAATAGTAAAATTGATCTTTGCTCTGGATGAAAGACTGGTTAGCTATGACTCTACAATGTCTTTAAAAATAATTTTTGATTTTTGAGATTCTCTACTGGGGTCTAAGGGGTATCGTTTCTCCTTATGGAGAGTGACATACCATCTCTGGCTTGTCAAGGTAAGGAGGCTTATTTGCCGTACAATGCTCCTTTGGGAATTTAAATATGCAAATTGCCTCTTCTGAGAAAAAGAGGACTTAACTCTATAGCGCCACCTGTTGGAAGTAGCGATCCTACAAGTCACAATCAACCCTTTAACGAGTCGTGCAATATGACTTAGGATAAAAGCCAAATCAGTATCTCAATTCGCAGACACGGTGTTTCGGGCTGTTGGCCCTCGTCAGTGCGAAGCATGAGAACTGATTTGGCTAGGTACCAAGATGGGTGCTCAAGTAGGATTCCAATCAAATTGTTATAAATATTATCACTTGCAACAGTAGAAGGGGATACACAGAGAAATGTGCTGGGCTAGTGGTCAAGAAGATGTCCAATGGAGATGATGGTGTTGAAGAAAGAGCAGTTTTATTAATCTACGCGTTTCAGAAATGAACAAACTCCATTAGGAAAAAACACAGTGAGGGCACCGAGAGATACTGGGGATTAAATAATCCAAAAACTGGAGCCAAGTGGCATAAAGTCACCCCCTGGAGGTGTGTACCGACAGTTTTCATTGTTCATTGGTTGTATTCAAACAGCAAGAAGGAAAACAAATGTAGGGAAAGCATTGTTTTATAATTGAGAGAAAACAAATAGTGGTAAAAGGATATTAAGGTCATAAAATAGATGCTATAAAACAGAATTAAAAAACAAAGAAAATTATTTTTATAAATGGAAGGTGTGAAAAAAAACGGAATCGAGAATCAACTATGTAAGATAACGAATGCAGTGTGTCTATGTTAGAACAGCGTACATTAGTGCAATACCGTGAGTTAAAGTGACTCAAAATGGGAGAAAAATGTAAAAAAGAAATATAATTGGAGATTGACAATTATTAGATGATTAGAATATAAGAAAAAGGATTATTATAATCCAGAAAATATGAAAGCGGGATTCGAACTACAGAAAGAAGTGCAATGAGTGTCTAAGTTGAAGGAGCGCACACAGCGTCCAAACTCGTGAGCTATAAAATAAACTGCTGAAATTAAGTGAATATGAAAAAAGAAGCAGATTCATAAGGAGCATACAGTTAAATAGCGGAAATGAGTTCCATAACTGTTAGAAGAATGGTGTAAGTGGACACCCTTCTGAAATAGAAATGAACTAAGCCAAAGCTTTGAGGCTTAAATATGTGTAAAACAGTGAAAAAAATAATCTACATAGGATAAATAAAGATTAAATTCATTGTAGAAAAAGAGTTACTAATTGGTGTATGGAGTTAATTAGAAAGCAAAAAGATATGTGACTCTATAAATGCTTAATTACAGAAAAGATGTTATAAAGATTAAAAATAAACAAACTTTTATAGAATAAATATCTAAAAGAACTGAAATTAGTTATTAAAAATGTGTGTGCTTCAAATAGTTAGAAGGAAAAATAGATATAATCAGGAGAATCTGATAGATACGAAATTTAAAGAGGGAAGGAGTGTTCAAAAGCAAATATGCAGATCAATGTGTAAAATTTACCAATAAATTCACAAAATACAGAATTGTAAAATGTCATTATTACCATAAGTAATTATATATACCGTAACTGCCAACAGTTTTTGTAGTCATTTAGGTTATGTTAGATTAGATGTATGTATATAATTGCCTGATAATTTACATTTAAAAACTAAAAACTGCTCATTGCCAAAAGGGGCAGAGGAAAGGAAAGAGGCGGGCAGGTAGGGGGTACAATTTTATTTGTATTAGTCTAAAAAGTACATGTATAAAAATGTGGATAATTACAAATAAATATATTAGAAATGGGATAAAAATTGTATTAGTCTTAAAAAGATTTTTGCATAAAAGTGCAAGTATTCGCGTATTAATATATAAAATTACGTTTGATAAAAATGAAATTGTTGTGGACATGTTCATTGTTATGTCACTTATAATAAGGTTTGGAACCCCTAAAATGGTTGAAAGAAATGCCATGCTGATTCTTCGGAAGGCATCCACTCGTCATACTTTACAATATCGAGTAAAAAAATGGTGGGTGGCAAAGCTGCTGCATGAACGGGGCTAGACCATCGACAAAGGTGCTTCAGGCTTCACCTGAGAGAACTTGGTGGCTGCGCTGGTGTCTAAAAGATGCCGTGTGCTCATAGTCTATGAGTTACTGTGTTCAGTGGTCCACATTTGCAGTGCTTTGTTAGTTTGCCTAAGGTTTTAAATTAATAGTTGCTGAAAAACTTAACAAGTTTCAGGATAAAGAATTAGGAACGTAATCTTCGATCCTCCCAAGACCTCCTACTCTCCTCCACACTTATTCGATCCTCACACAAGCGCCTCCAAGATTTCTCCCGAATATCCCCTATCCTCTGGAATTCCATGCCTCAACACGTCCGATTATCCACCACCCTCGGATCCTTCAGACGGAACCTGAAAACCCATCTCTTCAGGAAAGCCTACAGCCTACAATAACCATGCCGCCGCCTCACCACCACCAGAGCCGCCGACTCACCGCCTCACCACCGCCAGAGCCGCCGCCTCACCACCGCCAGAGCCGCCGCCTCACCACCGCCAGAGCCGCCGCCTCACCCCTACCTTCTGTCTCTTCCCCACTATCCCATAGAATGTAAGTCCGCAAGGACAGGGTTCTCTCCCCTCTGTACCAGTCTGTCACTGTAAACCTGTTTACTGTAAACAATATGTATAACCCTGTATGTAACCCCTTTCTCATGTACAGCACCATGGAATTAATGGTGCTATATAAATAAATAATAATAATAATAGGCAGCAGGGTGGCTCAGTGGTTAGCACTCTAGCCTTCCAGCGCTGGAATCCTGGCTTCACATCCCACCAGTGGCACCATTTACAAGGAGTTTGTATGCTCTCCTTGTGTTTGCGAGGGTTTCCTCCATAATGATACAGTCTTTAGATTGTGAGCTCTTTTGTGATGATAAAGTGGTGTGGGATAACATGGTGCCACTCACTCAGTGTAAAAGTGAACCTGACAGCTGGTTCATGGTGCCCGAACCACAGGAAGCATAAACTGGCTGTCATTTCCGACAGTTATGTATTAGGCTATATTTACATCACGTTTTAGTCTCATTATCAGTGTCTCTGTTGGGTCTTTTCCTTCTTAAGCCCTGAAAAATGTAATGCTAATTTTTATGATCTTTACATGGGGGAGTGACTCACAGTGTAGTAATGCATAGCAGCCTAAATACATGTCCCCATTGGATCCTGTGAACCACGCCCTCTTGTAAAAACCATAAAAATATTGAAAAGAAAAACGGCATGCTCTGGGGAGCTGTGAGAAAAAAGTAAGAGCAAAAACTGGTCACTTTTGACTTGGTGACAGGCCCTCTATAACAAAGATTATTGTTTTAGGCTCCTAATCCCAAACAAAAGTGACATTATACCAAGGTGTGAACACTAGTTAATACTAAGAACACACTTCTCTAAAGGTACCGTCACACTAGGCGATATCGCCAGCAATCCGTGACGTTGCAGCGACCTGGATGGCGATATCGCTGTATTTGACACGCAGCAGCGATCTGGATCCCGCTGTGAAATTGCTGGTCGCTGCTAGAAGGTCTGCACATTATTTGGTCGCTAGGTCGCCGTGTATCGCCGTGTTTGACAGCAAAAGCGACGATACCAGCGATATTTTACACTGGTAACCAGGGTAAACATCGGGTTACTAAGCGCAGGGCCGCGCTTAGTAACCCGATGTTTACCCTGGTTACCAGCGTAAAAGTTAAAAAAACAAACAGTACATACTCACCTGCGCGTCCCCCAGCCTCTGCTTCCTGACACTAAAGCGCCGGCCCTAAACTGAAAGTGAAAGCAACAGCGGTGACGTCACCGCTCTGCTGTTAGGGCCGGAGCTCAGTCAGCGTCAGGATGCAGAGGCTGGGGGACGCGCAGGTGAGCATGTACTGTTTGTTTTTTTAACTTTTACGCTGGTAACCAGGGTAAACATCGGGTTACTAAGCGCGGCCCTGCGCTTAGCAACCCGATGTTTACCCTGGTTACCCGGGGACCTCGGCATCGCTGGTCGCTGGAGAGCGGTCTGTGTGACAGCTCTCCAGCGACCACACAGCGACGCTGCAGCGATCGGCATTGCTGTCGCTATCGCTGCAGCGTCGCTTAATGTGACGGTACCTTAACACCTCTAAGAATGCTGGACAGGGTTTGTATATGCTAAGTAAAGATGTGAATGCTCTGGCCAATTGTGGACATATCAGCCACACAAGGGCCCAGGCGTTAAAGAAGTCCATTGTCACCTCCAAAGTAGGTGGAATTGTGCACTATAATGACCTATTGGATGGCAAAAGGGCCCATATATTGATGTTACACAAGGGCCTCTTTTGTCTGTGTCCATCAGTGGTTTTGTCCAATAGTTCCAGTAAGAATAAAGTTGACCATACACACCAAAAAGCTTTAGAAAGCTGACAGCCATCTCTCCTGAGTCCCCTACGTGCAGGAACACTCGGACGAGAGTGTTCTCTATATAAAAGAGCTGCTACTAGAATCTATCTCTATACTGAACAAATAGTTTGACCATTGAACTCCATTAAGCTGGATCCTGAGCTCCCCAATATTATCTGTTTTGATGCTCCCGCACACATTAGAAGGTCAGTTGATCCTGCTGAAATTAGTGGGTTTGATCAACCTTTATCTAATGCATATGGGGACATTAACTTGCAATGACCTCCTATTATACAGCATTTCTCTAACGCTATTCTATTTTAAGTTATGTTGTTAAATTTAAGAAACATGTCAAAAAAAGAATTTACTGAGCAAACAAATGTCAATGAACTTACGAGTCTTCCAGCTTCGTTGTTATGCAGGTTCATTAAGGCTCGGGCATCGTGTCCTGTCTCCAGCCCATCAACGAAAAGTTTTGAGATTCTTTCTCCAAATTCAACATTATCACTGCATCCACCCCATACCCAGCCTCTGCCACCTACATATAAGAAATAAAATTCAAAATTTTATTATTATTATTTATTATTATAGCGCCATTTAGTCCATGGCGCTTTATAAAGCTCTGACAAAAATTAAGAGACCACCACATCAAAACCCTGTCATGGGCAGTCCTATCTCCAGACCTGAACCCCACTGAAAACCTCTGGAATGTAATCAAGAGGATGATGGATAGTCGCAAGCCATCAAACAAAGAAGAACTGCTTACATTTTTGTGCCAGAAGCAGCGTGAATGACAGGTGGAAAGCATGCCAAGACGCATGAAAGCTGTGATTAAAAATTATGGTTATTCCACAAAATATTGATTTCTGAACTCTTCCTGAGTTAAAACATTAGTATTGTTGTTTTTAAATTATTATAAACTTGTTTTCTTTGCATTATTTGAGGTCTGAAAGCACAGTTTTTTTTTTTTTTTATTTGACCATTTCTCCTTTTCAGAAGCTTGGAAATTCGGAGACATGTTGTCAGTAGTTTATAGAATAAAAAAAACTATTTACATTTTACTCAAAAATATACCTATGAAGAGAAAAATCAGACAAACTGAAAATTTTGCAGTGGTAAGTAATTTATGCCAGAGCTGTATGTGAATGTTGCTATATATACAATATCAAGGTCGCTATCAAAAGTAACATTGGGCATTTAACAATATGAATGCATGTTTTATTTTTAATCAGTAAAACCAATGTTATTTGGCACATGTATCCTAATGACCTTTCTGAGCCTCCCCCTGCTGAGCGTTGCAATCAATGACTATTAAATGACACTGCTGGACACTGGCCGGGGTACCTAGGAAATTACTGATATAAATTAGCATGAAAATCCCTATCTCTACCTGTGACAGAAATAAAATAAAAAGCAGAGCATTAATCTACAGTAGGTAACCCAAAGGCATAGCCAAGTGTACGACATTGATCATCAACCTATCAATCTCTCTCTCCCCATCATATACATACTTTTAATTTACTTGTAGAATTTAAATAGAGATAAAATGGTTCTAGATGATAAAACTCACCAATACGTCCATTTCTAGAGTCATCACATCCACAATTATCAAAATCTCCCATACTACAGTTCCTGGTCAATGTGTACATTACTCCGGCTGAGCTGATAGCATGTACAAATGATGTTTCTCTTGTGGCTGAAGGAGTAAAGCATAAAGACAAATGTCTGATTATTATCATACTGAGTTGAGCTGCTCACAGACTATTCTGATGGGACGACCCCTGCTTTTTTAGCTCCACTGTAGTAAATACTTACTTCCTGAACCGGCACAATTTCGCCGATCTCTCTGCTTTGTCTATTGGTGGTCATAAACCATGTCGCTGATTGGCTGCTGCTTTCCCTATTTCCTCAGTGTAAAAGACGTCTAGTGGCCATGTGAGATTGTTTATTAAAAAGGAGTTATTCAGTAGTAGTGTTAAACCCTTAATGACAGTCAATGTCTAACATTCACATCAGGGCACATGATCGTGGTGTTATGCCATTTTGGGTGCCCATTGCCACTGCCACCTCCAGCAATGAAAATTATGGGGTGTTGATGTTCAGTATCTTGCACTTCCTATAAAGCTCAGCTATAAGCTGTGGGAGACTATGATTTTAGCTGTATACTGTAATAATGTGATATTGCAGTATATATAGATATATATATATATATATTTATATATAAAAATTGATCAAAGGATTGCTGCTTTAAAGAGAGCCTCCTAAGACATCTATATGGGCATGTACATTATAGAAAGCTGAATAAAATGATACCTTGATGTCTGTGATCTGATGTCTTATGCCAGAGAAACTCATGTTTTTCTTATATGTTTCAGCTGTTTCAGGCTATGGGCTGGACATAGATCTCTCTACGACTCTGACTCCAGAAATTTTTTTAAATAGAAGGGGTCGTTCTCAATGAGGTGTGTAATGGCCGCTCTCTGCTCTCCTGATCTCGCTGCAGAGCTGGGTGTTATTATACCTGACACACTGCAGGTTCTTCTCAGCTTCAGCTTCCATATCACAGGCAGACAAGGTTGTAATATTGTTGGAAAACAACAGAGCTGTGAAAGCTGCAGCAAATGTGATTGTAAGGGTAAGTTCACATTCGGCATTTTTTCTTTTTCTCTGCAGCAAAACTTGATCTCTTGGCAAGAAAGAAGCTACCGAAAAAAAGCGTTTTCCTTAGTTTTTCTTGCATTTTTTGCTGCCTTCTTGATTGTGGTTTGATTGTGCTTTTCGCTGCAGTTTTAGCATACTAGATTTGTCTCCTGTGCATGCTGATAATGTTTAGTGTTGAAAAAAAAGTCTTATTCTATAGAATCAGGTTTTGGCACAAAAAAACTCAATAAAATCTGATACTTGCGTTTTTAGTGCGTTTTTTCACCATACAATCAGGGTATGTGCAGACAATCCAGAACTAGCAGCGGTTTAGATGCAGCACATGTTCGATGCGTCCAAAGCGGTGCCGTCTATTGAACGCAGGTGGATCCACATGTGATCACTGAACCATGCGGATTTACCGCATTCAATACACTCTATGGGTGAAATTTATCTTGTGGAGAATCTCATCTCTGCAAGAGAAATTGAGTTGCTGTGGTCTGGAAAGACGCGCCGCATGTCCGTCTCCGTGGGTGAGCCGCAGGTGTCTGTGCACGCGTAGTGGATATGAGATTTCTTGAAATCCCATCCACTATGTTGTAACATTTGGACGCTGCACATGTTACGCAGTGTCCAACCCCCAGCGTTTACGGATTGTCTGCACATACTCTCATTTTAATGGGTGAAAAACGCTGAAAGAAGTGAGATGCTCCATTGTGCAAAAAATAATGCAAAGTACAAATCCTGATGGCAAAAAAAAAACAAAGCTGTGTGCATGAGATTTCTGAAATCTCCTAGACTTTGCTGGCACTGTAAAACACAGCTGAAAAGTTGCATGAAAAAAAAAGCCTAGCGTGAACTTAGCCTTAGGGCTGTCCCACACGTCCAGATAATTCCGGTACCGGAATAAATCGGTACCGGAGTTATCCGTGTCCGTGTGCCTGGGAACTCACGTAGGCCATACGTGCGGCACACGTGTGCCGCCCGTATGGCGAGTGGGTACCACACGGAGCGTGTGGTACCCACGCGTGTGGTACCCTGCATCGTGCTGAAGCCGCGATTCATATGTTCCCTGCAGCAGCGTTTGCTGCAGAGAAAATATGAATAACAGTGTTTAAAATAAAGATCTATGTGTCCGCCGCCCCCGCTGTTCTGAAAATACTTACCCGCCTCCCTCGCTGCTTCCTGGTCTGGCCGCGGCTTCTAGTGTATGCGGTCATGTGGGGCCGATCATTTACAGTCATGAATATGTGGCTCCACCTCCCATAGGGGCGGAGCCGACTATTCATGATTGTAAATGAGCGGCCCCACGTGACCGCATACAGTAGAAGGCGCGGGGCAGAGAGGAAGGAGTGACAGCCAACGTGGGAGCGGGTGAGTATTTTCAGGACAGCGGGGGGGCGCACAGGGGGTGGGAGGGCGGCGGACACATAGATCTTTATTTTAAACACTATTATTCATATTTTCTCTGCAGCAAACGCTGCTGCAGGGAACATGTGAATCGCGGCTTCAGCACCATGTGGGGGGGACAGCGCTTACTGTAGCGCTGTCTCCTGCACGCACACGGACCCCAGACGAAGAACGTCCGTGTGAGGTCCGTGTTTTACACGGACCCATTGACTCTATTGGGTCCGTGTAATACGTGCGCTCCCACGAACACTGACATGTCTCCGTGTTTGGCACACGGAGACACGGTCCGCAAAAAATCAATGACATCTGAACAGATGCATTGATTTTTATGGGTCTACGTGTGTCAGTGTCTCCGGTACGTGAGGAAACTGTCACCTCATGTACCGGAGCCACTGACGTGTGAAACCGGCCTTAGAAGACAAAGTTGAGTTTTTCTGTACTGTGTTACATATCTCACACTAGTAACTAGTATAATAAGCTTTAGGCTGGGGTCACACTACTGTAGAATACAGACGAGTCCTAGGCGAGAAAACCTCACATAGCGCTCGGACCGGTGTTAATCTATGGGGCAACTCACATCACCTTATTTTTTCTCAGGCATATTCGACGAGCGTGTAAAATTGCAGCATGCTGTGATTGTACATGTATATCGTGCAACCCTCGCCAATGCAAGCCTATAGGTGCGAAAATAAATTGGACACCACATGGACCACCCGTCTAGCTTGCAACAAATACGCAGCCATTTTCCTCATTTCAGCCCATTGAGCCATTAAATTAAATGGGGAAAAGCAGTGAGAAATATAAAGCCATACCCATGTCATACAGATATATAGGTGTGAGAAAATCGCATCATCGCTTTGCAAACTCATTGCATACGTATGACCATACGGAGAACACTTGTGCGACTCTCGGCCGAGAGAATTTCAACCAATTTTTCATACGTTAAGTGTGACCCCGGCCTTAGAGGTGAAGTCTCAGGGAGATTTCTATGCCCAGCTCATAGCTAGCAACATCTCATTTACATATAAGAAAAACATGGATTTTTATGGAATAAGACATTGGATTTTGGAAATCAAGGTATCATTTTTTACAGCTTCCTATGACCTACATGGACATATAGATGGCTTAGGAGGAGTGATCATATTGACAGATTCCTTTAAAATTTTCTAAGAAGACTTAAAAAAATCAAGTAAAAATGTTTTTAAAAAATATAAAGAAAAAAATAAAATCACTAATTCCAAACCTTTAATATTCTGGATGGATAAAAAAATGCAAATTATAGCATTTAAAAAAAACTAAAAATATAAAAAACATAAAATTACTTAATCCTTTTTTGTGAACATTAACAAAAAAAAATCAAAACACCATATTTGCCATTTTAAGTCACCAAACCTCCCCCAATAAATACATTAAAAAAATTAGAGTGGCATAAATAAAAACATCAGGTTTCCCACACGAAAATCATGCTCAGCACCATTAGTGGAATAATGAAAGTAGGATTCAAAAAATGGCAACATGAGCCAAAAATCATTGTTTTTACTCATTTCTCACTTTTCTTTTTACTACTTAGAAAAAAAATCCCCACACTATATGATCATACTATTGCCAGGTCATAGTTACCAAATATCAAGCACCTCAAACCTCCCCCCCCCAAAAAAAAAAAATGGCTCGTCAATGGAAAATTTAAAGTTATTGGTTTTGTAAGAACGAAAGTGTAAAAACAAAAACTGGCTGCAGTGTGAAGGGTTTGTCTCGGTTTGAGATCTATGTCTGCTGTCACTGTATGTGACTGCAGACTGGTGAATTGTGACAGTGTGTGATGCGCACGCTGTCACCATTTACTGGTATTGCTGGTGTGGGTAAATTGCGCACCTGCAGTCATGGGCTCACTAGTCTCATCCACCTTCACTCAATTGAAGTGAATTGAGAGAGTCGAACATGTCTAGTTGGCACACAACCGCATGTATGCAAATCGCATAATAGTGGTCATGTGACTGCTTGCTTGCACCAATAATATTGGGGAATTATGACAGTGTGTGTGCCACGCGCTGTCATGATTCAAAAGTCTGCAGTTTTTCTATAGATTCTGCACATATAGAAATGCCTCATTGGCTCACTTCCTCAACCTTTTTCAATATGGAAACATAGCATTTTGTGTCTACATTTAGAAAGGTGATGTGGCAAAACATATTAGACCATCTTAATGAATGATAATGATATTGAATATCACATTTTTGACATATAGAACTACAAATAATATTCATGAGTATATATATATATATATATATATATATATATATATATATATATATATATATATATATATATATACATTTCTTAATGGACATTCAAAACTTTTTTTCCCAAATTTTTCCCAATTTTGCCATATCAGTTTACTTACCACTTCTTAGTCCATTGTGGGTTGCTAGTTGAAGTGCGCTCTCAGGACAGTTCCACCGTTCCCACGCAAACTGGAACTTACACTCCTCAATGCCACTCTGGGCTCCCACTGCCACACTGGTAGAATATGTCAAGTAGGCCTGCAATAAGCGAAACACTATGGCTAGACCTATCTATGCAGATATACAAAACTGAAGTTAACTCAAATAAAACAAAAAAAGCACAAACTACCTTCGGTCCCGTCATCAAAAAGTTGTTAACTGACCTGAAACAGAGACAACAAAAAAAATTACTATTTTTTGATGTATTGCAGAATATTTTGGATTTCGCATTCAAATCTGAGTTTAAACTCACCATGCCGATGCAGTAAAGAATGGGCAAAATATAAGAACAGTGGTGAGGATGCAAAGTGTTCGGAATTCCATGGGTAAATTTCCTCTTGTTGTATAGTCCCAATTGATGTTCACAGGGAGGTGGTATATCCAACAAATGAGCAGTTGTAAGACCTGGGATAGCTATAAGGTATCTACAGGGTTGTAAGGACTCTTCTTTCTACTCTTGGCCAATAGCACAAGCTTAAATGAGAAGTTCAGTGGCTAAAGTGTGAAAAGGTGACGCCTACTGCAACACTTGAGAAGACAATGAAAGTGACCCAGAGCTACAGTGATAGAGCAATATACTTACAATAGTTGCTTTAAATCATATTAAAACATCACACATGACTAAGTCAATGTTTGTATTTGCAAAATGATAGCCAAATCTTTCTCATATCCATGAAAACAATGATGTTTTCTGTGTCATTTTATAATAATCGTAAAGCATTTAAATTGTTACCATTTATCGACAGATGTTTATGAATGGATCCATTGGAGACCTATACTGGAAAGAAGACTTCGACTCATAAAATGTGGATTAATGATAAATCATCTTTTTATTAGAGTTGGAAAATAATTTAATTCCATGGGGAAGTCTTGAAATCAGTTATCACTGGGATGTGATTTGTAACACTTCTCTCATGGATGCCTCTGAAACTGGCAGCCCCATGATCTTTGCCTAAGGGCATAAGAGATTTTTTTAAACGTACTAATCTTGCTGGGTAATTTGGGGTAAAATTGAGTCTTGGGCTCAAATGCCACCAAGTACAACTTCAGCAAGTAGTTTGTACTTTCACCCTGTGTTTATATGAATATTCTCTGGTTTCCTCCCACACTCCAAATAAATACATAAAGGGAATCTAGATTGTGAGCCCCAATGCGTACAATGATGATGATGTTTGTAAAGTGCTGTGGAATATGATGGTGCTGTGTAAGTAAAAAAATAAAAGCAGGCTACTTGTCATTATCACTTAAAGGGAATCTGTCAGCAGATTTTTGGTATGTAATCTGAGGACAGCATGAGGAACAGGCTGAGACACTAATTTCAGCGATGTGACACTTATTAGGCTGTGTGCTGTTGTTTTAATACAATGAGTATTTTATCAGCATTATATTAGCACTATCTGACTAGCTCACTAGTCTGACCACACCCCATTCTCTGATTAGCAGCTCACTGTCAATATACTGTCATGGTCTGTATGTGAATTCTGGTTTTGTGCTGCAGGAGTTAATGCTTTTGGCCTCTCTCTGGTTCTGGGAGGGCTTTAAATAGCCTCAATTAGGCTTTGTCCATTGTCGGTGATACTTTTGACCTCGGCTTAGTTCCTGACCCCTGTGTATCTGTGGATAATGTCTGCCTGTGTATGCTTACTTGTGTATGACCCGGTCCGTTTCAGCTTCTGATATTTCTGCCTGACTCTGTACTTGTTTTGCCTCTCTGTTATCTTTGAGCATAGTTTGTTCAACTCAAGACACGCGCACTGGCTCAGTGAGCAAGTGCGGTGTTCCTGACATATACAATGTACACAGAAAGCTGTGGTGTGGTCAAAGGGCCGCATTCTGTGCTCTGCTATATCTAAGAACTTTGCTTGTGTCACAACTACCCAGTAATCTAAGTGGCACATCACTAGACTAAGTGTCTCTTTTCTTACAAAGCTTCCCCCCCGTAGTGTCTTCTGATTTATTCACACTGCGGGGCTGGGATCCACAGGCAGGGCGGCCGCACAGGCGCAGTCAGCTAGACTGCATATGAGCACAGAGGACGGCCAGCGCTAACTGCGCCTGCCCAAGGCAGGAGAAAAGAGCGCAGGCGCCGGCTCATTTCAAAACAGGGATGAGGAGGCGGCGCCCGGCGTCAAGAAAATATGAGTGACGGCTGTGTGGCGTCTGCAGCAGGGGGGGAAAGGCCTGCCTCCTTGACTGAAGAAAGGTATTTGGGACAAATTACAAAATGGATTATTTCTACAGTTACAGTACCAATAACTTTTTTTTTTTTTTTCTCTTGAAATGTAAGTACCAATAACTAAAAGGGCCAACTTGTCAGAATGCAGCATTAGTGCTGCACAAGGTGGCTCTTTTAGTTTCAAACACCTGGGGGGGTGACAGGTTCCCTTTAATGGGCTAACAGCCACAGGTGGATCGCGATTCCACCCGTGGCTGTTAGAGGCACATGTCAGCTGTTCAAAACAGCTTACATGTGTCGGGAAAGATGTGGGCTCAGTGCCGGAGCCCACATCAAAGGGAGAGATTCCAATGTGGGTGTACTATTACGTCCAACATTGGAAAGGTTAAGAATGATGATTTTGTCTACCTAATATGTTGATTTAAATGAAAATGAAAAGTATAAAATAATGTCATAATTGAGTTTTGTACAACATTTCAGAAATTCATCACCTGAATATCCTCTATAAAAATGTATCTTTCTTTTTACTTTTGATGAATTAGCCTAAAGGTGTTGAAAAACCATCTTATTCACCCATACTTTGATTTGTAGTTCATTCACTGCAATGATCAATGCTGTGTAAGTAGAAACTGATAGACTCTATAAAACATTACGAGGCCTACATGATTGTAACATGTTCTATCCTGTCTGTCCAGAACCACAGCACAAAGCAGTGAACTAAAAGTAACTATCAGTGCGTGATAGCCCCAGGACTGACCAAAAATGGGGAGTATTTACAGAGACCAAGGGATAGCAAATCATTTGACTATTCTTAAAGGGAATCTGTCAGTAGGATCAACTTCTAAGCCATCTTCGTATATGGATGCAGTTCAGGGAAAACTGAATAAAATGATACCTTGATATCTGAAGTCCTATGTCTTACTCCACAGGAATCCAAATTGTTGTTAATATGTAAATCAGCTGTTAAGATCTATGGGCTTGACATAGATCTCCCTGAGCAGGGGCTGGTTGGCAAATTTTGGCCTGAGCAGACAGCAGTGGTCCATGAGCAGCAGCCCATCCTTATTGTGTTTACAGTATGAAATTCACCATTGAGGGGGCTACATGCGTAGAAGTAGTGAAACCTACTTCACAGATATGGTATCAAAACCAAGCTTAGGGTAACATCTTTTTCAGGTGGATTCTACTTGAAAAAGAACTGCAAAAATGTCACAAAAAATGAACATAATGCACAAAATGTAAAAACAACATTGCTGTGCTCATGTTCAGTGTTTTGTTACCTCTTTTAACTGCTTCAAGGTTTGGAAATTGTGAATAGGTTAAAAGAAGTGGCATGCTCATTCTTTGCTAAAGTCTCTCTCCACTATTGTGTAAATTGAAGAGAAAAGATACTGGCGGCAGGGCCACCATGGAAAACTACGGCTAAGCCACCGGTGAAACTGCCTTAGGAAAAAGAACGTTGGCGTTTTCCTGAAGCATCTTTGCCTAGAACAACTTGGCTGACCAGATGTTGTATGCACATGAAAGCAGGTTGCGGGATGCAGTAACGGACAGGAGGCAGAGCAAGGGTTAAAGTTAACTTTACTGTAACAGGGGTATGCACGACAAAGGGTGAGGGAAAAGTATAGGCAGGTGATATCAGCACAATCGCACAATTGGTGTGCGGTGGGGAAGTAATTAGGGCAAAAGATATAACGACTGTTATTAAGAATAAACTTATCAGTCTGACTGCTTCCTGCCTGCAGAGTCTTTGATGTACATGTGGAAAAAAGGGAATCCAGCTCCAAGATATAAAATCACTTAACTTTAATAGTATTCATTTAAAATAGAAATAGGCTATAAGACATACAAAAACCGGATATACCGGAAGGAGAGTGCCTGTGTAAACTGTAGTTCTCATGCTTCGCACTGACGAGGGCCAACAGCCCGAAACACCGTGTCTGTGAATTGAGATACTGATTTGGCTTTTATCCTAAGTCATATTGCAAGACTCATTAAAGCGTTGATTGTGACTTGTAGGATCGCTACTTCCAACAGGTGGCGCTATAGAGTTTAAGTCCTCTTTTTCTCTGAAGAAGCAATTTGCATGTGTAAACTGAACGCGTTTCAAACACACAAGTGCTCTTACTCTCAGTGAGACTCGGTTTTTGTATGTCTTATAGCCAATTTCTATTTTAAATGAATACTATTAAAGTTAAGTGATTTTTCTCTCTTGAAGCTGGATTCCCTTTTTTTTTCCACATGTGCATCTCTAGGCGTCTGGCAGAGACGCAAATCCGTGCTCAAGATTTCCTGAACTCATAAGGAAATTCATCTAAAGGGTGAGCTGAATATACCTTTTTTCTGCAGAGTCTTTGCTGTACATGGTGGTGCCGACACGGTCAGCACGTGGGGGTCCGGTGTAGACCTGTAGATGTTGATGATCTGGTTCCTGGGGATGAAGAAGAGTCCTCGACATGTTGCGCGGGGTCCTTAGTCACTGAGAGAAGAGCAGTCTCCCACGCTGTCGGGATTTGACAAAGCTCAGCAGTAGTATGTTGGTGAGTAAGGGTTAAGTTCTCTGTAAGTCATCTGGTATCTCTTAGGTGGCACACGTTGTTCACTGACCCGTGGCATTGGTTATCTTGAGCAAAAGGAGCCAACGGGCAAAATACAGTTCTCCTGTCACAGTCTTTGTAGGTGGTAGCAGGGACCAAGTAGTGTGGATCTAATAATAATAATAATAATCTTTATTTTTATATAGCGCTAACATATTATGCAGCGCTTTACAGTTTGCACACATTATCATCGCTGTCCCCGATGGGGCTCACGATCTAAATTTCCTATCAGTATGTCTTTGGAATGTGGGAGGAAACCCACGCAAACACGGAGAGAACATACAAAACTCTTTGCAGATGTTGTCCAAGGTGGGATTAGAACCCAGGACTCCAGCGCTGCAAGGCTGCTGTGCTAACCACTGCGCCACCGTGCTGGACCTGCGTTGTCACGGTGCTCAGAGGATGGAGAACCAAACTTTCCCTGCTGCGCGCTGTATGTTCACGCCAAGTCTCCCTGCCTTTTTGCGCGCTCTGCCCTTTTTATCCTAGCTAAGCCCCCTGCTGTTGAGTGCAAAGGTCGGTCCGGGTCTCTAAGCTTTCCCCTGGAATGCCAAAGGTACCCCTGGTCTGGTCTCTCTTCTTACACTCCCCCTCATATACTTTCCACACAGATGGCACGTGGACGGCACACGTACAGCACACGTACATCACACGTACGGCACACGAACAACATGTTTACACAGACTCATAGACTTGTATTGGCCCTTGTCATCTGTGCTGCTGGGAAAACATGGACATGAGTGCAGCACCATAGGTCAAATAGGGCACATGTGGCATCTATGAAAAACATGATAGGTCGTATGAAGGGGCCGTACAGTCACATAATAGAAAACATTAGCAGAATTGCTGTCTTTTTCTACATCCTACCTCACAAACAGCAGAATAAAAATAAATTAAAAAAAGTCCTCCATGTCCCCCAACCTACTCTGTTAAATCCCCTCTGGCTCCGTGGCCGATAGTTTGGTGTCCCTGATGGTTATTATTCACTGCAGCTATATTATAAGGTGCAGCCACAAGACCCCTGCAGCCCAGTGCTGAGACTAGCAGAGACCCCCGGAGCATCAGTGCTGGAGCCGCAGGGGATTTATCATTTCATGCTCATTATTTTTACATTCTCAGAAAACCCCTGTAATATTGGGTCACATGCACCATTTTTGCTGCGGATTGATCTACAGTGTTGGCAGGAAATATTCTGAGTTTGTGCAGCCTTTTCACTTGCACTTTTGTGTCCCATTCATTTGAATAGGGAAAGAAATGCTGAAAGATGACAGCAACAGGATTATTAAAAAAAAAAAACTGTCTTGTGGCCGCTGTCTGTGTCTGGCTGCTGCTCTGGGACAGCGCGGAATAGTATAGTAGACTGCACTATTCCACACAATAGGATATTAAGCACTGCTCACACTGCGCTTCTGCAGTGCACCAGGGGGGCTCTGCCTGAATCCCCCTAAGATAGGATTCACATAAATCCCCGACAGGGCCACAAACTGCACTGACACAAGCAGAGGTCAAAGGAATTTGTGCACAGGATCAGGAATTGGCAGCGCTTTGGATGCAGCACATGTCCGCTGCCGGCTATTGAACGCAGGTGACTCCACATATGAGCACTGAACCGTGCGGATTCACTGCGTCCAATACAATGTACGGGTGACATTTATGGCATCTCTGCAAGATAAATACACACGTTGTGATCTGGAAAGATGAGCCGTGGGCATCTGTCCACGCATAGTGGGCATGGGGTTTCTTGAGTTTCCCATCCACTATGCTGTAACATCTGGCACTGCACAAGTACACAGCGTCCAACCTGCAGCGATTACTGATCAAGTGCACCTACCATCAGAGTCCGTTTGTGTTTTTTTGTCTAAAAGTGTCCACTTTTCTGTGGCTGTTGGGACAGACGGACACGTTCAGAAAAAAAACATCTCCCACACTACCTCCTCACCCCGCCCCCTCTCTGTTGGAGTCCCTCAAGGCTCTGTCCTAGGGCCTTTACTTTTTTCCATCTATACCCTTGGCCTAGGACAACTCATAAAGTCCCATGGCTTCCAGTAACACCTATATGCGGACGACACTCAGATCTACCTCTCTGGCTCAGATGTCGCCTCTCTTCTGTCCAGAATCCCGGAGTGTCTGTCAGACATATCCTCCTTCTTCAACTCTCGCTTCCTAAAACTCAATGTAGACAAAACCGAACTCATCATCTTTCCCCCATCTCGCGTATCCCCCTACCTGATCTATATATTATAGTAAACGGCATCACGCTCCCTCCCGCACCTGAAATCCGCTGCCTCGGGGTAACTCTCGATTCTGCCCTGTTCTTCAAACCGCATGTCCAAACTCTTGCCACCTCCTGTCGCCTCCAACTCAAAAATATTGCCAGAATCCATCCCTTCCTCAGCCCACAATCTACTAAAACTCTTGTGCATGCCCTCATCATCTCCCGCCTAGATTACTGCAACACCCTCCTCTGTGGCCTCCCCACTAACTCCCTTGCACCACTCCAGTCTGTCCTCACCTCTGCTGCTCGGCTAATCCACCTCTCTCCTCGCTATTCCCCTGCTTCACCCCTCTGCAAATCCCTCCACTGGCTCCAAATTCCCCAACAAATCCAGTTCAAACTACTAACACTGATCTACAAAGCCATCCACAACCTGTACCCTCCCTATATCTCTGAACTAATCTCCCACTATCATTCCCTCCCAAGACCTCCTACTCTCCTCCACACTTATTCGTTCCTCACACAACCGCCTCCAAGATTTCTCCCGAATATCCCCCATCCTCTGGAATTCCACGCCTCAACACGTCCGATTATCCACCACCCTTGGATCCTTCAGGCGGAACCTGAAAACCCATCTCTTCAGGAAAGCCTACAGCCTACAATAACCATTCTGCCGCCTCACCAACCGCCCGAGCTGCTGCCTCGTCACCAACCACCCGAGCTGTCGCCTTGTCACCAACCACCCGAGCTGCCGCCATGTCACCGACCACCCAGGCTGCCACCACGTCACCGACCATCCGAGCTGCCGCTACGTCACCGACCACCTGAGCAGCCGCCACATCACCGACCACACGAGCTGCCGCCACGTCACCGACCACCCGAGCTGCCGCCACGACCACCCGAGCAGCCGCCTCACCACCACCAGTGCTGCAGCACACCAACCTCCTGTCTCTTCCCCATTATCCTGAAGAATGTAAGTCCACAAGGACAGGGTCCTCTCCCCTCTGTACCAGTCTGTCACTGTAAATTTGTTTACTGTTAACGATATCTATAACCCTGTATGTAACCCCTTTTCACATGTGCAGCACCATGGAATTAATGGTGCTATATAAATAAATAATAATAATAATATGTCGAATTCATGTGAACTCCATTCCTGTCATTGCAATCTATGGTTTTATACAGGATTCAGGCAGAATGCACCGGGAGCAGTAAAGAAAGTGTGAACAGGCCCTAATGTAAGACACAGGCATTAGACATACCGTATTTTTCAGATTATAAGAAGCAACTTTTTTTCCCCAAAATTTTTTGGGGAAATGGGGGTGCGTCTTATAATGCAGATATACCTTACCGGCTGCGGTGGAGCAGGGTCTCTGCAAGCCACAGACTGGGATGAAGGGGTGTTTGGTGCTGGGGGCTCTGCTGCCATTTTGTGAAAGGCCAGAGCCCCTGCAGTTGCATGGTTTCCTATGGGGTAGACTCCGGGAAAATGGCTGTCGGGGGCGGCGCATGAGCAGATGGAGATCTCGGCACCAAGATCTCGGGAGATGAGATTTCAGCTCTGAGATCTCATCTCCCGAGATCTTGGTGCCGAGATCTCTATCTGCACATGTGCCACCCCTGGCAGCCATTTTTCCTGGAGTCCACCGCATAGGAAACCATGCCATACAGCTGGGGCTGCATATGGTGGCTCACTGGTTAGCACTGCAGCCTTGCAGCGCTGGGGCCCTGGGTTCAAATTCCACCAAGGACAATATCTGCAAGGATTTTGTATGTTCTTCCCGTGCATTGGTTTTCTCCAGGTACTCCGGTTTCTTCCTACATTCTTAAGATAGGGAATTTAGATTGTGAGCCCCATTGGGGACAGTGCCACTAAAGTCTGTAAAGAACTGTGGAATTAATATAATAATTATATAGATGAATAAAAATGAATAAATTGCGGGGGTTCTGGTCTCTCATAAAATGTCGGCAGAGCCCACGCAGCACCAAACATCCGCAGCACCGAACACCCCCTCATCCAAGCCTGCGGCCTGTAGCAACACTCCAGCAGCAATCCTGGGACCCCGCTTCACTGCAACCACCAACCCCCGGTAAGCAATAAGACTCATGGATTATAAGATGCACCACCATTTTACTAAAAAACAGTTTTTTTTCCTATTTTTCTCCTCAAAATTTGGTCTGCGTCTTATAATCCGGAGCGTTTTATAATCCTCAAAATACAGTAAACTACTGATTCCTATTATAGCGACACTACAATTACAGAACTATATATGCAGCACAAATACACAGATACACACACATTATATATACTTTAGAAATATAGAAACACACACTATATAAAGTATACACACACAGAAACATTCAGTTTATATACAGTATGCTCACATACATATACAGTTTATAAATATATTTATACAATATACTGCACACATGCAGTATGCAAATCTAACATACATACACATACTATATACTATATGTACATGTGTGTGTGTGTGTGTGTGTGTGTATATATATATATATATATATATATATATATATATATATACACACACTCACATGCACCACAGATATACACAAAAGTACTATACAGTATACTGTATATATGCAGACACATACTATATACACATATAGAGACACACACACTTCATACTGCACATGTACACACACAGATACACATATGCATGTATACTTACCAGGTTCTGCTGCTTCATTTTTACAGATCCATTTCCAGGACAGTGCTAGGAGCAGCCATGATGAGGACTCACAGACACACAGGGCAGCAGGCATCTTCCTGGCCTGGCTCTGACCTTTGTCTGCTGTGCTGTAACTGGGCCCCTCCCCCTCAACTTTTAACCTGACTGCAGGGAGAAAGAGAGAGAGGGGCTGGAGGGGGATTTGGGAGAGATGCTCCGGGACTACAGAGGATGCACAGCGTTATTCACTGCTATACACCCTCTGGGCACTTCATAAAGGGGCTGCAGATGCAGGGGGCCCCCTTTGTGACTGGGGGCCCCAGGCATCTGCCTGGTCTGCCTGCCCCAAATGCCGGCCCTGGCTGTACCTGGTCCTGCATAGCTGCCAACATCCTGGCAGAATCCCGGAACTCAGGGACCTCTTGTGCCTCCAACTTTCTGTCACGGTTGGGCCCAGGTTTTCCATGTGTTAATCTGGATATGGCGTTGTCGTGAGTATTCTCAACTCCCCTCTTGTAGGTGATCTTATATAAAAACTTCACCATCCGAGCCACCCAACGCTGCTCCAGAGCCCAGAGTCTCGCGTTTTTCCAGGTGGGCAAGAGGGTTATTATCACTTCATACTAGGACCTTAGAGCCGGACAAATATTCCGCAAACTTCTCAGTCATGGCCCACACTTTGTCCTCCTTGGTGCAGGCTACTGTATTTATATGGATTTAGTTTAAACTGTTTTTATATATGTTTTTGTCTTAATAAAGAAATTTTTGTTACTTTTTGATCCATATTGTGGCTTGTAGTTACTCTGTTTCTGTGTAGTTCTAAATATCATGAAGTATAATATGTGACAAGGAAACAATTTCAGAATCACCAGGATCCATTGAAATGTTCCAGAGTTATTACCTCATAAAGGGACAGTGGTCAGAATTGTAAAAATTGTCCTGGTCATTAACGTGCAAATCACCATCGGGGGTAAACCTATTAATAGTTCTGGCCACTATATTTCTTCTGCTGCTAAACATTTCATTTCTGTGCACCAGAGACAGGTTACTTCTCTACAAACATCTGGTTTGGGATGAGTGTACAAATCTGCACGAGGTGGAGACCTGAGAAGACACCGCCTAACTAGGGAGGCATTTTTGACCTTCAACCTGGGCACTCCCTTTCCCCAAGGTTTAAATTTGAAGAGCCAAACTGCGGATCATTATTAGCACAATTTTTCAAAATAAAAAAAATAGAGAAAAAAAGAGGGCTTTTTTTTACTCTATACAAAATGTTTTTGATGTTAACTATTTGTGCCTTCTTTTTCATCCATTGTCTTTCTGTATTTTTAAACATTGTACTAGAAATGTCTTTGCAGAATTTGCATTTTTGCACCATCGGTTTTTGATATGCTTGCTAATTGTCTACACATGTATTTAAGGTGGATGTTGTGCTCTTTATGAACTAGCTTTGACAAAGAACAGTTGCATCCATTCGGAATTTGACATTTTTTAATTTATGATGGATGTATATGTAGCGCCCCCACCGCCGCAGGGCCGAGGGGTACCCGGTACCGGGCCACTGAGTCTCTGCTCCGGGGTTGTCACGGTGGCTAGGCCCCGGTCCGTGACCCTGCCGTGGGGCGCACAGTCTTTAGGTTTGTAATGTGACGATAATGGTGCAGTTGTGGGGTGCAGGTCGCGGTAAATAACGAGGACACCAGGTTGCAGTCTCTTTACCTCTTTACTGAAGATCTCTGGGTCCTCAGGCCGGAATCCGGATAACCAGGCTGCGCAAGTCCGGCCGGTCCAATGGCACCTCCAGAGTTCTCTTAGCAGGTGGAAATCTGTGCCTCCTTCTAGCGCTATGTGTTGCGGTCCTTCCCTGCTGTGCTTACAGAAAGTCCCCACAACTGTTGTGTCTGTTTCTTAAGTTCCCTCACAACTCGATTAGATGATGTTCTGCTAATCCTCCGTCCCTCCGTGGTGTTCTGGTTGGGACGGCACCCGTTTGACGGGTAGGCTCGGAGCTCTTCCGGGACCCTAGAGTCGCCCCTCTCCACAAGTTGCCCCCCAAGACTGCATAGGTGATTTAAGTTAGACAGCCCGCCTTAGACTGACTGTCCTGCCGCTGTTTGGAGTATTGCTTGAAGCTGAATGTTATGATACTCCCTCGGCGTTCCGGCCACCGGTAGTGCGCCTCAGTAGGATGTTGCTTCGGTCTTACAGCACGACTCCTACTGGTATTTCTCCTTTTGCGTGATCTCGTTTCTCACTCAGCACAATCTATCTCGCTTCTAATCCTTCCTTGGGCACCGCCGCTATGCTGAGCAGGCACGGTCCCGTTACGTTCGTTCAAGTGCCAAGCCTCTGTCAGGATCCCACCCCTGACAGAGACCCTACTGTATCTTCCCCCACAACACCCTCTGCCACAAGGTGTTGCCTGGTTCCAACCCAGTCAGCTTTCTGATCTAACTTCCTGCCTGACCCCCAGTTTACCCACTATGGTGGGGAGTGGCCTAGTGAATAGAACCCTTAGCTCCCCCCGGAGGCCCGACTGTGAAATGTATTGGTGTCTGTGATACCTGATCAGATGAACTCCTTCAGTGCCATCAGACGCACCATAGCTCCCCATAGTGGCGGAGCCACAGTACTGCAAAGACCAGGACTCTGGGGCGCTGCATATAAAGTTTAAAGAAATTTTACCAGAAGCTGGAAATATCTTTTTACTATTTTTTCTGAATTACAGAAGACCTTGTGTCATGACGGTGTGGATGGTTTCTGTGCCCTGATTGACTGCCGGAATCTCCACACATAAAGTTAAGGGGGAGAAACAGTCCACCGCTCCTCTAAAGGTACCGTCACACTCAGCGACGCTGCAGCGATATAGACAACGAGCCGATCGCTGCAGCGTCGCTGTTTGGGTCGCTGGGGAGCTGTCACACAGACAGCTCTCTCCAGCGACCAACGATCAGGGGAACGACTTCGGCATCATTGAAACTGTCTTCAACGATGCCGAAGTCCCCCTGCAGCACCCGGGTAACCAGGGTAAACATCAGGTTACTAAGTGCAGGGCCGCGCTTAGTAACCTGATATTTACCCTGGTTACCAATGTAAAAGTAAAAAAAAACATACTACATACTCACCTTCTGATGTCTGTCACGTCCGCCGGCGTCAGGGCTGCTGCTCAGAGCTTCCTTCACTGAATGTGTCAGGGCCTTTACAGCCGGCACTGACACATTTAGTGCAGGAAGCTCTGAGCAGCAGCGCGGACGCCGGGGGACGTGACAGACATCAGAAGGTGAGTATGTACTGTTTTTTTTTTTTACTTTTACAATGGTAACCAGGGTAAATATCGGGTTATTAAGCGCGGCCCTGCGCTTAGTAACCCGATATTTACCCTGGTTACCATTGTAAAACATTGCTGGCATCGTTGCTTTTGCTGTCAAACACGACGATACACGCCGATCTGACAACCAACTAAGGTGCTGGCCTTCTAGCTCTGACCATCGATATCACAGCGGGATCCAGATCGCTGCTGCGTGTCAAACACAACGAGATCGCTATCCAGGACGCTGCAACATCACGGATCGTTGTCGTTCTCGTTGGAAAGTTGTTCAGTGTGAAGGTACCTTTAGCCCTCCACACCCCTCAACAAATATTGGCGACTTTGAGTCAAAATGCTTGTGAAACCAAACACAAATCTGAATATGCTACATTCGTTTCCGACCAAGTTCATTCATCTCTAGTGGTGACACCAGCTCTGCCATTCAGGCTCACTGCATGTGTTACTGGGGAATTCATTGCTCTGTAGTTCTTTTTCTTGCTACTCTAGGGGAACTGCTGGCATATGTTTGTGTTCTTTACATACTTGCATTAATTTAATTAATTAGTTAATTCATTCATTCATTGATGGGCAGCACGGTGGCTCAGTGGATAGCCTTGCAGCGCTGGGATCCTGGGTTCAAATCCCACCAAGGACAACATCTGCAAGGAGTTTGTATGTTCTCCCCGTGTTTGCGTGGGTTTCCTCCAGGTTCTCCGGTTTCCTCCCACTTTCCAAAGACATACTGATAGGGAATCTAGATTGTGAGCTCCATCGGGGACAGCGATAATAATGTGTGTAAACTGTAAAGCGCTGCGGAATATATTAAAATATAAAAAGAAAGATTATTGTTCATTCATTCTTTACTTTCATTGAAGACTAGTCTATCCTGGGATGCAAACACCCAGCCTCTTCTATGGCAGTTAGCAGCTCGTACTAGTGCATTACTTTGTACCTTGTATTCTAGCAGTAAAATTAAAGTCTGAGATTTTTTCTTCCTTCACAATTTCTAAAAATTTAAAAAACAATTACAATAATGACATTTTCAATGCATTTCTAAAAAAAATTATCCCATCAACAAATAACAGACATTTGTTACCCTGTAATCATAACACACCGTGCAATACATTGAACAGATTACAGTGATTAGTAAATTAAATATTGTTGTTTTTCCTTTAAACCCATAATAATAGAATAAAAATGTTGTCCTAAGGCTGTGTGTTAATGTTTCGTTTTTTTCTGTTGCATTTATCTGCACATTTTCTGCAAGTGTCCACACAACTATGCAATAACAATCTTCTCTGTTTATTACGTTTTTGCTGAATTTTTTTGTTGAATTTTCTCACTTATTTGATATGCTTTTGGTATAGACTTGAAGCAACTTTTTTTAATGCATTTTTAGTATAAAAAAAGCTATGATTCTGAACTAAAAGGTTTAACTGCATTTAATACATCCATATACAGTAGAAGCACATAGATAAAAAGCACACCAAAAAAACATAGTTCAATGTGTGCAAACTGTAAAGCGCTGCGGAATATGTTAGCGCTATATAAAAATAATGATTATTATTATATCCTTAGTGACACCATGGGCATAAGTTTTTTTGAGATCACATCTGTTTTGTTTGGGCAGTAAAAAAGACAGCAGAAAAAATTATGCATATACTCTGTGTGAACATAGACTTGCAGATGTGTTTGGCATAATGACATTTAAAAAAGAACAAAAAACTACAGCTTGTCTCACAAAAAAGCAAGACCTCATATATTGAGGACACATTCCCATGAGCAGGAAGTAAAAGTGCTTTTAACACACAGTATTTTCGCTGTACCCAAAATACTGCTTTCTAATCACACAAGTAATCACTGAATCATGTGGCTTTACCGCATTAGGCCGGATTCACACGTCAGTGGCTCCGGTACATGTGGTCACAGTTTCCTCATGTGCCGGAGACACTGACACACATAGACACATTAAAATAAATGTGTCTCTGCAGATGTCAGTGTGTTTTCATGGACCGTGTGTCCGTGTGCAAAACACGGAGACATGTCAGTGTTCGTGGGAGCGCACGGATCACACGGACCCATTAAAGTCAATGGGTGAGTGTAAACACGTACCGCACACGGATGCTGTCCTTGTGCCGTCCGTGTGCTTTTTTTAAAGTCATAGGGTCAAAATTGAAACAAATTGTTTCAATACACGGACACGGACAGCACACGGATGATAAACACGGACACACGGATAGCACACGGATGACACACGGAAGGCCTATGTGCACACATGGACACAGAGAGCTCCGGGACCATTTAGTCCGGTACCGGAAATATCTGGACGTGTGAGACTGGCCTTAAATATATTCTATTGATGACATTTCTGTTGTGGAGACTAGCGTCTCCGCAAGAGAAATTGTCATGCTGCAGTTCATTAACCTACGCCTTATGTCAGTTTCTGCGGGGGATCTGTAGGTGTTCAGAGACGCATAGTATACAAGGGATTTCTAGATATCCCAGCGACTATGCTGTGACATCTGGCTGCTGTGGTTTTGACGCTGCATAAATACCCTGAAGCTTGTATAAAAATTGAAAAAGTCATGAGTGTTGCAACTCTGAATCAATGAGCAAAAAATAAATTAAAAGGTCCAAATCATCTGGATAGTCCTGAATTTGAGTCTACGCCCTGCTGTAGGGTGGTTTACTGAATGCACCTCATGTCACCATGCATTCTCTAACATTTCCTCCTGCTAGGGTAAAACATATATGGTAAATGGGTGTGGCTAGGGGTGTGGTCAAGGGTGTGGCCAAAATGTCCGCAACAATAGCTAGGGGATTGAAAACACAAAAAAGCACAGTAAAACCAAAAACACTCTGTTGCAAAAAAATCACAGTGAACAGCAAGTGCCAGTAAAAAGATGGAAAAAACAGGGTATTTGGTTGATACATTTTTTGCAAAAAATGTATACAAAGCCACTCTACCAAACGTCAAGGTATACCAATAGCAAGGGGATACTGGGAATTGTTGTTTACAGCTGTATGAGAAATGGATTGACTCATATAATTGTGATGTACTGTAAGTAATTTGTGGGCAGAGGCTGTCATCTAGTGATCAGAGATGATAGATGTAAGTGCAGCGCCCCAGAGTTCTGCTCGTTGCAGTAATGTCATTCTTCCACCAGGGAGAGTGATGTTACGTCTGAAGGCAATAAAGGAGATATCTTTATCAGGTATCACACACCACACTTCACACTCCAGGCTGCCAGGGGGAGCCTTGCTCCTATATACTAGGGCACTCCTCACAATTAGGTAAAACTGGTAGTCTGGACAGGAAGTTAGGCAGAAGTTAGCTGGGCTTCACCCAGTGAGCTGCTATCTGGGCTCCGCTCAGGTAGTGGGTCCCTGACAGGGGTGGGATCCTGTCAGAAGCCTAGACAGAAGGCCATGGAGCTGCGCCTGTCCCACGTGCAGCAGCATCCTAAGAAAGAGACATTAGAAAGGAATTGTATTACAGAGGGTGAGAAACGAAGTCATAACAAAAGGAGAGGAATCCAGAAAGAGTTCTGCCCTGCAAAAGGCTGCCTCCTTCTGAGGCACAGAATCCGGTAGACAGAACACCGAGGGAGTAAGGATCTCTACGCTTTACTTCAGAGACTGGCAGGACAGTTAATTCCACGTTAGCTGCCCGACCTTTAACCCAGGAGGCACGGTGGCAACGTGTGGGGGCTGGGGCGTGATAGAGTCCCTGTAAAAAGCCTCAGGCCATCAGTCATACGGGTTTGTCCTATCCTTACCATCAAGGGGACAGAGAGAAAGAGACATTACATCTACAACAGTTGTGGGGACCTTACCGAGAAGCTCAGCAGGGAGGTACTACAACACCCAGGCGCTAGAGGAAGGCTACTGATTTCCACCTGGATAAGGGGACTCTGGAATTGCCTTCGGACTGGCTGGACTGTGCCTGCCCTGTGGTCCGTACCCTGGACTGTGGATGCTGAAGCCTTCAGTAAAGGTAAAGCGACTTCAACCTTGTGTCCTCGTTATTCACTGCACCTTACATAATCCACCATCCATCATCTACACTCTGGGAAGCCCTGGGGATACACTTCACCTGTGGGAAGGTATACCATCTAGCTGCCATCACATCACCCCAGTGGACCCCTAAGCAGCATCGGTCACCCTGACCGAGTACCACAGGTGGCGTCACGAACATTATCCCTTTAAAGACCTTTCCCCCATTTACATCGGACGTCCCTAGGGTCACGGACCGGGTCAGCCACCGTGACATCCCCACCGAGAACCGAAGGACCCGGTACCGAGTACCCTATTGCCCTACTGGGGGCGCTCCATAGGAACCTGAAAGAATACTGGAACCAAGGAAAAGGAGAAAAGGTGAACAGGAAGAAAGTAGAAACTTGTGACACAATGAAGATGTGATCTGCTTAGAAGCAGCAGAAAAATATAAAAGGCCACAGGAGCAAGAGCGGCAGTCAGTCATCACCAGGCATATAACAAGTCACACTTGAGAGAAAGGGCTGCACTGGTTTATTGCCAAACCAAGAACAAAAACATGTTCAGAACCATAAGGAGACCATTGTATAAGCCTGAATTAAGGGTTGCAGAGCCTATATAAAGGATAGGAGATCCTTATTGTTGAGACTAAGGAACAGAACTTCGATAGTGTGAGCGGAGACCCAAATGGAGAAATGGAAATTTTACTTGTGACATGGTTGGAGAAACGGACCTTTAGTCATGTTGTCAGATACCCGGTTACAGAAGGAACTTTGATTGTGTGAGGGGAGACCTGGTTGGAGAACAGGAACTTTGATCATGTGAGCAGAGACCTAGTTAGGGAAACAGGACTTTGGTCATGTGAGCTGAGAGGAGTGTGAGTCATCTCTCCGGGGACTGATGGCAACGAGAGCAGGTCAGCGGCAGAAAGGAACTGTCTGCGTCCTATAGTGTGAGACTTGCGGCCTAGCAGGAGTGCGTTATGTTGCTCATATTAGTGACTAGGTGGAGACTGCCGTAAGAAACTGAAGTAGGCTGAAGGATGCCCATATGGATTCGACCTAGGCACTGTCGGCTAACATTGAATTGCATCCTTAATAATATTGTTCAGTGGGCTTTTCTAACAATATTTGTGTACTGACGCACTGATGCATGCATTGTGTTGCATGTGCTCTATATTAATATTGATGTTATAGTGGTAGTTGCATTCAGTACATATTCTTGGTGTGTATCTCAGTAAAAGTATAACAGAGTTACTCAAGGTTTAGTAAACTTAGTCATCAGTAATTACCTGTTTTCAGGAATAGTCGGGGATATATAGTCGACGACTAGTTCATCTGTGTCACACTTTTCAGTGAGGTAGCACCTGGTTTGTTATTTTTTAGGGTAGTGTTTAGGGAACAGGGTCAAAATCAGGGCCAGATGGTAGTCATTAAGACAAGAGAGAGTGCAGGGATCATGCTGTACTGTCTGTTTCATCAGTGTTATATGAATTGTCAATTATCGTCTGTTATCGCCGTCTACACTCCATATAAGGCGCCATGTCTCCATCAGGACACAGCGCGGCGCAACTAGCTCTATACTGCTCAGGAACCTCCGACTAATTCTGGCACAGGTACTTGAGTCCCTAATGAATGTACTCAAAGACAATCCTTACAACATCAATTTGACATACAAATTTGGTAAAAAAATGTAATGTTTGGATTTGGGTTTGTGAAGGGTCACTGTGTACCACTGTTTTTCGTAAACCCACATCAGCGAACTCTCTACTACATACAAAATCTTCTCATTCTCATTCTTTGAAACAGGGGATCCCTATAGGCCAGTTCCTAAGAGTTAAACGGATTTGTTCAGAGAACCAACAATTTGAGAGTCAATCCAAAGAACTAATTCAACGCTTCCACGATCGTGGGTATAGCCGGAGATCCATCCGAAAAGGATATCTTAGAGCCCAGAATGTGTCTCGAGATGATCTGTTATTTAAAAACATTTCAACAACCCAAACAAATAAAACCATGAATCAGGTGCGATTCATCACCTATTATTTTAAAGACATGCTCAAGAAACATTGGAACATTCTCCTTACAGATCCAATTCTCAAAAAGTTCCTTCCACCTTCACATTTAGTGGTGGCCAGGTGGTCACGCAATTTGCAAGATTGACTTATCCATAGCCACTATGATCCAGGTAAGTGTAATTTTAAAAACAGTAAAGATAATCAATACTTTTTCCCTGTGGTTTGTGCAAGCCCTGCGCCAATCTCACAAAGGCCAAAACAATTGTAAACCATGACGGCTCCAAAATTTATGACATTTGCAAGTACAGGGTGGGCCATTTATATGGAAACACCTAAATAAAATGGGAATGGTTGGTGATATCACCTTCCTGTTGGTGGCACATTAGTATATGGGAAGGGGAAAAGATGGTGCACAACCACACTATGGGTGTCAGGTCCGAGCATTCCTACATGAACAGTTTCCTGGAAAGTGGATTGGTCGTCGTGGGCCAGTAGAATGGCCACCAAGGTCTCCCGATCTGACCCCCTTAGACTTTTATTTTTGGAGTCATCTGAAGGCAATTGACTATGCTGTGAAAATACAAGATGTGCAGCATCTGAAGCAACGGATACTGGAAGCCTGTGCTAGCATTTCTTCTGTGGTGTTGCTATCAGTGTGTCAAGAGTGGGAGAAGAGGTTTGCATTGACAATCCAACACAATGTGCAGCACTTTGAACACATTTTATAAGTGGTCATAAACGTGTAAATAACTCATGAAAGAATAAAGTTATGTTAAAACCAAGCACACCATTGTTTTTCTCGTGAAATTCTCAATAAATTTGATGTGTCACATGACCCTCTTCCCATTGAGAAAAATAAAGTGGGATCCAAAATGGTCAACTTCAAAATGGCCGCCATGGTCACCACCCATCTTGAAAAGTTTTCCCCCTCCCATAAACTAATGTGCCACAAACAGGAAGTTAATATCACCAACCATTCCCATTTGATTTTGGTGTATCCATATAAATGGCCCACCCTGTATATTACGTGCTCATCAAAAGGGGTTGTATACCATGCTACTTGCCCCTGAAAGAAAGTGTACATTGGGCTTACTAGTTGTGAGTTAAAAATGAAAGTTCAAGAACACTGTCTTGATATTGAAAAGGCCAAGACAATTACTGATGAAGCTAGATTGAAAACTATCCCAAGACATTTCAAAACTTTTCATAATTGCAATCCGTTTTTACAGAAAATCAAAGGCATAGAAATGATCACTCTTGGTTTCAGGGGAGGCGACTTGGGAAATTGTTTGGCTAAACAAGAAAGCAAATGGATGTACCGTCTTGGTACCTTAACACCACGAGGCCTAAACGAAAGTTTGGGCTTTGGTGCTTTTTTATAATAAGTTGATTTTTTGGTCCCCCATTTTCTTTGATCTTGTTTTTCTCTTTTCCTGGTTGGGTTAGCGCATACGGTGTTTTTCGGTTTTAATAATATATTATTTTAATTGGTTCATAATTTTGATGCTTACTGCTTTCTATTTTCTTTCTCTCTTTTATGAGTTTCCTCAAGCTGATTCTTGAACTTCTTCAGTTGGTGTCTATTCTATGGTTGATGTGCTGTAGTAGATCCATCCTGGGATCAGGATCCAGTTTTGTGGAGTGGCAAATTTTAGGGTGGCCTTGGTTTTTGGCCCCTTAAGGATTATTCGAGTGAAGATCAAACATTTCAGCGAGTTTCCTGTAGGACCCTCCATCATACCAAATATGGATACGTGCTTTCTGGGAGAAAGGACTTTTACTAACAGTTATTCACAAGGAAATTGGACTTCAGTAATTATATGGACTAATTAGGAGGGCCATTTAATCTGTTGGATGATGAAACATTTGGGTACTTTTTATATGATGTACATGATATATATGTTGTTTTTTTCCACACGGTGAGGTTTATTCATTCATTCAGCTATGTGTAAATGATTCTTCTCTTTGTGATAAACATTCCCAATTTCAAGGTTAAAAAAGTTTTTTAAGGCAAACAGATTATTCTTCTTATAAAAAGATAATTCCACACTTGTATGTATATTTTTCTTCACTTGTACATGCTAAGGCTGCTTTCACACATCAGGTTTTTGCTGTCAGGCACAATCCGGCGAATTTTGAAAAAAACAGATCCGGCAAAAATTGCTGCCGTATCCTTTTTTTCTCATAGACTTGTATTAGCGACGGATTGCAACGTATGGCCTCACGTTACACCCATTTTTCGCCGGATCCATCACTGTCCGTTTTTTCGCCAGACACAAAAAGCGGACATAGTAACATTTTTTGTGTCTGTCGAAAAAACGGACAGCAACGGATCCGTCGTCGTCCGTTGTTTGCTATAATGGAACCCTATGGCGCCGGATCCCTCAAATGATGGAATCCATCAACGGATTCCATTTTTTTAAACTAAGCGTGCATTTTCCATTCTGGGGTCTCTCTCTCTCTGTCTCCTATTCAGTTTGCCTAATTAGCAGCTTAGGGAGGCCTCTTTGATTTTTTTGCAGGGTGCCACATGCAATTGTTCCTCTGGCAGAGACAGTCTTGAAGAGTGGGATGCTGGTGTAAAAGTTATCAATGTAGAGGTGATAATCCTTATCCAGCAGTGGGTGCAGCAATTCCCACACAATTTTCCCACTCACTCCCAGGATGGGGGGGGGGGGCATTCAGAGGGCTTAATCTGGGTGTCCTTAAGCCCCCATCACACTAAGCGAGGTCGCTAGCGAGATCGCTGCTGAGTCACAAGTTTTGTGATGCAACAGCGACCTCAGTAGCGATCTCGCTATGTTTGACACGTAGCAGCGACCAGGCCCCTGCTGTGAGATCGCTGGTCGTGTCGGAATGGCCTGGACCTTTTTTTGATCGTTGAGGTCCCGCTGACATCGCTGAATCGGTGTGTGTGACACGGATTCAGCGATGTCTTCACTGGTAACCAGGGTAAACATCGGGTTACTAAGCGCAGGGCCGCGCTTAGTAACCCGATGTTTACCCTGGTTACCATCGTAAATGTAAAAAAAAAAAAACACTACATACTCACATTCCGGTGTCCGTCAGGTCCCTTGCCGTCTGCTTCCCATACTGAGTGACTGCCGGCCGTAAAGTGAAAGCAGAGCACAGCGGTGACGTCACCGCTCTGCTGTTAGGGCCGGCACTCACAGTCAGTGCAGGAAGCGGATGCCGGGGGACGCGAAGGTGAGTATGTACTGTTTGTTTTTTTACATTTTACACTGGTAACCAGGGTAAACATCGGGTTACTAAGCGCGGCCCTGCGCTTAGCAACCCGATGTTTACCCTGGTTACCCGGGGACCTCGGCATCGTTGGTCGCTGGAGAGCTGTCTGTGTGACAGCTCTCCAGCGACCACACAGCGACTAAACAGCGACGCTGTAGCGATCGGCATCGTTGTCTGTATCGCTGCAGCGTCGCTAAGTGTGACGGGGCCTTTACCCTCATAGACTCTAAATCTGCGGGAGTACCCTCGCACAGTTTGAACAGTTTTATTTCATACCTGGCCCTCATGCTGGGCAGGTATTGTCGGAATTTTAGCCTCCCTTTGAAATGAACCAAATATTCATCTATAGCAATGTCCCCCCTGGGGTGTGTATGCGTCAGAAAATTTTCTGCTGAAGTGTTCCACCACTGGCCGAATTTTATATAGACGATCAGTTTGGATCGTCTCGGGGAGAACACTGTACATTATCACTATAATGCAAACATTTTTGGATTGCTTTAAGTTGTAGTCTTGTCATGGCCATGCAAAATAATAGTGTAATAATTATTATTTTTATTATACATTTTTATAGCACCATTTATTCCATGGCACTTTACATGTGAAAAAGGGGGCAAATATAGACAAATACATTAAACATGAGCAAAAAACAAGGCACACAGGTACATAATGAGGGAGGACCCTGCCCGCGAGGGCTCACAGTCTGCAGGGGATGGGTGAGGATACACTAGGAGAGGGTAGAGCTGGTTGTGCGGCACTTCAGTAGGTTGAGGATCACTGCAGGCTGTAGGCTTGTCGGAAGAGGTGGGTCTTCAGGCTCTTTTTGAAGGTTTCAACGGTAGGCGAGAGTCTGATGTGTTGGGGTAGAGAGTTCCAGAGTATGGGGGAAGCACAGGAGAAGTCTTGGATGCGGTTGTGGGAAGTAGAGATGAGAGGGGAATAGAAAAAGAGATCTTGAGAGGATCGGAGGTTGCGTGTAGGTAAGTACCGGGAGACCAGGTCGCAGATGTATGGAGGAGACAGGCTGTGGATGGCTTTGTATGTCATTGTAAGGGTTTTGAAATGGAGTCTCTGGGCAATAGGAAGCCAGTGAAGGGCTTGGCAAAGGGGAGAGGCTGGGGAATAGCGGGGAGACAGGTGGATTAGTCAGGCCACAGAATGTAGGATGGATTGGAGTGGTGCCAGAGTGCTAGAGGGGAGGCCAGAGAATAGGAGGTTGCAGTGTAATGTAGAGAATATCAGTACTCCAGTATTGCTAAAACTCTGGTTTTTGGATTATGCCCATATGTAGCACAATTCCCTAAAATGTCATTGTAGCGCCCCCACTGCCGCAGGGCCGAGGGGTACCCGGTACCGGGCCTCTGAGTCTCTGCTTCTGGGGTTGTCACGGCGGCTAGGCCCCGGTCCGTGACCCTGCCGTGGGGCGAACAGTGAATGATAGGTGTGGATGTTGGTGGTGCAGGTCGCGGTAAATAACGAGGACACCAGGTTGCAGTCTCTTTACCTCTTTACTGAAGATCTCTGGGTCCTCAGTCCAGAATACGGTTCACCAGGCTGCGCAAGTCCGGCCGGTCCAATGGCACCTCCGGAGTTCTCTTCACAGGTGGAAATCGGTGCCTTCCTTCTTAGCGCTATGTGTTGTAGTCCTTCCCTGCTATGCTTACGGAAAGTACCCCACAACCGTTGTGTCTGTTTCTCGTGTTCCCTCACAACTCGATTAACTGATCTTCTGCTAATCTTCCGTCCCTTCCTGATGTTACAGTTAGAACGGCACCCGTTTGTCGGGTAGGCCTGGAGTTCTTCCGGGACCCTAGAGACGCCCCTCTCCCGCAATTGCCTCCCAAGACTTCATAGGTGATTTAGGTGAGACAGCCCGCCTGAGACTGACTGCCCTGCCGCTGTTTGGAGTATTGCTTGAAGCTGAATGTTATTCCACTCCCTCGGCGTTCCGGCCACCGGTAATGCGCCTCAGTAGGGTGTTGCTCCGGTCTTACAGCATGACCCCTACTGGTATTCTCCTATTGCTTGATCTCGTTTCTCACTCAGCACAATCTATCTCGCTTCTAGTCCTTTCTTGGGTCCCGCCGCTTCCCGGAGCTGGCGCGGACCCATTACGTTCTTTTCAATGCCAAGCCTCTGTCAGGATCCCACCCCTGACAGAGACCCTACTGTCTCTTCCTCCACAACACTCTCTGCCACCAGGTGTTGCTTCGTCCAATCCAGTCAGCTTTCTCTTCTAACTTCCTGCCTGACCCCCAGTTTACCCACTATGGTGGGGAGTGGCCTAATGAATAGAACCCTTAGCTCCCCCCGGAGGCCCAGCTGTGAAATCTATTGGTGTCTGTGATACCTGATCAGATGAACTCCTTCAGTGCCATCGGACGCACCGTAGCTCCCCATAGTGGCGGAGCCACAGTACTGCAACGACCAGGACTCTGGGGCGCTGCACTCCCCCCTGGTTAAACACAGTACTCCGGGACTGGGAAGAAAACAACAATACAGGTTAGCAAAAAGACATACAATTTTGGTTGAGTGCAATAACAATAAGTATACTTAAACAGAGCTTCCCTTTATGGGAGGTGAGGACACTTAAACGTTACAAACATGGTTAACATTATAAATTACAGGTTATAAATAACTCCTGTTACCCAACCGGGTATTCTACTAAGTGCAAAATTGTTGAACAATAATTTAACTTTGCCTTTAACCCCTTAACGACCGCCGATACGCCTTTTAACGGCGGCCGCTAAGGGTACTTAATCCACAGCGCCGTTAATTAACGGCGCTGTGGAAAAAGTGAATAGCGCCCCCCAGAGTCGGATTTTCTCTGGGGTCTCGGTTGCCGAGGGTAGCTGAGACCCCAGAGAACATGATTCGGGGGGTTTTTACCGACCCCCGAGTTGCGATCGCCGGTAATTAACCGTTTACCAGCGGTCGCAACAAAAAAAAAAAAAACGCGATTTGCCGTTTAATTTCTCTGTCCTCCGATGTGATCGCACATCGGAGGACAGAGAAATGTGGTCCCCGATGGCCCCCAATAGCCCCCCAATACTTACCTACCTCCCCCGGTGCTCATCGTGTCTCCCCATGGGCGCCGCCATCTTTTTTCCGGGAAAAAATGGCGGGCGCACGCGCAGTGCGCCCGCCGCCCGGCACCCGGATGTTCTTTGGGGTCTCGGCTGCCGGAGGTAGCCGAGACCCCAAAGAACATGATCGGGGTCGGTTTGCACCGACCCCTGCTTTGCGATCGCCGATAATTAACAGTTTACCGGCGACCGCAAAAAAAAAAAAAAAAAAAAGCGATCAGTTATTTCTCTGTCCTCTGATGTGATCGCACATCAGAGGACAGAGAAATAGGGGGATTCGGGGACCCTATCATACTCACCCGGGGTCCCTGGGTCCTCTTCTGTCTTCTCCTGCCAGCCGGCTTTTTCATCATGGCGGGCGCATGCGCAGTGCGCCCGCCATCTGCTGCCATCTGCCGGCCGGCAGGAGAAGACAAGTTGGGGCTAAAATTAGGGTTAGGGTTAGGGTTAGAGTTAGGGTTAGGGTTAGGGTTAGGGTTAGAGTTAGGGTTAGGGTTAGGGTTAGGGTTAGAGTTAGGGTTAGAGTTAGGGTTAGGGTTGGGGCTAAATTTAGGGTTAGGGTTAGGGCTAGGGTTAGGGTTAGGCTACTTTCACACTAGCGTTTTTTGGCTTCCGTCGCAATGCGTCGTTGGAGAAAAAACGCATCCTGCAAAAGTGCTTGCAGGATGCGTTTTTTCTCCATTGGCTTGCATTAGCGACGCATTGCGACGGATTGCCACATGTCGCATCCGTCTTGCGACGGATGCGTCGTGCTTCGGCGGACCGTCGACACAAAAAAAACTACATGTAACTTTTTTGTGCGACGTGTCCGCCATTTCCGACCGCGCATGCGTGGCCGGAACTCCGCCCCCGCCTCCCCGCACCTCACAATGGGGCAGCGGATGCGTTGAAAAAACAGCATCCACTGCACCCGTTGTGCGGCGCTTACAACGCTAGCGTCGGTACGTCGGCCCGACACACTGCGATGGGCCGAGTACGACGCTAGTGTGAAAGTAGCCTTAGGCTTCTTTCACACTTGCGTCGGTACGGGGCGGTCGCAATGCGTCGGCCCGATGTACCGACGCACGTTGTGAAAATTGTGCACAACGTGGGCAGCGGATGCAGTTTTTCAACGCATCCGCTGCCCAGTCTATGTCCTGGGGAGGAGGGGGCAGAGTTACGGCCACGCATCCGCGGAAATGGCGGACGCGACGTACAAAAAAAAGGTTACATTGAACTTTTTTTGTGACGACGGGGGCTAAAGTTATGGTTAGGGTTGGGGCTAAAGTTAGGGTTGGGGCTAAAGTTAGGGTTAGAGTTGGGATTAGGGTTAGGGTTTGGATTAGGGTTGGGATTAGTGTTACGTTTGGGATTAGGGTTGGGATTAGGGTTAGGGTTGGGATTAGGGTTAGGGGTGTGTTGGATTTAGGGTTTTGATTAGGGTTATGGTTAGGGTTGAGATTAGGGCTGTTTTGGGGTTAGGGTTGTGATTATCGTTAGGGTTGTGATTAGGATTATGGATCGGGTTGAGATTAGGGTTAGGGCTGTGTTGGGGTTAGGGTTGGAGTTAGAATTGGGGGGTTTCCACTGTTTAGGTACATCAGGGGGTCTCCAAACACGACAGCCAATTTTGTGCTAAAAAAGTCAAATGGTACTCCCTCCCTTCTGAGCTCTGCCGTGCGCCCAAACAGTGGTTTACCCCCACATATGGGGCATCAGCGTACTCGAGATAAATTGGACAACAACTTTTGGGGTCCAATTTCTCCTGTTACCCTTGTGAAAATAAAAACTTGGGGGCTAAAAATCTTTTTTGTTGGAAAAAAATATATTTTTTTATTTTCACTACTCTGCATTATAAATTTCTGTGAAGCACTTGAGCTTTCAAAGTTCTCACCACATATCTAGATAAGTTCCTTAGGGGGTCTAGTTTCCAAAATTTGGTCACTTGTGGGGGTTTCTACTGTTTAGGTACATTAGGGGTCTGCAAACGCAACATAACGCCCGCAGACAATTCTATCAAAGTCTGCATTCCAAAATGGCGCTCCTTCCCTTCCGAGCTCTGCCGTGTGCCCAAACAGTGGTTTACCCCCACATATGGGGTACCAGCATACTCAGGACAAATTGGACAACAACTTTTGGGGTCCAATTTCTCTTGTTACCCTTGTGAAAATAAAAATTTGGGGGCTAAAAAAATCTTTTTTGTGGGAAAAAAAATATTTTTTATTTTCACTACTCTGCATTATAAACTTCTGTGAAGCACTTGGGCATTCAAAGTTCTCACCACATATCTAGATAAGTTCCTTGGGGGGTCTATTTTCCAAAATGGGGTCACTTGTTGGGGGTTTCTACTGTTTAGGTACATTAGGGGTCTGCAAACGCAACATAACGCCCGCAGACAATTCTATCAAAGTCTGCATTCCAAAATGGCGCTCCTTCCCTTCCGAGCTCTGCCGTGCGCCCAAACAGTGGTTTACCCCCACATATGGGGTACCAGCATACTCAGGACAAATTGGACAACAACTTTTGGGGTCCAATTTCTCTTCTTACTCTTGTGAAAATAAAAACTTGGGGGCTAAAAAATCTTTATTGTTAAAAAATATATATTTTTTATTTTCACGACTCTGCATTATAAACTTCTGTGATGCACTTGGGTATTCAAAGTTCTCACTACACATCTAGATAAGTTCCATGGGGGGTCTAGTTTCCAAAATGGGGTCACTTTTGGGGGGTTTCTGCTGTTTAGGCACATCAGGGGCTCTCCAAACGCGACATGGCGTCCGATCTCAATTCCAGTCAATTTTGCATTGAAAAGTCAAATGGCGCTCCTTTGCTTCCGAGCTCAGCCATGTGCCCAAACAGTGGTTTACCCCCACATATGGGGTGTCGGCGTACTCAAGACAAATTGTACAACAGCTTCTGGGGTCCATTTTCTCCTGTTACCCTTGGTAAAATAAAAATTTGGAGGCAAAAAGATCATTTTTGTAGAAAAAATGCGATTTTTTTATTTTCACGGCTCTACGTTATAAACTTCTGTGAAGCACCTGGGGGTTTAAAGTGCTCACCACACATCTAGATAAGTTCCTTAAGGGGTCTAGTTTCCAAAATGGTGTCACTTGTGGGGGGTTTCCATTGTTTAGGCACATTAGGGGCTCTCCAAACGCGACATGGCGTCCGATCTCAATTCCAGCCAATTCTGCATTGAAACAGTCAAACGGTGCTCCTTCACTTCCAAGCTCTGCGGTGCGCCCAAACAGTGGTTTACCTCCACATATGGGGTATCGGCGTACTCAGGAAAAATTGCACAACAAAATTTGTGGTTAAATTTCTGTTTTTACACTTGTGAAAATTAAAAAAAATGGTTCTGAAGTAAAATGTTTGAAAAAAAAAGTAAAATGTTCATTTTTTTCTTCCACATTGTTTTAGTTCCTGTGAAGTACGTAAAGGGTTAATAAACTTCTTGAATGTGGTTTTGAGCAGCTTGAGGGGTGCAGTTTTTAGAATGGTGTCACACTTGGTTATTTTCTATCATATAGACCCCTCAAAATCACTTCAAAGGTGATGTGGTCCCTAAAAAAAACATGGTGTTGTAAAAATGAGAAATTGCTGGTCAACTTTTAACCCTTATAACTCCCTAAGAAAAAAAAAAATTGTTTCCAAAATTGTGCTGATGTAAAGTAGACATGTGAGAAATGTTATTTATTAACTATTTTTTGTGACATATCTCTCTGATTTAAGGGCATAAAAATACAAAGTTTGAAAATTGCAAAATTTTAAAAATTTTCGCCATATTTCAATTTTTTTCATAAATAATCGCAAGTAATATCGAAGAAATGTTACCACTAACTTGAAGAACAACATGTCACGAAAAAACAGTCTCAGAATCAGCGGGATCCGATAAAGCGTTCCAGAGTTATAACCTCATAAAGTGACACTGGTCAGAATTGTAAAAATTGGCTCGGTCATTAAGTACCAAATTGGCTCTGTCACTAAGGGGTTAAGGACATACACTCTTTATCCACTAAAGACCTTCCTATAATCACATTATAAGGTATTTTAACTTTTACATTCTCCTACTTTGGATCTGCAGGACCGCCTGTCCTATCGGCACCAGACCTACTGCCTCTCCTTTCTATTACAGGACCGCCCCGTTCAGCCAGGGCCTACTGCCTTTTCAACTACTATACACAGTATAGAACATAACATTACTTTCAGTTTTAAGAGCACTGAGCCATCTCTACATGACTCCTATGAGGACTCAGGGTTTACCTTCTATCCTAACTATCTATCAACATTATCAAGCATTTTCTTCTGAACATTAAGCCTTCTCATTATCTTTCTTTCTATCATGCATGCTGGACACCACGTCTATCCCTACGGGTCCACTGCATCCTTCTTCTATCTTTCACCTTTTTCTTCTCAGAGTACATCATCAGTATTTCTTCACATTTAACTAATTAAACACATATAACCGTCTCGTACAAACATTATCATCACTTTTCTCTCATCAACATTATTGCTACTTGTCTTAAGCAATATCGGCAAATGAACATCCCCTTTAAGAGGGGACCAAGTCTCTGCGGGGTAGCGTATCTTCTCAGGCTACCAGTCCATACTCAGCAAAGGTTCCAGTACGGTATCTTCGCAAAGAGTCTTTCTTTAAGTAAAACCAATGGGAAGCGCCTTTAATAAGGTGCAAACTATTTACAAGAAGTTTGTATCATGCACTGTTCATGATTCAGCAGTTTTTATAACATTGTGAACCAAAAAGCAAAAATGAAAGTGAAAGCAAAAATAAAAAGCAATAGGGATCCCGGGTAAACAAAGGGATCCCTTTAAGAGTTAACCCAGGACGGGTTTTAGCAGCAAAACAGCAAGGAAATAAACAGTTAACTATTTACAGTTTCAGGTTTCCGAGGTTTAGTTGGACGGCTTCCAGGGCTGCACCTGGCACTTAACCCTTCTTGGCCTGGGCAAAGTGAGGTCCAGGGTTACACCCAGTGCTGGACAAACGCCGTTAATCCGTCCTTCATGTATGGTTAAATCATGCGCAGCGATGGAGGTCTGCGCAGCTTGAGAATGGGCATTTGCTGCAGCAGAGGTAGCGGCTGCTGCAAGATCAGTCACTGGAACGGAGTCAGCAGCTGTGGCACTAGCAGTCACTGGGGGGGTGTCGGTCGACAGGGCAGGGTCGTCTTTCATACCTGCTTCAGATGCGGTCCCTCCGGTGCCGGTCTGCTCTGCCTCCGCTGGGGTCTGGAACGCTGGTTGCAGGGCCTTGTGCTGCGACATTGTCATCTCTGCTTGCAGCATACCCCTTTCCGGCAGGGCCTTGCTTTCCAGCTTCGGAGCGCTGGGACTTCTTCCCTGCTCCGGACCAGATGAGGCTGCCGACAGATGTCCGGTGAGGCTCCTGATGATGGCCTTCTTCCACCCGGCCTCAGTGCTCAGCTGCGTCCGCCGGGGTCGGTCGCTGAGCTCGTCCACTCCGGCCTGCAGGAATTCAGCATCAGCGGTGGAGGCCTGGTTGCGGTGCCCCTCCGGGTGGCTGGGGGAGTCCTCTGCTCCGACCCCACGCTCCGGCTCCGGGTGGCTCGCCATGGCGTCCTCCATGTCGCTCGCTCCTTCTTCCTGGTCCTTTTCCCGCTCTCTTCTTCGTGGGCGGTTTCGTTTTCGTTGTCTCTGCCCACCATTAAGGATCAGGAGGCGGATCTCGGCTGCTGACGGACACGTCCTCAAGGGGCCGAGATATTTAGACTGGGCGGCCATTGTCTTTCGCGCTCTTCAGCTTGTTCACGCCCACTTCCACGCCCTTCTTCTTCTCCTGCGCTCTCCTCAGCGCTGTAATGGCGGCGGTTTTGGCGGGAACTTTTGGCGGTAAATGGCGCAGCACAGTCTTTGCAATAAAGTACAGTCCAAGCACAATAAATCACAGTTCCAAGGCACACATGACCTGATTCTTCAGGCTTAAGTAGATCCTGTTCGTGACGCCAAATTGTAGCGCCCCCACTGCCGCAGGGCCGAGGGGTACCCGGTACCGGGCCTCTGAGTCTCTGCTTCTGGGGTTGTCACGGCGGCTAGGCCCCGGTCCGTGACCCTGCCGTGGGGCGCACAGTGAATGATAGGTGTGGATGTTGGTGGTGCAGGTCGCGGTAAATAACGAGGACACCAGGTTGCAGTCTCTTTACCTCTTTACTGAAGATCTCTGGGTCCTCAGTCCAGAATACGGTTCACCAGGCTGCGCAAGTCTGGCCGGTCCAATGGCACCTCCGGAGTTCTCTTCACAGGTGGAAATCGGTGCCTTCCTTCTTAGCGCTATGTGTTGTAGTCCTTCCCTGCTATGCTTACGGAAAGTACCCCACAATCGTTGTGTCTGTTTCTCGTGTTCCCTCACAACTCGATTAACTGATCTTCTGCTAATCTTCCGTCCCTTCCTGATGTTACAGTTAGAACGGCACCCGTTTGTCGGGTAGGCCTGGAGTTTTTCCGGGACCCTAGAGACGCCCCTCTCCCGCAATTGCCTCCCAAGACTTCATAGGTGATTTAGGTGAGACAGTCCGCCTGAGACTGACTGCCCTGCCGCTGTTTGGAGTATTGCTTGAAGCTGAATGTTATTCCACTCCCTCGGCGTTCCGGCCACCGGTAATGCGCCTCAGTAGGGTGTTGCTCCGGTCTTACAGCATGACCCCTACTGGTATTCTCCTATTGCTTGATCTCGTTTCTCACTCAGCACAATCTATCTCGCTTCTAGTCCTTTCTTGGGTCCCGCCGCTTCCCGGAGCTGGCGCGGACCCGTTACGTTCTTTTCAATGCCAAGCCTCTGTCAGGATCCCACCCCTGACAGAGACCCTACTGTCTTTTCCTCCACAACACCCTCTGCCACCAGGTGTTGCTTCGTCCAATCCAGTCAGCTTTCTCTTCTAACTTCCTGCCTGACCCCCAGTTTACCCACTATGGTGGGGAGTGGCCTAATGAATAGAACCCTTAGCTCCCCCCGGAGGCCCAGCTGTGAAATCTATTGGTGTCTGTGATACCTGATCAGATGAACTCCTTCAGTGCCATCAGACGCACCGTAGCTCCCCATAGTGGCGGAGCCACAGTACTGCAACGACCAGGACTCTGGGGCGCTACATCATCATCTCTGCTGCATCTACAGGGGTCCATCTGGCCTATGATGATGTGGAATTTTGGGTGAAAAATTGACAGACATACAGGTTAATCTGGTCCACCATTACATTTATTATTTCCTCACTGAAAAAGTATTTGAAGAAGTCAATTTCAGTGAGGCCAGTGGTGTCAAACTGGATCCCTGAGATGCCGATGAAATCCGGAATGACGGGCTAATAATTTTCCGGGGGTGCAATCCATATGGGTTCGATTGCTGCAGGAGTTGCCTGGGTACTAGGGCGCCTTTCTGGGGGTCCTTCCTCACTAGATGAGGAGGAGGAGGAGAAGGAATAGAGGAGTGTGGGATCTTTATCACTGCCTGAATCCATGTCGGAGGCAAGGAAAGCTTATGCCTCCTCTGGTGAATACCGTCTTCTTGATGAGTGGACTATTTTTATTTATTTTTTCCAAACCCCGGGGATGTGTGTGTAAGTGGAGCTTTTACACTTGTAATGTGTGGGTCTTGTGTATAGGTGTATTATTTATTATAAAAAAAAACAGAAAAAAAAGTAGAGAGATAAAATGTGGAAGAAAAAATGAAAAGAAAAATCAGATGTAAAAAAATAAATTTGTATAAAAAAAATACAGACGCTACACTACACTAATGTCCTCCCTATTAAATTTACCCGATGCAAATAATTCTCGCTAAAACTTTACTTGACGCACCTACTGCACTAATGTTTTAATTTTTTTTGCAAAAGAAAAACAAATGTCACCAACAATGTGGCGTACGCTTCCCTAATGCACTCGCAAAAAAAATTACTCAGTGCAACTAATTAATTTCTTTACAAAAGAAAAAGGAACGCCACCTACAATGTAACGTACGCTCCCCTAATGCACTAGCTAGAACTTTACTCGATGCAACTAATTATTTTTTACAAATGAAAAAATGAACGTCACCAACAATATGATGTATGCTCCCCTAATGCACTAGAAATTACCAAGCGATAGCAGGCCTTTTTATGAAGAAAAAAAAGACGCTACCTCCCTACCTATAAAACTACATTGTATGATCTTGTTTTAGAGAAAAAAAACAGTCATCACTAAACACTGTGACGCTGGCTACACTAATGTGCTACCTCGCTACCTATAAAACTACTCTGTACGATTTTTTTCTCTCTTAAAGAAGATCGGTAGTCACTAGCACTGTGACGCCGGCTATACTAGCACTGTACCTCTCTACCACTAAAACTATGCTGTACTATTTTTTTTTCTCTAAAACAAGATCGGTCGTCACTAACACTGATGCCAGCTACGCTACTTCTAAAACTACGTTGTACTAACTACTATTAATTTATTTTTTTCTAAAAAAAAAAAAATCGGTCACAGGGGCGGATTATAATAGGGTCAATCTGGGCGGAAGCCCAGGGTCCAGTGGTGTGGGGGGCCCTGGGCTACCGCTCAGATTGCCTGCCGCCATCAGGGCAATACTACCCTGACTGGCGTATGGGACCGGTGGGCAGAGGGGGCCCGCATCAGGCCCCATCTCATCTGCTCACCAGGCCCCTACCGGCGCTGCAGCAGTTAAACGCTATTGCTGTGCGGTCGCACGCCAATCGGAGGCTGGCAGCTGACGTCGCCGGCATCTGATGTCATTGTCAGTCACTGGCGAGTGGGCGCTTCAGCTGCGAGGAGAGAGCTTCGCCGAAGGAGCGCGGACAGGTGAGGAGAACTTTTTTTTTTTTTATTGCGAACGGCAATCCGGGGGGCCCGAGCCAGTATGCTGGACACTGGGGGCAGAGATGCTGTACACACTGGGGGCAATATGCTGGACACACTGGGGTCAATATGCTGGAGACACTGGGGCAGATTGCTGGACACACTGGGGGCAATATGCTGGACACACTGGGGGCAATATGCTGGACACACTGGGGGCAGGATGCTGGACAAACTGGGGGCAATATGCTGGATACACTGGGGTCAGGATGCAGGAAACACTGGGGGCAGAATGCTGGACAAACTGGGAGCAATATGCTGGACACGCTGGGGGCAATATGCTGGACACACTGGGGGCAATATGCTGGACACACTGGGGGCAATATGCTGGACACACTGGGGGCAGGATGGTGGACACACTGGGGGCAGGATTCGGGACACACTGGGGCAAATTGCTGGACACACTGGGGGCAATATGCTGGAGACACTGGGGCAGATTGCTGGACACACTGGGGGCAATATGCTGGACCCACTGGGGCAGGATGCTGGACACACTGGGGGCAGGATTCTGGACACATTGGGGGCAGAGATTCTGGATATTGGTGGCAGAGATGCTGGACATTGGGGGCAGAGATGCTGGACATTGGGGGCAGAGATGCTGGACACACTGGTGGCAGAATGCTGGACACATTGGGGGTATGCTGGACATTGGGGATAGAGATGCTTGACATTGGGGGCAGGATGCTGGACACAAAGGGGGCAGGATGCTGGACACATTGGGAGCAGAGATGCCGGACACTGGGGGCAGAGATGCAGGACACTGGGGGCAGGATACTGGACATTGGGGTAGAGATGCTGGACATTGGGGGCAGAGATGCTGGACATTGTGGTAGAGATGCTGGACATTGGGGGCAGGATGCTGGACACACTGGGGGCAGGATGCTGGATATTGGGGGCAGGATGCTGGACACATTGGGGGCAGAGATGCTGGACATTGGGGGCAGAGATGCTGGACATTGGGGGCAGAGATGCTGGACATTGGGGCAGAGATGCTGGACATAGGGGGCAGGATGCTGGACACACTGGGGGCAAGATGTTGGACACATTGGGGGCAGAGATGCTGGACATTGGGGGCAGAGATGCTGGACATTGGGGGCAGAGATGCTGGACACTGGGGGCAGAGATGTTGGACACTGGGGGCAGAGATGATGGACACTGGGGGCAGAGATGCTGGACACTGGAGGAAGAGAGGCTGGACACATTGGGGCAGAGATGCTGGACACTGGGGGCAGAGATGCTGGACATTGGGGCAGAGATGCTGGACACTGGGAGCAGAGATGCTCTACATTGGGGGCAGAGATGCTGGACACACTGGGGGCAGGACTGGAGACAGATGGGGCAGGATTGGAGACATGGGCAGAATGTAGATACGGGGCATGATTGGAGACATGGGGCAGAATGAAAGACATGGGGCAGGATTAGAGACAGATCATGCAGGATCAAGGGGCAGGATGGATATGATGGAGACTGATGGGGCAGGATGGGCAGATCATATGGAGCAGAATGGATACTCATGAGGGCAGGATGGGAGAACATATGGCTGGAGCCAGGAATGAGATACACAGGGCCAGGATGGGGGATATTATTATTACCATAGGGGCTAATTAAGGGATATTATTACTGCAGTGATGTATTTATTTTATTTTTTGAGGAGACTGTTTTAAATGGAGGGCGGTCCTTTTACTGTGTAGAGTGACACTATATCTCCTCTTTTTCTTCATGTGGTGTAATGTAGAAGTTGGGAAAAATTAAGTAATGTGTTCTGCAAGCGGAGCTCGAGATAACTGCGTTATTTCCTACAGAGACGAGTCCTGGCTAGATGAAGTGATGGCGGTCTGTGCTGGATGAAATATGAAGGACTTCAACTAGAAACATCACTGGTGAGTCAGTGTTACCTATACACTGACACTATACACTGTATACTATATACAGAGGTCCTGTGTACAATGTCACCGGTGATCACTGTATTACCTCTACACAGACACTGCATACTAAGTACAGATCTCCTGTGAATACTGGCACTTATGGTGATAGTATTGTGTTTTGTTTTTTTTTTCCTCCTAACTGAAGGGTAAATTGACTAGATCAATGGATGTTTTACAGGTTATAGTTTCACACAGCAACTATTTTTCTGGAATAATCTGGTTCAGGTATATGATGACCCCGTCGCATGACCCCGTCACATGACCCCATCACATGACCCCGTCACATGACCGGGGGCCCACAGTGTCTGAACAGCCCGGGGCCCTGGCTACCCTTAATCCACCCCTGATCGGTCATCACTAACACTGTGATGCCAGCTACTCTACCTTGCTACCTCTAAAACTACACTGTACTAACTACTATTATCATTTTTTTCTAAAAAGAAAAATCGAACGTTGATTAAATTGCGATGTCCACTATGCTAACTAGCTAATAAAAGAAAAAGTCCCATGGCGCAGTCTCTGATCAGCAGCAGGAAGCCGCGCACACGAAAAAAAGCGCAAAAAAAGTGTGCTAAAAATTAAATTGGAATGGGAGGAGAGGGGGAGGAGAGGTACTGGAACAGGGAGGAGGGGGACTGGGACAGAGATGGGGGAGGTGCTGCTGCTGTGATCACTGATGAGTCACACAGCAGACAGCACACAGCAGACCACAGATCAATGCAGAGAAGGAAGCTGGAGGCAGGAGATGCTAGGGGAGATCACACTGGCTACCAATGAATCTTTGAATCATGTAACACAGGGGTCTCACAACCACTCTGCACGCCAAATATGAGACAAAGATGGCGTGCAGGGTGGTGATTGCTATTTTACATTAATCCCTTTAACACTGATTGGCCAGAAAAAAATTGCTCAGCCAATTGGCACCAAAGGGGTTAATCAGGTGAGGTGATGTCACGTCACAATAACGCCACCCATTGGGATGGCTGTGATTGGTGCTGTGTCACACAGCACCGATGACAGCATGTCACATGCTATTTTTTCTCTAACTTTATTGTAACATTGCTGTGATTGGTTGGTCAGCGTTCACCACCCAATCACAGCGATCTCCAATGAGGGGGGCAGAGCAGCCCCCCATGGCGACATGGGACAGCAGCCATCATAAGAAGGTCACCGCACGATGCAGCGTGGTGAGTGGAAATAGCAGCGCCGTTCTTTTACCGTATTTTGCGGGAACACACCTCCCGCACAGCAGTGCTAGTATGGCGCATTTCGGGAAGGGTTAATATAATGAATAATCCCTTTATGTTTCAATTTTTCAAAATCACAACCGAAGCATCTAATGTGTGTATAAAAAATTAAATGACCATACATATTGAACGGCCTTCTGCTGAAAGATGGTTCGGCCAATTGTTCATTTGTCAGCCATCTTGGCTGGGTCTACCATACACAGCAGCACTTGTTCTGCCAAGCTCTCCTGTGTTCTCTATGAGACAGCAGTCTTCGAGAGACAATATAATCTGTCTGAATTCAGACATTCCGCATCAATATTTCCCCTGATAATAAATTGTCATTGGCTCCCATGCATATTATACTTTCAAACAAACCCGATGATTTTGGGTAAAGTGCTGCGGAATTTGTTAGCGCTATATAAAAATAAAGATTATTATTATTATTTTGGTAAATTCGGCCAACGTTAATGTAATGTGTTGAGCCTTAGCCTGTATGACCTTGCAGTGCCTGTAGAGAAATTCTATTTGGTAATTTATTTTACCTATGACATGGTGCACGGGATCAATTCCATATTGCTTCATCCTTTGTTCATGGGGTCCTGCTGAGTATAGAAAGCGCATGGCCTTTAGGGCAACTTATTCTCATCTTGGCTCATACTTATATTTGGCAACATGAAGGCTTTAATTACAATGGCAAAAGATATTAAATGTTTTTTTCTTTTAATCTAAAATGTGTGTGAGCTTTCTTGGGTTTATAATACCAAAGAACCTACTGAGAATAACATGCTGTTATAAAATGGGGTGGGCAAGCCCAGGGGCAAAATGGAGACAATTTAAGGAATTTGGGCTCATTAAATGTTTTTATGAGCTAAAGTCCACATGATTCCAGGGCCAGTTGTTCGGTCTTACCCCCTGGGCTGACAGTCAACACTCTCCTGCACATACTGAGTAGTACAAATGGCACATAGTCCACATTTCCAGTTATTCAACATTAATTTACAAATAAAAGTGCTTTGACAATGTAGTAACATGCTGCAATTTCAGGAGCATTGACATAGCATTTTTATTCTCCCATTTCCTATGTAAAGAAAGCTACACCTTGGTATAAATTGTCCTTTTCGAGTATTTTAAAAAGTTCAAATTACAGTTTTGATGTAATTGAAATGACCATTTTAATTGTGATTTGAATCAACTGAATTGTAAAGAGCTGTGGAATATGTTGGTGCTATATAAAGATTATTATTATCATTTGAAACCTTGTAGAAAAAAAAAGTGATCTTCATACCTGAGTTAATTCACACATTGTTAAACGGAATCCTAAATATCTCTTCCTATGCCATCATTGCAGGCAATAATTAGAAATTGCTTTACTGTCCTGAAACAACATCTTTTACTACAGTGAAACATTTCAAATAGTTTCCACCTATGTGAGAAAGGTCATAAAACCAAAGTGTAGTGCATGAAGTGCCCAGGGCATTTACCCTCTGGCTCCACATTTATTAGCAAGTAATACAAGATATTTATCAGCACAGATTTTGTGAAAGGGCAACCTGGGGCCAGTCTGACAAACCTGCTAAATTCGGCACTTTGAAGGAGCCGATTACAGTTGTCCTTGTGCGAGAAAGTAATGAATGTAAAATACCGCTTAATGAAGACAGATCAGCTTTACTGTTAGTATATACCTGCTGGGTTAAGGGAAGTTCATAGCTAGATAACAAGAATTAGGAAGGTCTAAATGAGGCAAATAAACTAAATGGTGATACTTGTTGGGTTGTTCCTGTAAAGATCAACATAAAGTCTTAATTACTAGAGAAGCAGAAAGGGCATGTTCACACAAAGTTTTTTTTACCTGTTTTCCCGGCAGATTCTGCACCTAGATCCAAATCAAAAATGTTTTAAATCTGCTTGAAACAAGTTTCCCATTCATTTGAATGAAAAAACATGGCACCAGTGCATTTTTTTCACAATTTTCGAATGCAGTTTTTGGAGACGTTTTTGCAACAGTAACACTCTAAACATCATAGCATATTGCTACATCCCATTATAAAAAGACACAGAAAAAGTCTCAAAAAACACAGAAAAGCAATGTCAAAATGGGGTGTCTTTATGAAACCACGTGCTTTTTTAGAAGTGTGTTTTTCTTTCTGGCTAAAAAAATCCACATAAAAAATGGTTGGTTCATGTTACTCAAGAATCACAGGTGCCCTTGGCCTTTATAACGTTCACACCTTTTTCTAAAACACAATGAAATTGAGTTACAGCATCAATGATTTGCCCCTTTACCACATTAATGGGGCAAGGTGAGAACGTTCATTCTGAGTGCCAGGCAGTTACCATATCATTATGAGAATACCTATCCTGATGATGACAAAGACACAGCAAGTGTGCCTAGGAGTGGGCAATTGCTGTGGTAGACAGCTAACACCCTACTATAAAAGCGAAAATCAAAAGGTCCTTTGATCTTTGCTATTTAACCCTTGGAATGCAATGATTATCGCAAATTGCAGCATTCAAATGGAGACATGGGTGATAGAGGCCCAAATGTTGGCAAATGTAGACAAAACATTCTTCCACTTAGTGTTAGCAAAGTGTCAGAAGATGCACATTTCTGTTTAAGAATTCTCAGCTTTGGTGTCACACAAGCAGTAAATTGGAACCTCTGAATATCTTTCACTAGAATCTTGCAAGATGTAACAGATATTTGTTTACATGGTAGCAATGGTTTCCCATTTTGGGTAAAGACCTCAGATATGCCAACTTGATATTGTTCCTCTTGGTGGTCAGCACTACTTGCCTTTTATTGCGGTTCACAATTATATCAAATGCAAGAGAAGCAAACCCAGATTAAAAAAATAATGTATCCAAAAGTTTAAAGGGGTTGTCTGGTCCAAATCGATAAGTCTGCAGTCACTTTGTGTGATTGCAGACTTATGAATGCCCCTAATGCAGGCACTGTGTGTTGCGGGAATATGCTGGTTTTTGAGCCAGGACCAGAGAGTATATATGCATTATACATACTCCCGACCAGTGGGTGAGGCTACACACCTGTATGGAGTGAGGCAGCTCCCTTTAGTCAGCCACACCCACTAGACGGCCGTATCACTAGTGTATGGAGCAAGGCAGCGCCAACAGGCCAGGAGTATATATAACGCATACATAAAAGAGTATGCATACGTTATACCAAAGAGGGCCCAGACTCAGAAATCGACAAATCCCCGTAGAGCACAGTGTATGCGTTGGGGCATTCATAAGTCTGCAGTAACCATGTATAGAATACTAGGAATGCAATAAAATTACCATACACACACCAAGTCTTTCATCCCCTTTTTTTTTTTGGCTGACAAAGACCCCCCTCGACTTATACATGAGTCACGGTTTTAGTGCAGAGGTCCCTGGCATCTCTGGAACATGTCCGCGCTCCCCTGCAGCCTCTGTCAGTATTCTGGTGGCTGCTGACAGGGCCGGCGATTGGCATTGGCATCGGGGAAAGTGCCGATGTCCTGAGCAGGCGCGGAAACCGGCGTGCTATGAGGGCCAGGTGCCTGTGCCGCCGCTTGCTCAGGCCCCCGATACTTGCGATATTCACCTTTCCCCGTTCCACTGCTGAGCTGTGTCTTCCATGTCCTCTGACTGTGACGTTCAGGTCAGAGGGCGCGATGACGTGATTAGTGTGTGCCTTCTGCCTGAACAGTCACTGCAGAGAGCCGGCGACGCTGAGGAGCAGCGGTCAGTGATGAGAGGTGAGTATATCTTTTTTTATTGCATCAGCAGCAGCAGCAGCAGCAGCAGCAGCAGCAATATAACATATAATCATATCAGCATAAACTGTACTGTTAAGATGAGCATCTTATGGGGCTTTCATCAACCTTTATACAGCATTATATGGGGCATATTTTTCTATGGATCATCTTATGGGGCCATCATTAACCTTTATACAGCATGCTGCATTTCCCACCCTAGGCTTATAATTGAGTCAATACGTTTTCCCATTTTTTTGTGGCAAAATTAGGTGCCTCAGCTTATACTCGGGTCGGCTTATACTCCAGCATATATGGTACTATAAAGAATTAGCATCCATTACCACTTATCGGCTCTCTATAACTGCTAGTTGACTAAGCTTGACTTCAATATCGTTTAAAATTTGATTTGGATTATAGAGGAGGATGAGTAGAAGACAGCACTTATTACAGGTGAGGGACACTACTTCCCGCCCTGTGATGCCTTTTGGGTTTTCAAAATGTTGTAAACATCATATTCAGCGATATGCGTGATCATTATATGGTTGTAATTATATGGTGATGTAAATGAGTGACATCATGCTCTATTCACCTGAATATTAGTCACACATGCTGTACAACAAATAAATACTCTCTCCTTATACTTTTCTTCACACATACTGTGCCACCACACTTCCTCCATATGTTGTAGCCTCACACTTACAACTTCATACTTTCTTCCCTCACACTTCTCAGTCATACTGTCCCCTCACACTTCCCCCACACTCTCCCCTTACATTTCCTCCCTCATTCTGTCTCCTCACACTTTTTCCCTCATCTTGTCCCCTTCATACATTCCTCCCCTCATACTGTCCCCTCACACATCCCTCCACATGGTCCCCCCACACTCTTGCCTGTGATAACTGTCATCTCACATTTTTCCACCCATTCTGTTCTTTCACACTCCCCCTTGCACTTTTCCCTCCACATTGTCCTTGCATACTTCCATAATACTGTTCTTTAACACTTTCCACTCATTCTGCCCCCTCATACTTTTCTCCTTTATACTGTCTCTCACACTTTACTCCACCCATGCTATCTCCTCACTCCCCCTTATACTTTCCTCTCATACTTCCCCCCATATTATCCCCTCACACTTTTCTTTCCAGTGCTGTCTCATAACACTCCCCCCATACTGTACCCTCACACCTTCATCACACATTATACCCTCACATATTTCTTTAATCTGAAATAATGCCTCTTGGTAGACACCTTGGTCCGCCACATTAGTAGATACCTGCTAGTTGCGTCTGGGACAAATAACCTGCCTGCCCCCTTAGTTATGCCTCTAGCCTTACAATGTCACACCAATCTCACCATATAAATGGTTGGTAATCAGTGAAAACCAACAGCTTGTTTAAAAAAAACACTGCACTGACATATGTTTTATGTTTTTTTACATGATAATACTGATCAAAAATAATCCCTCTTAGTGAGCATGAAGACCATTCTGTCAATGCCTTTCAGAACAGAATAAATTTTACTCTGCCATGTCCTTCAAACAACACTTCCAAGCTCTAGGTAAAAAAAGCTTCTTATGTAAAAGACATTTCGAAAACTGTTCCGAATAAGCGATTACTAAAGTACTGGCACAACACTGTCATTTTATTGATTTATGTGTAGAAAGGGTTAATCGCATTGTATACTGTAACTATTAATTTTGTTTGTGTACCTGCATATACTCTTAGCCTGTGTTATTGAGAGGAACTGCCATCATTGTGTTTCTTATACACTGTTTACCTACCATCCTTTCTTTAGTATTTTTTATAAACTAGTTAGTAAATATTCATATTATATAATGTAATATTTGTGTGTGTCTACTGATTGCTGCTATATCCCTCGTCCTGTGGCCGTCCCTCAACCACTTTTCACCAGTACTAGTTACTATTCAATTACTGCATGAACATCCATGGCTTACTTTCCTAATAAAAAGCTTGCAGACTGCAAAAGATTGTTCAATCTGTAACATGGAAACAAATTTTAACACTGGAGATCCCCACATGTAGGTCTCGCCACCACCGAGACATCACACAAGCTTTTTGGTGCTATTGTTTCTCCTTCACCAGTTGCAGAATCACCTTCTCTTGAGTTGACGTCAGAAGAAACAGATCTGCCTCCAGATGCTCCTCTCTTTATTGCCAATGCCAACACACTCTTTTTCTGAAGGCATCATCTCCTTAGCACAAAGATCTTGTTTCCAGATTTTGTCCACCATCCAATCATTATCATCATTAGTATCATATCCTCATCTGACAGTTGCCTTAATGTGAGAAAAAGTCCTGAGCATCTTGCCTCCCGATCTCTGCCTGGTTCCCAACTCTAGATTTGCCCTGACTCAGAAGTGCTGCTGTCATATAAGTAACTGGTGCACTGATAGAATTGTATTCTAGAATTGTAGTGTCATCTACCTCAGCTGTTTCGGGACACATCCCTTTCTCAAGCTTGTAGTTTCCTAGTCCATTATTTGCTTAAATTATAAAAACAATCTTCACCACCACCACTAAACATATTTCAGATAATTATACATTAACCACTTTTAGAAGTATGCATATAAATAGAGATCAAACACATCCAATAATAATTCTAGATAAAATGTTTTTCAAACAGAACTACCATAGTAATAATATTAATATATTTATGTATTAATACTATATTTGCTCTAAAAAATAAAAAAAAAGTTGTTTAATTATTTAATATATCGTATTTTTTGGATTATAAGATCAATCCCAAAGTTTGGGGAGTAAAATAGGAAATAAATGTTTTTTTTCTTAAATAAAGTGGTACGTGTTATAATCCACTTTTGAGGTAGCTTACCTGGGGGGCAGCGGTGGTGGAGTGGGGTCCCAGGTGACAAGGTTGCTGCAGGCTCCAGGCTGGTAGGATAGGGTGTTTGGCGGCACCAGGAGTTGGGACATGACTGCGGGCCCCAGGCTAGTACGACAAGGTATTCGGCGGTGCAGGGCCTCTGCCAACATTTTGCCAAAGCCCGGATGCAGCGCATGGGCAATTGAGATCTTGAGAGCCAAGATCCCTGGAGATGAGATCTCGTTAGATGAGATCTCAATTTGCGCATACGCCGCCTCTGGGGGCCATTTTCCTGGAGCCCACCGCAAAGAAGAGTATGAAAAGTGCGGGGCACTGGGCTTTCACAAAATGTTGACAGAATCCCTGCACCGCCGAACACCTCAACTCAGCCTGGGGCCTGCAGTCACTGACAAACTGCTGCATCTGCTGCCACCAGAAGCTTTCTGCAGCAGCGACCCTGGGGACCCGCTCCATCGCATCCGGTAAGCTCCACCGTAGCTACAATTAGAATGATAAGATGCACCCCCATTTTGCCCCCAAATTTGGGGGAGGGGAAAGTGCGGCTTACAATCCGAAAAATACGGTGCCTCATATATCTAGCTGTTAAAGGCTGAATTTTATTTTGTGGACAATAAACCCGTAAATCTTTTATATTCAGAAGAGTTCTGCATCTCGCTTTCTAGTGCTACATTTATAAGATTATCTCAGCACAGGAACATTTTTTTAACACATCCAATTATGGAACTTAATTTTAATCCAATATCCATTAATTAACTAGTAGTTTATTTGTGGTAAAATCTCTTTAAGTCTAATATGATTGGGAGCCTATAGTGACTGTATGCTTGTCAGAGGTAATATTATCCTGCCATGACTGAGATGATTGGCATGCCATATGTTCGCTTCCTCCCCACTGGTACACTTGCCAGAGGCAAAAAGGCCAATTGTGACCTGCATTTTGTAGTACTACTGCCTAAAAGGCTGGTGACAATGGTAGCGGTGATAATTCTACTGTATGCAGCTCCCACATTCTTAGCCATCATATTTTTTTTTTTGTATTTTACATGTCCCTCTCCATTGCCACTTTTTCTTTACCCATACAATTTTGAACAACTGCTAAAACGTAACTCTTGGCAAAAAATACTGAACAAGAAATGCTATGTACAGTAGGCACATATTAAAAAAGCATAAAGCAACTACTGGATCCTGTTTTGGCCTTCCATGTACAAACATTAAATTGGCATAGTAAAACAGGTGCACGAAAACAGGCCATGCACATTTAAATGTCTACATTTTTTTCACATTTTTTTTTTACAGAAAGAAACTCCTCTTCCCAAGAAGGTCATAATAGCATGAAAAGCTAGGTAGATGATGGGTTAATAAATAGTGATGAGCGAGTATACTTGTTGCTCGGGTTTTCCCCAGCATGCTCGGGTGGTCTCTGAATATTTGTTAGTGTTCGGAGATTTAGTTTTCATCTCGGCAGCTGAATGATTTACAGCTACTAGCCAGGCTGAGTACATGTGGGGGTTGCGTGGTTGCTAAGAGAATCCCCACATGTACTCAGCCTGGCTAACAGCTGTAAATCATTCAGCTGTGGTGATGAAAACTATATCTCCGAACACTAACAAATACTCGGAGATCACCCGAGCGTGCTGGGGAAAACCCGAGCAACGAGTATACTCGCTCATAACTATTAATAAACCATTGAATATTGAACTACGGAGTGCTGCCTTTTTCTCTTTTGGATACTTTGAGGCTTGGTTTTGCCGGAGAGGTTTTTTGCACCCAATTTTGCATTTTGTCTCTGGTAGTGCTGCACCTGTATTTTATAATTAGGTAGATAGATGCACGTATAGAAAACAAAATGTGGCTGTAGGCTGCACTACAGCTGTACTGTTAAATATTGAAATGTACAGTACAGATCTTTTACAGTTTTGTTTTTAATTTTTAGTTTCTTTTTTTTTTTATGCCAAAAATAGCTCCACCCCCTTAGCATAAAATATATAACAAAAATGCTAGATAGTTATATGTCCAAAAGAATTGGTACCTCAACAGGAAACTTTATTCGTGTGGCATGTATGGATGTAAAGTTTGACTGGTTACAACCAAAAAGTTGTTTGTGAATTGCACAGTTTTTCAGATGGTCACAGTTGAAAGTATAAATTTTGGAAAATTTTCTTTTGTATTAAAAAAAAGTTATTTCGCTCTTCACAAGAATAATTGCACAATAAGAACAAAAACTCACTGAGTCTGGAATTGCTGCTGGCAACATTCCTATTTCACTCCTCTCATCCTTTGAATCTCCGTATTATTCTCAGACTACTATATGCATTTTGTTCAGTGCTTCTGTTACATAACACACCATTTCTGGAGTATGTAGGGCATGTATGGATGGTGTAATGATTCATACAGTAGAAATTGAAAAGCTAAATGGCTAATATAATATTACTCTGCTACTTTAGTAGTGAATGCTCAATATTTGAAATACCCCTGAGTACGATGTGTGTAGTTAGGATATAAAGCAGAGTGTATAGATACCACAAAATCCATTCATATAGGTAATCTCAGTGCTGTTTATGGTTGTTAATGTTATATAAAGGAAAGAAGGTTGTATTCACTATTCAGCCCCTTGTGAGCTAAAGTTTGTAATTCATGTATCCAAGACACCTCATTGCGTTTTAGGGACTTGACATGGTCCCCTCAGCATCTCAAGAGAGGTATATATATGCTCGATACCCTGAAACTGAAGTTGTGAGACATTATGACCGGCTGAAGCATCTACATCAGGCTCTGATGCCGAGAGACAGAACCCTTATGTTGGATCAAGTCTTTTTTTTAAGCCAGCGAAGAAGATACACAAGAAGAAGACACAATATGGATCAAGTCAGAGTAACTCGTTCTCAGGTATATCCCCCCTGGTTATCAATATCTCCTCTAAAACTTCCTCTATCGGAATGTAATTTGTTATAAAAGGGTCTATCATTTTGTCCATCAAGGCCGCCATCAGGGCATTACTGCCCTGACTGGTGTATGGGGCCCGGAGAGCAGAGGGGGCCCGCATCGGGCCCCGTCTCATCTGCCCATCGGGCCTGGGCCCCAGCGGCAGGCTTCTGACAGTACACTGAACCTGCATCTGAGACCCAAGTTCAGTGTCCTCTGTTGGCAACAGTTAAACCCGCCAGCCAATCGGAGGCTGGCAGCTGACGTCAGCTCGCACGTCGCCAGCACATGACATCATCGTCATTTGCCGGCGAGTCCGTGCTGAAATATCCGGGATGGATGTCGGCGCTGGACAGGTTTTTTTTTCTTTTTTTTTACTGAATGAGGCAAGCCCGGGGCATGATAAAGACAGGAGGGCAAGATGGGGGACACAGGGGCAGGAAAGAAAAGAACACAGGGGGCAAGAATGAAATCAGGGGGGCAGGAATGAAAAACACAGGGGGCAGGAATGAAATCAGGGGGGCAGGAATGAAAAACACGGGGCAGGAATGAAATCAGGGAGGCAGGAATGGAAACACTGGGGGCAGGAATGGACACACTGGGGGCAGGAATGGAAACACTGGGGGCAGGAATGAAATCAGGGGGGGGCAGGAATGAAAACACTGGGGGCAGGAATGGAAACACCACAGGGGGGCAGGAATGAAAACACTGGGGGCAGGAATGGAAACACCACAGGGGGGCAGGAATGAAAACACTGGGGGCAGGAATGGAGACACCACAGGGGGGGGGCAGGAATGAAAACAACAGGGGGCAGGAATGAAAACAACACAGGGGGACAGAATGTGTGACACGGGGCAGAATGCGAGACACAGGGGGCAGGTATAGAAACTACGCAAGGGGCAGAATGTGTGACAGGTGGCAGGATGTGAGACATAGGCAGAATTTGTGACAGGGGCAGGCTGTGAGACACGGCCAGAATTAGTGGGCAGGATGTGAGACACGGGGCAAAGTTTGTGACACAGGGGGCAGAATGTTAGACAGGCGGCAGGATGTGAGACACAGGGGGCAGAATGTGAGACACAGGGCAGGATGTGAGACTGGACAGGATGTGAGACACGGGGGCAGAATGTGAGACACGGGGGCAGAACTTGTGACACAGGGGGCAGAATGTGAGACACAGGGCAGGATGTGAGACAGGGGGGCAGGAAGTGAGACGGGCAGGATGTGAGACAGGGGGCAGAATGTGAGACAGGGGGGCAGAATGTGAGACACAGGGCAGAATGTGAGACACGGGGCAGAATGTGAGACACAGGAGGGCAGGATGTGAGACAAGATGGAGACAGATGGGGCAAGATGGAGACAGATGGGGCAGGATCATGGTGCAGGATCACGGGGCAGGATGGATACGATGGAGACAGATGGGGCGGCAGAATAATGGGACAGATGGGTCACGATCATGGGACAGATGGGGCAGGATGGGGAGATCATATGGGGCAGAATGGATACTCATGAGGGCAGGATGGGAGAACATATGGCTGGAGCTAGGAATGAGACACACGGGGCCAGGATGCGGATATTATTATCATAGGGGCTAATTAAGGGATATTATTACTGCAGTGATGTATTTATTTTATTTTTGAGGATACTGTTTTAAATGGGGGGGGGGGCGGTCCTGTTACTGCACAGAGCGACACTAGGTCACCTTTTTTTCTTCATCTGGTGTAGTATAGAAGTCGGGAAAAAATTAAGCAATGTGTTCTGCAAGCGGAGCTCTAGATAACTATGTTAGTTCCTGCAGAGACGAGCGCTGGCTGGAAGAAGTGATGGCGGTCTGTGCTGGATGAAGATGGAAAGCGAGGCTGAAGGACTTCACCAAGAGACGTCACTGGTGAGTTAGTGTGTTACCTGTACACAGGCACTGCATACTAAGTACAGATCTCCTGTGTATAATGGCACTTATGGTGATAGTATTGTGTTTTTTTTATTAATGATCAGTATTGCAGTATTCAGTCACTATGCGGTGGTAGTATGTTGTCCGGCCAAGGTGTGGTGGTATTTGTCCCTGGTATGTGCTATTATTTGGTCACTGTGGTGGTAATATGTGGTCTGGTCAAGGTGTGGTGGTATTTGTCCCTTGTATGTGGTATTATTGGTCACCATGTGGTGGTAATATGTGATCTGGACATGGTGTGGCCGTATTTGTTTCTTGTATGTGGTATGATAGGTCACTATATGGTAGTAATATGCTGTCTGATCATGGTGTGGCGGTATTTTTCCTTCTTTGTGATATTATTGGTCATTTAAAAATTGAAAAATAAATACAAATATACCTAAATTGTATTGGATATTTTAACAAATGTTTAGTAAGTTACAGTAGAGTAGAGTCAGGCCAGAAAAGTCTACCTTGTCTTGGTGGAGGATTAAAAAATCTTTTGGCCAAAACAAAAGCTGCTGGCCATGTATGTGGTGATGGGAACTGTAAATGTGTGATTGGTGAGGATGTGGTGCAGAAGTGGAGTTTTTGCAAGAGAGGGCAGTGGGACTGTGGATGGTACAAGGGGTGGAGCCTGGGCAGAGTCTCAAGGGGGGCCCCAAAAATTTTGCCAGTATGGGGCCCCAAAATTCCTAGTGGCAGCCCTGTTGTCCATCATATAAGTTTAAATCATTTAATATGGAGATGGAACTACAATGGTTCTATCGGAACCTCAGATTGAGGGTACACTTTACTAAAACAACCACAACTGAACCTCCCCTATCTGACAGGACTGATAACTCCACACTTCTGTTGCCTGCCACACTGGGCTTTCGCCCCAAAAGTACTTATAGACCCCTGCAGGGTTCACATGCCCTAGAAACCTTCATTGGCCTTGTTGATGCATTTCATCAAATACGACAGGACATTGAGAGGGGCCAACTACACTTCTCTAATTTATCTTCCTCCGAACAATAAGCACTACGAGCATTACAAAGTGATAAACAATAATAAAACCAACCGATAAGGAGAGTGCGATTGTAGTGATCAACCGATCTGATTACATACAAGAAATCCAGTGACAATTGAACGGCAATACCATATATCAAAAACTATCCATGGACCCAACACAGCACCTAAGAGATTTGATTTCTAACATCTTGGCGGAGTATAACATTAAGGGGGTCATTGATTCTCAAACAAGGGAATTTCTTACCAAAAGCCACCCCATTACACCTGTTTTTTACACCATACCCAAAATACATAAGGACAAGAACACCCTCCAGACCAGAGGTGTCAAACTGCATTCCTCGAGGGCCGCCAACAGGTCATGTTTTCAGGATTTCCTTAGCATTCCACAAGGTGCTGGAATCATTCTGTGCAGGTGATTAAATTATCACCTGTGCAATACAAGGAAATCCTGACAACATGACCTGTTGGCGGCCCTCGAGGAATGCAGTTTGACACCTCTGCTCCAGACAGACCTATTGTGGCATCAACAGAATCGATGTTATCCCCGCTATCCATTTTTCTCGAGTGAATCCTTACTCCACACATTAGAAAAACACTGTCCTTTTTGTTACATGCAGGTGATTTTCTAAAGGGCATCAGGGATTTAAGCCCAATTCCTAGGGAAGCCATCCTGGTCACATTTGATGTAAAGGATCTCTCTACTTCAATCCCACACACAAGGCATTGAATGTGTACGATGCTTATTGACAATTACTGATATGGATCCAGACAAGATCAGCTTTTGTCTTGAGTTACTTACACTGGTCTTCACTAAAAATTACTTTCTATTTGAAGATAATTTCTATCTACAAAACAGAGGGATGGCCATGGGTTCAAACATGGCTCCTCCCTGTGCCAACTGCTACATGGCAAATTTTGCAGACGCAGTCGTCTACACTAGGGTTGAGCGAAACCGGATCGGACAAATTCAAAAATCGCCGACTTTCGGCAAAGTCGGGTTTCATGAAACCCGACACGATCCTAGTGTGGGATCGGCCATGCGGTCGGCGTTCAGAGCGCCAAAGTTCGTTTCGTATGACGCGTTCAGCGCCATTTTTCAGCCAATGAAGGAGGACGCAGAGTGTGGGCAGCGTGATGACATAGGTCTCGGTCCCCACCATCTTAGATAAGGGCATGACAGTGATTGGCTTGCTTTCTGTGGTGTCACAGGGGCTATAAAGGGGCGTGCACGCCGACTGCCATCTTCTGCCGATCGTAGCATAGGGAGAGATTGCTGCAGCTTCATCAGAAGAAGGGATATAGTTAGGGAGGGAAGATTAACCCCCAAACTGCTTGTGCTGTAGCGATTTCCACTGTCCAACACACCTTTGTTTTGCAGGGAAAATGGAGGCTATATTTTTGTGCATCAGTTCTGTAGCTTATTAGGCTGCCTTATAAGGCTCCCTGATAGCTGCATTGCTGTTTGCACCGCTGCTGTGCAAACCAACTGCTTTTTTAAAAGCAAAAATCCTGTTGCTCCTTTCTGCAGTTATCTTGTTTATTTGTCCACACTTTTGTGTGCAGCAGTCCTTTTTATTGCTGCCATACTTGTCCTGAGATCATTGTAGGGAGATTGAAATTGTACTACAGTCCTTGTATTTTTTCATATATCAGCCAGCCACTTTCAGCCACTTACATTGTGTTGTTTTATACACTGGGCCTGAGTTTTGGTTCAGTCTCCCCCCCAAAAAAGGGAGATTCAAATTCTCACAAAGTGGATATACTTCTGTCCTGTTAGTTTGTCGTATATCAGCCAGCCACTTTCAGCCACTTACATTGTGTTGTTTTATACACTGGGCCTGAGTTTTGGTTCAGTCTCCCCACAAAAAAAGGGAGATTCAAATTATCACAAAGTGGATATACTTCTGTCCTTTTGGTTTGTTGTATATCAGCCAGCCACTTTCAGCCACTTACATTGCGTTGTTTTATACACTGGGCCTGAGTTTTGGTTCAGTCTCCCCCCCAAAAAAGGGAGATTCAAATTCTCACAAAGTGGATATACTTCTGTCCTGTTAGTTTGTCGTATATCAGCCAGCCACTTTCTGCCACTTACATTGTGTTGTTTTATGCACAGGGCCTGAGTTTTGGTTCTGTCTCCCCCAAAAAAGGGAGATTCAAATTCTCACAAAGTGGATATTAGGGTTGAGCGAAACGGGTCGATCATTTTCAAAAGTCGCCGACTTTTGGCTAAGTCGGCGTCTCATGAAACCCGATCCGACCCCTGTGCTTGTCGGCCATGCGGTACGCGACTTTCGCGCCAAAGTCGCGTTTCAATGACGCGAAAAGCGCCATTTCTCAGCCAATGAAGGTGAACGCAGAGTGTGGGCAGCGTGATGACATAGATCCTGGTCCCCACCATCTTAGAGAAGGGCATTGCAGTGATTGGCTTGCTGTCTGCGGCGTCACAGGGGCTATAAAGGGGCGTTCCCGCCGACCACCATCTTACTGCTGCTGATCTGAGCTTAGGGAGAGGTTGCTGCCGCTTCGTCAGAAGCAGGGAGAGCGTTAGGCAGGGTCCACTAACCACCAAACCGCTTGTGCTGCAGCGATTTCCACTGTCCAACACCACCTTCGGTGTGCAGGGACTGTGGAAGCTATTTTTTTTTTTTTTTTCCCCTCAGCGCTGTAGCTCATTGGGCTGCCCTAGAAGGCTCCGTGATAGCTGTATTGCTGTGTGTACGCCACTGTGGAAACCAACTGCTTTTTTCAAAGCACATATCCTCTTGTTCCTTTCTGCACAGCTATCTTTTTTGTTTGTCCACACTTTTTATTTAATTTGTGCATCAGTCCACTCCTATTGCTGCCTGCCATACCTGGCTTAGATTACTGCAGGGAGATAGTAATTGTAGGACAGTCCCTGTTTTTTTTTTGTTTTTTTTGTGGGAGATTAAGATTGGCATTTCTGCTACAGTGCCATCCCTGTGTGTGCCATCTCTCACTGAGTGGGCTATAGAAAGCCTATTTATTTATTTTTTTTTTTTAATATTATTTGGTTTCTAAAGTCTCCCTGAAAAAAAAAAAAAAACCTAAAAAAACAGTGGGAGAGTAATATTGCCCTTTCAGCTTGTGTGCCAGTCTTGACTCCTGGGTGTGCCACCTCTCTCTCTCATTCAGTGGGCCATAGAAAGGCTATTTTTTTTTTGGTTTTTTTAATATTATTTGGTTTCTAAAGTCTCCCTGAAAAAAAAAAAAAAAACATAAAAAAACAGTGGGAGAGTAATATTGCCCTTTCAGCTTGTGTGCCAGTCTTGACTCCTGGGTGTGCCACCTCTCTCTCATTCAGTGGGCCATAGAAAGCATTTTTTTTTTTTTCCTTGATTTGTGTTCTAAAATCTACCTCAACACAAAAACACTACATCAATCAGTGGGAGAAAAATATTGGCCTCAGTCAGGGCTTGTGTGCCACTGTTGTGTGTGCTATCTCTCATTCAGTGGGCTATAGAAAGCCTATTTATTTATTTATTTTTTTTCTTATTATTTGGTTTCTAAAGTCTCCCTGAAAAAAAATAAATAAATAAAAAAACAGTGGGAGAGTAATATTGCCCTTTCAGCTTGTGTGCCAGTCTTGACTCCTGGGTGTGCCACCTCTCTCCCTCTCATTCAGTGGGCCATAGAAAGCCTATTTTTTTTTTTTTTAAAATATTATTGGGTTTCTAAAGTCTCCCTTAAAAAACAAAAAATACATAAAAAAACAGTGGGAGAGTAATATTGCCCTTTCAGCTTGTGTGCCAGTCTTGACTCCTGGGTGTGCCACCTCTCTCTCATTCAGTGGGCCATAGAAAGCATTTTTTTTTTCCTTGATTTGTGTTCTAAAATCTACCTCAACACAAAAACACTACATCAATCAGTGGGAGAAAAATATTGGCCTCAGTCAGGGCTTGTGTGCCACTGCTGTGTGTGCTATCTCTCATTCAGTGGGCTATAGAAAGCCTATTTATTTTTTTTATTTTTTTCTTATTATTTGGTTTCTAAAGTCTCCCTGAAAAAAAAAAAAAAAACATAAAAAAACAGTGGGAGAGTAATATTGCCCTTTCAGCTTGTGTGCCAGTCTTGACTCCTGGGTGTGCCACCTCTCTCCCTCTCATTCAGTGGGCCATAGAAAGCCTATTTATTTATTTTTTTAAATATTATTGGGTTTCTAAAGTCTCCCTTAAAAAACAAAAAATACATAAAAAAACAGTGGGAGAGTAATATTGCCCTTTCAGCTTGTGTGCCAGTCTTGACTCCTGGGTGTGCCACCTCTCTCTCTCATTCAGTGGGCCATAGAAAGGCTATTTTTTTTTTTGGTTTTTTTAATATTATTTGGTTTCTAAAGTCTCCCTGAAAAAAAAAAAAAAAAAACATAAAAAAACAGTGGGAGAGTAATATTGCCCTTTCAGCTTGTGTGCCAGTCTTGACTCCTGGGTGTGCCACCTCTCTCCCTCTCATTCAGTGGGCCATAGAAAGCCTATTTATTTTAAAAAAAAAATATTATTGGGTTTCTAAAGTCTCCCTTAAAAAACAAAAAATACATAAAAAAAACAGTGGGAGAGTAATATTGCCCTTTCAGCTTGTGTGCCAGTCTTGACTCCTGGGTGTGCCACCTCTCTCTCATTCAGTGGGCCATAGAAAGCATTTTTTTTTTTTTTCCTTGATTTGTGTTCTAAAATCTACCTCAACACAAAAACACTACATCAATCAGTGGGAGAAAAATATTGGCCTCAGTCAGGGCTTGTGTGCCACTGCTGTGTGTGCTATCTCTCATTCAGTGGGCTATAGAAAGCCTATTTATTTATTTTTTTTCTTATTATTTGGTTTCTAAAGTCTTCCTGAAAAAAAAAAAAAAACATAAAAAAACAGTGGGAGAGTAATATTGCCCTTTCAGCTTGTGTGCCAGTCTTGACTCCTGGGTGTGCCACCTCTCTCCCTCTCATTCAGTGGGCCATAGAAAGCCTATTTATTTATTTTTTTAAAATATTATTGGGTTTCTAAAGTCTCCCTTAAAAAACAAAAAATACATAAAAAAACAGTGGGAGAGTAATATTGCCCTTTCAGCTTGTGTGCCAGTCTTGACTCCTGGGTGTGCCACCTCTCTCTCATTCAGTGGGCCATAGAAAGCATTTTTTTTTTTTCCTTGATTTGTGTTCTAAAATCTACCTCAACACAAAAACACTACATCAATCAGTGGGAGAAAAATATTGGCCTCAGTCAGGGCTTGTGTGCCACTGCTGTGTGTGCTATCTCTCATTCAGTGGGCTATAGAAAGCCTATTTATTTATTTATTTTTTTTCTTATTATTTGGTTTCTAAAGTCTCCCTGAAAAAAAAAAAAAATAAATAAAAAAACAGTGGGAGAGTAATATTGCCCTTTCAGCTTGTGTGCCAGTCTTGACTCCTGGGTGTGCCACCTCTCTCTCATTCAGTGGGCCATAGAAAGGCTATTTTTTTTTTTGGTTTTTTTAATATTATTTGGTTTCTAAAGTCTCCCTGAAATAAAAAAAAAACTTAAAAAAACAGTGGGAGAGTAATATTGCCCTTTCAGCTTGTGCGCCAGTCTTGACTCCTGGGTGTGCCACCTCTCTCTCTCTAATTGTGGGCCATAGAAAGCCTTTTTTTTTTTTTTTTTTTTTTTTTTTTTTAATATTATTTGGTTTCTAAAGTCTCCCTGAGAAAAAAAAAAAAATAAATTAGGTGGGAGATTAATATTGACATTAGTGCTTGAGTGACAGTCCTGCGTGTGTGTCATCTCTGTGATTTTGTGCCACAGAAAACAGAGTGTGTAACATTGTGCCTGATTTTCCTTGTGGTCTCACCAACCTGTTAAGGGATATTGAAATCATACTGAAGTTATAGCTCACCGTGTAAGTTGTTTGACAGCAACAAATAAAGTTACTTTGGTTAAGATTTTAAAACAATGAGGAAGTCTGGTGCAAGAGGTCGTCGTGGGCGTTCATTGTCAGCTGGTAATGATGGTAGTGGTAGTGGAGCATCAGGTGGTCGTGGGGATAAAAATATTCCACCTAAGTCTGGAGCTGTGGAGCCAGTTTCGTCGTCAGGCTACACAAGGCCTCGAACGCTCTCTTTTCTGGGAGTAGGAAAACCGCTTTTAAAGGCGGAGCAGCAACAGCAAGTTTTGGCTTACATTGCAGACTCAGCCTCTAGCTCTTTTGCCTCCTCTTCCGAAACTGGTAAATGTAAAAGCAGCGCGTCGCTTGTGGATGTTCACGGTCAGGGACAAGTCGCTTCCTTGTCCTCCTCAGCAAAAACTACAACAAGAGAGAAGGATGCAGCAGGCGACACAACGGGTCACTCCATGGAGCTCTTTACACATACCGTCCCTGGCTTAGAAAGTGAAACATTTAACAGGCCATGCCCATTACAAGTATATTCTGACATGGAGTGCACTGATGCACAGCCACAGCCAGAGTACTATGCTGCTCCTTTGACTCAGACCACCACATTGCCCTCTCAGGGTACAGATCCACAATCAGACCCTGATGAGACTATGTTGCCCCGCCACGAACGCTATACCACCGACCGACACAGTGACACAGACGAAGTTGCACACGAGCTCGAAGAGGAGGTAATAGATGACCCAGTTATTGACCCCGATTGGCAGCCATTGGGGGAACAGGGTGCAGGCGGCAGTAGTTCAGAAGCGGAGGTGGAGGAGGGGCCGCAGCAGGCATCAACATCGCAACAGGTTCCATCTGCCGGGCCCGAATCTGGCCCAAAACGCGTGTCAAAGCCAAAACCTGTTGGAGCACAGCGTTGCCATCCGGTTAAAGCTCAGTCTGCAATCCCTGAAAAGGGATCCGAGTCTAGGAAGAGTGCAGTCTGGCATTTTTTTAAACAACATCCAACTGATCAGCGCAAAGTCATCTGTCAAAAATGTTCAACTAGCTTAAGCAGAGGTCAGAATCTGAAAAGTCTAAATACTAGTTGCATGCATAGACACTTAACCACCATGCATTTTCAAGCCTGGACTAACTACCAAACGTCCCTCAAGGTTGTAGCACCCTCGGCCAATGAAGCTAGTCAGCAACGCAACATCCCTTCCGTCACTGTAAGGCCACCATTTTCCGCACCACCGGCAGTATCTGTGCAGGTTTCTTTGCCAGCCAAAAGCAGTCAGGGTCAGGGAATCACCAGTTTTGTAGTAGGAAATATTGCATCTAGGGCACCGGCGGAAACAATACCGTCTCCAACCGTCTCTCAGTCTGCCATGTACACCGGCACACCCGAAAGTTCCACGATCTCCAGCTCTCCAGTCCAGCTCACCCTACATGAGACTCTGGTTAGAAAAAGGAAGTACTTATCCTCGCATCCGCGTACACAGTGTTTTAACGCCCACATAGCTAGACTAATCTCGTTAGAGATGATGCCCTACCGGTTAGTTGAAAGCGAAGCTTTCAAAGCCCTGATGGAGTACGCTGAACCACGATACGAGCTACCCAGTCGACACTTTTTTTCCAGAAAAGCCATCCCAGCCCTGCACCAGCATGTTAAACAGCGCATCGTCCATGCACTCAGGCAATCTGTGAGTACAAAGGTGCACCTGACTACAGATGCATGGACCAGTAGGCATGGCCAGGGACGTTATGTGTCCATCACGGCACACTGGGTGAATGTGGTGGATGCAGGGTCCACAGGCGACATCAATTTAGGGACAGTTGTGCCTAGCCCACGGTCTAGGAAACAGTTGGCTGTAGGCGTTCGCACCCCCTCCTCCTCCTCCTCCTCGTCCTCCTGCAGAAGCTACAGCTCTTCCACAGAACGCAGTCTGCCAACCACTCCATCGGCAGATGACACTGTTGCACACCAGTTGTCCCATTATGGGCCAGCTACTGCCAAGCGTCAGCAGGCTGTATTGGCTATGAAGTGCTTGGGCGACAACAGACACACCGCGGAAGTTCTGTCCGAGTTCTTGCAACAAGAAACGCAGTCGTGGCTGGGCACAGTAGATCTTGAGGCAGGCAAGGTAGTGAGTGATAACGGAAGGAATTTCATGGCTGCCATCTCCCTTTCCCAACTGAAACACATTCCTTGCCTGGCTCACACCTTAAACCTGGTGGTGCAGTGCTTATTGAAAACTTATCCTGGGTTCTCCGACCTGCTCCTCAAAGTGCGTGCACTTTGCTCACATATCCGACGTTCGCCTGTACACGCCAGCCGTATGCAGACCTATCAGCGGTCTTTGAACCTTCCCCAGCATCGCCTAATCATAGACGTTGCAACAAGGTGGAACTCAACACTGCACATGCTTCAGAGACTGTGCGAACAGAGGCGTGCTGTTATTTATTTGTGGGAGGATACACGGGCAGGCAGTAGGATGGCAGACATGGAGTTGTCAGGTGTGCAGTGGTCTAAGATACAAGACATGTGTCAAGTCCTTCAGTGTTTTGAGGAATGCACACGGCTGGTTAGTGCAGACAACGCCGTAATAAGCATGAGCATCCCCCTAATGCGTCTGCTGATGCAAAGTTTGACGCACATAAAGGAGCAGGCGTCTGCACCAGAGGAAGAGGAAAGCCTTGATGACAGTCAGCCATTGTCTGGTCAGGGCAGTGTACAGGACGAGGTAGCGGGCGAAGAGGAGGTGGAGGACGAGGAGGATGATGGGGATGAGTATATTTTTAATGCCGAACCTTTCCCGGGGGCACAGGAAATTGGTTGCGTGTCACGGCCGGGTTCTGGTTTTTTGAGGGACACAAGTGACGTAGATTTGCCTGCAACTGCCCCTCAACCAATCACAACCGGAGATTTGACAACTGGAACTTTGGCCCACATGGCGGATTATGCCTTACGTATCCTAAAAAGGGACACACGCATTACGAAAATGATGAACGATGACGATTACTGGTTGGCCTGCCTCCTTGATCCACGCTATAAAGGCAAATTGCAAAATATTATGCCACATGAGAACTTGGAACTAATATTAGCAACCAAACAATCAACTCTTGTTGACCGTTTGCTTCAGGCATTCCCAGCACACAGCGCACGTGATCGTTCTCACACGAGCTCCAGGGGGCAGCAGACTAGGAGTGTTAGGGGTGCACACATCAGAAGTGGCGTTGGACAGAGGGGTTTTCTGACCAGGTTGTGGAGTGATTTTGCTATGACCGCAGACAGGACAGGTACTGCTGCATCAATTGAAAGTGACAGGAGACAACATTTGTCCAGTATGGTTACTAACTATTTTTCATCCCTTATCGATGTTCTCCCTCAACCGTCATTCCCATTTGATTACTGGGCCTCCAAATTAGACACCTGGCCAGAATTGGCAGAATATGCATTGCAGGAGCTTGCTTGCCCGGCAGCAAGTGTCCTATCAGAAAGAGTATTCAGTGCTGCAGGTTCAATATTAACCGAAAAAAGGACTCGTCTGGCTACCCAAAATGTTGACGATCTAACATTCATTAAAATGAACCACAACTGGATTTCGAAATCTTTTGCCCCACCTTGCCCGGCCGACACCTAGCTTTCCTATGAAAGGCTCTTGCCTGTGAATTACTTTTCTAATGTCTAATTTGCTGCAGCTGATTGTACAGCATACGACATGTTTACACCTCCCTAAATGGCCAAACTCCCCACACGGGGCCGTGGTATCGCGACTTGGCGCAAGCACCCGTGAGACTGCTGTTTGTCTGAAGAGGTGGGTGTGCTCGCTTTTGGTTGACGGCATTGCTACTGGGTCCCTCATAGTACAATGTAGTGTCTCTGGCGGTGGTGGTGCGCACCCAACGTCAGACACACCGTTGTAACATGAGGGGCCCTGGGGCGGTCCCGCCGGCCTCTAGAGAGTTCCCCCCTACCCCAGCTCAAAATGTGCTCTACCACATGCAAAATTATGTCGCACAGCTCCACCAATCTTTAGTCTATTCGCTGACATCATTCAATGTCTGGCACTGACAATACAAATTTGTAGACATCTATGATGCAACTTAAAGTAGTCTGTGTCTGTGTCCTATATTGGCACCATTAAATAGTTACTGCCAAATTACTATGTCAGAAACTCAGCAGATGAGCCCACCCCTGTACCTAAGTATGCCACCTTTTTTTTTGTTTTGGTTGTTTTGCGAGACATTAACATCTATTTATATTTTGGGAGTACTGGGACAGACACTCCTTGCACTACTCCTCCACTCACCACCAAGCTGCCCGTGTATCCATGTAACCGCTGTAAAACTGCCATGAGCCTATTGTTTGTTATTTTAGGCCTTTGAAGCCTGTCTGCGGTCCCTCCTTCCACTAGTCCTCCACTGACCAGACCACTGCTGCCCGTGTACCCCTGGAACCAATTATAAAGTGCCTACAGCCAGCCCATTTTTTTATGTTAGGCCTTTGAAGCCTGTCTGCGGTCCCTCCTTCCACTAGTCCTCCACTGGCCAGACCACTGCTGCCCGTGTACCCCTGGAACCAATTATAAAGTGCCTACAGCCAGCCCATTTTTTTATGTTAGGCCTTTGAAGCCTGTCTGCGGTCCCTCCTTCCACTAGTCCTCCACTGACCAGACCACTGCTGCCCGTGTACCCCTGGAACCAATTATAAAGTGCCTACAGCCAGCCCATTTTTTTATGTTAGGCCTTTGAAGCCTGTCTGCGGTCCCTCCTTCCACTAGTCCTCCACTGGCCAGACCACTGCTGCCCGTGTACCCCTGGAACCAATTATAAAGTGCCTACAGCCAGCCCATTTTTTTATGTTAGGCCTTTGAAGCCTGTCTGCGGTCCCTCCTTCCACTAGTCCTCCACTGGCCAGACCACTGCTGCCCGTGTACCCCTGGAACCAATTATAAAGTGCCTACAGCCAGCCCATTTTTTTATGTTAGGCCTTTGAAGCCTGTCTGCGGTCCCTCCTTCCACTAGTCCTCCACTGGCCAGACCACTGCTGCCCGTGTACCCCTGGAACCAATTATAAAGTGCCTACAGCCAGCCCATTTTTTTATGTTAGGCCTTTGAAGCCTGTCTGCGGTCCCTCCTTCCACTAGTCCTCCACTGGCCAGACCACTGCTGCCCGTGTACCCCTGGAACCAATTATAAAGTGCCTACAGCCAGCCCATTTTTTTATGTTAGGCCTTTGAAGCCTGTCTGCGGTCCCTCCTTCCACTAGTCCTCCACTGACCAGACCACTGCTGCCCGTGTACCCCTGGAACCAATTATAAAGTGCCTACAGCCAGCCCATTTTCTTATGTTAGGCCTTTGAAGCCTGTCTGCGGTCCCTACTTTAAATACTCCTCCACTCACCACCAAGCTGCCTGCCCGTGTATCCATGTAACCGCTGTAAAACTGCCATGAGCCTATTGTTTGTTATGTTAGGCCTTTGATAGCCTGTCTGCGGTCCCTACTTTAAATACTCCTCCACTCACCACCAAGCTGCCTGCCCGTCTATCCATGTAACCGCTGTAAAACTGCCATGAGCCTATTGTTTGTTATGTTAGGCCTTTGATAGCCTGTCTGCGGTCCTTACTTTAAATACTCCTCCACTCACCACCTAGCTGCCTGTGTATCCATGTAACCGCTGTAAAACTGCAATGAGCCTATTGTTTGTTATTTTAGGCCTTTGATAGCCTGTCTGCGGCCCCTACTTGCAATACTCCTCCACTGACCACAATGCTGCCTGGAGTGCCTGCCTGTGTATCCATGTAACCGATGTAAAACTGCCATGACTGCCTACTGTTTGTTATTTTAGGCCTTTGATAGCCTGTCTGCGGCCCCTACTTGCAATACTCCTCCACTGACCACAATGCTGCCTGGAGTGCCTGCCTGTGTATCCATGTAACCGATGTAAAACTGCCATGAGTGCCTACTGTTTGGTATTTTAGGCCTTTGATAGCCTGTCTGCAGCCCCTACTTGCAATACTCCTCCACTGACCACACCAATGCTGCCCGTGTACCCCTGGAACCTATTTAAAAGTTCATAGAGCCTAGTTATATATTTTATTTACTATTAATAAGGCCATGATGGACTACGCTGTACCACGCTACAAGCTAACCAGTCGACACTTCTTTTGCGAGAAAAGCCATCCCAACCCTCCACCAGCATGTAGAAGACCGCATTGTCCATGCACTCTGGCAATCTGTGAGTACAAAGGTGCACCTGACAACAGACGCATGGACCTGTAGGCATGGCCACGGAAGATTACGTGTCCATTACGGCGCAATGGGTTAATGTGGTGGATGCATGGTCCACAGGGGACAGCCTACTAAGTCTGTCTGCAGTCCCTAATTCAAATTGTCCTCCACTGTCTAAATCGGAGCTTCCACCTTCTGGCTTTCGGCCTATAGTATCAGAAATTAAACTGCATTTGGCCTTCAACTTTGGTTAGGGCCTACTAACGGCTTCTGCCCCTCCCTGGTGTTGCCCTCAACTAAATAAAGCTGAGCTTCAACCTTCTGCTCCAAATTACCATTTTAAAAAATGCAATAGGCTTTTCCGGCCTACTAAAGGTGTCTGTCTGTGTGCCCCTGCCTGGTGTTGTCCTCAACTGAATAAAGCTGAGCTTCAACCTTCCGGCTCTCATTAAGTGGTTTTTAAAAAACAAAATGGTGGTTAGGGCCTACTAACGGCTTCTGCCCCTCCCTGGTGTTGCCCTCAACTAAATAAAGCTGAGCTTCAACCTTCTGCTCCAAATTACCATTTTAAAAAATGCAATAGGCTTTTCCGGCCTACTAAAGGTGTCTGTCTGTGTGCCCCTGCCTGGTGTTGTCCTCAACTGAATAAAGCTGAGCTTCAACCTTCTGCTCCAAATTACCATTTTAAAAAATGCAATAGGCTTTTCCGGCCTACTAAAGGTGTCTGTCTGTGTGCCCCTGCCTGGTGTTGTCCTCAACTAAATAAAGCTGAGCTTCAACCTTCTGCTCCAAATTACCATTTTAAAAAATGCAATAGGCTTTTCCGGCCTACTAAAGGTGTCTGTCTGTGTGCCCCTGCCTGGTGTTGTCCTCAACTAAATAAAGCTGAGCTTCAACCTTCTGCTCCAAATTACCATTTTAAAAAATGCAATAGGCTTTTCCGGCCTACTAAAGGTGTCTGTCTGTGTGCCCCTGCCTGGTGTTGTCCTCAACTGAATAAAGCTGAGCTTCAACCTTCTGCTCCAAATTACCATTTTAAAAAATGCAATAGGCTTTTCCGGCCTACTAAAGGTGTCTGTCTGTGTGCCCCTGCCTGGTGTTGTCCTCAACTGAATAAAGCTGAGCTTCAACCTTCCGGCTCTCATTAAGTGGTTTTTAAAAAACAAAATGGTGGTTAGGGCCTACTAACGGCTTCTGCCCCTCCCTGGTGTTGCCCTCAACTAAATAAAGCTGAGCTTCAACCTTCTGCTCCAAATTACCATTTTAAAAAATGCAATAGGCTTTTCCGGCCTACTAAAGGTGTCTGTCTGTGTGCCCCTGCCTGGTGTTGTCCTCAACTGAATAAAGCTGAGCTTCAACCTTCTGCTCCAAATTACCATTTTAAAAAATGCAATAGGCTTTTCCGGCCTACTAAAGGTGTCTGTCTGTGTGCCCCTGCCTGGTGTTGTCCTCAACTAAATAAAGCTGAGCTTCAACCTTCTGCTCCAAATTACCATTTTAAAAAATGCAATAGGCTTTTCCGGCCTACTAAAGGTGTCTGTCTGTGTGCCCCTGCCTGGTGTTGTCCTCAACTAAATAAAGCTGAGCTTCAACCTTCTGCTCCAAATTACCATTTTAAAAAATGCAATAGGCTTTTCCGGCCTACTAAAGGTGTCTGTCTGTGTGCCCCTGCCTGGTGTTGTCCTCAACTGAATAAAGCTGAGCTTCAACCTTCTGCTCCAAATTACCATTTTAAAAAATGCAATAGGCTTTTCCGGCCTACTAAAGGTGTCTGTCTGTGTGCCCCTGCCTGGTGTTGTCCTCAACTGAATAAAGCTGAGCTTCAACCTTCCGGCTCTCATTAAGTGGTTTTTAAAAAACAAAATGGTGGTTAGGGCCTACTAACGGCTTCTGCCCCTCCCTGGTGTTGCCCTCAACTAAATAAAGCTGAGCTTCAACCTTCTGCTCCAAATTACCATTTTAAAAAATGCAATAGGCTTTTCCGGCCTACTAAAGGTGTCTGTCTGTGTGCCCCTGCCTGGTGTTGTCCTCAACTAAATAAAGCTGAGCTTCAACCTTCTGCTCCAAATTACCATTTTAAAAAATGCAATAGGCTTTTCCGGCCTACTAAAGGTGTCTGTCTGTGTGCCCCTGCCTGGTGTTGTCCTCAACTGAATAAAGCTGAGCTTCAACCTTCTGCTCCAAATTACCATTTTAAAAAATGCAATAGGCTTTTCCGGCCTACTAAAGGTGTCTGTCTGTGTGCCCCTGCCTGGTGTTGTCCTCAACTAAATAAAGCTGAGCTTCAACCTTCTGCTCCAAATTACCATTTTAAAAAATGCAATAGGCTTTTCCGGCCTACTAAAGGTGTCTGTCTGTGTGCCCCTGCCTGGTGTTGTCCTCAACTAAATAAAGCTGAGCTTCAACCTTCTGCTCCAAATTACCATTTTAAAAAATGCAATAGGCTTTTCCGGCCTACTAAAGGTGTCTGTCTGTGTGCCCCTGCCTGGTGTTGTCCTCAACTGAATAAAGCTGAGCTTCAACCTTCTGCTCCAAATTACCATTTTAAAAAATGCAATAGGCTTTTCCGGCCTACTAAAGGTGTCTGTCTGTGTGCCCCTGCCTGGTGTTGTCCTCAACTGAATAAAGCTGAGCTTCAACCTTCCGGCTCTCATTAAGTGGTTTTTAAAAAACAAAATGGTGGTTAGGGCCTACTAACGGCTTCTGCCCCTCCCTGGTGTTGCCCTCAACTAAATAAAGCTGAGCTTCAACCTTCTGCTCCAAATTACCATTTTAAAAAATGCAATAGGCTTTTCCGGCCTACTAAAGGTGTCTGCCCCTCCCTGGTGTTGTCCTCAACTGAACAAAGCTGAGCTTCCACATTCTGGCTTTCGCCCTATACTATCAGATATTAAACTGCATTTGGCCTACTAGTGTGGTTAGGCCCTTGAAACAGTGTCTGCTGCTCTTGGGTTTGCTACTCCACTGAACAAAGCAATGCCGCCTGTTTAGTCCTGTTACCAATTTTGAACTGCATTTAGCCTACTTTATTCTTTGGCCCTATATCTGTTTCCTCCTCATCCTGCCCATTGCCCAGCCACTGCTAAATGAGTCTGCTGGTACATTGACCTAGACCACTACATTCCCCTTGTACTCTACACAGCCAGAATCTGACCCTGCTGAAAGTAAGGTTCCCCTTCCCGCATGTTATACCACCTTACACAGGGACAAAGAGGAAGGTGCAGATGAAAGTGCAGGTTCCTTCATCAGGTGGGGGGGCATACTCGTTGGCGACGTCACTGGCACAGGGCCCCTCAGAGTACGCAAAAGTGTCGCTGCTGGTGGGAGGCGCCCCCGCCATGCAAACACACCGCCGTACTTTGAGGGGCCCTGTGCCAGTGCCAATGCGAACGAGTGGGCCCCCCCCTGCTTGCTCAGGATCACAGCACTTGCAACGTTTAAATACTTACCTTTCCCTGCAACACCGCCGTGACGTAGTCCGCATTTCCTGGGCCCACGAAAAACTTGAGCCAGCCCTACTCCCCCCACAACTTTCCCCCAATTCCCTATGCCCAACTATTATTATACAGTTAATTAAGATTGGCAAGCTTCAGAAACAAGAATGGATGTTTTTGGCATTAAAATGGGCACTGTAGGTGTTTTCCTGGCCTCCACTCACTGCCGACTATGCTTCCCCATTGACTTGCATTGGGTTTCGTGTTTCGGTCGATCCCCGACTTTTAGCGATAATTGGCCGACTGCACTCGACTCGACTCTGGACAAAATCGGGTTTCCCAAAACCCTACTCGATCTTAAAAAAATGAAAGTCGCTCAACCCTAGTGGATATATTTCAGTCCTGTTAGTTTGTCGTATATCAGCCAGCCACTTTCAGCCACTTACATTGCGTTGTTTTATACACTGGGCCTGAGTTTTGGTTCAGTCTCCCCCCCAAAAAAAGGGAGATTCAAATTCTCACAAAGTGGATATATTTCAGTCCTTTTAGTTTGTCGTATATCAGCCAGCCACTTTCTGCCACTTACATTGTGTTGTTTTATGCACAGGGCCTAAGTTTTGGTTCAGTCTCCCACCCAAAAAAGGGAGATTTAAATTCTCAACAAGTTTATATACACCTTCTACCTTGTTTTACAGTACCATATAACGGTTGTTATTTTAGTTAGATTTTCCAAAAAATGAGTCTGGTGGAAGAGGCCATGGGCATAGGTTGCCAGCTGGTACTGATGGTGGTGGTGGTGCATCTGGTGGTAGTGGGAAAAGCACAATAGCACCTAAGGCTGGAGGTGTTGAGCCAGCGTCATCGTCTGGCTACACAAGGCCTCGAAGGCTCCCTTATCTGGGAGTAGGAAAACATCTTTTACAGCTGGAGCAGCAGGAAAAAGTTTTGGCTTTCCTTGCTGACTCTAGCTCTTTCGCCTCCTCTTCAGAAAGTTCAAAATATAAAAGCAGTGACTCATCAGTGGATGCTCCCGGTCAGGAACAAGACGTTTCCTTGTGTCCTTCACCCAAACCAAAGGTGAAGGATGCGTCAGGCGACACTACAGGTTACTCCATGGAGCTCTTTACACATACCGTGCCTGGGTTAGAAAGGGAAATTGTTAACTGCCCATTACAAGATGAATCGGACATGGAGTGCACTGATGCACAGCCACAGCTAGATTATTATGCTGTTCCATTGACTCAGATCACTACATTGCCCTCGCAGTGTACTGAGCCAGAATCTGACCCTGATGAGACTATGGTGCCCCGTCCCGAACACTATAGCACCTTACACGGTGACACAGAGGAAGGTGCACATGACTTTGAAGAGGAGGTGATAGATGACCCAGTTGTTGACCAAGATTGGCAGCCATTGGGGGAAAAGGGTGCCGCTGCCAGTAGCTCAGAAGCGGAGGAGGATGATCCGCAGCAGCCATCTACATCGCAACAGCTGTCATCTGGCAGGCCCGTATCAGGCCAAAAATGTTTGTGAAAAACAAAAACAGTTTTAGGACAGCATGGCCATCCGGTGAAAGTAGCACAGCGTGCAATGCCTGAAAAGGTATTCCATAGTAGGAAGAGTGTAGTGTGGCAATTTTTTAACCAAGATCCGAATGATCAGTGCAAAGTTATCTGTAAGAAATGCTCAAAGGCCTTTAGCAGAGGGAAGAATCTTCAAAATTTAAATACAACGTGCATGCTTAGACATTTAACCAGCATGCACTTGCAAGCCTGGACTAACTACCAAATGTCCCGTACTGTTGGTGCGCCTGCTCAGAATGAAGGTAGTCAGCAACGCTACATTGCTTCCCTCACTGTAAGCCCACCGGTTAGGACACCACCAGCAGCAAATGTGGAGGTATCGTCGGAAGGCCAAAGCAGTCAGGGAATCACAAGGTTATTTGTAGGAAACTCTGTATGTAGGCCAACATCAAGAATATCATCACCAACCCTCTCTCAGTCCGCCATGTCCACCACTCCCACCGCTAGTTCCACCATATGCAGCTCTACAGTCCAGCTCACCCTACAAGAGACTCTCGTTAGGAAAAGAAAGTACTCATCCTCTCATCCGCGTACACAGGGTTTGAACGCCCACATTGCTATAGTAATCTCGTTAGAGATGATGCCCTACCGGTTGGTTGAAAGCGAAGCTTTCAAAGACCTGATGGCCTACGCAGTACCATGCTATAACCTACCCAGTCGGCACTTCTTTGAGAGAAAAGCCATCCCAGCCCTCCACCAGCATGTCAAAGACCGCATTGTCCATGCACTGAGGCAATCAGTCAGTGGAAAGGTGCGCCTCACAACAGATGCATGGCCAGGGACGTTACGTGTCCATCACGGCGCACTGGGTTAATGTGGTGGATGCAGGGTCCACAGGGGACAGCCATAGTGGGACAGTTCTGCCTAGCCCACGGTCTAGGAAACAGTTGGCTGTAGGCGTTCACCACTTCTTCTCCTCTTCTTCTCCTCCTCCTCCTACAGAAGCGAAAGCTCGTCCACAGAGCGCAGTAGCACGACCACTCCATCCGCAGCTGCCAGTGTTGCACACAAGGTGTCCCATTATCGAACAGCTAGTGGTAAGTGTCAGCAGGCTGTGTTACAAATGAAGTGTTTGGGCGACAACAGACACACCGCGGAAGTACTGGCTGAGTACTTGCAGCAACAAATGCAGTCATGGCTGGGCAGTGTACATCTTGAGGCAGGCAAGGTAGTCAGTGATAACGGAAGGAATTTTATGGCTGCCATAGCCCTTTCAGAACTGAAACACATACCTTGCCTGGCTCCCACCTTGAACCTGGTGGTGCAGTGCTTCCTCAAAAATTATCCGGAGTTACCAGCCCTGCTCTTGAAGGTGCGAAGACTTTGCTCACACATCCGCCGGTCGCCCGTACACTCCAGCCGTATGCAGAATCATCAGCGATCGCTGAATCTTCCCCAGCACCGCCTAATAATCGACGTTGCAACAAGGTGGAACTCCACACTGCACATGGTTGAGAGGCTGTGCAAACAGAGGCGTGCTGTAATTAATTTGTGGGAGGATACAGACACACGGGCAGGCACTTGGATGGCAGACATGGAGTTGTCTGGTGTTGTTATGAACTGGTGGTTTAGGAGTAACATGGGACGAGCTCTGGAGGAGCCACCCAATCATCCTGATCAGCAGACACAAAGCATCTCAAATAGGTTTCCAAGGTCTGATTAGTTCGCTCAGTTTGGCCATTTGTCTGAGGATGGAACTCCGAAGAAAAAGACAAATCAATGCCCATCCTAGCACAAAAGGCCCGCCAAAACCTAGAAACAAACTGGGAACCTTTGTCAGCCACAATATTCTCTGGAATGCCATGCAAACGAACCACATGCTGAAAAAACAATGGAACCAAATCAGAGGAGGAAGGCAATTTAGGCAAAGGTACCAAATGGACCATTTTAGAGAACCGGTCACAAACCACCCAGATAACAGACATCTTCTGGGAAACCAGAAGATCTGAAATAAAATCCATGGAAATATGCGTCCAGGGCCTCTCAGGGACCGGCAAAGGCAAAAGCAACCCACTAGCGCGGGAACAGCAAGGCTTGGCCCGGGCACAAGTCCCACAGGACTGCACAAAAGAACGCACATCCCGCGACAAGGAAGGCCACCAAAAGGACCTAGCAACCAAATCTCTGGTACCAAAAATCCCAGGATGACCAGCCAACACTGAAGAATGAACCTCAGAAATTACCTTACTTGTCCATCTATCAGGAACAAACAGCTTCCCCACCGGACAGCGGTCAGGTTTATCAGCCTGAAATTCCTGAAGCACCCGCCGCAAATCAGGGGAGATGGCAGAAAGAATCACCCCTTCCTTAAGAATGCCAACCGGCTCAAGGACTCCAGGAGAATCAGGCAAAAAACTCCTAGAGAGGGCATCAGCCTTAACATTCTTAGATCCCGGAAGATACGAGACCACAAAATCAAAACGGGAGAAAAACAGGGACCATCGAGCCTGTCTAGGGTTCATTTGCTTGGCCGACTCGAGGTAAATCAGATTCTTATGATCGGTCAAGACCACAACGCGGTGCTTGGCTCCCTCAAGCCAATGTCGCCACTCCTCAAATGCCCACTTCATAGCCAACAACTCCCGATTGCCAACGTCATAATTGCGCTCCGCAGGCGAAAACTTTCTGGAAAAAAAGGCACACGGTTTCATCAAAGAACCATCAGAATTCCTCTGAGACAAAACGGCCCCTGCCCCAATCTCAGAAGCGTCAACCTCAACCTGAAAAGGAAGAGAAACATCCGGCTGACGCAACACAGGGGCAGAAGTAAATCGTCGTTTAAGCTTCTGAAAGGCCTCAACCGCCGCAGAGGACCAATTCGTCACATCAGCGCCTTTCTTCGTCAAATTGGTCAGGGGCTTAACCACACTGGAAAAGTTGGCAATGAAACGGCGATAAAAATTAGCAAAGCCCAAAAATTTCTGAAGGCTCTTCACCGATGTGGGTTGAATCCAGTCATGAATGGCTTGGACCTTAACAGGATCCATTTCTATAGACGAGGGAGAAAAAATAAAACCCAAAAAAGAGACATTCTGAACTCCAAATAGGCACTTAGACCCCTTCACAAATAAAGCATTATCACGAAGGATCTGGAATACCATCCTGACCTGCTTCACATGAGACTCCCAATCATCGGAAAAAATAAAAATATCATCCAAATACACAATCATGAATTTATCAAGATAATTGCGGAAAATATCATGCATGAAGGACTGAAATACAGAAGGAGCATTAGGTATTCAAAATGGCCTTCGGGCGTATTAAATGCAGTTTTCCATTCGTCACCCTGTTTAATACGAACAAGATTATATGCCCCTCGAAGGTCAATCTTAGTAAACCAACTAGCCCCCTTAATCCGAGCAAACAAATCAGAAAGCAAAGGTAAAGGGTATTGGAATTTGACCGTGATCTTATTAAGAAGGTGATAATCAATACAGGGTCTCAAGGAGCCATCCTTCTTGGCAACAAAAAAGAATCCCGCTCCCAATGGTGACAAAGACGGCCGAATATGCCCCTTTTCCAAAGACTCCTTGACATAACTCCGCATGGCGGCATGCTCTGGCACAGACAGATTGAAAAGTTGGCCCTTAGGGAACTTACAGCCAGGAATCAAATTAATAGCACAATCACAGTCCCTATGTGGAGGAAGGGAACTGGACTTGGGCTCATCAAATACATCCTGGAAATCCGACAAAAACTCAGGGACTTCAGAAGAGGGGGAAGAGGAAATTGACATCAAAGGAACGTCACAATGTACCCCTTGACAACCCCAACTAGTCACAGACATAGATTTCCAATCCAGCACCGGATTATGTTCCTGTAACCATGGAAAACCCAGTACAACAACATCATGCAAGTTATGCAACACCAGAAAACGGCAATCTTCCTGATGTGCTGGAGCCATGCACATGGTCAGCTGAGTCCAATATGAGGTTTATTCTTGGCCAACGGTGTAGCATCAATGCCCCTCAAAGGAATAGGGCTCTGCAAAGGCTGCAAGGAAAAACCACAGCGCCTGGCGAATTCCAAGTCCATTAAGTTCAGGGCAGCGCCTGAATCCACAAATGCCATGACAGAAAAGGACGATAATGAGCAAATCAGGGTCACAGATAAGAGAAATTTAGGCTGTACAGTACTGATGGTATCAGACCTAGCGACCCTCTTAGTACGCTTAGGGCAATCAGAAATAACATGAGCAGAATCACCACAGTAAAAACACAGCTTATTCTGACGTCTGAATCCCTGCCGTTCTGCTCTAGTCAAAATCCTATCACATTGCATAGGCTCAGGACTCCGCTCAGAGGACACTGCCATATGGTGCACAACTTTGCGCTCGCACAGGCGCTGATCAATCTGAATGGCTAGAGACATAGATTCGCTCAAACCAGCGGGTGTGGGGAACCCCACCATAACATCTTTAAGGGCTTCAGAAAGACCCTTTCTGAAAATTGCTGCCAGAGCCTCCTCATTCCATTTAGTGAGCACAGACCATTTTCTAAATTTCTGGCAGTATAATTCTGCCGCTTCCTGACCCTGACACAGGGCCAACAAGGTTTTTTCTGCATGATCCACAGAATTAGGTTCGTCATACAATAATCCGAGTGCTTGAAAAAATGCGTCTACATTAAGCAATGCCGGATTCCCTGACTCAAGGGAGAATGCCCAGTCCTGAGGGTCACCATGCAGCAGAGAGATGACAATCTTAACCTGCTGAATGGGATCACCAAAGGAACGGGGTTTCAAAGCAAAAAACAATTTGCAGTTATTTTTAAAGTTCAAAAACTTAGATCTGTCCCCAAAAAACAAATCAGGAGTAGGAATTTTAGGCTCTAAAGCCGGAGTCTGGACAACACAAACCCTGAACATCCATGCAAGCGCCAAAATCCTGAACCACCCAGAGATTAAGAGGAAAAAAAAAGACAAAACAGACTGCAAAAAAAAAAAAAAAATGGCTCAGAACTTTTTTTTCCTTCTTTTGAGATGCATTTAATTCATTTTTGGCCAGTTGTACTGTTATGAACTGGTGGTTTAGGAGGAACATGTGACGCGCTCTGGAGGAGGTGGTACCTGTACTAACCGCAGTTCCTGAGCTTATCACAACACTAGAAGTAGCCGTGGGATGTTCCTGTCACTCCCTAGACACCTCGTCACAGCCGGAGGACTAACTAGCCCTAAAGATGGAAACAGGAAAGCTATCTTGCCTCAGAGAAAATCCCCAAAGGAAAGGCAGCCCCCACAAATATTGACTGTGAGTGGAGAGGGAAATGACATACGCAGAATGAAATCAGAATGTAGCAAAGGAGGCCAGTCTAACTAGATAAATAGAACAGGAAAGAATAAATCAGTATAATAAGAATAAGTCAGTATTAAAAAGTAGAAAAATCCACCACAGAGTTTACAAAAATCTCCACACCTGACTAAAGGTGTGGAGGGTAAATCTGCTTCCCAGAGCTTCCAGCTTAACTGAATAAATCCATATTGACAAGCTGGACACGAAAAAACATAGAAAGAGCTGAACGATTAAGTCCACAATATGTGGACAGCAAAAGAACAAGCAAGGACTTATCTTTGCTGAACTGGTCAGAATATCAGGGAAATCCAAGCAGAGATGTGAATCCAACCAGGAACCATTGACAACTGGCCCAGGCTGAAGGATAGAGCCAGGATAAATAGCCGAGCCAGAAAGACTATCAGTGGAAGCAGCTGCTGACTGCTAAATCCAAGGAGCAGCAGTTCCACTCAAAACCACCGGAGGGAGCCCAAGAGCAGAACTCACAAAAGTGCCACTTACAACCACCGGAGGGAGTCCAAGAGCAGAATTCACAACAGGTGTGCAGTGGTCTAAGCTACAAGACCTCTGTCAAGTCCTTCAGTGTTTTGAGGAATGCACACGGCTGGTAAGTGCAGACAACGCCATCATAGGCATGAGCATCCCACTAATGCGTCTGCTGATGCAAAGTTTGACGCACATTAAGGAGCAGGCATCTGCAGCCTAGGAGGAGGGAAGCCTTGATGTCAGTCAGCCATTGTCTGCTCAGGGAACTCTCCTGGACGAGGTGGCGGACGCAGAGGAGAAGGAGGATGATGGGGATGAATATTTATGGGAGGAGGATGCTTCTCAGGGGGCAATAGAAACTGGTGGCGTTGCGAGGTGAGGTACAGGGTTTTTGCGGGACACAAGTGATGTTGATTTGCAAGAAAGTGCTCCTCAACCCAGCACGAGCAGTGAATTGACACCTGGAACATTGGCCCACATGGCTGAGTATGCCTTGCGTATCCTAAAAAGGGACCCCCACATTATCAAAATGATGACCCATGACGATTACTGGTTGGCCTGCCTCCTGGATCCACGATATAAAGGAAAATTACAAAATATCATGCCACATGAGAACCTTGAGCAAATATTGGCTACCAAACAAGCAACTCTTGTAGACCGCTTGGTTCAGGCATTCCCAGCACACAGCGGCGGTGATGGTTCTCACACGAGCCATAGGGGGCAACATGGCAGAGGTGTTAGAGGTGCACAAATCCGAAGTGGCGTTGGACAGAGGGGTTTTATGACCAGGTTGTGGAGTGATTTTGCAATGACCGCAGACATGACAGGTACTGCTGCATCGATTCAAAGTGACAGGAGACAGCATTTGTCCAGTATGGTTACAAACTACTTTTCCTCCCTTATCGATGTTCTCCCTCACAGGTCATTCCCCTTTGATTACTGGGCATCTAAAATAGACACCTGGCCTGAATTGGCAGAATATGCATTACAGGAGCTCGCTTGCCCTGCTGCTGGTGTGCTATCAGAAGGAGTCTTCAGTGCTGCTGGTTCAATACTGACCGAAAAAAGGACACGTCTGGCTACCCGAAATGTTGATGATCTAACCTTCATTAAAATGAACCAATCATGGATTTCAAATTATTTTGCCCCACCTTCCCCTGCTGACACATGGCTTGCCTGAAAAATGTCTTGCTTTTGGCCTCCTCTTACTGACTTCTCCAATTCCTCCATTTGCAGCTGCTGAATGTCCACCATAGGCCATTTTTATACCTCCCTAAATGGGCTGACTCCCCCCACAGGACCGTGGTCACCACCTGGCGCAAGCACCCGTGCGAGTGCTGTTTGCCTGGACAGGTGGGTGTGCTCACTCTTGGGCGATGGCACTGGCACAGGGTCCCTCATAGTACAATGAAGTGTCTCTGATGGTGGTGGTGCACAACCAACGTCAGACACAATGTCGTAATATGAGGGGCCCTGTGCCAGTATCGCCGCCCACGAGAGAGTGTTCCCCCCAGCTCGAACAGTGCTCTACCACTTGCAATACTTACCTCTCCCTGCTCCACCACTGTGTAGTCTGTGCTGTTAAATCCTTCAATGGCACTGCCAACACAAATTTGTTGAAATGATAGATGATAATTAAAATATACAGCGGCCCTGGCCTCCATTTAGACCAGTTAATACTTTGCGCCTACTACCACTGTCTGCTACTCAGCAGAGGAGCTCACCCCTGTACCTAGCTATTCCACCTGTTTATTTATGATCAATTTTTTGGCAGACATTTAGCCCACTTTATTATTTGGGCCTACTAACTGTGTCTGCCGCTCATTACAGTTGTCCTCCACTGAACAAAGCAATGCCGCCTGTTTAGTCCTGTTACCAATTTTGAACTGCATTTAGGCTACTTTATTATTTGGGCCTACTAACTGTGTCTGTCGCTCATTACAGTTGTCCTCCACTGAACAAAGCAATGCTGCCTGTTTAGTCCTGCTACCAATTTTGAACTGCATTTAGCCCACTTTATTATTTGGGCCTACTAACTGTGTCTGCCGCTCATTACAGTTGTCCTCCACTGAACAAAGCAATGCTGCCTGTTTAGTCCTGTTACCACTTTTGAACTGCATTTAGCCCACTTTATTATTTGGGCCTACTGTTGTGAATCTGGATTCTGGGCTCCCCCGGTGGCTACTGGTGGAATTGAACTGGTGTCTTCATCTTCTCTGTTCACCTGTTCCCATCAAGATGTGGGAGTCGCTATATAACCTTGCTGCTCTGTTAGTTGCTTGCCGGTCAACAATGTTATCAGAAGCCTCTCTGTGCTTGTTCCTGCTCCTAGACAACTACTAGATAAGTTGGACTCTAGTCCATGTTTGTTTTTGCATTTTTGTTCCAGTTCACAGCTGTAGCTTCGTTACTGTGTCTGGAAAGCTCTTGTGAACAGGAATTGCCACTCTGGTGTTATGAGTTAGTGCCAGAGTTTTAAAGTAATTTCTGGATGGTGTTTTGATAGAGTTTTTTAGCTGACCATGAAAGTGTCCTTTCTGTCTTCTGCTATGTAGTAAGTGGACCTCAAATTTGCTAAACCTATTTTCATACTACGTTTGTTATTTCATCTTGATTCACCGCCAATACATGTGGGGGGCCTCTGTCTCCTTTCGGGGTATTTCTCTAGAGGTGAGCTAGGACTAATATTTTCCTCTGCTAGCTTTATTTAGTCCTCCGGCTGGTGCTGGGCATCTAGAATCAACGTAGGCATGCTACCCGGCCACTGCTAGTTGTGCGTTAGGTTTAGTTCATGGTCAGCTCAGTTTCCATCTTCCAAGAGCTAGTTCCTATATATGCTGATGCTATGATCTCTTGCCATTGAGATCATGACAGTTTGACCGGCCCACTAAAGGGTTAAAATCCTTGGCTGAGAAAGGAGAGAAATAGTAGTCTGCTGAAAATTTTTTTTTTTTTTTTTTTTTTTCTCTCCTTTGAATGGCTCTGTGTTCACCTGTTTGCAATGGATCTTCAGAGTGTAACTGCAGGTTTGAATAATCTCGCCACGAAGGTACAAAATTTGCAAGATTTTGTTTGTCATGCACCTGTATCTGAGCCGAGAATTCCTTTGCCGGAATTTTTCTCGGGGAATAGATCTGGGTTTCAGAATTTTCGAAATAATTGCAAATTATTTTTGTCCCTGAAATCTCGCTCTGCCGGAGATCCTGCACAGCAGGTCAGGATTGTGATTTCCTTGCTCCGGGGCGACCCTCAAGACTGGGCTTTTTCATTGACACCAGGGGATCCTGCGTTGCTCAATGTGGATGCGTTTTTTCTGGCCTTGGGGTTGCTTTATGACGAACCTCATTTGGAGCTTCAGGCAGAAAAAACTTTGATGTCCCTATCTCAGGGGCAAGATGAAGCGGAAATTTACTGCCAAAGATTCCGTAAATGGTCTGTGCTTACTCAGTGGAATGAGTGCGCCCTGGCGGCGACTTTCAGAGAGGGTCTCTCTGATGCCATTAAGGATGTTATGGTGGGGTTCCCTGTGCCTGCGGGTCTGAATGAGTCCATGACAATGGCTATTCAGATCGATAGGCGTTTGCGGGAGCGCAAACCAGTGCACCATCTGGCGGTGTCCACTGAGAAATCGCCAGAGAGTATGCAGTGTGATAGAATTCTGTCCCGAAGCGAGCGGCAGAATTTTAGACGGAAAAATGGGTTGTGTTTCTATTGTGGTGATTCTACTCATGTTATATCAGCATGCTCTAAGCGCACTAAAAAGCTTGGTAAATCTGTTTCCATTTGCACCTTACCGTCTAAGTTTATTCTATCTGTGACCCTGATTTGCTCTTTGTCATCTATTACCACGGACGCCTATGTCGACTCTGGCGCCGCTTTGAGTCTTATGGATTGGTCCTTTGCCAAACGCTGTGGGTATGATTTAGAGCCTTTGGAGACTCCTATTCCTCTGAAGGGGATTGACTCCACCCCATTGGCTAATAATAAACCACAATACTGGACACAAGTAACTATGCGTATTAATCCAGATCACCAGGAAATTATTCGCTTTCTGGTGCTGTATAATCTACATGATGATTTGGTGCTAGGATTGCCTTGGCTGCAATCTCACAACCCAGTCCTCGACTGGAAAGCTATGTCTGTGTTGAGCTGGGGATGTAAGGGGGCTCATGGGGATGTACCTGTGGTTTCCATTTCATCATCTATTCCCTCTGAAATTCCTGAGTTCCTGTCTGACTATCGTGACGTCTTTGAAGAATCCAAGCTTGGTTCGTTACCTCCGCACCGAGAGTGCGATTGTGCCATAGATTTAATCCCGGGTAGTAAATACCCAAAGAGTCATCTCTGAGGTTCATTCTTCTGCGTTGGCAGGTCATCCTGGCATTTTTGGTACCAGGGATTTGGTGGCAAGGTCCTTCTGGTGGCCTTCCCTGTCACGAGATGTGCGAGGCTTTGTGCAGTCTTGTGACGTTTGTGCTCGGGCCAAGCCTTGTTGTTCTCGGGCTAGTGGATTGTTGTTGCCCTTGCCTATTCCTAAGAGGCCTTGGACGCACATCTCGATGGATTTTATTTCAGATCTGCCTGTTTCTCAGAAGATGTCTGTCATCTGGGTGGTGTGTGACCGTTTCTCTAAGATGGTCCATTTGGTTCCTCTGCCCAAGTTGCCTTCTTCTTCCGAGTTGGTTCCTCTGTTTTTTCAAAATGTTGTTCGTTTGCATGGTATTCCTGAGAATATCGTTTCTGACAGAGGGACCCAATTCGTGTCTAGATTTTGGCGGGCATTCTGTGCTAGGATGGGCATAGATTTGTCTTTTTCGTCCGCTTTCCATCCTCAGACGAATGGCCAGACTGAGCGGATTAATCAGACCCTGGAGACATATCTGAGGTGTTTTGTGTCTGCTGACCAGGATGATTGGGTCGCTTTTTTGCCATTGGCGGAGTTCGCTCTCAATAATCGGGCCAGCTCTGCCACTTTGGTGTCCCCGTTTTTCTGTAATTCGGGGTTTCATCCTCGATTTTCCTCTGGTCAGGTGGAATCTTCGGATTGTCCTGGAGTGGATGCTGTGGTGGAGAGATTGCATCAGATCTGGGGGCAGGTGGTGGACAATTTGAGGTTGTCCCAGGAGAAGACTCAGCTTTTTGCTAACCGCCGTCGTCGTGTTGGTCCTCGTCTTCGTGTTGGGGACTTGGTGTGGTTGTCTTCTCGTTTTGTCCCTATGAGGGTCTCTTCTCCTAAGTTTAAGCCTCGGTTCATCGGCCCGTATAAGATATTGGAGATTCTTAACCCTGTTTCCTTCCGTTTGGACCTCCCTGCATCCTTTTCTATTCATAACGTTTTTCATCGGTCATTATTGCGCAGGTATGAGGTACCGGTTGTGCCTTCCGTTGAGCCTCCTGCTCCGGTGTTGGTTGAGGGTGAGTTGGAGTACGTTGTGGAGAAAATCTTAGACTCTCGTGTTTCCAGACGGAGACTCCAGTATCTGGTCAAGTGGAAGGGATACGGCCAGGAGGATAATTCTTGGGTGAATGCATCTGATGTTCATGCCTCTGATCTGGTTCGTGCCTTTCATAGGGCCCATCCTGATCGCCCTGGTGGTTCTGGTGAGGGTTCGGTGCCCCCTCCTTGAGGGGGGGGTACTGTTGTGAATCTGGATTCTGGGCTCCCCCGGTGGCTACTGGTGGAATTGAACTGGTGTCTTCATCTTCTCTGTTCACCTGTTCCCATCAAGATGTGGGAGTCGCTATATAACCTTGCTGCTCTGTTAGTTGCTTGCCGGTCAACAATGTTATCAGAAGCCTCTCTGTGCTTGTTCCTGCTCCTAGACAACTACTAGATAAGTTGGACTCTAGTCCATGTTTGTTTTTGCATTTTTGTTCCAGTTCACAGCTGTAGCTTCGTTACTGTGTCTGGAAAGCTCTTGTGAACAGGAATTGCCACTCTGGTGTTATGAGTTAGTGCCAGAGTTTTAAAGTAATTTCTGGATGGTGTTTTGATAGAGTTTTTTAGCTGACCATGAAAGTGTCCTTTCTGTCTTCTGCTATGTAGTAAGTGGACCTCAAATTTGCTAAACCTATTTTCATACTACGTTTGTTATTTCATCTTGATTCACCGCCAATACATGTGGGGGGCCTCTGTCTCCTTTCGGGGTATTTCTCTAGAGGTGAGCTAGGACTAATATTTTCCTCTGCTAGCTTTATTTAGTCCTCCGGCTGGTGCTGGGCATCTAGAATCAACGTAGGCATGCTACCCGGCCACTGCTAGTTGTGCGTTAGGTTTAGTTCATGGTCAGCTCAGTTTCCATCTTCCAAGAGCTAGTTCCTATATATGCTGATGCTATGATCTCTTGCCATTGAGATCATGACAGCCTACTAACTGTGTCTGCCGCTCATTACAGTTGTCCTCCAATGAACAAGGCATTGCCGCCTGTTTAGTCCTGTTACCACTTTTGAACTGCATTTAGCCCACTTTATTATTTGGGCCTACTAACTGTGTCTGCCGCTCATTACAGTTGTCCTCCAATGAACAAAGCAATGCCGCCTGTTTAGTCCTGTTACCACTTTTGAACTGCATTTAGTCCACTTTATTATTTGGGCCTACTAACTGTGTCTGCTGCTCATTACAGTTGTCCTCCAATGAACAAATCAATGCCGCCTGTTTAGTCTTGTTACCAATTTTGAACTGCATTTAGCCCACTTTATTATTTGGGCCTATATCTGTGTTTTCTCCTCATCCTGCCCATTGCCCAGCCACTGCTAGATGAATCTGCTGGTACATTGACCCAGACCACTACATTCCCCTTGCACTCTACACAGCCAGAATCTGACCCTGCTGAAAGTCAGGTTCCCCTTCCCGCATACTATACCACCTTACACGGGGACAAAGAGGAAGGTGCAGATGAAAGTGCAGGTTCCTTCATCAGGTGGGGGGGCATACTCGTTGGTGACATCACTGGCACAGGGCCCCTCATAGTACTCAAAAGTGTCTCTGCTGGTGGGAGGCGTCACCTGCCGTCAAACACACCGCCGTACTATGAGGGGCCCTGTGCCAGTGCCAATGCCAACGAGTGCCCCCCCCTGCTTGCTCAGGATCACAGCACTTGCAAAGTTGAAATACCTCTCCCTGCTCCACCGCCGTGATGTATTCCGCGTTTCCTGGGCCCACGAAAATCTTGAGCCAGCCCTACCCCCCACAACTTTAGCCAAATGACCCCCAGTTTTCAATGCCTAACTATTATTATAAAGTAAATTAAGATTGACAAGCTTCAGTAATAAGAATTGATGTTTTTGGCATTAAAATGGGCACTGTAGGTGTTTTCTTGTCCTCCACTCACTGCCGACTTTGATTCCCCATTGACTTGCATTGGGTTTCGTGTTTCAGTCAGCCCCCGACTTTTCGCAATAATCGGCCGATTTCACCCTACCCGACTTTTCACAAAGTCAGGTTTCACGAAACCCGAGTCGATCCCAAAAAAGTAAAAGTCGTTCAACTCTAGTCTACACTGATCCCCTATTTTGGATCAACCAAATTACATGGAAGTGTTGTATAGACAATGTTTTTTGCATCTGGGGTGGCTCACCTGATTCTCTCGACATATTTTTTCATAGACTCAACTCATCCTGGCAAGGCCTTCACTTCACCATGACCAGTGATATTAATCGGGTTAAATTTTTGGACACCATGGTATTTAAGGATGAACAGGGATCTTACACACTCACCTCTACAGCAAACCAACAGACCAAAATAGCCTGCTACATTATAGGAGCCTACATCCAACTACCATGAAAAACTCCATTCCCAAATCACAATTTGGGAGAGTTACCCGTACTCGTATATCATCCATAAAACAATTAGTAAACATTGGAATCTATTATAGGCGGCACACCCGGACATACCTGAGTTTCAACAACCATTTCTACCCTGTTTCAAGCAAGCTCCCAATCTCAGGTACTCCTTAACCCCTTTCTGCCATTAGACGTACTATTCCGTCCATGTGACCCAGGCCCTACTTCCCATGGACGAAATAGTACGTCATAGGTGATCGGCCGTGCTCACGGAGGAAGCGCGGCTGATCATCGCTGGGTGTCAGCTGATTATTACAGCTGACATCCGGCACTATGAGCCAGACACATTAACCCCCGTAAAACTGCAATCAAACATGATCGCAGCGTTCTGGCGGCAAAGGGAAGCATCGCGCAGGAAGGGGATCCCTGCGTGCTTCCCTGAGACCCTCGGAACAACGCGATGTGATCGCGCTGTTCAGAGGGTCTCCTACCGCCTCCTCCCTGCAGGCCCCGGATCCAAAATGTCAATGGGGCTCCTTCCGGGTCCTGCAGGGAGGTGGCTTGCAAGCGCCTGCTCAGAGCAGGCGTGGGCAAACCTGGAGCACTGCCTGTCAGATCGCTGATCTGACACAGTGCTTTGCAAAGTGTCAGATCAGCGATCTGACAATATATAGTGATATCCCACACTGGGACAAAGTAAAAAAGAAAAAAAAAAATATTTACATGTGTAAAAAAAATAAATTCCTAAATAATGAAAAAAAAAATACTGTTCCAGTAAATACATTTCTTTATCTAAATAAAAAACCCAAAACAATAAAAGTACACATATTTAGTATCGCCGCGTCCGTAACGACTCGACCTATAAAACTGTCCCACTAGTTAACCCCTTCAGAGATCACAGTAAAAAAAAAGAGGCAAAAAGCAACGCTTTATTATCATACCGCCAAACAAAAAGTGGAATAACACGCAATCAAAATAAATATATAAATAAACTTGGTACCGCTGAAAACGTCACCTTGTCCCGCAAAAAACTGCCATACAGCATCATCAGCAAAAAGTTATAGTCATCAGAATAAAGCGATGCAAAAATAATTATTTTTTATATAAAATAGATTTTATCGTATAAAAGCGCCAAAACATAAAAAAATATAAATGAGGTATCGCTGTAATCGTACTGACCCGAAGAATAAAACTGCTTTATCAATTTTATCAAACGTGGAACGGTATAAACGCCCCCCAAAAGAAATTCACGAATTGCTGGTTTTTGTTCATTCTGCCTCACAAAAATCGGAATAAAAAGCGATAAAAAAATGTCAAGCACCCAGAAATGGCACCAATAAAAACTTCAACTCGTCCCACAAAAAACAAGACCTCACATGACTCTGTGGACCAATATATGGAAAAATTATAGCTCTCAAAATGTGGAGAGCAAAAACTATTTTTTGCAATAAAAAGCGTCTTTTAGTGTGTGACAGCTGCCAATCATAAAAATCCACTAAAAAACCCGCTATAAAAGTAAATCAAACCCCCCTTCATCGCCCGCTTAGTTAGGGAAATATAAAATGTAAAAAATGTATTTATTTCCATTCTCCATTTAGGGTTAGGGTTGGGGCTAAAGTTAGGGTTGGGGCTAAAGTTAGGGTTAGGGTTTGGATTACATTTCCAGTTGGAATTAGGGTTGGGATTAGGGTTAGCGGTGTGTCAGGGTTAGGGGTGTGGTTAGGGTTATGGTTGGGATTAGGGTTAGGGGTGTGTTGGGGTTAGGGGTGTGGTTGGGATTAGGGTTAGAGGCATGTTTGGGTTAGGGGTGTGGTTAGGGTTATGGTTAGGGTTGGGATTAGGGTTAGGGGTGTGTTTGGGTTAGGGTTTCTGTTAGAATTGGGGGGTTTCCACTGTTTAGGCACATCAGGGGCTCTCCAAACGCGACATGGTATCCGATCTCAATTCCAGCCAATCCTGCGTTGAAAAAGTAAAACAGTGCTCCTTCCCTTCCGAGCTCTCCCGTGCGCCAAAACAGGGGTTTACCCCAACATATGGGGTATCAGCGTACTCAGGATAAATTGGACAACAACTTTTGGGGTCTAATTTCTCTGGTTACCCTGGGAAAAAAAAAATTGGGGCGGCTAAAAAATCATTTTTTGTTTGAAAAAAAAATATTTTTTATTTTCACGGCTCTGCTTTAAAAACTAAAGTGAAACACTTGGGGGTTCAAAGTTCTCACAACACATCTACATAAGTTTCTTGGGGGTCTAGATTCCAATATGGGGTCACTTGTGGGGGGATTCTACTGTTTAGGTACATCAGGGGCTCTGCAAACGCAATGTGACACCTGCAGACCAATCCATCTAAGCCTGCTGTCATGGCGCCCGGGTTTCAATGCTGCAGGGGAAGCTGCACACAGCAGCTGAGCAAGACGCCAAGTTACTAACCTGAACCCACGGGACCTTTGACATGAAACAGAGTGTACAGGTAATGAACAGGACCTTAGACCATGTGACAGAGTGGGAGGAGGTAAGGGGGCGGAGCCAGATGCCAGGGAAACAGAGAAGGGACAAGTACTAAAGAATAAACAAACAAGCAGAGGTCATAGCCAGGAGATTACGAGGTACCAAAACGGAGAGACAGAGGATAGTCAGACGCAAAGCCAGAGTTCAGTAAGCCAGGAATGCAAACAGAGTAAAGCACGGAAAGCAAGATAAAACTATGCAAGCCGGAAACACATTCCTGAAGTCACGCATACAGACAGATACAGAATCTATAGCTGACAGAGAAACCAGGTTAGGAGTGAGTAAAAATACCCCTCCTATTTTGGAAAAGAGGCTAACAAAATTAACCCGAGAGCACATTAACCATGTCCTGACCATGACATCTGCATTCAAAACGGCGCTCCTTTCCTACCGAGCTCTGCCATGCGCACAAACAGTAGTTTTCTCCCACATATGAGGTATCAGCATACTCAGGACAAATTGGACAACTTTTGGGGTCCAATTTCTCCTGTTACCCTTGGGAAAATACAAAACTGCGGGCAAAAAATAATTTTTGTGGAAAAAAAAGAATTTTTATTTTCACGGCTCTGCGTTATAAACTGTAGTGGAACACTTGGGGGTTCAAAGTTCTCACCACACATCTAGATAAGTTCCTTAGGGGATTTACTTTCCAAAATGGTGTCACTTGGGGGGTTTCAATGTTTAGGCACATCAGGGGCTCTCCAAACGCAACATAGCGTCCTATATCAATTCTAGTCAATTTTGCATTGAAAAGTCAAATGGCGCTCCTTCCCTTCCAAGCTCTGCCATGTGCCCAAACAGTGGCTTACCCCCACATATGGGGTATCAGCGTATTCAGGACAAATTGCTCAACAACTTTTGGGGTCCAATTTTTTCTGTTAATCTTGGTAAAATAAAACAAATTGGAGCTAAATTAAATTTTTTGTGAAAAAAAGTTAAATGTTCTTTTTTTTAAACATTCCAAAAATTCCTGTGAAATACCTGAAGGGTTAATAAACTTCTTGAATGTGGTTTTGAGCACCTTGAGGGGTGACGTTTTTTAGAAGTGTCACACTTGGGTATTTTCTATCATATAGACCTCTCAAAGTGACTTCAAATGTGATGTAGTCCCTAAAAAAAATGATGTTGTAAAAATGAGAAATTGCTGGTCAAATTTTAACCCTTATAACGCCCTAACAAAAAAAATTTTGGTTCCAAAATTGTGCTGATGTAAAGTAGACATGAGGGAAATGTTACTTATTTAGTATTTTGTGTGACATAACTCTGTGATTTAAGGGCATAAAAATTCAAAGTTGGAAAATTGCAAAATTTTCTAAATTTTTGCAAATTTCTGTTTTTTTTCACAAATAAATGCAGGTAATATCAAAGAAATGTTACCACTATCATGAAGTACAATATGTCACGAGATAACATTGTCAGAATCACTGGGATCCATTGAAGCGTTCCAGAGTTATAACCTCATAAAAGGACAGTGGTCAGAATAGTAAAAATTGGCCCGATCATTAACGTGCAAACCACCCTTGGGGGTAAAGGGGTTAATCAGGGCGGACAAGGTACCAGCAGTTCCTACACAAACTGAAGAATGGTACTTTCCCGTGTTTGCAATGCTATCAGTTCAATAATGTTTTAAAAGTGGACACAATTCATCATCCATATTCTAGGAAAAGATATTCTATAAAAAAAAAATTTCATTTGTGACACATCTTTCATTGTGTACCTTATCGAATGTCTGTGCGGTTTATTATACATCGGGGAAACTACACAACCAATCAGGGACAGGATTCCGAAACATAAGAGCACCATCAGATGCAAAAATCTTCTTTTACCAGTGCCCCACCACTTTGCTTCAACTGGTCATAATGTCTCACAACTTCGGTTTCAGGGTATTGAACCTCGGGGGAACGCAGTCCGTCTAACAGACTGCTAAAACGCAATGTGAACCTAGCCTTATGAAAAAGAGCTTGGCAGTTCCACAACAAAATTATGGTGTTTAGGTTGGTGGTTACACTTCAACGAAGAAACACAGAGCTTGGCAGTTCCACAACAAAATTCTGGTGTTTTGGTTGCTGGTTACACTTCAATGAAGAAACACAGAGCTTGGCAGTTACACAGCAAAATTATGGAGTTTAGGTTGGTGGTTACATTTCAACGAAGAAACACAGAGCTTGGCAGTTACACAACAAAGTTGAAGCACAGAGTGCTTGGGATTTATAAATGGCAATAATAACAGTCTTTTGAAACAGTTTAGAACTCACAGCTAGGGTTGAGCGACCTTTACTTTTATAGGATCGGGTCGGGTTTCACGAAACCCGACTTTTTCAAAAGTCGGGTCGAGTGAAATCGGCCGATCCTATAAAAAAGTCGGGGTCGGGGTCGGCCGAAACTCGAAACCCAATGCAGTGCATTGGGTTTCCAATGGTTCCCAGGGTCTGAAGGAGCGGAAACTCTCCTTCAGGCCCTGGGATCCATATTTAAGTGTAAAATAAAGAATTAAAATTAAAAATATCGCCATACTTACCATCTGACGGGCCCTGGTACTAACCGGGAACCTTCCTTCCTTAGAATCAGCCTTCCAGGACCTTGCGGTGACGTCGCGGCTTGTGATTGGTCGCGCGGCCGCCCATGTGACCGCTCGCGCGACCAATCAGAAGCCGCGACGTCACCGTGACGTCACCGAAGGTCCTGGAAGGGCTGATTCTTAGGAAGGAAGGCTGCCGGAAAGAAGCAGGGCGTGTCCGAGGGTGAGTATATACCTAATAGGAATATACTCACCCTCGGCTTCGTTCCAGCAGCCTTCCTTCCTAAGAATCAGCCCTTCCAGGACCTTCGGTGACGTCACGGTGACGTCGCGGCTTCTGATTGGTCGCGCGAGCGGTCACATGGGCGGCCGCGCGACCAATCACAAGCCGCGACGTCACCGCGAGGTCCTGGAAGGCTGATTCTAAGGAAGGAAGGTTCCCGGTTAGTACCAGGGCACGTCAGATGGTAAGTATGGCGATATTTTTTATTTTAATTCTTTATTTTACACTTAAATCTGAATTCCGATACCAATTCCCGATATCTTAAACATATCGGGAATCGGTATCGGAATTCCGATTCCAGATTCAGAAGATCGCCGACTTCATGGCCGACCCCACACAGGGGTCGGGTCGGGTTTCATGAAACCCGACTTTGCCAAAAGTCGGCGACTTCTGAAAATTGCCGACCCGTTTCGCTCAACCCTACTCACAGCCATTGTTTGACAGATCAAAATTCAGCGCAGCCCAGGTGACACTTACTAGATAACTGACCAAAATATGTTGCCAACTTACAGAAAACAGTGTACTGTTAGCAGGTCACCAGTTTCAGCAGGGCATTCCTTTTCGTAGGGGGCCAAGACGACACTATTCCTCTCAGCAGTATAGTCCTTACAGTAGAGAGAGCCTGACCATACTTGCCTCAAGCTCACTCCTCCAGTCAGGAAATACTCCATGATGCAATTAATCTTTTTTAGGGTGTTCTATAATATATTGAAAGCTCCTGATGAATGTTGTGAAATGCATGTTGAGGTGAACTTGTGTGGTGTCCACAATTTTGGGGTATATTTATCGGCACCTTCACATCAGGCAAGGCTAATTGTTACAATTGGGTCATGGATAAATGCTTTGCTTTTTATGCCGTGATTAAATTGATTTGTTATTCACAAATAGCCATTGGTTTGTGGCTAGTGATGAGCGAATTTGTTCAGAAATCGATCGCCAAAGATAAATTCAGCAAGAATATAGCACATTTGGATTCGTGATAAGAAACACAAGCAAAATTTTATAAAATCAGAAAAAAATCGGTAACATTCGGGAAAAAATACAAGAAAATATTTGCGTTACCACAAAGATATTTTCAGCACTTTAGCAACAATACTGGTGGTGTATCATAAGCATTTGACACGTGTTTGATGTGGGGAGTGGGTTTGCAGAGCTCAGAGGTGCGGTGTGCTTGTAATTTTTTCCCCTAACTTTATGTGTGCACATTGCAGCTATCCAATCAGTGCGCAGGAAACATCCACATGTCCTGACACAACGGGTTGTGTCACTAGCTGCTAAAATCACATGTCCCTTTTCATTTAAAGAGCAGACATCTTGTTTTAGCACCATTTTGACACCATAACAGTGCAAAGAGGCTGCTCCTGATGCTGCCACTGTTAGCAGCAAGATTTTAGCTAGTTAGCTAGGCGGTTTCTTATCAGTCAGATAGTTTAGCTAGCTAGTGTCCAGTGTGGCTGTGAAATTGACCTTCCAGCATATTTTATTTGCCATTACTGAGGGCCACAGACAAAGCCAGCAGGGCACATGGCATACAAGCGTGTTGTGCACTGCTTCTATTGTGCTCCATGCACGAGTATACCATTATAAAAAATGTTTTCACTACCTAAATGTGAAACAGCCTGGTGTATTCCACTTTGTCATTTTGTTGGGTTGAAATTAAGCTGTCTGCAGATCTCACACACATAACCAAAATTATTTTTCTGTTGCTAAACATCATACAGTAGGGGAGTTCTCACTTTCATATAGTTTGTAGCATCTACTGTGTTATAGAGGCCTGATCCAGAGGCCACAGAAAAATTATTCTGTTACTAACGTCACACAGTAGGACAGGAGTATCTAGAACTGAATATCAATACCATCAGGGAGGGTTTGGATCCTTTCACATTTTGGTCTTCCAAAATGGATGAGTCACCTGAGCTCGCTTGACACTTCTTGGAGGTTTCATCATGCCCGACACGCAGCTTTCTCTCAGAAAGTGTCTTCAGCGCTGCTGGTGGTATCCTGATGTATAAGCGCAGCTGGCTGTCTTCCGAAAGTGTAGACCGCCTAACTTTCATCAAGATGAACAAGTCATGGATCTCAAAGGACTTTTGCACCCCAGTCGCAGACTGTACAGACTAGGTGATATTGCATTTTTTAGCGTGATGCATTAATGTCACGTAACTGCAGTCTGTGATATCTTTCGTGTGGCGTCTGTGTCTGCTGTTGCTGCTGCTGATGCTGCTGCAGATGTTAACACAAATTTGTGGAAATGTGAACAGTCATGGTTGGTCTACATGTGCTGGGTTGGCTGTAGTGGAAGACATGTTGGTCCCAATTATGCTATTTCTATTCTCATGAAATTGATGTCACTTCGATGATGTCATTCCCTCGTTTGTTTAAATGTAAACACTCCTGGTTGGGAAGAGATTATTATACTATTATACTATTTCTACTGTGGTTAAATTGATTCCACTTTGGTGGTGTCTGCCAATGATTTTTGGAAATGTGAACACTCCTGGTTGGGTGTCCATCTGCTGGACTGGGCATAGTGGAAACCTATTGGTCCCTATTATACTATTTATACTGTGGTGAAGTTGATGCCACTTTGTTGGTGTCTGCCAGTAATTTTTGGAAATATGTAGAATCCTGGTTGGGTCTCCTTCATGCATGTTGCCTGTAGTAGTAGGCCTCCGAGACTATCATGCATCCACTTCCTTGGAGTCAACTATCCATGTTACTATCCTTAGATTTTTCTGACAATAGTAGTCTAAGAAATTTATATGGTATTTGTGCTGCCTGAGTGTGGTTGAGTGTTAAAGCAGGTTGAGCTGTTGCATATGGTATCAAGGCTCCCAGCACAGGAGTCCTACACTGATCCCTCACCCACCTTGTCTTACTATGACGTTCAATTGAAAGCTTTAAATGCTGGCCCAGACCCCGATACCTCCTTCAAGGCTGATTGCTGCAGTGCCATGCTACAGTTTGTACTGTGGGTGAATTGAGGAGACTTTCCTGGTGTCTCCCCATAATTTGATGTGTTTTGGCAGCTTTTGGGGCCGTTATAAGGTGTTGTGCAATGTGCATGCATTTGTTTTTGCCTTCCATTGCCTTAAATGGTGTTCGGTTAGGTTCGGTGAATATTGCAAATTCGACGATCGTAATCCGAACTGAACACTCAAATATACTCATCTCTATTTGTGACCAACACTTTGCATAATTACAAATACTAGCGGTGATTGTGTTTAAATGGTTACACATGTTGATAATGTTTTTTCTTCTGGCCATCATTTAATTATATCCCTTATGATTCTATATTAATTAAGTTTTACTACCAGTTTACTGCTTATATTTGATACAACAATTTATATTTACATCTCTTTTCTATTATTAATTATGCATTTTTTTGCCTTGTTGCTCTTTGGTGTTAATAAATATATATTGTTTATCAATTATACAATTTTTTTTTATTAGAGCATAAGTTATATGGTTCGATTCCAATCAATTTATATTGTATCATATATATTGCTCAGTTTTTTTTTTGTAGGATTTATTGTTCTTTAAAGGGGTTCTCAACTATGAGGACAACCCTTTCTTAAACTAAATGTTCCGCCCTGGTAAAATAATAAAGCCTATACTCACGTCTCATGCTAGCTCAGTTCAAGCAGTGTCGGTAGAGCGCCCACTAGGGCCATGGGGTACTTGGTCCGGGTCTGATGGTTCTTAAGAGGGTGGTCATGGCAGAAGTGACCCGATCCATGGCCCTGGATGTCCAATAAAAGTAATGAAATGAAGGGGAAAAAAGTTTATGAGGGATTAGTTCATGACGCCACCTGTGGCGTACGGCAATGGATGGCTGACACTGCTTAAGTGGACTGCTGGGGCCAATGGTGACGCAGCTGGGATGGTTCTGCTCCTCACAGGTGGAGCAGGGCTCCAGGGCTACCGATACTGTTGTAAGGGAACGTGGACATTGGGTTGCAGGACTGAGGGTGCGAGAAATGACTGGAGGACACAAGGGCTGTAGTTTTCTTTACCTTTACTTGATGGCTGAAGGTGCAGTCCGGGGCACAGGTAACAGATGGTAATGGAGATTCGGGCAGCCTGGAAGCAATTTAGGATCCAAATAGCCAGGTGGGTTTGGATGTCTTCCTATTGCGCTGTCCTGTTAGGTCCTTGCTGCCTTAAGCTCTGCTCAAGTTCCTCTCACTGTCTGGCAGTCGAAATAAAACAGTACCCGCATGGCAGGCCACTTGAGCCTATTATAGGTGTCACTCCTTCTTGGTGGCTCTGGGATGCTGCTGTGCCACTGGGTGTTATAGGGAAGCTCCTCTGAAATCAGGTGTTAGAGCTCACCCTTCTGGTCTGGAGTAGGAAAAGTGTTGTATGCTGGTGTTACCTGAAAAAGGAGACCCCTCCTTGCTTCCAGGCATGACATCACCCCCTGTGAGGGAGGCAATGCCACTGTGGCAACCGGACTCCTGGGGTTCCACATCGGCACTATTAGTCCCAGGGATTAGATGCGGTGGAATGACAAGTGATGTTCAGTGCACAATCAGCTCTGGCATCACTGTCCCCACCTTCGGACAAAATGAACAAGAAAAGGAAGTCCAGGCTGCAACTGATCCCTAGCTTCCTCTTCATTTTCAGTTTGTTCGAAGGTGGAGACAGTGATGCCAAAGCTGATTGGGTGCCGGCATCACGTGTCACAACACCTCATCACAGTTGTCCTTGGTCAGTTTAAAACCTGAGATGCTATAACATAATGAAGTGACCGTCATAGTGAACGAGATGTAAGAGGTAATGTTTGTCCTTGCGGAGACTCACATGTCAAGCCTGACATGCTGAGGTGAGGAGACTTTTGAGCCCAATGCTCCTCTGGGGAATATGCAAATTGTCTCTTCAGAGAGGAAGAAGACTAGAACTACAGTGCCACCTGCAAGAAGCAGCAATCCTAAAAGTCAATATCGATTCTCCAACAAGCCTTGTCACAAGACGTAGGCTAAAGGCCAAAACCAGAAACGGGCCGTACCCTGAAACAGTGTTGGCAAATTAAAACTATTGTTTTGGCTTTTAACCTAAGTCATGTGGCAAAGCTTGCTGGAGAGTCGATATTGACTTTTAGGATTGCTACTTTCTTGAGGCGGCAGTACAGTTTTAGTCCTCTTAATCTCTGAAGAGACAATTTGCATATTTCCCTGAGAAGCATTGCAGTTTAAAAGTCTCCTGAAATTGGCATGTCAGGCTTGACATGTCACTCTCCATAATCAGAAACATTACTCCTTGGATCCCAGTCAGACACTTCTCACCCAGCCAAACCAGATGTCACATTTTGCTACTTCCTATATGTGGCACTACAGTTCTAGTCCTCCTCCTCTCTGAGGAGACAAGTTATGTCATAGTGATCGTAATTACACACTAGTGATCAAGAAAAGCTTAGACGCTTGAGACCTCTAGTGGGAAAAGAGTGTAACAACCAAATGCTTTGTTACTTCCCTTAGAGGGAATCTGTCAGTAGCATCACCCCTTCTAAGCCATCTATATGGCCACGCAAAGTAGCATGTAAACGTTTGGGCACTCCTGGTCAAAATTACTGTTATTTTGAACAGTTCAGCAAGTTGAAGATGAAATGGACTGAAGTTAAAGATGACAAATTTTGTTTGTGCTTCAGGCAAAAAAAAAAAATTGTCATTTTTTACAATTTAAAAATTACTAAAAGGAAAATGGGCCGATGCAAAAGTTTGGGTACCCTTGAAAATTTTTGTGCTCAGATAACTTCGACCAAGGTTTCAGATCTTAATTAGCCTGTTAGGCTACGTGCACACGTTGCAGAAAGTCCTGCAGATTTTTCCAGACTGATTTTGGTAATTCCACAGGTAAACCGCACTGCGGATTACCTGCGGAATTACCGCGGATTTGCCGCAAATTTTTAGCGGATTTTGTGCGGATTTCACATGCGGTTTTACACCTGCGGATTCCTATTATGGTGTAAACCGCTGCGGAATCCGCACAAAGAATTGACATGCTGCGGAATAAACAACGCTATGTTTCCGCACGTTTTTTCCCCGCAGCATGTGCACTGCGGATTTTGTTTTCCATAGGTTTACATGGTACTGTAAGTGCATGGAAAACAGCTACGAATCCGCAGCGGCCAATCCGCTGCTGATCCGCAGCAAAATCCGCAGCGTGTGCACATACCCTTAGGCCGGGGTCACACTAGCGAGTTTTACGGACGTATGAGAGGCGCAAAAACTACGCATTGCACACGGACCAATGATCTCTATCAGGCAGCTCCTATCTGCCGTATATTTCTCAGCCGTATTTTACAGGCGTAGAAAATCGCAGCATGCTGCGTTTGTCAGCGTATTGCACAAAAAATCCGCCAATGAAAGTCTATGGGGGCGAGAAAAATATGGATTACACACGGACCAACAGTGTGACTTGCGAGAAATACGCAGCGGTGTTCTATAGAAAAGCCGGCAATTCAGTGCGGTGTACAGTAAAATCACACTGATAGAATAGAGTAGAATAGAGAAAATAAATGTCCACACATAGTATAGTTACTGTATATATATATATATATATATATATATATATATATATATATACAGTTAGGTCCTCATATATTTGGACAGAGACAACCTTTTTCTAATTTTGGTTATAGACATTACCACAATGAATTTTAAACAAAACAATTCAGATGCAGTTGAAGTTCAGACTTTCAGGTTTCATTTGAGGGTATCCACATTAAAATTGGATGAAGGGTTTAGGAGCTTCCGCTCCTTAACATGTGCCACCCTGTTTTTAAAGGGACCAAAAGTAATTGGACAATTGACTCCAAGGCTATTTCATGGACAGGTGTGGGCAATCCCTTCATTATGTCATTCTGAATTAAGCAGATAAAAGGCCTGGAGTTGATTTGAGGTGTGGTGCTTGCATTTGGAAGGTTTTGCTGTGAAGTAAACATGCGGTCAAAGGAGCTCTCCATGCAGGTGAAACAAGCCATCCTTAAGCTGCGAAAACAGAAAAAAACCCATCTGAAAAATTGCTACAATATTAGGAGTGGCAAAATCTACAGTTTGGTACATCCTGAGAAAGAAAGAAAGCACTGGTGAACTCATCAATGCAAAAAGACCTGGGTGCCCACGGAAGACAACAGCGGTGGATGATCGCAGAATAATCTCCATGGTGAAGAGAAACCTCTTCACAACAGCCAACCAAGTGAACAGCACTCTCCAGGAGGTCGGCGTATCAATATCCAAATCTACCATAAAGAGAAGACTGCATGAAAGTAAATACAGAGGGTTCACTGCACGGTGCAAGCCGCTCATAAGCATCAAGAATAAAAAGGCTAGACTGGACTTTGCTAAAAAACATCTAAAAAAGCAAGCACAGTTCTGGAAGAACATTCTTTGGACAGATGAAACCAAGATCAACCTCTACCAGAATGATGGAAAGAGAAAAGTATGGCGAAGGCGTGGTACAGCTCATGATCCAAAGCATACCACATCATCTGTAAAACACGGCGGAGGTTGTGTGATGGCTTGGGCATGCATGTCTGCTAGTGGCACTGGGTCACTAGTGTTTATTGATGATGTGACACAGGACAGAAGCAGCCGAATGAATTCTGAGGTATTCAGAGCCATACTGTGTGCTCAGATCCAGCCAAATGCAGCCAAACTGGTTGGTTGTCGTTTCATACTACAGATGGACAATGACCCAAAACATAAAGCCAAAGCAACCCAGGAGTCTATTAAAGCAAAGAAGTGGAATATTCTTGAATGGCCAAGTCAGTCACCTGATCTGAACCCAATTGAGCATGCATTTCACTTGTTATAGACTAAACGTCAGACAGAAAGGCCCATAAACAAACAGCAACTGAAAACCACTGCAGTGAAGGCCTGGCAGAGCATCAAAAAGGAGGAAACACAGCGTCTGGTGATGTCCATGAGTTCAAGACTTCAGGCAGTCATTGCCAACAAAGGATTTTCAACCAAGTACTAGAAATGAACATTTTATTTACAATTATTTAATCTGTCCAATTACTTTTGGTCCCTTTAAAAACAGGGTGGCACATATTAAGGAGCTGAAACTCCTAAACCCTTCATCCAATTTTAATGTGGATACCCTCAAATGAAAGCTGAAAGTCTGAACTTCAACTGCATCTGAATCGTTTTGTTTAAAATTTATTGTGGTAATGTCTAGAACCAAAATTAGAATAATGTTGTCTCTGTCCAAATATATATGGACCTATGTTGTGAAATTGGATTCTGGGCTCCCCCGGTGGCCACTGGTGGAATTGAACTTGTGTGCATCATCCTCTCTGTTCACCTGTTCCCATCAGGATGTGGGAGTCTCTATATAACCTTGCTCCTCTGTCAGTTTCATGCCGGTCAACAATGTAATCAGAAGCCTTTCTTTGCATGTTCCTGCTACTAGACAACTCCCAGCTAAGTTGGACTTTCGTCCTTGTTTGTTTTTGCATTTTGTTCCAGTTCACAGCTGCTGTTTCGTTACTGTGTCTGGAAAGCTCTTGTGATCTGAAATTGCCACTCTGGTGTTATGAGTTAATACTAGAGTCTTAAAGTAATTTCTGGATGGTGTTTTGATAGGGTTTTCAGCTGACCATGAAAGTGCCCTTTCTGTCTTCCTGCTATCTAGTAAGCGGACCTCGATTTTGCTAAACCTATTTTCATACTACGTTTGTCATTTCATCTAAAATCACCGCCAATATATGTGGGGGCCTCTGTCTGCCTTTTGGGGAAATTTCTCTAGAGGTGAGCCAGGACTGTATTTTCCTCTGCTAGGATTAGTTAGTCCTCCGGCTGGCGCTGGGCGTCTAGGGATAAAACGTAGGCACGCTACCCGGCCACTGTTAATTGTGCGGCAGGTTTAGTTCATGGTCAGTTTAGATTCCATCTTCCAAGAGCCAGTTCTTATATATGCTGGGCTATGTTCTCTCGCCATTGAGAATCATGATAGTTTGACCGGCCCAAAAGGGTTAAATTATTGGCTGAGAAAGGAGAGAAAAAAGAAGTCTGCTGAAATTTTTTTTTTTTTTTTTCTCTAGTTCTGAGTGTGCTCATAATTGAATCACTTGCTAGTCTGCCTATACTGCAGCCTTCCTCTCTTTCTCTCCTTCTAATCCTTGAATGGCTCTGTGTTCACCTGTTTGAAATGGATCTTCAGAGTGTAGCTACAGGTTTGAATAATCTCGCCACGAAGGTACAAAATTTGCAAGATTTTGTTGTTCATGCACCTATGTCTGAACCTAGAATTCCTTTGCCTGAATTTTTTTCAGGGAATAGATCTTGCTTTCAAAATTTTAAAAATAATTGCAAATTGTTTTTGTCCCTGAAGTCTCGCTCTGCCGGAGATCCTGCACAGCAGGTCAGGATTGTAATTTCCTTGCTCCGGGGCGACACTCAAGATTGGGCTTTTGCATTGACACCAGGGGATCCTGCGTTGCTCAATGTGGATGCGTTTTTTCTGGCCTTGGGGTTGCTTTATGAGGAACCTCATTTAGAGCTTCAGGCGGAAAAAGCTTTGATGTCCCTATCTCAGGGGCAAGATGAAGCTGAAATATACTGCCAAAAATTCCGTAAATGGTCTGTGCTTACTCAGTGGAATGAGTGCGCCCTGGCGGCGATTTTCAGAGAAGGTCTCTCTGATGCCATTAAGGATGTTATGGTGGGGTTCCCTGTGCCTGCGGGTCTGAATGAGTCCATGACAATGGCTATTCAGATCGATAGGCGTCTGCGGGAGCGCAAACCTGTGCACCATTTGGCGGTGTCTACTGAGACGACGCCAGAAAATATGCAATGTGATAGAATTCTGTCCAGAAGCGAGCGGCAGAATTTTAGACGAAAAAATGGGTTGTGCTTCTATTGTGGTGATTCAACTCATGTTATATCAGCATGCTCTAAGCGTACTAAGAAGCTTGACAAGTCTGTTTCAATTAGCACTTTACAGTCTAAGTTTATTCTATCTGTGACCCTGATTTGTTCTTTATCATCTATTACCGCGGACGCCTATGTCGACTCTGGCGCCGCTTTGAGTCTTATGGATTGGTCCTTTGCCAAACGCTGTGGGTATGATTTGGAGCCTTTGGAAGCTCCTATACCTCTGAAGGGGATTGACTCCACCCCATTGGCTAGTAATAAACCACAATACTGGACACAAGTAACTATGCGTATTAATCCGGATCACCAGGAGATTATTCGCTTTCTGGTGCTGTATAATCTACATGATGTTTTGGTGCTAGGATTGCCATGGCTGCAATCTCATAACCCAGTCCTCGACTGGAAAGCTATGTCTGTGTTAAGCTGGGGATGTAAAGGGACTCATGGGGACGTACCTTTGGTTTCCATTTCATCATCTATTCCCTCTGAGATTCCTGAATTCTTGTCTGACTATCGTGACGTTTTTGAAGAACCCAAGCTTGGTTCACTACCTCCGCACCGGGAGTGCGATTGTGCCATAGATTTGATCCCGGGTAGTAAATACCCTAAGGGTCGTTTATTTAATCTGTCTGTGCCTGAACACGCTGCTATGCGAGAATATATAAAGGAGTCCTTGGAAAAGGGACATATTCGTCCTTCGTCATCTCCCTTAGGAGCCGGTTTTTTCTTTGTGTCTAAGAAAGATGGCTCTTTGAGGCCGTGTATTGATTATCGGCTTTTGAATAAAATCACGGTTAAATATCAATATCCGTTACCACTGCTGACTGATTTGTTTGCTCGTATAAAGGGGGCCAAGTGGTTCTCTAAGATTGATCTCCGTGGGGCGTATAATTTGGTGCGAATCAAGCAGGGGGATGAGTGGAAAACCGCATTTAATACGCCCGAGGGCCACTTTGAGTATTTGGTGATGCCTTTTGGTCTTTCAAATGCCCCTTCAGTCTTCCAGTCCTTTATGCATGACATTTTCCGCGATTATTTGGATAAATTTATGATTGTGTATCTGGATGATATTCTGATTTTTTCGGATGACTGGGACTCTCATGTCCAGCAGGTCAGGAGGGTTTTTCAGGTTTTGCGGTCTAATTCCTTGTGTGTGAAGGGTTCTAAGTGCGTTTTTGGGGTTCAAAAGATTTCCTTCTTGGGATACATTTTTTCCCCCTCTTCCATCGAGATGGATCCTGTCAAGGTTCAGGCTATTTGTGATTGGACGCAACCCTCTTCTCTTAAGAGTCTTCAGAAATTTTTGGGCTTTGCTAACTTTTATCGTCGATTTATTGCTGGTTTTTCTGATGTTGTTAAACCATTGAGTGATTTGACTAAGAAGGGTGCTGATGTTGCTGATTGGTCCCCTGATGCTGTGGAGGCCTTTCGGGAGCTTAAGCGCCGCTTTTCTTCCGCCCCTGTGTTGCGTCAGCCTGATGTTGCTCTTCCTTTTCAGGTTGAGGTCGACGCTTCTGAAATCGGAGCTGGGGCGGTGTTGTCGCAGAGAAGTTCCGACTGCCCCGTGATGAGACCTTGTGCTTTTTTTTCCCGTAAATTTTCGCCCGCCGAGCGGAATTATGATATTGGGAATCGGGAGCTTTTGGCCATGAAGTGGGCTTTTGAGGAGTGGCGTCACTGGCTTGAGGGGGCCAGACATCAGGTGGTGGTATTGACTGACCACAAAAATTTAATTTACCTTGAGTCTGCCAGGCGCCTGAATCCTAGACAGGCGCGCTGGTCGTTGTTTTTCTCTCGGTTTAATTTTGTGGTGTCATACCTACCGGGTTCTAAGAATGTTAAGGCGGATGCCCTTTCTAGGAGTTTTGAGCCTGACTCCCCTGGTAATTCTGAGCCCACAGGTATCCTTAAGGATGGAGTGATATTGTCTGCCGTTTCTCCAGACCTGCGGCGGGCCTTGCAGGAGTTTCAGGCGGATAGACCGGATCGTTGCCCACCTGGTAGACTGTTTGTTCCTGATGATTGGACCAGTAGAGTCATCTCTGAGGTTCATTCTTCTGCGTTGGCAGGTCATCCTGGAATCTTTGGTACCAGGGATTTGGTGGCAAGGTCCTTCTGGTGGCCTTCCCTGTCACGAGATGTGCGAGGCTTTGTGCAGTTTTGTGACGTTTGTGCTCGGGCCAAGCCTTGTTGTTCTCGGGCTAGTGGATTGTTGTTGCCCTTGCCTATTCCGAAGAGGCCTTGGACGCACATCTCGATGGATTTTATTTCGGATCTGCATGTTTCTCAGAAGATGTCTGTCATCTGTGTGGTGTGTGACCGTTTCTCTAAGATGGTCCATTTGGTTCCCTTGCCTAAGTTGCCTTCTTCTTCCGAGTTGGTTCCTCTGTTTTTTCAAAATGTTGTTCGTTTGCATGGTATTCCGGAGAATATCGTTTCTGACAGAGGGACCCAATTCGTGTCTAGATTTTGGCGGGCATTCTGTGCTAGGATGGGCATAGATTTGTCTTTTTCGTCTGCTTTCCATCCTCAGACTAATGGCCAGACCGAGCGGACTAATCAGACCTTGGAGACATATTTGAGGTGTTTTGTGTCTGCGGATCAGGATGATTGGGTTGCTTTTTTGCCATTGGCGGAGTTCGCCCTCAATAATCGGGCCAGCTCTGCCACCTTGGTGTCCCCGTTTTTCTGTAATTCGGGGTTTCATCCTCGATTTTCCTCCGGTCAGGTGGAATCTTCGGATTGTCCTGGAGTGGATGCTGTGGTGGAGAGGTTGCATCAGATTTGGGGGCAGGTAGTGGACAATTTGAAGTTGTCCCAGGAGAAGACTCAGCTTTTTGCCAACCGCCGTCGTCGTGTTGGTCCTCGGCTTTGTGTTGGGGACTTGGTGTGGTTGTCTTCTCGTTTTGTCCCTATGAGGGTTTCTTCTCCTAAGTTTAAGCCTCAGTTCATCGGCCCGTACAAGATATTGGAGATTCTTAACCCTGTGTCCTTCCGTTTGGACCTCCCTGCATCTTTTTCTATTCATAATGTTTTTCATCGGTCATTATTGCGCAGGTATGAGGTACCGGTTGTGCCTTCCGTTGAGCCTCCTGCTCCGGTGTTGGTTGAGGGTGAGTTGGAGTACGTTGTGGAAAAGATCTTGGACTCCCGTGTTTCCAGACGGAAACTCCAGTATCTGGTCAAATGGAAGGGATACGGTCAGGAGGATAATTCTTGGGTGACTGCCTCTGATGTTCATGCCTCCGATCTTGTCCGTGCCTTTCATAGGGCTCATCCTGATCGCCCTGGTGGTTCTGGTGAGGGTTCGGTGCCCCCTCCTTGAGGGGGGGGTACTGTTGTGAAATTGGATTCTGGGCTCCCCCGGTGGCCACTGGTGGAATTGAACTTGTGTGCATCATCCTCTCTGTTCACCTGTTCCCATCAGGATGTGGGAGTCTCTATATAACCTTGCTCCTCTGTCAGTTTCATGCCGGTCAACAATGTAATCAGAAGCCTTTCTTTGCATGTTCCTGCTACTAGACAACTCCCAGCTAAGTTGGACTTTCGTCCTTGTTTGTTTTTGCATTTTGTTCCAGTTCACAGCTGCTGTTTCGTTACTGTGTCTGGAAAGCTCTTGTGATCTGAAATTGCCACTCTGGTGTTATGAGTTAATACTAGAGTCTTAAAGTAATTTCTGGATGGTGTTTTGATAGGGTTTTCAGCTGACCATGAAAGTGCCCTTTCTGTCTTCCTGCTATCTAGTAAGCGGACCTCGATTTTGCTAAACCTATTTTCATACTACGTTTGTCATTTCATCTAAAATCACCGCCAATATATGTGGGGGCCTCTGTCTGCCTTTTGGGGAAATTTCTCTAGAGGTGAGCCAGGACTGTATTTTCCTCTGCTAGGATTAGTTAGTCCTCCGGCTGGCGCTGGGCGTCTAGGGATAAAACGTAGGCACGCTACCCGGCCACTGTTAATTGTGCGGCAAGTTTAGTTCATGGTCAGTTTAGATTCCATCTTCCAAGAGCCAGTTCTTATATATGCTGGGCTATGTTCTCTCGCCATTGAGAATCATGATAGACCTAACTGTATATGTTTGTGAGACACCTATATACATATATTTCATATAGCGCTAGATAGCAGAAAAGCCGGTAATTCAATTGTTGGCTTTTGCTATCTCCTTCCCAAACCCGACATGATATGAGACATGGTTTACATACAGTTTTTTTTGCATATTCCTCACTACTGTTAGTAGTGTGTGTGTGTGCAAAATTTGGGGGCTCTAGCTGTTAAAATAAAGGGTCAAATCGCGGAAAAAACTGGTGTTGGCTCCCTGTGCAATTTTCTCAGCCAGAGTGGAAAAGCCAGTGACTGAGGGCAGATATTAACCCCTTAAGCCCCGAGGGTGGTTTGCACGTTAATGACCGGGACAATTTTTACAATTCTGACCACTGTCTCTTTATGAGGTTATAACTCTGGAACGCTTCAACGAATCTTGGCGATTCTGACATTGTTTTCTCGTGACATATTGTACTTCATGATAGTCGTAAAATTTATTCGATATATCTTGCGTTTATTTGTGACAAAAATGGAAATTTGGTGAAAATTTTGAAAATTTCGCAATTTTCCAACTTTGAATTTTTATGCCCTTAAATCACAGAGATATGTCACACAAAATACTTACGAAGTAACATTTTCCACATGTCTACTTTACATCAGCACAATTTTGGAACCAAATTTTTTTTTGTTAGGGAGTTATAAGGGTTAAAATTGACCAGCAATTTCTCATTTTTACAACACCATTTTTTTTTAGAGACCACGTCTCATTTGAAGTCATTTTGAGGGGTCTATATGATAGAAAATACCCAAGTGTTACACCATTCTAAAAACTGCACCCCTCTACGTGCTCAAAACCACATTCAAGAAGTTTATTAACCCTTCAGGTGTTTCACAGGAATTTTTGGAATGTTTAAATAAAAATGAACATTTAACTTTTCTTCACACAAAATGTATTTCAGCTTCAATTTGTTTTATTTTACCAAGGGTAACAGGAGAAAATGGACCCCAAAATTTGTTGTCCAATTTGTCCTGAGTACGCTGATACCCCATATGTGGGGGTAAACCACTGTTTGGGCGCATGGCAGAGCTCGGAAGGAAAGGAGCGCCATTTTACTTTTCAATGCAAAATTGACTGGAATTGAGATGGGACGCCATGTTGCGTTTGGAGAGCCCCTGATGTGTGTAAACATTGAACCCCCCCACAAGTGACACCATTTTGGAAAGTAGACCCCCTAAGGAACTTATCTAGATGTGTGGTGAGCACTTTGACCCACCAAGTGCTTCACAGAAGTTTATAATGCAGAGCCGTAAAAATAAAAAATCATATTTTTTCACAAAAATGATTTTTCGCCACCAATTTTTTATTTTCCCAAGGGTAAGAGAGGAAATTTGACCACAAACATTGTTGTGCAATTTGTCCTGAGTACGCTGATACCCCATATGTGGGTGTAAACCATTGTTTGGGCGCATGGCAGAGCTTGGAAGGGAAGGAGCGCCATTTGACTTTTCAATGCAAAATTGACTGGAATTGAGTTGGGACGCCATGTTGCGTTTGGAGAGCCTCTGATGTGCCTAAACATTGAAACCCCCCACAAGTGACACCATTTTGGAAAGTAGACCCCTTAAGGAACTTATCTAGATGTGTGGTGAGCACTTTGACCCAACAAGTGCTTCACAGAAGTTTATAATGCAGAGCCGTAAAAATAAAAAACCATATTTTTTCACAAAAATGATCTTTTCGCCCCCAATTTTTTATTTTCCCAAGGGTAAGAGAAGAAATTAGACCACAAAAGTTGTTGTGCAATTTGTCCTGAGTACGCTGATACCCCGTATGTGGGGGGAACCACTGTTTGGGCGCATGGCAGAGCTCGGAAGGGAAGGAGCGCCATTTGACTTTTCAATGCAAAATTGACTGGAATTGAGATGGGACACCATGTCGCGTTTGGAGAGCCCCTGATGTGTCTAAACATTAAAACCTCCCACAAGTGACACCATTTTGGAAAGGAGACCCCCTAAGGAATTTATCTAGATGTGTTTTGAGAGCTTTGAACTCCCAAGTGTTTCACTACAGTTTATAACGCAGAGCCGTGAAAATAAAAATTCTTTTTTTTTCACAAAAATGATTTATTAGCCCCCAGTTTTGTATTTTCCCAAGGGTATCAGGAGAAATTGGACCCTAAAAGTTGTTGTCCAATTTGTCCTGAGTACGCTGATACCCCACATGTGGGGGGGAACCACTGTTTGGGCGCATGGCAGAGCTCGGAAGGGAAGGAGTGCCATTTGGAATGCAGACTTAGATGGATTGGTCTGCAGGCGTCACGTTGCATTTGCAGAGCCCCTGATGTACCCAAACAGTAGAAACCCCCAAGAAGTGACCCCATATTGGAAACTAGACCTCCCTAGAAACTTATCTTGATGTGTTGTGAGAACTTTGAACCCCCAAGTGTTTCACTACAGTTTATAACGCAGAGCCATGAAAATAAAAACTATTTTTTTTTTCCACAAAAATTATTTATTAGCCCCCAGTTTTGTATTTTTCCAAGTTTAACAGGAGAAATTGGACCCCAAAAGTTGTTGTCCAATTTGTCCTGAGTACGCTGATACCCCGTATGTGGGGGGAACCACTGTTTGGGTGCATGGCAGAGCTCGGAAGGGAAGGAGCGCCATTTGGAATGCAGACTTAGATGAATTGGTCTGCAGGTGTCACGTTGCATTTGCAGAGCCCCTGATGTACCCAAACAGTACAAACCCCCCACAAGTGACCCCATATTGGAAACTAGACCTCCCAAGGAACTTATCTAGATGTGTTGTGAGAACTTTGAACCCCCAAGTGTTTCACTGCAGTTTATAACGCAGAGCCGTGAAAATAATTTTCTTTTTTCACAAAAATGATTTATTAGCCCCCAGTTTTGTATTTTCCCAAGGGTATCAGGAGAAATTGGACCCTAAAATTTGTTGTCCAATTTGTCCTGAGTACGCTGATACCCCGTATGTGGGGGGTGAACCACTGTTTGGGCGCATGGCAGAGCTCGGAAGGGAAGGAGTGCCATTTGGAATGCAGACTTAGATGGATTGGTCTGCAGGCGTCACGTTGCATTTGCAGAGCCCCTGATGTACCCAAACAGTAGAAACCCCCAAGAATTGACCCCATATTGGAAACTGGACCTCCCACGGAACTTATCTAGATATGTTGTGAGAACTTTGAACCCCCAAGTGTTTCACTACAGTTTACAATGCAGAGCCGTGAAAATAAAAAATCCTTTTTTTCCCACATAAATGATTTTTAGCCCCCCAAATTGTTATTTTCCCAAGTTTATCAGGATAAATTGGACCCTAAAAGTTGTTGTCCAATTTGTCCTGAGTACGCTGATACCCTGTATGTGGGGGGGAACTACTGTTTGGGCGCATGGCAGAGCTCAGAAGGAAAGGAGTGCTATTTGGAATGCAGACTTAGATGGATTGGTCTGCAGGCATCACGTTGCATTTGCAGAGCGCCTGATGTACCCAAACAGTAGAAACCCCCAAGAAGTGACCCCATATTGGAAACTAGACCTCCCTAGAAACTTATCTAGATGTGTTGTGAGAACTTTGAACCCCCAAGTGTTTCACTACAGTTTATAACGCAGAGCCGTGAAAATAAAAAATATTTTTTTTTCCACAAAAATTATTTATTAGCCCCCAGTTTTGTATTTTCCCAAGTTTAACAGGAGAAATTGGACCCCAAAAGTTGTTGTCCAATTTGTCCTGAGTACGCTGATACCCCGTATGTGGGGGGAACCACTGTTTGGGCGCATGGCAGAGCTCGGAAGGGAAGGAGCACCATTTGGAATGCAGACTTAGATGAATTGGTCTGCAGGCGTCACGTTGCATTTGCAGAGCCCCTGATGTACCCAAACAGTACAAACCCCCCACAAGTGACCCCATATTGGAAACTAGACCTCCCAAGGAACTTATCTAGATGTGTTGTGAGAACTTTAAACTCCCAAGTGTTTCACTGCAGTTTATAACGCAGAGCCGTGAAAATATATATATATTTTTTTCACAAAAATGATTTTTTAGCCCCCAGTTTTTTGTATTTTCACAAGAGTAACAGGATAAATTGGACCCCAAAAGTTGTTGTCGAATTTGTCCTGAGTACGCTGATACCCCATATGTGGGGGGAGACCACTGTTTGGGCGCATGGCAGAGCTCGGAAGGGAAGGAGCGCCATTTGGAATGCAGACTTAGATGGATTGGTCTGCAGGCGTCACGTTGCATTTGTAGAGCCCCTGATGTACCCAAACAGTAGAAACCCCCCAAAAGTGACCCCACATTGGAAACTAGACCTCCCAAGGAACTTATCTAGATATGCTGTGAGAACTTTGAACCCCCAAGTGTTTCACTGCAGTTTACAATGCAGAGCCTTGAAAATAAAAAATCTTTTTTTTCCCACATAAATGATTTTTAGCCCCCCAAATTTTTATTTTCCCAAGTTTATCAGGAGAAATTGGACCCCAAAAGTTGTTGTCCAATTTGTCCCGAATATGCTGATACCCCATATGTTGGGGTAAACCCCTGTTTGGGCACATGGGAGAGCTCGGAATGGAAGGAGCACTGTTTTACTTTTTCAACGCAGAATTGGCTGGAATTGAGATTGGACGCCATGTCGCGCTTGGAGAGCCCCTGATGTGCCTGAACAGTGGAAAATCCCCAATTCTACCTGAAACCCTAATCCAAACACACCCCTAACCCTAATCCCAACGGTAACCCTAACCACACCCCTAACTTTGACACACCCCTAACCCTAATCCCAACCGTAAATGTAATCCAAACCCTAACCCTAACTTTAGCCCCAACCCTAACCCTAACTTTAGCCCCAACCCTAACCCTAACTTTAGCTCCAACCCTAGCCCCAACCCTAACCCTAGCCCTAGCCCTAACCCTAGCCCTAACCCTAACCCTAGCCCTAACCCTAACCCTAGCCCTAACCCTAACCCTAGCCCTAATCATAATGGGAAAATGGAAATAAATACATTTTTTTAATTTTATTATTTTTCCCTAACTAAGGGGGTGATGAAGGGGGGTTTGATTTACTTTTATAGCGTTTTTTTATATCGGATTTTTATGATTGGCAGCTGTCACACACTAAAAGACGCTTTTTATAGCAAAAAAGTTTTTGCGTCTCCACATTTTGAGACCTATAATTTTTCCATATTTTGGTCCACAGAGTCATGTGAGGTCTTGTTTTTTGTGGGACGAGTTGACGTATTTATTGTTAACATTTTTGGGCACATGACATTTTTTGATCGCTTTTTATTCTGATTTTTGTGAGGCAGAATGACTAAAAACCAGCTATTCATGAATTTCTTTTGGGGGAGGCGTTTATACCGTTCCACGTTTGGTAAAATTGATAAAGCAGTTTTATTCGTCGGGTCAGTACGATTACAGCGATATCTCATTTATATCATTTTCATGTTTTGGCGCTTTTATACGATGAAAGCTATTTTATAGAAAAAATAATTATTTTGGCATCGCTTTATTCTGAGGGACAAGATGACGTTTTCAGCGGTACCATGGTTATTTATATCCATCTTTTTGATCGCGTGTTATTCCACTTTTTGTTGAGCGGTATGATAATAAAGCGTTGTTTTTTGGCCCGTTTTTTCTTTTTTGTTGTTCGCTGAAGGGGTTAACTAGTGGGACAATTTTATAGGTTGGGTCGTTACGGACGCGGCAATACTAAATATGTGTACTTTTATTGGTTTTTTTTTTATTTAGATAAAGAAATGTATATATGGGAATAATTTTAATTTTTTTTTTCTTTATTTAGGATTTTTTTTTTTTTCTACACATGTGGATTTTTTTTTTTACTTTTATACTTTGTCCCAGGGGGGGGACATCACAGATCACTGATCTGACAGTTTGCACAGCACTCTGTCAGATCAGCGCCTGCACTGGACCCGGAAGTAATCCCTGCAGGACCCGTGTAGCCCCGTGGCCATTTTGGATCCGGGGCCTGCAGTGATAGGAGGTAAGAGATGCTCGGAGCAACGCAATCACATCGCATTGCTCCGGAAGTCTTAGGGAAGCACGCAGGGAGCCCCCTCCCTGCGCGATGTTTCCCTATACCGCCGGAACACTGCGATCATGTTTGATCGCAGTGTGCCAGGGGTTAATGTGCCGGGGGCGGTCCGTGACCGCTCCTGGCACATAGTGCCGGATGTCAGCTGTGATAGTCAGCTGACACCCGGCCGCAATCGGCCGCGTTCCCCCCGAGAGCGCGGCCGATCGCATATGACGTACTATCCTGTCACTGGGAATTAAGTCCCGGGTCACCTCGACGGGATAGTACGTCATATGGGATTAAGGGGTTAATAGCCTAGAGAGGGTCCATGGTTATTGGCCCCCCCTGGCTAAAAATATCTGCCCCCAGCCACCCCAGAAAAGGCACATCTGGAAGATGCGCCTATTCTGGCACTTAGCCTCTCTCTTCCCACTCTCGAGTAGCGGTGGGATATGGGGTAATAAAGGGTTAATGCCACCTAGCTATTGTAAGGTGACATTAAGCCAGGTTAATAATGGAGAGGTAAAAAAAAGTTAACTGTTCATTTTATTTTAAACATTCCAAAAATTCCTGTTAAGCACCTGAAGGGTTAATAAACTTCTTGAACGTGGTTTTGAGCACCTTGAGGGGTGCAGTTTTTAGAATGGAGACACTTTGGGGTATTTTCTATCATATAGACCCCTCAAAGGGACTTCAAATGTGATGTGGTCCCTAAAAAAAATGGTGTTGTAAAAATGAGAAATTGCTGATCAACTTTTAACCCTTATAACTCCCTAACAAAAAAAAATTTTTGGTTCCAAAATTGTGCTGATGTAAAGTGGACATTTGGGAAATGTTACTTATTAATTAGTTTGTGTGACATATCTGTGTGATTTAAGGGCATAAAAATTAAAAGTTGGAAAATTTCAAAATTTTCGCCAAATTTACATTTTTGTCATAAATAAATGCAAGTAATGTCGAAGAAATTTTACCACTATCATGAAGCACAATATGTCATGAGAAAACATTGTCAGAATCACTGGGATCCAGGGCCGGACTGGCCATTTGGCAATTCTGGCAAATGCCAGAAGGGCCTGTCTGGTTGCGGGCTGCCTTGTCTGCTACGTTGTTAACAGAATCAGTGTTCTCAAGACACCCATACTGTTAAGAGTTGTGACGGAGCACAAAGTCGCTTACTCCATCACTTACCCCAGCAGGCCACGGGTGTCATTAGAAATATTAGTCTTGTAGTAAATCTTCCTTTCCTCCATCCAGGGTAATATTAGTAATATATCCCATCTGGTTCATGGGGACGGGGACAACATGGGCCTGTGTGATTTCAAATGCCAGGGCTGAATTTCAGCCCCAGTCCGTACCTGCTGGGATCCATGCAGGCGTTCCAGAGTTATAACCTCATGAAGGGACAGTGGTGAGAATTGTAAAAATTGGCCAGTCATTAACATGCAAACCACCCTTGGGGGTTAATGGGTTAATGAAATCTGCACTCCCTGTGGTCTAAAACTACATGTAAAAAAATTCAGTTACTTTTTTAAGAGCGGAATCAAAGCTTTTCTGTACTAGAAAAAAAATATTAAAAACGCTGCTTCACGTCTGCACCAGAAACGCATCAAATAAAGAGGAAAAGGCATAAAAAATGCGGAAATAATCAGAGTAGATAGTAATTGTGTAGTTTGGTGTGGACATCTGCAGAAAACATAAAACACAGTATTTATGCAGCGCATGTACAATGCCCTACATACACCAGATGTTGCAAAGTGAAGATTAATAAGTTATGGCTGCTACGACTGTGAATAAATGAACAAAAAATAATCCACAGGTCCCAACTACAGATGAGCAGGACGCACAGATGACATCGCTCCAGCCCCGGCTAATAAAAAGCCGCACTTGGGACTCTATAAGGCAAGAAATTTGCAGCCTTCCGTCCAGCCACCAGGTGGCACTCATCTGGACACTGGACCAGAGACCCGTGAATTGATCTGCTCATCTATAGTCCCAACTGTCCCAGATAGAGTGGACAGTCCCAGATTTTGGTCTACGTCCTGCCGTCTCAAGCGTCTGCTGATTTTCTCTCATTATCACAGCCCCTATGACATCTCCTCCTGCCAGGAGAGAAAGAAATGGTAAAAGTGTAAGGCCGGCGTCACACTGGCGTATTGCATCTGATGCGAGAACATCGGATGCAATATGCTAATGACCCTCGGTTCCTGCTCGCAGCAGAGCAGGAGCAGTGTGTCATGCGTCTGTGCTCCGATTCTCTCGCACAGGGAGGATCGGAGCACAGCTGCGGAGGAGGCGGAGAAATGAATTTCTCCATCTCCTCCACTGCTGGGGTCCGCTTATAACGCACATCACTCGGATGATATCCGAGTGGTGTGCGCTGTCTCACGTGCACCCATAGGCTTATATGGGTGCGAGTGAGCCGAGAGTTTTCCTCGGTCCGAGACAATCGCAGCATGCCGAGGAAAACGGCCGACAAAAAGTCGGCTGCTGGGAGCTGCCCCATAGCTGAACATTGGCCCGAGTGAAATGCGATTTTTTATCGCATAGCACTTGGCCGTTTAAAACGCCAGTGTGATGCCAGCCTAACAGCCAAAATTTGCCTCAATGCGCTATGCACGCCGCATAATTTGTCCCTTCTTCTGTTCTTTGGACGTTGAGCGGTATGCATTTTGGAAACTAAAACCTTCAAGGAATTCATGTATGAGTTTGTTGAGCATCTTGAATCCAGTTTCTTTACAGAATTCTATAATATTAGGCCATGAAAACTGAAAATTATGCTTTTCTTCCCACATAAATGTTGCAATATTTGACTTTTGTAGCACAATTTTTATTAAAACAGTGTAGCAATATGTTATATGATGATTTGGCCTCTAGGGGTCTTACTACTTTTATGTGTGTTCTATTCTGTTGTTGGAACTTGTTGGTCAGTGGTTGTAGAGACTCGTGTAATAGAGGATTGCGCTGCATGTAATAAAAAGCCTGTAATTACCAACACAGCATGATCCATGACGGGAAGCAACTAACAGAACATGGTGGCAGCTGGGCACAGAACCTGCAAATCCTCTGAGTTTGTGTGAGGCTGGGATTGTACAGAGGATTACAGCACCTGTAAGTACAGATTCCCTGACAATGCAGCAAAATGGAGCCTGATCTGAAGCCCCCTCAGACACTGGAAGTCACATCATGTAATACGTCCCACACTTGGAGACATTGGAAGGAAGAGTTTACACTGAATGTGGATCCGACAGTGGCCCCCACTGATGACAAACGGAAAGTAAAGCTGTTTTATTACCTAATTGGGGAAAATGGCAGAGAATTAGCCCACATCTTACTCCCAGACACAGACAACCTCCTCCTAGCAGATATTGTGCAGGCATTTGATAAACACTGTGACCCAAAGAAGAATGAGACAGTGGAAAGATATAATTTATTCACAAGACAACAGGAGGATGGTGAAAATGTGGACAGATATCTGACAGAGCTGAGGAGACTTGCAGCAACATGTGGCTTTGGAGAGATCAGTGACAGTCTAATCAAAGAATTGTGTGTGGAATAAAAGACAGTCATCTCAAAGAAAGATTACTGTGAGAGGAAGACATGACTTTAGAGAAAAGCATGCCAATCTGCAGGGCTGCTCAGCTGACAAAACACGGCCTGAAGATGATGGTAGGCACCAGTGAGAATGATGATGATAAGGTACATGCAGTATCTATGAAAGGAAAGACCAAGCTCCCCTATAAGCACCGTCCACTGCAAGTCTTGTGGGAAAAGAGATGAGAGAGAAAAAACAAGTGTCCAGCATATGGGGAAACCTGCAGGTCATGTGGTAAGAAGAATCATATCTCAGCTGTCTGCAGGCTGGGATCAGGCAAACAGTACAGAGAGCTCCACACTGTGACACCAGACACTGACATTATACGGCTATAACTGCAGCCTGCAGCAGAGAAAGTCAATGTAGTCAGGCAGTCAGTAGTCAAGGACACCAAGCAGCTTTATGCAACATTCTTGTTGGATGAGAAGCCCATTAGATTTCAGCTGGATTGTGGAGCAAGCTGCAATGTAATTCCATGTGTTCTGCTGAACAAACAGGTTTCTATTGAGCCAACTGACAAGGTATTGGTGATGTACAACAAAAGTGCTCTGAAAACCGATGGGGACATGTAAGCTCAAAATACGGAACCCATGTAACAGAAAGAGTTATAGAGTTGAATTTACCATGTTGTGTGGTGGTAACCATGTACCGATATTGGGAGTAAAAGCAGTTCAGGCAATGGACTTAAAAGTAAAGTCTCAGAGCATTATGTCTGTTGAAGTTTCCCAGGATATACAAGATACCACACTAAACGCAGAGAGCAATTTGGATATTCAGAAAATAATAAAGTATGCTGATTTATTTGAAGGTGATGGGTGCTTTGAAGATAAATATAGGCTAAAAATTTACAACACTGTGCAGCCTACCAGATTACCTACAGGAAGAGTGCCTGTAACTTTAATGCTACCACTGAAAGTAGAACTGCAAGATTTACAGAGAAGAGGCATGATAGCATCAGTCCGTAAGAGCACAGATTGGATCAGCAGCTTGGTCATAGTGCAGAAACCATCAGGCAAGTTAAGAATATGCATTGATCCCAAGCCACTCAACAAGGCACTGAAAAGACATCATTACTAGTGATGAGCGAACGTGCTCGTCAGTATTCGTTACTCGCCCGAGTATCGGGGTACTCGCCGAGAAGCAATTCCGGTATTATTCGGCGGTAACTGCAGTCTCCTCCCTGCGTTTTTGGCGGACTTTAGAGACCCAATCACGGTGCAGGGATTGTCTGCTAGGCCATGAAACGCCATCTTTGTTGTGGTTGTGCAGTGATTGGCTGGACCGCACAGCATCATCCCGAGTATAAGAGACCAGCACCGCCCTGCTCGCCGCATTCTGTTCCTGTTTCAGCGAGAGTAGGGAGAGCTGCTGCTGAGATAGGGTCAGAATCGTGGTTTTTAGAGTTAGTGTAGGTCTGCAACTCTTACATCCACAACTCCTGAGAAACCAAAAGTCCTTTTTAGGGCTAATTCATGAGTCCCGATATTGCAGCGCTAGGCAGGCACGGCACAGCATATCCACATCAGTGCAAGGCCTGCAGGCACTGCATGTGCATCCATTGCTCCCACTGCATCCCTCCCAAAGCTCCCTAACTGCCTGCTGCTGCTGCTTATTTACTGTCTATATACCGTATATACTCGAGTATAAGCCGACCCGAGTATAAGCCGACCCCCCTAATTTTGCCACAAAAAACTGGGAAAACTTATTGACTCGAGTATAAGCCTAGGGTGGAAAATGCAGCAGGTACCGGTGAATTTCAAAATTAAAAATAGATACTCCATACCGTTCATTATGGCCCCATAGATGCTCCACATAAAGCTGTGCCACATATAATGCTCTGCACCGTTCATTATGGCCCCATAGATGCTCCACATAAAGCTGTGCCATATATACAATGCTCTGCACCGTTGCCCCATAGCTGTGCCATATATATAATGCTCTGCACCGTTGCCCCATAGCTGTGCCATATAGTGCTCTGCACCATTGCCCCATAGCTGTGCCATATAGTGCTCTGCACCGTTACCCCATAGCTGTGCCATATAGTGCTCTGCACCATTGCCCCATAGCTGTGCCATATAGTGCTCTGCACCATTTCCCCATAGCTCTGCCATATAGTGCTCTGCACCGTTTCCCCATAGCTCTGCCATATAGTGCTCTGCACCGTTTCCCCATAGCTCTGCCATATAGTGCTCTGCACCGTTGCCCCATAGCTGTGCCATATAGTGCTCTGCACCGTTGCCCCATAGCAGTGCCATATAGTGCTCTGCACCGTTGCCCCATAGCTGTGCCATATAGTGCTCTGCACCGTCCATTATTGCCCCATAGCTGTGCCATATAGTGCTCTGCACCATTGCCCCATAGCTGTGCCATATAGTGCTCTGCACCGTTGCCCCATAGCTGTGCCATATAGTGCTCTGCACCGTTGCCCCATAGCTGTGCCATATAGTGCTCTGCACCGTTGCCCCATAGCTGTGCCATATAGTGCTCTGCACCGTTGCCCCATAGCTGTGCCATATAGTGCTCTGCACCGTTGCCCCATAGCTGTGCCATATAGTGCTCTGCACCGTTGCCCCATAGCTGTGCCATATAGTGCTCTGCACCATTGCCCCATAGCTGTGCCATATAGTGCTCTGCACCACTGCCCCATAGCTGTGCCATATAGTGCTCTGCACCACTGCCCCATAGCTGTGCCATATAGTGCTCTGCACCGTCCATTATTGCCCCATAGCTGTGCCATATAGTGCTCTGCACCATTGCCCCATAGCTGTGCCATATAGTGCTCTGCACCGTTGCCCCATAGCTGTGCCATATAGTGCTCTGCACCGTTGCCCCATAGCTGTGCCATATAGTGCTCTGCACCGTCCATTATTGCCCCATAGCTGTGCCATACAGTGCTCTGCACCATTGCCCCATAGCTGTGCCATATAGTGCTCTGCACCGTTGCCCCATAGCTGTGCCATATAGTGCTCTGCAGCATTGCCCCATAGCTGTGCCATATAGTGCTCTGCACCATTGCCCCATAGCTGTGCCATATAGTGCTCTGCACCATTGCCCCATAGCTGTGCCATATAGTGCTCTGCACCGTCCATTATTGCCCCATAGCTGTTGCTGCTGCTGCAATAAAAAAAAAAAAAACACATACTCACCTGTCTTGCTTGCAGCTCCTCGGCGCCATCTTCCCGGCGTCTCTCTGCACTGACTGATCAGGCAGAGGGCGGCGCGCACACTATATGCGTCATCGCGCCCTCTGCCTGAACAGTCAGAGCGGAGACGCCGGGAAGATGGCGACAGCGCCCGGCGTGTGGAACGAGGGAAGGTGAATATGACATACTTACCTGCTCCCGGCGTCCCGCTCCTTCCCCCTGCCTGTCTTCGGTGCCGCAGCCTCTTTCTCTGTCAGCGGTCACCGGCACCGCTTCATTAGAGAAATGAATAGGCGGCTCCGCCCCTATGGGAGGTGGAGCCGCCTATTCATTTCTCTAATGAGCGGTCCCACGTGACCGCTCAGGGGAAGAGGCTGTGGCACCGAAGACAGTGTGACAGGCAGGGGGAGCGCCAGGATCGCCGGGACTAGGTAAGTATATGACAGTGCTCACCCGCCGACCCCACCACCGATCATGACTCGAGTATAAGCCGAGAGGGGCACTTTCAGCCCAAAAATTTGGGCTGAAAATCTCGGCTTATACTCGAGTATATACGGTACCTTTTTTTTTTCCTAAAAATTCCCCACACCCCCCCCCAAAAAAAATATACAGTCTGTTCTGTGTACTTACTTTGTGGCTGTGTGATACTCAAATTCTATACAGCTCTATTTAGCCAAAGGATGAAAGGCCAAAGAATTGCCAGTGTGGTATTTCTTTACAGCCGTCATATATCTGCTCCAAGTTTTGCCACTGGAGGCCGGTGTACTTATTTTTTGGCTGTGAGATACTATTTCGCATAAATTAACTGAAAAATAAAAAAAATTTAATACAGTCTGTTAGGTCAGGCTGAGGCTTGCCTGGTGTTTGGGTTTGAAAAATCGTAGATTTGCAGGCATACTGATCACATATTATTTCTCTACTAATAAAGATATTTGTGTTGAGCATTTGAAATAGTGCAGTAGTCCATTTAAAATGGGCAAGGCAAGGGGCAAGGGACAGGGAAGTGGACGTGATGCTGATGGTGCATTCAGAGGATGAGGCCGTGGGCAAGGTGAAAGTGGGCAACAACAAAGACCCATGTCTTCTCGCTCGACCTTCCTGTCCCAGTTTCTAGGGGCCCGCAGCACACCACTATTGAAGCCAGAGCAGTGTGAAACGGTTGTTGGTTGGATAGCGGATAATGCTTCCAGTCACTTAGCCACAACCACCACCTTGTCTTTCACATGGTCAAGTCTGAGTAGCCATGAGTGTGGCCAGGATATTCCTCACCCTGATCCTCCTTCCTCCCACCATGCCGAGTGCCCTGAGACAACTGATCCCACACTTGGACACTCTGAAGAGCTGTTCAGTTTTCCATTTTAAGATTCAGAAATCTCTGCCCGTCAAATTGAAGTGGGGAAAGATGAGATCGCATGTAGAGCTGCCCAAAGCTTTGACCAGCCCCGGTCACACGAAGGCGATGGTGGGAAAGTGTCACAAGAGGTGGACGATGATGAGACTCGATTGCCCGGAAAGTCAGGAGGAGGAGCAGGGTACGGCTGTGGAAGACGAGGTGGTGGATGAAATAGTGACTGACCCAACCTGGCAGGAGGACATGCATAGCGAGGACAGCAGCACAAATGGGGAAGGAGGCATATCCCCCCAACAGGCCGGAAGAAGCAGTGTGGTGGCCACAGACAGAAGGCGTGCATCCGTTCCCCTAACACCAACATGAATGACGTTGCCATTCCCCCTGTGAGATCTTCCTGAGTCTGGCTATTTTTTAAAGACTCTGCCGATAACCCCAAAGAGGCCATTTGCAGCACCTGCCATGCCCGCATCAGCAGGGGTAGCAAAACAACCAGCCTGACCACCACCAGCATGATCAGGCACATGCAAGCAAAGCACACGATTTTGTGGGCCGAACCCCAGGCTCCAGGACCACTGCCTGCTGGTCACACCACTGCTTCTTCCACTGTTTTGCATAGAAGCCAATCCCCAGTACACCGTGTATGTGAAAATGCCTCTAGCCCTGCACCTGTTGTGGCTCACAGTCAAGCAGCACCATCAGCAAGCGCGTCCACTGCCTTGTCCCAGCACAGCGTTCAGTTGTCTATAACCCAGTCTTTGGAACGCAAGTGGAAATACCCAGCCAACGCCCCACAGGCCACAGTCCTCAATTTTAATATTTCTCTTCTGCTTGCGCTAGAAATGCTGCCTTTTAGGCTTGTTGAGATGGAAGCTTTCCGCAACCTGATGGCGGCGGCCGTCCCATTGCTGGCCCTACGTCAATCAGGGTTGCCCCACAGTCTACAGCTCCTGCACCACCTCTTCCTCCTCTTCATCCTACATGTCTGAAATCAACACATCAGTCAGAAGCTGGAAGCACTGCAGCACTGCCTCAGCCAAGCGGCAACAGGCTGTGCTGAAGCTAATCTGCATATGTGACAAACCGCACAATGCAGAAGAGTTGCAGAAGACAGCACTGAAAGAGCAGTCAGATGTTTGGATGACACCGCTGAACCTACAGCCAGGCATGGTCGTGTGTGACAATGGCCGTAACCTGGTGGCGGCTCTGAGGCAAGGTGAGCTCACACACGTACCATGTGCTTAACCTCGTGGTTCAACGTTTTCTGAAAAGCTACCCGGAGCTGCATGATCTGCTAATGAAAGTACGCCATCTGTCTGCCCATTTTAGAAAGTCAGCTACAGGTTCAGCCGCCCTTGCTGTGCTACAGCAGTGGTTACAGCTTCCAGCTCACCAAATGTTATGTGATGTCCCCACGTGCTGGAACTCTACGCTGCATATGTTGGAAAGGATTTGTGAGCAGAAGAGGGCCGTTGTTGACTACCAACATCAACAAGGCCGTCGAATTTCAGGTCAGACTCCACACATAAGACCTCAGGAGTGGACATGGATGTCAGACATATGTTACATCCTCCAAAACTTTGAGGACTGCACCAAGGTGGTGAGCGGTGATGACACCATAATTAGCATCACCATCCCAATTCTCAGCATTCTGAAAAACTCTCTGCTCACAATCAAAGAGGATGTATTGCAGGCGGAGTATGAGGACATGGAGCAAGGAAACATACAGGGGGATTACACTCAGCCCAGCCTCATATCTTCTCAACGTGGATTGGTAGGCAATGAGGAGGAAGAACAGGAGCTACTTTCATGCGCTATAGACGGTACTACAAACACATCTGTATTAGCTTCTGTTCAGCGGGGATGGCCTGAGGACAGAGAGGAGGAGGATGAGCAGGAGGGGGACAGCATGGTCAGTCGTCCTGTTGGTGAGGACACGGAATTCTTGCCTGTTAGCAGTCTGGCACGTATGGCTGACTTTAAGTTGCGCTACATTTCACGTGACCCTCGGATTATCAACATTTTGGGTGACACTCATTACTGGTTGGTGACACTTCTAGACTCACGTTACAAGGAGAACTTTCAATCTCTTCTGCCTGAGGCAGAGAGGTGTACTAAAATGTTGCAGTACCACAGGGCCATTGTAGCGGAATTACTTAGAAAATTCCCATGTGAGAATGCTGGCAGCAGATGTCAGAGTTTGTTGTACAACCAAGGACTCCAAGCGAGAGAGACAGAAGTACAATCGAGCTCAGGCAGGGGAAAAATGGCCAAGTTCTGGGACAGTTTTCTCAGACCCTCCCATCGTGGCAGCACAGAGGCAAGGGGTGCTGTCATAATAAGTGCAATGTTTGGGAAGATGGTGAGGGAGTACCTTGCAGATAGTACAAATGTCCTCCGTGATTCCTCTGTGCCTTTTAATTATTGGGTATCCAAGCTGGACACGTGGCATGAACTGGCTCTCTACGCCTTGGAGGTCCTGGCCTGCCCTGCTGCTAGCAATCTGTCAGAAAGGGTTTTTAGTGCCGCTGGTGGAATTATAACAGATAAGCGCATCCGCCTGTCAACTAAAAATGCTGACAGGCTGACTCTTATCAAAATGAACAAGGCCTGGATTGGGAAAGATTTCTGTACACCACCAAGTGAAACCAGCGAAACATAACCTCAAATACATTCTCTGTTTTGGGGAGGTATATTCTCATGCACCTCTTCACAACCACGCATGGGTATACGCTTCCAGATTTGGTCTGTTTGTTTTTATCCTCCTTATCTTCATCCTCATCCAGAACCACTATATCACCAGGGTGAACGTGGTCTGTATGGTGCATTTTGGCCAAGGGTGCTGTGATGGCACTCTTTTCTTTAAAAAAAAAACAACAGGATTTTACATTGGGGAATTGGGCATGACATTACATTGGGCCGACTTCTTAACTCTGTCTCCTGCAATGTGTCCTTTAACTGCTACTAGATGACCAGGGTGCACGTGCTCAGTACTGTTATAGGCCGGTGATTTTTGGGCACGGGGGCTGTGAAGGCACTATTTCATTTTGTAAAAACAGGACCCCACATTGGGGAATTGGGCCTACTTATTAAGTCTGTCTCCTGCAATGTGTCCTTTAACTGCCACTAGATGACCAGGGTGAACGTGGTCTGTACGGTGTATTTAGGTGTAGGGGGCTGTGATGGCACTATTTTAATCAGTCCAAAAAGGACCCCACATTGGGGAATTGGGCATGGCATTCCATTGGGCCTACTTCTTAACTCTGTCTCTTGCAATGTCTCTTGTTTAACTGCCACTAGATCACCAGGGTGAACGTGCTTTGTACTGTTATAGGCCGGTGAAGTTTGGCCAAGGGGGGCTGTGATGGCACTAGTCTATTTTTACAAAAGGTACCCCCCATTGGGGAAACCACATCCTTCTTGGGAAAGACTTCATAACATTTGTGTACCTTAAAGAGCTCACTTGAAAAGCTCCTTTTTGTGTTGCCTGGTTGCTAATATTAGACACAATACACTTCATATAAATTTGATAAAGCAATGCTATTACTTTGCCTCAGTAGTTCATTAAAAATATAGCTTTCTCCACTATATTTGTTTCTCTCCTTGTGAGCTTTAACTTTCTCTGCCTCAAATGTACAAATGGAGAATATACAATTGGTGATTTGTAAACAAGATTGAAATACTGTATACCGAATGCATTCAGACAATCACATAGCTGCTTTTCTTGTAAAACATTTAGAGAAGTGACAGACAATGCTCATAGTGACATAATCTTGATAAATGTTTGTTTATTTACTTCAGAAACAGTTTTAAGCCTCTATATGTTTGCTGTTTGTCATTGTAAAACATTAAGGTTTACTGAAACTATGCCGGTGGTGGTTTGATCAAAATTCTTGTGGCTTTTATTTTCTAGGGGTTTATGGCCCCTCGTCTGATGACTCCATGATATCTCAGTTTCATCCAACCTTGAAAAGTGGCCACTTGAAGGTGTGGGTGAAACTAGAGTTACTACATTGTGTTACTCACTATATAAGACCAGAGAAACATGACTAAGACAGATGCCATAACTGGGGTACCTGTACGTGTACAGTTTTCTGATACCTGCATAATTGGAGACGCCCATGCAGTGTAGGTAATCTCCCAGGGGTTCTCTGTCTTGATGTTGCTTCTCTGATATTCCAGATGGATGATGTTTTAAAGCCTCTTGGTGATGATCTAACTATACTGCATGTAGTTAATCTTCATATATACGTAATATCACATTTATTTAATCCTCATATGTACTTATTAACCTGTGTATGTTAACACATACAAAAGTGTACGCACTCACACTATTCAATCATACTATTCCTTGAATTTTGTAGTTTGCAATAAAATTGCCTTGTATTGCAAGTATTTGCCTTTTTTAAAGCCGTATCTGAACCTTAGTGTTAAAAACATGTCAAATAAAATTGAAAAATTCTCCTGTAAATAATTGTGCAAAGAGGGAACCATCATACCATTAAAAAATATGAGTGAATTTTCCTGGGCCCATCCAGTATGTGGTTCCAAGGCTTAATGGGGTGCATATGACTATGCAGCTGGGCTCGCCTTCCTGGCAATGTATAAAACCAAGGAGTATGGAGCACAAAATGCATATTGTGAAGTGGATTTTCATGGGCACATCCACTATGTGGGTTCCAAGGCCTAATGGGGTGCATATGACTGACTATGCAGTAGGGCTCGCCTTCCTGCCAATGTATAAAACAAAGGAGTATGGAGCACAAAATGCATATTGTGAAGTGGATTTTCATGGGACTTCCACTATGTGGGTTCCAAGGCCTAATGGGGTGCATATGACTGACTATGCAGCAGGGTTCGCCTTCTTGCGAATGTATAAAACAACGGAATATGGAGCACAAAATGTATATTGTGAAGTGAATTTTCATGGGCCCATCCACTATGTGGGTTCAAAGGTGCATTGGGGTGCATATGAATTGGTAGCAGGGCAGGACTTGAATTCAGTGCAACACTTTTTCAGGAGTCCCCCCTGGACATCTTATGACAGGGGTATTGTGGTGCGTCATAATTCTTGGCAGTCTATCCACTCACAGCATAGGCTACAACAGCTTAGGATAAACCAAGAGAAATTGGAGTTTATGTCCAAACCAATCAAATTTTTATTAAACCATGAAATGACATACATAATTGAACAATACTACAAACATAAATAAAAAAAAAAAAAAAAAAAAAAAAGAAGGTATGGGGTGGGTAGCACAGACTAACACTGATGGTACTGTCCATCACCAACGCCGTATGTATAAAGACATCAAAAAACTTTCTATATAAATATTGTAGTGGGCAGAGCACAGACATAAGTGGAAAGTAAATAAACTAAATTTAGTATGGTAAAGCCCTGTACACAGGCTATTTACCAAGGGTAACTAAGTATAGAGAACCATACCATGCTCTTACCCGCAAATAGGCGTCAGACCAGGACAGCACCGGTGCCCCGTTTTTTGATGTCTTTATACATACGGCGTTGGTGATGGACAGTACCATCAGTGTTAGTCTGTGCTACCCACCCCATACCTTCTTTTTTTATTTATGTTTGTAGTATTGTTCAATTATGTATGTCATTTCATGGTTTAATAAAAATTTGATTGGTTTGGACATAAACTCCAATTTCTCTTGGTTTATTCTATGGTAGGAGTGTCCTTTTTCTATTACAATTAGCCTGAGTTTTTCCCCCCCCACCTTTTTGGTTTATGCTCCCCCACTTGGGTAGTGAGTATGTGGGTGGATTCTCGATGGTTATTATTCTTCTTCTTTTTCTTGGGATCGTTTGATGATACAACAGCTTAGGAGACCCACTGTTTCACAATGGCCCTTTAAGAAGATTAATTCCACCTGATGCACCAGTAAAAATAGGCTCTGTGACTTTAAGAGTCCCTCCTTCGTAAATGAAACAAAATGGGTCTGCTTATGTGAAATTCAGAGAGTAGCTGACAGCACAACTGGCAATGGGATGCCCGTCCTAGTCCCACTGACCAAAGTGGAAGTGTACATACCCAAAAGAAATGAAGGACAGCATCCAATCCAGGTGAAAAAACGCTTCTTTTATTGTGGCAAGTGCAACGTTTCAACCATCAAAGGTCTTTTTCAAGCATGCTTGAAAAAGACCTTTGCTGGTTGAAACGTTGCACTTGGCACAATAAAAGAAGCGTTTTTTCACCTGGATTGGATGCTGTCCTTCATTTCTTTTGGGAATGCTTATGTGTCACACACCACATGGCCAGCTAGGGGTGTTAAATGTTACAATGACATTTCCCAGTGAATGCATTTGTAGTGGTTGAAAGCAATGTTAAAGTTGAAAAACGCTTCAAAAATGCAGCATCTGAACTAAGCCTAAGTGGGAGAGGTAATTTTCAGTCTGGGTTGAAATATTTGGCCTTACAGGCAAGTCATTAACCTGCAAAGGATGTACCTTGACATATTTCCAAGTAAAACCCATTTTGGTTTCGTTTTCATGTGATTTTTGTGGCACCAAGAAAAATGGCATGAATCTTGGAAAAAAATGATTAAGGCTGTGAACTAGGAGTCAGCAATGCTTCCAGGGGCAATCCCCATGATGTCCCTGTGTCATTTGAGCAGTGTTTCCATCATTTTCAGATGTTTTTAGACCTTAAAAGGACCCCCGGGTGGGATCGCGGTAAAAATACTTGGGTCTCCCATAGACTTACATTGGGCTTGTTGTTCTGGCCGAGTACCCGAGTATTCCAATTTGCTCGACCCGAGCAAAGAGCACCCGAGCATTTTAGTGCTCGCCCATGACTAATCATTACCCAGTGCCGACATTAGATAATGTTCTACCAAATCTATCAAAGGCTAAAATATTTTCTGTATGTGATGTATAAGGGCTGTCCCACACGTCCAGATAATTCCGGTACCGGAAAAAATCGGTACCGGTGTTATCCGTGTCCGTGTGCCCGTGAGCTCACGTAGGCCATACGTGCGGCACACGTGTGCCGCCCGTGTGCCGAGTGGGTACCACACGGAGCGTGTGGTACACTGCATCGTGCTGAAGCCGCGATTCATATCTTCTGTGCAGCAGCATTTGCTGCATAGAAGATATGAATAATAGTGTTTAAAAGAAAGATCTATCTGTCCGCTGCCCTCCCACCCCCTGTGCGCCCCCCCCGCTGTTCTGAAAATACTCACCCGCTCCCTCGTTGGCTGTCGCTGCTTCCTGGTCTGGCCCCATCTTCTCCTGTATGCAGTCACGTGGGGCCGCTCATTTACAGTCATGAATAGGTGGCTCCACCCCTAAGGGAGGTGGAGCCACATATTCATGACTCTAATCTGCGGCCCCACGTGACCGCATACAGTAGAAGGGGCGGCCAGACCAGGAAGCATCGACAGCCAACGAGGTAGCGGGTGAGTATTTTCAGAACAGCGGAGGGGGGGGGGCGCACAGGGGGTGGGAGGGCGGCGGACAGATAGATCTTTCTTTTAAACACTATTATTCATATCTTCTATGCAGCAAACGCTGCTGCAGGGAAGATATGAATGGCGGCTTCAGCACCATGTGGGGGGGACAGCGCTTACTGTAGCGCTGTCTCCTGCACGCAACACGGACTGCACACGGAGAAGGTCCACGTGTGGTCCGTGTTTTACACGGACCCATTGACTTTAATGGGTCCGTGTAATACGTGCGCTCCCACGAACACTGACATGTCTCCGTGTTTGGCACACGGAGACACGGTCCGCCAAAAATCAATGACATCTGCACAGATGCATTGATTTTTATGGGTCTACGTGTGTCAGTGGCTCCGGTACGTGAGGAAACTGTCACCTCACGTACCGGAGCCACTGACGTGTGAAACCGGCCTAAAATGGATTCTGGCATGTGGAACTGGCTGAAGAATCAAGTTTACTGACATTTTCTTCACCATTTGGACTCTTTAAATGGCTGAGAATGCCCATGGGACTAAAACCTGCTCCAGAGGTGTTCCAGCAGAAATTGATGAAGGCTTTGGGAGGACTTCCTGGAATGAAAACAATAGCAGATTATATCCTAATAGTGGGAGAAGGTGAAGATATGGAATCTGCAATCAAGGATTACGATCAGTAGATGATACAATTTTTAAACAGATGCAGAGCAAATCAAATAAAGCTGACCATGGACAAATTCAAACTAAAAATGACAAAAGTTGCATACATTGGATATCGTCTGACTTCAAATGGTGTAAAAGTGGATCCTGAAAAGGTGAGAGCAATACAAGAGTTGCTTACCCCTACTGATGTTAGTGCAGTACAGCGATTTTGGGGCATGGTAAATTATCTCTCCAAATTTTGCAGACATCTGTCAGACATGTGTGAGCCACTGAGACAGCTAACCCACAAAGATATGCTCTGGGAATTGACAGAAAGAAAAGAAGGCTATTGCAGATGCAACTACCCTAAAGGTACCGTCACACTCAGCGACGCTGCAGCGATACAGACAACGATGCCGATCGCTGCAGCGTTGCTGTTTGGTCGCTGGAGAGCTGTCACACAGACCGCTCTCCAACGACCAACGATGCCGAGGTCCCTGGGTAACCAAGGTAAACATTGGGTTGCTAAGCGTAGGGCCGCGCTTAGTAACCCGATGTTTACCCTGGTTACCAGTGTAAAATGTAAAAAAACAAACAGTACATACTCACCTTCGCGTCCCCCGGCGTCTGCTTCCTGCACTGACTGAGTGCCGGCCCTAATGGCAGAGCGGTGACGTCACCGCTGTGCTGTGCTTTCACTTTACGGCCAGCGCTCAGTCAGTGCAGGAAGCGGACGGCGGGGGACGCGAAGGTGAGTATTTAGTGTTTGTTTTTTTACATTTTACACTGGTAACCAGGGTAAACATCGGGTTACTAAGCGCGGCCCTGCGCTTAGTAACCCGATATTTACCCTGGTTACCATTGTAAAACATCGCTGGTATCGTTGCTTTTGCTGTCAAACACAACGATACACGGCGATCTGACGACCAAATAAAGTTCTGAACTTTAATCAACGACCAGCGATATCACAGCAGGATCCTGATCGCTGCTGCGTGTCAAACACAACGATATCACTATCCAGGACGCTGCAACGTCACGGATCGCTAGCGATATCGTTTATTGTGAAGGTACCTTTAAGTATTTCGATCCAGATCGAAAAGTAATGGCACAATGTGATGCTTCAGAAAAAGGCCTTGGAGTTACATTAATACAGAACAAGCAGCTACTCACATTTGCAAGCAACAGAGCAGGGATATGCTCAGATTGAGAAGGAACTACTGGCTGTGGTATATGGGATGGAGAAATTTCACCAGAACACCTATGGTCGACGGTAACAGTGCAGTCAGATCACAAACCTTTGGAGAGCATTACAAAGAAACCATTACTAAATGCCCCAAAGAGACAACAGCGCATGCTGTTACGATTTCAAAAATATGATTTTGACATCACGTCCTGTCCAGGAAGAGACTTACTGATTGCAGATACGCTAAGCAGAGCTTACCTACCTATAACAAATGATGAGGAGAAAGACATTGAAACCATCAATATGTGTAACTATAAAAATAATAATATTTTTTATTTATATAGCACCAACATATTCCAGAGCACTTTACAATTAAGTGGGGACAAGTACAGACAATAAATTCAATACAAGTTAAGACAATTTAAACAGTGACATTAGGAGTGAGGTCCCTGCTCGCAAGCTTACAATCTACAAGGAAAAGGGGGGGACACAATAGGTGAAAAGTGCTTATTTCAGGTCTGGCAATTATAATAAATAGGGATTTTCATATAAAGGTGCATGATCCGGTCATCAGTGTTATGATCCTGGTGGTAGGATCTCAAACTGACCTGACACATATACCCTGAATATATAGGACAAGTTCTGGGGATGTGGAAGCTATACTGACCGCAATCCTGATCCTATCCAAACACACTAAAGGCAGCTGTGGAGCGTTACCTGAAAACCTAGACGCCTCGTCACAGCCTGAGAAACTGACTACCCCTAGAGAGAAAGCAAAGACCTCACTTGCCTCAGAGAAATATCCCCAAAGTTTTAGATAGCCCCCCACAAATAATAACGGTGAGTTAAGGGGAAAACACAAACGTAGAGATGAAACAGGTTTAGCAAATGAGGCCCGCTAATACTAGATAGGCAGATAAAGATAGGTGTCTGTGCGGTCAGTACAAAAACTATCAAAAGTAAACCACGCAGAGAATACAAGAACCCCCACACCGACTCACGATGTGAGGGGCGCACTCTGCACCCCAGAACTAACCAGCAAGCAAAAAATCACATGAAAGCAAGCTGGGCTGAACTCATCATATAATGAGAAACGTTTTCAAGGAAATAATGAGAAACTGAACAAGCAAACTTAGCTTCTCATAGCAGGAGAATGGTCACAAGGAATATTCAGGAGAGCACAGGATCAGGACTGAATACACCGACAGCAGGCGACAAGTAAAGGTCCAGGTGAGTTAAATAGGCCCAGCCTAGCAGGAGATGAAACAGCTGAGCCCAGCAATATCGCTAAAGGCCACCAGAGGGAGCCCAAGAACAAACTCACATAGTACCACTCATGACCACAGGAGGGAGCCCGAGAACGGAATTCACAACAGTACCCCCCCCTTGAGGAGGGGTCACCGAACCCTCACCAGAGCTCCCAGGCCGATCAGGACAAGCCAAATGAAAGGCACGAACCAAATCGGCCGCATGGACATCGGAGGCGACAACCCAGGAATTATCCTCCTGACCATAACCCTTCCATTTCACTAAGTACTGAAGTCTCCGTCTTGAAATACGAGAATCCAAGATCTTCTCCACCACATATTCCAACTCCCCCTCGACCAAGACCGGAGCAGGAGGATCAACAGAAGGGACCACAGGCACCACATATCTCCGCAACAATGACCTATGGAACACATTATGAATGGCAAACGATGTTGGGAGGTCCAAATGAAAAGACACAGGGTTGAGGATTTCCAAAATCTTATAAGGACCGATGAAACGAGGCTTGAACTTAGGAGAGGAAACCTTCATCGGGACATAATGAGAAGACAACCATACCAAATCCCCCACACGAAGACGGGGACCCACACAGCGACGGCGGTTAGCAAAGCGCTGAGCCTTCTCTTGGGACAAAGTCAAATTGTCCACCACATGGTTCCAAATCTGCTGCAACCTATCCACCACAGAATCCACCCCAGGACAGTCAGAAGACTCAACCTGACCCGAGGAGAAACGAGGATGAAAACCAGAATTGCAAAAGAAACGTGAAACCAAAGTAGCAGAACTAGCCCGATTATTGAGGGCGAACTCAGCCAATGGCAAAAAGGTCACCCAATCATCCTGGTCAGCAGAAACAAAACATCTCAAATAAGTTTCCAAGGTCTGATTAGTTTGTTCGGTTTGACCATTCGTATGAGGATGGAAGGCTGACGAAAAAGACAATTCAATGCCCATCTTAGCACAAAAGGATCGACAAAATCTGGACGCAAACTGGGATCCTCTGTCAGACACAATGTTCTCCGGAATACCATGTAAACGAACCACATTCTGAAAAAACAGTGGTACCAAATCGGAGGAGGAAGGCAACTTAGGCAAGGGTACCAAATGGACCATTTTGGAAAAACGATCACAAACCACCCAGATGACAGACATCTTCTGAGAGACAGGAAGATCCAAAATAAAATCCATGGAAATATGTGTCCAAGGCCTCTTCGGGACAGGCAAAGGCAAAAGCAATCCACTGGCACGAGAACACGAAGGCTTGGCCCGAGCACAAATCCCACAGGACTGCACAAAGGAACGCACATCCCGCGACAAGGAAGGCCACCAAAAGGATCTCGCCACCAAATCCCTGGTACCAAAAATCCCAGGATGACCTGCCAACACCGAAGAGTGAACCTCGGAAATAACTCTACTGGTCCATCTGTCTGGGACAAACAGTCTCTCCGGTGGACAACAGTCAGGTCTATTGGCCTGAAACTCCTGCAACACCCGTCGCAGATCAGGAGAGATGGCAGACAAAATCACCACCTCTTTGAGAACACCAGTCGGTTCAGAAACTTCCGGGGAGTCAGGTACAAAACTCCTAGAAAGGGCATCAGCCTTCACGTTTTTCGAACCCGGAAGATATGAAACCACGAAATTGAAACGAGAGAAAAATAACGACCATCGAGCCTGTCTCGGATTCAACCGTTTGGCAGACTCGAGATAAGTCAAATTCTTGTGATCCGTCAAGACCACCACACGATGCTTGGCTCCCTCAAGCCAATGTCGCCACTCCTCAAATGCCCACTTCATTGCCAACAACTCACGATTACCAACATCATAATTCCGCTTGGCAGGCGAAAACTTTCTTGAAAAGAAAGCACATGGTCTCATCACAGAGCCATCAGAGCTTCTCTGTGACAAGACAGCCCCTGCTCCAATCTCAGAAGCATCAACCTGAACCTGAAAGGGAAGAGAGACATCGGGCTGGTGCAAGACAGGAGCCGAAGAAAACTGACGCTTAAGCTCCTGAAAGGCCTCCACGGCCGCAGGAGACCAATTCGTCACATCAGAACCCTTCTTGGTCAAATCCGTCAAAGGCTTAACCACGCTAGAAAAATTAGTGATGAAGCGACGGTAAAAATTAGCAAAACCCAAGAACTTCTGAAGACTCTTCACAGATGTAGGTTGAGTCCAGTCATGAATAGCCTGGACCTTGACTGGAGCCATCTCAATAGTAGACGGAGAAAAAATAAAGCCCAAAAAAGAAATCTTCTGGACTCCGAAGAGACATTTAGAGCCCTTCACAAACAAGGCATTGGCACGCAGGACCTGAAATACTATCCTGACCTGCTTCACATGAGACTCCCAGTCATCAGAAAAGACCAAAATATCATCCAGGTACACAATCATAAATCTATCCAGATACTCTCGGAAGATGTCGTGCATGAAGGACTGAAACACAGAGGGAGCATTAGAAAGCCCAAAAGGCATCACCAAGTACTCAAAATGGCCTTCGGGCGTATTAAATGCTGTTTTCCATTCATCGCCCTGTTTTATGCGCACAAGATTATACGCTCCTCAAAGATCTATCTTATTGAACCAACTGGCCCCCCTAATCCGAGCAAACAGATCAGACAACAGTGGCAAGGGGTACTGAAATTTGACCGTGATGTTATTTAGAAGGCGATAATCTATACAGGGTCTCAGAGAACCATCCTTCTTGGCCACAAAAAAGAACCCCGCACCCAAAGGGGACGAGGACGGGCGAATATGCCCCTTCTCCAAGGACTCCTTTATATAACTCCGCATAGCGGCATGTTCTGGTATAGATAAATTAAAAAGTCGTCCCTTAGGGAACTTACTACCAGGAATCAGATTTATAGCACAATCACAATCCCTATGAGGAGGTAGGGCACTGGATTTGGGCTCATCAAATACATCCTGGTAGTCTGACAAAAATTCAGGGACTTCAGAAGGAGTAGAAGAAGCAATTGACACCAAAGGGGCATCGCCATGAATTCCCTGGCAACCCCAACTTGACACAGACATTGCTTTCCAATCCAGGACTGGATTATGAGCCTGCAGCCATGGCAGACCCAACACGACAACATCATGCAAATTATGTAGCACAAGAAAGCGAATCACCTCCTGATGTGCAGGAGTCATAGACATGGTCACTTGAGTCCAGTACTGAGGTTTATTCTTGGCCAATGGCGTAGCATCAATTCCCTTTAGTGGAATGGGGAATTGTAAAGGCTCCAAGATAAAACCACAGCGCCTGGCAAATGACAAATCCATCAGATTCAGGGCGGCACCTGAATCCACAAAAGCCATAACTGAGTAGGATGACAGAGAGCAAATCAAAGTAACAGACAGAATGAATTTAGGTTGTACAGTACCAATGGTGACAGATTTGGTAAACCTTTTTGTGCGCTTAGAGCATGCTGAGATAACATGAGCAGAATCACCACAGTAAAAGCACAACCCATTCTGACGTCTGTAGTCTTGCCGTTCAACTCTGGCCAGAATCCTGTCGCATTGCATAGGCTCAGGTTTCTGCTCAGAAATTACTGCCAGATGGTGCACAGGTTTGCGCTCCCGCAAACGCCGATCAATCTGAATGGCCAAAGACATTGACTCATTCAGACCCGCAGGCGTGGGGAACCCCACCATAACATCTTTAAGGGCTTCCGAAAGACCCTTTCTGAAAATCGCCGCCAGGGCACACTCATTCCATTGAGTGAGCACAGACCACTTCCTAAACTTCTGACAGTAAACCTCTGCTTCATCTTGACCCTGAGAGAGAGCCAGCAAAACCTTCTCTGCTTGGTCTACCAGATTAGGCTCCTCATAAAGCACTCCAAGCGCCAGAAAAAACGCATCCACATTTAGCAATGCAGGATCTCCTGGCGCCAGAGAGAATGCCCAATCTTGGGGCTCACCACGCAACAAAGAAATACCAATTTTAACTTGCTGAACAGAATCACCAGAGGAGCGAGGTCTCAGAGAAAGGAATAACTTACAATTATTCTTAAAGTTCAAAGACCTAGATCTATCTCCGGAAAACAGCTCAGGAATTGGTATTTTAGGCTCTGACATAGGACTGCGGACTACATAATCCTGAATGCCCTGTACCCTTGCAGTGAGATGATCCACACTAGAAGACAGACTCTGAATGTCCATATCTGCAACTGAATTCAGAACCACCCAGAGATTAAGGGGAGGAGAGAAGCCAAACACAGTGCAGAGGGAAAAAAAAAATGACTTCAGGATTTCTCTTCTCCCTCTTCTGCTGCATTAACACTTTGTGGCCTGCTGTACTGTTATGGTCCTGGTGGTAGGATCTCAAACTGACCTGACACATATACCCTGAATATATAGGACAAGTTCTGGGGATGTGGAAGCTATACTGACTGCAATCCTGATCCTATCCAAACACGCTAAAGGCAGCTGTGGAGGGTTACCTGAAAACCTAGACGCCTCGTCACAGCCTGAGAAACTGACTACCCCTAGAGAGAAAGCAAAGACCTCACTTGCCTCAGAGAAATATCCCCAAAGTTTTAGATAGCCCCCCACAAATAATAATGGTGAGTTAAGGGGAAAACACAAACGTAGAGATGAAACAGGTTTAGCAAATGAGGCCCGCTAATACTAGATAGGTAGATAAAGATAGGTGTCTGTGCGGTCAGTACAAAAACTATCAAAAGTAAACCATGCAGAGAATACAAGAACCCCCACACCGACTCACGATGTGAGGGGCGCACTCTGCACCCCAGAACTAACCAGCAAGCAAAAAATCACATGAAAGCAAGCTGGGCTGAACTCATCATATAATGAGAAACGTTTTCAAGGAAATAATGAGAAACTGAACAAGCAAACTTAGCTTCTCATAGCAGGAGACTGGTCACAAGGAATATTCAGGAGAGCACAGGATCAGGACTGAATACACCGACAGCAGGCGACAAGTAAAGGTCCAGGTGAGTTAAATAGGCCCAGCCTAGCAGGAGATGAAACAGCTGAGCCCAGCAATATCGCTAAAGGCCACCAGAGGGAGCCCAAGAACAAACTCACACAGTACCACTCATGACCACAGGAGGGAGCCCAAGAACGGAATTCACAACACATCAGCCCGTGTGTTTAAGTGCAATAGTCAAGTATCAAGTGCAGTTATTGTGTGCATGCAGGGTGTGGAGACAGATGAATAGTAGGGTGCAGATTCAGAATAATATTTGGAAGGAGGGAACAGGACAAAGTTAGTTTACTGAGTAGTTGCTGTGGTAGGCTTGTTTGAAGAGATGGGTTTTCAAAGCGAGCTTCAATAGGTCGGGGCTAGGTATCAGTCTGATCGCCTGGGGAAGTGCATTCCAGAAAGCTGTCGCAGCACGAGAGAAGTCTTGGAGACAGAGGTGCAAGGTTCGGATTACGGGGGATGTTAGTCTTAGGTCATTTGTAGAATGGAGGGCATGTGTAGGGCAATAGACAGAGGTGAGAGAGGCGATATAAGGCGGTGCAGAACTGTGGAGAGCTTTGTCGGTGAGAGAGATGAGTTTACACTTGGCCCTGTAGCGAATGAGTAGCCCGTGTAATGACTGACACAAGATGGAGGCATCAGTGAAGCGGTTGGACAGAAATATGTCCCTGGCTGCCGCATTCAAGATGGATTGGAGAGGAGAAAGTTTGGTAAGAGGGAGACGGATCAGGAGAGAGTTGCAGTAGTCCAGATGAGAATGAATAAGACCAAAGGTAAGAGTCTTAGCAGTTTCAAAGATGAGAAAAGGTCAGATTCTGGAGATGTTTTTAAGATGCAGGTGACAAGAGTGAGTGATCAGATATAGGGAGTAAAGGAAAGTTTGGTGTCGAATATGACCCCAAGACAGCAGGCATGCTGCTTGGGAGTTATAGTTGAACCCTCCTAATTTCGATGTTAGGTAGAGTGAGCTTAGTAGAGGGGAGAAACACAAGAAGTTCAGTTTTGGAGAGATTTAGTGTCAGATAGAGGGAGGACATGATGTTAGAGACAGCAGACAGACAATCCTTGGTATTTTGAATTAGGGTAGGGGTGAAATCAGGGGAAGGAGTGTATAATTTGATGTCATCAGCATAGAGATGATACTGGAACCCAAATCTGCTGATTGTGTGTCCAATAGGGGCAGTGTATAGAGAGAAGAGGAGGGGGCCTAGGATTGAGCCCTGTGGAACTCCAATAGTAAGGGGACGAGGAGAGGAAGAGGAGCCGGCAAAAGATACAGTGAAGGTGTGGTCTGAGAGGTAGGAGGAGAACCAGGAGAGGGCTGTGTCCTTGAGGCCTATAGAGCGGAGCATAGTGAGGAGGAGCTGGTGATCCACAGTGTCAAATGCGGCAGAGAGATCCAGGAGAATCAGCAGGGAGCAATGACCTTTGGATTTAGCTGTTATTAGATCATTAGAGACTTTAGTGAGGGCAGTTTCAGTGGAGTGTAAAGAGCAGAAACCAGATTGTAAGGGGTCGAGAAGAGAGTTATCTGAGAGATAGTGGATTAGACGGGAGTGGAACAAGCGTTCCAGGAGTTTAGAGATGAAGGAAAAGTTAGAGACAGGTCTGTAGTTAGCAGTGCAGTTCTGGTCCAGGGATGGCTTTTTAAGTAAAGGGGTTATGATGGCATGTTTAAATGAGGGAAAGATACCTGAAGAAAGAGAGAGGTTAAATATTTTAGTCAGGTGAGTGGTGACCACTGGTGAGAGAGACTGCAGGAGATGTGAAGGAATGGGGTCACTGTTGCAGGTTGTAGGCTGAGCAGAAGTGAGGAGCTTCGAAACTTCTTCTTCTGAAACAGGCTCAAAGATGTCTAGTGAGCTTGAGGTGCAGCTGGGACGGGGATCCAGGAACTGAGGAGATTGGGCTGAGAAATCCAGATGGATGTGGTTGATTTTTTTCTTGGAAATAAGTGGCCAGATCCTCACCGCTGAGGTTGATGATGGGGGACTGTACTTTAGGTTTCAGGAGGGAGTTTAAGGTTTAAAAAAGTCGTTTTGGGTTGTTGGATAGTGAGGTGACGAGGGTGGTGAAGTAAGATTGTTTGGCCAGATGAAGGGCAGAGTTATAGGTTTTGAGCATGAACTTATAGTGGATGAAGTCTTCTGCTAAGAGAGATTTTCTCCACTGCCGCTCTGCACACCTTGAGCAGCGCTGAAAAAAGCATGTTTGCATTGTGTCCCAGGGCTGCCGTTGTCTGTGTCTGGTCTTTCTGCGTGTTGAAGGTGCTGCTTCATCTAGGGCATTCTTCAGTGTATTATTGAAGTGTGACAATGATAAGTCTGGATAGGAGAGGGAGGAGATGGGGGCTAAAGATGTGTGGAGATTGCCCATAAGCTGCTGGGTATTAATGGTATGTGTATTCCGATAAGTGTGGTAAGTGGGGGTGTCTCGGATGAGGAGAGAATTCTTGACAGACAGACAGCTGGGATGGGAGAAAACCAGGTTCAGAGTATTCCCGTCCTCATGCGTAAACTGCGAGAGGCCGAATGAAGAAATTAGAGAAAGAAGATGAGAGGCAGATTGGGAGAGGGGATCATTGATGGGAATGTTAAAGTCTCCCATGATGAGGGTGGGGATATCACAGGATAGCAAGTGAGTAAGCCAGGTGGCAAAGCGGTCTATAAACTGGCGGGAGGAGTCTGGAGGGCGATAAACAACCGCCACTCGCAAGGAGAAGGGCTTAAAGAGTCTGACGGCGCGGACTTCAAAGGAAAGAAATGTAAGTGAGGAAACCGGAGGGATGACCTGGAAAGCACATTGTGATGAAAGGAGCAAACCAACACTTCCACCCTGTCTGTTCTCAGGTCTGGCAGTATGTGAAAATTTCAGCCCACCAAACGAGAGAGCGGCAGTGGCGGAGTTGTCTGAATGCTGGATCCAGGTTTTTGTAATAGCCAGAAGGTTAAGGGAATTAGAGAGGAAAAAATAGTGAATGTAAGTTAGTTTGTTACACACAGACCGTGTATTCCAGAGAGCACATTAGTAAGCGATAGGAGAAGGCATGCACTGAATGTTAATAAGGGTCTCTATATGCAGCTGGAGAAGAGTAATGTATGCTGGTTGAGGGAGTCCCAGGGTTGGGGGAAATGTCGCCTGCAGCTAGTAAAAGGAGAAAAAACAGAGCAGGTGGTGGGATGATTTGTATGAACGTTTTGAGTGCTGCATGGAGATATATATATATGGTTTGGAGTGGGTAAGAAATGTCAGTAGAGCCTCACAGTTATACATGGGAGAGGGGATAAGGGAGGGGTGGATATGGAGAGAGTGCACAGAATGTGTTAAAGGGCGGGCGAGTTGTGTAACTACCTTGCAGTGTCAAAAGAAAAGTTGAAGCAAATACAGACTTGCACAGAGAATGATAAAAGTCTCCAGAGTTTAAAGTAATCTTGCAGGGCCGGCCAAAATATAAGCAACATGCTCAAAGGGAAGTTTCTCCATTCTTCCACATGAGAGATAAATTGTCAGTGCAGCAAGGGATCATCTTTAAAGGAGACAGGGCTGTTATACCAGAAGTTCTCAGAAGAGACATACTGAAAACATTGCACTCTTGTCATTTAGGCATGGAAGGATGTCTATGTCGAGCACGAGAATCTGTTTATTGGCCAGGAATGAATTACCTCATAAAAAATTATGTAGCGCAATGTGAAATATGTGCATCGTGCAGTGATAAAGAACCAAAGGAGACATTGCAATCTCATGAAATTCCACATAGGCCATGGTAAAAAATAGGAACGGACTTGCTCACATGGAATGACACAGAATACCTGATTACAGTGGACTATTTTTCAAACTTCTGGGAGGTTGATTTGTTGCAGGACACAAGGGAGAGAACAGTGTTTAAAAAACTCAAGGCCCATTTTGCCAGCTATGGCATTCCAGATATCATTATCTCAGACAATGTGGCGCAGTTTACTTAGAAAGAGTTCAAAGCCTTCAGCAAGAAATGGGAATTTGTACACCAAACGTCTTCTCTAAGCAAAACAGGCAGGTATGGATGTATATCTCTCTATACTGGATCATAGAAACACACCCACCCAAGGCCTAGACAGCAGTGCGGCAAAGAGGTTCATGAGTAGGCTTACAAAGACACTCTTACCAACTGCTAGTCATCTGTTAAAGCCAAAGTTGTTGGGAAACATCAAAGCTAAATTACAGAAGACTCAAGATAGTCAATCTTTCTATTACAATAAATCTGCAAAGGATCTGCCTGAGCTCCAGAGAAATGACAACATTTGGCTGCAGCCAAGCAGCACATTTGACAAACACTGACAAAAGGCAAAGGTTGTCCAGAAACTAGGACCTCGGTCCTGCAAAATTTTAACAGAGGAAGGAAGAAGACTAAGGAGGAATCGGAAATATCTGAGGAAAACGCAAGAAAGAGATGATTCATGGCTAAGTGATGAGCGAATATACTCGTTACTCGAGATTTCTCGAGCATGCTCGGGGGTCCTCGAAGTAATTTTTAGTTCTCGGAGATTTAGTTTTTCTTGCCGCAGCTGAATGATTTACATCTGTTAGCCAGCATAAGTACATGTGGGGGTTGCCTGGTTGCTAGGGAATCCCCACATGTACTTATGCTGGCTAACAGAGTCTGGTTGTTTTTTAAAGACTCTACCAATAACCCCAATCAGGCCAATTGCAACACCTGCCATGCCAGCATAAACAGGGGTAGCAAGGCGGAGACAGTGACACTAGCGCTGTTTTGGTGCTGGGCATCACGTGTCATTCCAACGCATCACAGCCCCTGGACCTAGTATTTTTACAATTTTAAATTGGCTATACATTCAAATAAAGGAGCCCATCACATTTCATGATTGCAGCCCCCAGAATTAGCACAAGCGAAACGTGCATCAGGGCAGCGTGTGCAGCACCAGAGGGCATTGATGAGTAATAGCAATCAAGAAATGTGATTTTGTGGTATCTTGATCAGTGCTATACAGTTGTGTGCCATAACTTCATACTAAAATTACTATTTCTGAGCTGACTAAGTTGCACTGGTTTCCTTGATACACTATTGCACTGTCAATTTACTTTATTTATGTGTTGGATTATTGAGCTCTAACCTAATACGTTGCACCTGTGGTGTTACACCTGATTTTGACAGTTTACCCTGCTGACATTTCCCATGGTGGCCTACAATTCTCCCATTCCTCGAGACCCACAAACAGAAAACAGACATGGTGGTGGAGTCGGCATACTCCTGTCTCCACAATGCACCTTCCAGGTCATCCCCCCAGTTTCATCACTCTCATTCCCTTCTTATGAGGTCCACACCATCAGGCTCTTTTGTCCCCCCTCTGCCTCAGAGTAGCGTTCATATATCGGCCACCAGGCTCCCCACCCAGTTCCTTGACCACTTCTCAGTCTGGCTGCAACTTCCTGACCTCTTCATGTCCTCAGAACCCCCAACTCTTATCCTGGGAGACTTCAACATCCCCATAAACAACCCCACTTCCACATCTGCATCCCAGCTTCTATCACTAACCACTTCTCTCAGCCTCTCACAGCTCTCAACCTCTGATACACACAAAGACGTTAACACCCTTGACCTGGTCTTTGCCCTCCTCTGCTCAATCTCCTACCTAGAAAACTCACCGCTTCCCCTCTCTGACCACAACATTCTCTCCTTCGTGCTCACAATCCTTCGCCCACCCCAGTACACTCCTACCTACCACACATTCAGAAATCTACACGCCATTAACTCCTATACACTTTCAGACTCCTTACACTCATCACTGTCCCCAATCTCTTTCTCCTGTCCTGATCTGGCTGTATACTACTACAATGACACTCTTAGAAGCACCCTGGACCAAGTAGCGCCCCTCACCCTCAGAATCTCCAAGCACAGAGTAAAACAGCCCTGGCTCACATCGCAAACCCGATTTCTCCAGTGATGCTCTAGGTGTGCTGAACGCTTATGGAGGAAATCTCGAACACTAGAAGACTTTGTCCACTTCAAATTCATGTTAAGAACCTATGATTCTGCCCATCACCTTGCCAAACAAACTTATTTCACCACCCCGATCTCCTCACTATCCGGAAACTTTTTGACACCTTTCACTCGCTCCTCAGGCCAAAAGCACAAGCCCCTACCACAGACATTTGTGCTGATCACCTGGCCTCCCACTTAATAGAGAAAATAGATAATGTCCGTCAGGAAATTCACTACCAGCCACTAAGTGCTGTGACTCCCATCCCTCCCTGCATTTCCCCTGGCCCACTCTCCACATTCGATCCTATCATAGAAGAAGAAGTCTCCAGGTTCCTCTCTTCTTCTCAGCCGACTACATGCTCTACTGACCCCATTCCCTCTCATCTCCTCCAGTCTCTCTCTCCAGTCGTCACAACTCACCTAACTACAATCTTTAATCTCTCCCTCTCCTCAGGCATTTTCCTATCCTCCTTCAAACACCCTATCATTACTCCATTATTAAAGAAACCTCTCTCGATCCATCCTGCACAAACAACTACAGACCAGTCTCCAACCTCCCCTTCATCTCTAAACTCTTGGAGTGCCTGGTCTATTCCCGCCTTATTCGTTACCTTTCCACTCACTCCCTCCTAGACCCTTCACAGTCCAGCTTCTGCTCCCTACACTCGACAGAAACTGCACTCATCAAAGTGACCAATGACCTTCTGACAGCAAAGTGTAACGGTGACCACACTCTGCTCATTCTTCTTGACCTCTGCAGCTTTTGACACTGTTGACCACCCTCTCCTACTCTCTAGGCTCCAGTTGCTAGGCATTAAGGACACTGCTCTCTCCTGGTTCTCTTCGTATCTTTCTGACTGCTCCTTAAGTGTTCTGTTTGCTGGCTCCACTTTATTGTCATGTCGGACGCTGTTCAGACTAGGGCGTACGACAGACAACGGTAATTCCACATACGTCCACTACACGCTCAGTGGCGTCGGCTAGACTTCATCCAGCTTGCTCGGGGTTAATCTAGCTGGTAATCAGGTTGGAGGCTGGGTCACGCCCACGGCCTTAAATAGTCGTACTGGACTTTGGGCATCGCCGATTATAGCTTGTGCTTTGTGCCTAGTGATTCCGGTCTGGAGTGGTGGTCTTGTTGTAGGAATATCGTATCTGGTGGTGTATTATCTTTTGTCATATTCCTCCTTCCTATATTTGTATTTGTTTTGCCCTGTGCACATTATAGTATATTCCTGTGTGTCTGCGGCGTGGTGCGTTTTTCAGTTTTCCCTGTCTGTGCTTTCTGTGGGGATTGGTGTGTGGTCTCTTCACTGGGTGGCGAGTGGTGGTTTCAGCTTAGGGCTGAAACAGGAGTCAGGGTCAGGCCTGGTGGCCCAGACATGCACACCTTTAGTGTAAATTCTGGGAAAGGGACAGACAGGGTTTTCCTAGCCTGAGGGATATCGCACAGGCCCGGGTAATCAGCCTTAGTCTACCCAGTACCCCCGTGACATTATAATCGTCCCAAAGGAAAAAAAAAAAAGATATTTTTTTTTTGTATGTCATGGATCCCATGACTTCCATAACCCACCAGTTGGAGGCGCTGTCCTTACAGGTCACTGAATTGAAGGGGGCAGTTCAGCAACAGGGTCTTGTGGTAGCTAATGTGCAAGTGGAAACTGCAGGTAGAGTTGCAGAGCCAAAAATCCCTTTACCTGAGAAGTTTGCTGGGGAACGCAGTAAATTTGTTGTTTTCCGTGAAGCTTGCAAATTATATTTTTGTATGCGCCTGCTTTCCTCAGGTAATGAGGCTCAGCGTGTGGGCTTGGTTTTGTCATTACTGAACGGAGACCCCCAAGCATGGGCGTTTTCATTACCTTCTGATTCAGCTGCATTTAACTCAGTGGAGAGTTTTTTTTCTGCTCTTGGACTCATATATGATGATCCTGACAGATTGGCTCTAGCAGAATCTAAAATATGCGCTCTCCGCCAGGGGGAGCGAATGGCGGAGGATTACTGTTCTGAATTTCGCCGCTGGGCGGCGGACACACAATGGAATGACCCGGCGCTGCGGAGTCAGTTTGTATATGGGGTTTCGAGAAGGGTTAAACAAGCCCTTCTGATGTATGAGACTCCTGCTAGCCTGAGGGATATCGCAGGGGCCCGGGTAATCAGCCTTAGTCTACTCAGTACCCCCGTGACATTTATCTCCTCTTCCTCTCACTGTTGAGGTACATCAGGGCTCAATTCTTGGACCTTTTCTCTTCTCTCTCCACACGGCCCCAGTTGGACAGACCATCAGCAGATTTGGCTTTAAGTACCATCTTTATGCCGATGACACACAACTATATACGTCATCCCCTGACCTTACTCCCGCTGTACTACAGAATGCCAGTGACTGTCTGTCCGAAGTCTCTGACATCATGTCCGCCCTCTATCTGAAACTCAGCCTCTCCAAAACTGAACTTCTTCTGCTCTCGCTGTCTGCTAACCTCCCTAAATCTGACTTTGCCCTCTCCGTAGGTGGCAGCATAAAAACACGCCGGCAGCAGGCGCGCTGTCTGGGTGTTACGTTTGACATCAATCTCTCCTTCACCTCCCATATACAATCTCTTGCCCGCTCGTGCCGCTTACACCTAAAGAACATCTCTAGAATCCACCCTTTTCTCACCATGGAAACAACAAAAACTCTCACTGTTGCCCTGATCCACTCCCGCCTGGACTACTGTAATGCTCTATTAATTGGCCTCCCCATTACTCGACTTTCCCCTCTTCAGTCTATCCTTAATGCAGCAGCTAGGGTCATCTACCTGGCTAATTGGTATTCAAATGCAGCCACTCTTCCCCAATCATTACACTGGCTACCCATTCATCATAGGATCCAATTCAAAGTACTTGTTCTCACCCACAAAGCTCTCCACAGTGTGGCACCCCCTTACATCTCCTCCCTTATTTCTGTCTATCGGCCTAGCTGACCGCTGCGCTCTGTAAATAACTTTCAACTAACCTCTGCTCTAATCCGTACCTCCCACTCCCGTCTCCAAGACTTCTCCCGCTCTGCACCAATCCTTCTGGAATGCTCTACCCCAAGAAATTAGGATCACTCACAATTTGCATAGTTTAAAGCCCGCCCTCAAAACATATTTGTTCAGAGCGGCCTATCACGTTCCCTAATAAAAGTCATTTTAGGTTTGTGTGTGTGTAGCCCATTCACTACTTCCATCTATCCCCCATCCCCTGAAGATAGCTGGACCATCATTGTAAATACATCATTGTAAATACACACCTGTGCTTTGTATCTCCCCCACCTCATTGTAGATTGTAAGCTCTCACGAGCAGGGGCGTCCTATTTTGCTTTAATTATTGTATTGTTAACGTGGTTACTTATGACTGTTGTGTTTGAAACTGTTAAACTGTAAAGTGCTACGGAATATGTTGGCGCTATATAAATAAAGATTATTATTATTATTATTATTATTATTATTGATCATTTTTCTTGTTGCATCTGTTTCCCTGTTCTTGAAACTCTATAATTGATATGGATATCATAGTTATGGTAGTGCCTTTTATATATTGAACCAAATAAAAATACTTATCAGTTTATCTTTTTGCTGGATTGTTTACTCTATTCTTATATGTTTACTTTGTAAAAGTCCAATCTAAGAAAATATAAAATAAATTAATCTGATCAGTAAATAGAGTAACAAGAAAAAAGCAAAATGCCAGTATTACGTTTTTTGGCCTCCGCAACATTACAATAAAATGCAATAACAGGCGATCAAACCATCGTAGCTATGTAAAAATGATATAAAAAAGAAGTTAGCTCATAGCGCAAAAAATAAGCCTTAACACAGCCCCAGATCTCGAAATATGAAAACATTATGGGTCTTGGAACATTTTTATTTTTCTTAACATTTCTTTACTATTTTCACCACATAAAAAAAGCTACATGTCAGAGTTTGAGTCTAGTGTTATGTTATTGTGATCCAATTCTCTCGCATGCGAGAATTAGAGCAAAGGTGTGGAGAAGATGGAGAACTTAATTTCTCCGTATTTTGCATTGTCTGAGTCCGCATAAATCAGACTGCACTCGGCTGACATCCGAGTGTAGTCCGATGCTTAACATGCACCTTGACTTGTATGGGTGCAAGTGATCTAATTATCTGATAATGAGCAATGGAAACAAATCGCAGATCCGCACTGCCCCATAGTATAACAGAGGGCTGAGTGCTTTCTTATAAAACATCAGATAGCACTCGTCTGTGTTACCGTGTTACACGCCAGTGTGATCAAGCCCTTAAAGTGGAAAAAGTTCTGAAATGATTCTTCTCGGTATATTTTTTTACATGACAAAGACCCAAGCATTTTAGCAGGAGTGCGTAACCTTTTTATATCCACTATATATACATCATATTTTGTGTATTAAGCAAACAAACCATACAATAAACCAGTTTCTCAAAGCAGCTTTACCTTGAGAGATGTAACCCTAACCACATTTTAAACTCACTGACTCCAGACAATTTATAATAATTCTTATTTCTTCTCCTATGTGGATTTCTTTTGTATTTTTTATTGCTTAAAACATATTTTGATGAAAAACATTTTTTTAACGTATAGATATGTACATTTAAAAAATATATATTATATTTACCTATTGTCTAGACTGAATTCCCATGATGTGTTTGGGTATTTGTCAGACACTCTTAATATGTACAATTTCATCCTGCAGAAATCAACTATACATTTTGTGACTTTAAGGCTATGTGCACACGTAGGAAGGGTACTCTGCGGGTTCTCCCGCAGCGGATTTGATAAATCTGCAGGGCAAAACCGCTGTGGATAGCCCTGCAGATTTATCGCGGTTTGTCTTGCGGTTTCCGCTGCGGGTTTACTCCTGCACTTGTTTTACTTTTGATGCTGCATATGCAGCATCAATAGTAATGTTAAAAATAATTTTAAAAATGGTTATACTCACCCTCTGACGTCCCGATCTCCTCGGCGCTGCACGCGGCGGTCCGGTTCCAAAGATGCTCTGCGAGAAGGACCTTCATGACGTCACGGTCATGTGACCGCGACGTCATTGCAGGCCCTGCTCGCATAGCAACCCTGCGACCGGACGGCCGCGTGCAGCGCTGAGAGGTGAGTATAATCATTATATTTTTATTTGTATTTTTTTTTTAACACAAATATGGTTCCCAGGGCCTGGAGGAGAGTCTCCTCTCCTCCACCCCGGGTACCATCCGCACATGATCCGCTTACTTCCCGCATCGTGGGCACAGCCTCATGCGGGAAGTAAGCAGATCAATGCTTTCCTATGTGTGCAGAATCGCCGTGATTCTGCACAAAGAAGTGACATGCTGCGGAATGTAAACCGCTGCGTTTCTGCGCGTTTTTTCCCGCAGCATGTGCACAGTGGATTGCGGTTTCCATAGGTTTACATGTAACTGTATATGCAATGGAAACTGCTGCAGACCCGCAGCGTCAAAATCGCTGCGGTTCCGCGGTAAAAACCGCAACGTGTGCACATAGCCTAATGCATTTGAGCAGATGTCTGCAGAACGTAAAATTTTATTAAAACATTTTAATTTTTAGACAGTTTTAGCATTTTTGTTTTCAAAATAATACGGAACAGTATAGAAAATATTGCATGAGTAATCTCAACAATCAGTAAAAAACCATATTACAAAATCACAATTCATAGAACTGTCGCTGAACAATGTGCTGATGTATGCAACTTCTATTTAATCTTTCAAGACAATTCCCAAAAATGCAGATGCTTCCTGGACTGGCTGCTAGAGGAAGTACAGAAATTTTTAGGGGACTTCCCAATCTGGATTTCAAAATAACCTAATGCAGAATTTCCTTACAGATAGCAGATATTGCAGATAGCAGATGATTTATTTTGTGGAAATGGAATTTAGCGTTAAAATAATACCCCAGATGAAGTTTGGAAAACATGGTGCAATGTAGTTAAAGTTGTGGAGCACAAAAACATTCATCCCTGCATAAACTTTAACATTATGAAAAAGTGTAATGTATTAGAATATGTCAGGCAGTTGTAGTAGCTGTCATAATTGACTGGAAAGAGGCTGCAAAGCTACAAAATAATTTCAGGACTAGATATGAGCAGAAGTTGAGATTTTATTTTTATCCAATTTCAGTTGCAGGAGGAGTTGAATTTTGTTGTAAAATCTCAGATTTGCAAATAGTTAATTTAGCTTGTGATCACCCTTGGTCTTTTTGCTGATTTTGGACAGTGCTTAGTCTGGAGAGGTTTCCTTCAGAAACTGCTTCAAAGAAGTGATATCCAGTGTCTTTTTCCTGAAGAGTTTTTCAAAACCTCTTTAGGAAACAGAAAAGATAAAAAAAATGTCCTCACTAGAAATGAGCAAGCACTAAAATGCTTGGGTTCTTGTTGCTCGTACCGAGCTATTCCTAACACTCACATGCTCGTTTCGAATAACGTGTATAATTAGCGTCAATGGGAAAGCCGAGCTTTTTTCCGGCAAACCCTTCAAAGAGGTCTGGGGGGCCAGTCAAAATGTTCAAATGGATGGGAAAAATGCAGAATGGAAGGAGGACAGCATGGGGAAGACCCCTGGAAGCATCTCTGATTCCCAGATCGCTGCTGAGAACAATGATGTCACACTTTTACTCCACTTTAACCCCTTTCTGACATCCGATGTACTATCCCATCCATGTGCCCTGGTCCCGTCTGACCATGGAAGGGATAGTACGTCGTAACCAATCGGCCGCGCACACGGGTGGTGTGCGGCTGATCGGGGCCGGGTGTCAGCTGATTCTCACAGCTGACACCCGGCACTGAGTGCCAGGAGCGGACACAGACCGCTCCCGGCACTTTGACCCTGGAACACTGCAATCAAGCATGATCGCAGTGTTCCGGAGCTGGCACAGGGGCTGATAGCCCCTCTGTCTCTGGATCATCATGACGACATCCGGGTCTCCAGAGCTGAGAGACTTCCTGTCATGCGCACTGCATGTCAGGAAGTCTCCAAGGTCAGTGTACAGAAGCTGCAGAGCAGACAGCTTCTATTAGCATGCAGATCTGCATGCTATACGTAGAAGCGATCAGCCTGCACAAAATGATTGTCCCATAGTGGGACAAAGGCCGGGGACACACTTAACGTATAAAAAAACGGTCCGTTTTTCACGGCCGAGAATCGCACAAATGTTTCAAAAACAGTGATCCGTGTGCAGTGCGAGGATGCGATTTCCTTGCATCAAATGATCCGTGTGACATCCGTGTGACATCAGTATGGCATCCGTATGCCGAGATTTTCTCGCAAGCTTGCAAAACCGACATCTAATGGATTTATGTGCTCAAATGTTCGGGAAAACATATATACAGTATATATATATAGAGATATGTCATTGAGACACATATATATATATTCTGTATTTATATTTCATTCAGCGCGATATCTGTGAAAAGCCGGTAATTCAATTGCCGGCTTTGCATTTCTCCTTCACAAACCCGACAGGATATGAGACATGGTTTACATACAGTAAACCATCTCATATCCCCCGTTTTTTTGCATATTCCACACTACTAATGTTAGTAGTGTGTATGTGCAAAATTTGGCCGCTGTAGCTGCTCAAATAAAGGGTTAAATTGCGGAAAAAATTGGCGTGGGCTCCCGCGCAATTTTCTCCGCCAGAATGGTAAAGCCAGTGACTGAGGGCAGATATTAATAGCCAGGAGAGGGTCCATGGTTATTGGCCCCCCCGTGGCTAAAAACATCTGCCCCCAGCCACCCGAGAAAAGGCACATCTGGAAGATGCGCCTATTCTGGCACTTGGCCACTCTCTTCCCACTCCCTGTAGCGGTGGGATATGGGGTAATGAAGGGTTAATGCCACCTTGCTATTGTAAGGTGACATTAAGCCAGATTAATAATGGAGAGGCGTCAATTATGTCACCTATCCATTATTAATCCAATTGTCTGAAAGGGTTAAAAAACACACACACACATTATTAAAAATTATTTTAATGAAATAAACACACAGGTTGTTTTAGTATTTTATTGTTCTCTCAATCCATCAGAACACCCTCGCTTGGCAAAATAATAAACGCACAATATACATACCCTCAGATGACCCGTCACGTCCCACGAGGTAATCCATCTGAAGGGGTTAATTATTTTACAGCCATGAGCTGCACTAAAGCACTCGCTCGTGGTTGTAATCCCCGGGGAATGAAGGAAATCTGAGTGATCTTTACTTACATTGAGTTGCGGTGATGCGCCCTCTGGTGGATGAACTCATATGAACTCGAGCGTGGAAACTTTTCCAAGGCTGCAGTTCATGAGTTCATCCACCAGAGGGCGCATCACCGCAACTCAATGTAAGTAAAGATCACTCAGATTTCCTTCATTCCCCGGGGATTACAACCACGAGCGAGTGCTTTAGCGCAGCTCATGGCTGTAAAATAATTAACCCCTTCAGATGGATTACCTCATGGGACATGACGGGTCATCTGAGGGTATGTATCTTGTGCATTTATTATTTTGCCAAGCGAGGGTGTTCTGATGGATTGAGAGAACAATAAAACACTAAAACAACCTGTGTGTTTATTTCATTAAAATAATTTTTAATAATGTGTGTGTGTGTTTTTTAACCCTTTCAGACAATTGGATTAATAATGGATAGGTGACATAATTGACGCCTCTCCATTATTAATCTGGCTTAATGTCACCTTACAATAGCAAGGTGACATTAACCCTTCATTACCCCATATCCCACCGCTACAGGGAGTGGGAAGAGAGTGGCCAAGTGCCAGAATAGGCGCATCTTCCAGATGTGCCTTTTCTCGGGTGGCTGGGGGCAGATGTTTTTAGCCACGGGGGGGCCAATAACCATGGACCCTCTCCTGGCTTTTAATATCTGCCCTCAGTCACTGGCTTTACCATTCTGGCGGAGAAAATTGCGCGGGAGCCCACGCCAATTTTTTCCGCAATTTAACCCTTTATTTGAGCAGCTACAGCGGCCAAATTTTGCACATACACACTACTAATATTAGTAGTGTGGAATATGCAAAAAAAAGGGGGATATGAGATGGTTTACTGTATGTAAACCATGTCTCATATCATGTCGGGTTTGTGAAGGAGAAATGCAAAGCCGGCAATTGAATTACCGGCTTTTCTATAGAACACCGCTGCGTATTTCTCGCAATGCACACTGCTGGTCCGTGTGTAATCCCATTTATTCTCGCCCCCATAGACTTTCATTGGCGAGTCTCGGCCGAGATACGCTGACAATCGTAGCCTGCTGCGAGTTCCCTCGGATCCGAAATACGGTGGAGAAAATATCGGATGATGGGAGCTGCACCATAGGTTAACATTGGGCCGAGTGCTATGCGATTTTTTTATCGCATAGCACTCGTCCGTATTACGGTCTAGTGTGACCCCGGCCAAAGTGTTAGGCTGAGTTCACACGTAGCAGAATTGCCGCGGAAATTTCCGCGGCAATTCTGCGCCTCCTGCCGCGGGTATATCGCATGCAGAATTTGCATGCATATACCCGCAGAAAACTAGCGTTTTGCAAGCATAATTAGCTTGCAGAATGCTAATGTTTTCCAAGCGATCTGTAGCATCGCTTGGAAAACTGTTTGACAGGTTGGTCTCACTTGTCAAACATAGTGTTTGACAAGTGTGACCAACTTTTTACTATAGATGCAGCCTATGCAGCATCTATAGTAAAAGATAGAATGTTAAAAATAATTAAAAAAAAAAAAAAAGGTTATACTCACCTCAGCGGCTTCCGTTCCTAATGCTGTGTGTTCAGGACCTTCCATTGACGTAGCGGTCACGTGACCGCGGGTCACGTGACCGCGACGTCATCGCAGGTCCTTCACACACACCTCGGAAGCCGCTGAGAAGGTCGGGCCGCCAGAGGGTGAGTATATCGCTATTTTTTATTTTAATTCTTTTTTTTTTACCACTTATATGGTGCCCAGTCCGTGGAGGAGAGTTTCCTCTCCTCCACCCTGGGTACCAACCGCACTTGATCTGCTTACTTCCCGCATGGTGGGCACAGCCCCGTGCGGGAAGTAAGCAGATCAATGCACTCCTATGTGTGCAGAATCGCCGCGATTCCGCAATTTTAATGAACATGCTGCGTTTTTTTCTGGATTGCGATTCCGCTCAGGAAAAAAATGCAGCATGTGCACAAAAAATGCGGATTGCATTCTGTTACATAGGATGCTTAATGTTAGCGTTTTTCTCGCGGTTTTATAGCGTTTTTATAGCGAAAAACCGCGAAAAAAACGCAAAAAATCTGCTACGTGTGCACACAGCCTTAAAGTAAAAATGAAATATATATTTTTTTAAATAATTGTAAAAATATTTAAAAAAATAATAAAAAAATCTATATTTATTCTATCATTAAATTAATACTTAAAAAAAAAAAAATCGAAACAATAAAAGTACACATATTTGGTAATGCCGCGTCAGTAATGACCAACCTATAAAGCTGTCCCACTAGTTAGCCCCCTTAGTGAACACCATAAAAAAAAACCAAGGCAAAAAACAAAGCTTTATCATCATACCGCCGAACAAAAAGTGGAATAACACGCGATCAAAAAGACGGATATAAATAAACACAGTACCGCTGAAAACATCATCTTGTCCTGCAAAAAACAAGCCCCCATAGAGCTCCATCAGCGGAAAAATAAAATTTTTATAGCTCTCAGAATAAAGCCATGCAAAAATAATTATTTTTTATATAAACTAGTTTTTATTGTATAAAAGTGCCAAAACATAAAAAAAGATATAAATGAGGTATCGCTGTAATCGTACTGACCCGAAGATTAAAACTGCTTTATCAATTTTACCACAAGCAGAACGGTATAAACGCCCCCCCAAAAGAAATTCATGATTTGCTGGTTTTTGTTCATTCCGCCTCCCAAAAATCGGAAGAAAGAGCGATGAAAATGGTACCAATAAAAACGGCAACTTTTTCCGCAAAAAACAAGACGTCATATGACTGTGTGGGCCAAAATATGGAAAAATTATAGCTCTCAAAATATGGTGATGCAAAAACTATTTTTTGAAATAAGACGAGTCTTTTAGCGTGTGACATCAGCCAAACAGAAAAACCTGCTATAAAACCTGCTATAACGCCTCTTTCACACGTCCTGATATTTTTGTTACCGGAGATGTCAGTGTCCATGTGTGTAATATTTGTGGCACACATGTGGCATGCGTGTGCCGCATCAGTACCACAAGGACGGGCACCAGGGAAGAAGCGTTACAGTAAGCGCTGTTCCCCGGCGCCGGGTGCTAAATTCGGCTCTCATCATTCTCACCTGTTCTGCTGGTGATCAGCATAGAGCAGGGGAGAATGATGAGAGCCGTGTTCAGCACCCGGCACCAGGGAGCAGCGCTTACTGCAACGCTTTTTCCCTGGCGCCGATACGTGTCACATGGATGACATTCATGTGTGTTATGCGTATGCAAGTGTGCTGGATGTTTTGTGGCCCTTGCTGACATTAAAAATTGAACATATCCAGAAATAAGAAGAAAACAGCCGCACAACTCGAATCTTCCGTGAAATAAAAAAACATTTGTCCTTTATTTCATTTGCACAATGTGGACAAGGTTATAAGGTAGAGACGTTAGCAGAACATGCAGAAAAACAAAAGAGGACTATGGCCGTTTTGCATCTTGCACGCTTCAATGGGTCCTATTGGAGCGCCCCCACTGCCGCAGGGCCGAGGGGTACCCGGTACCGGGCCTCTGTGTCTCAGTCCTGGGGTTGTCACGGTGGCTAGGCCCGGTCCGTGACCCTGCTGAGGGGCGTCCAGTGAAAGTTGAGAATGTGATGATGTTATGGTGCGGTGCAGGTCGCGGTGAATAACGAGGACACCAGGTTGCAGTCTCTTTACCTCTTTACTGAAGGTCTCGAGGTACTCAATCCAGAGCACTGTTAACAGGGCTGTCTGAGACCGGCCGGTCCGAAGGCACATCAGGAGTTCCCTTCACAGGTGGGAATCAGTGTCTACCTTCTAGCGCCTGTGTGTTGTAGTCCTTCCCTGCTGAGCACCCCAGGATAGTCCTCACAACTGATTCTGTCTGTCTCTGATGTTCGTTCTCTCCGTCCCCCAGATGATATAGTTAGGACGCACCCGTATGACGGGGTAGGCCTGGAGTTCTTCCGGGACCCTAGAGTCACCCCTCTCCCACAGCTGACTCCGTCTGCTTAGGTGATTTGGGTGAGACAGCCAACCTATAATTGGCTATCCTGCCGTGGTTTGAAGTAATGCTTAGAGTCTCTTACTTGCTCGGCGTTCCGGACACCGACTGTTTGCGCCTCAGAAGGATGTTGCCTCGATCTTACAGCACGACTCCTTCTGGTCCTATCGCCTCTTTGCTGTATTCCCGTTTTCTCACTTTTTGTCCTTTCTTAGGAATCTATCAGGATCCCATCCCTGACAGGTCCTCTCTCTACCTCTTCCCAGTTACTTCTCACTGTCTTCCTGTCCAACCCCCAGTTTTACCAGAGTGTGAGGAGTGGCCTACTAGATAGAACCACTCCCCCTGGTGGCCGGAGTGTGAAGTGTAGTGTGTGTGTTACCTGATCAGGTGAACTCCTTTAGTGCAATCAGACGTAACATCACTCCCCTTAGTGGCAGAGCGACGTTACTGCAACGACCAGGACTCTGGGGCTCTGCACTATCACACACATCGTGAAAATACCGTGAACGGTGTCGTTGATTCAAAGAACATCATCTCCACCAGTAAGTCGATTTTTTTTGTCTTTGTGCCATTCAATTTTTTCTTTTTTTCTTTGTGATTAAAAAATGAACATGTCAGCGTGTTTTGCCCATGGACACACGGTCCATGGAAACACACTGACATGTGCACAGACCCTTTCACTTGAATAGGCAAATAGCACTCCGTTCCTCCTGAGTCTCTCCGCATGGCTGCCCAATGGTTTAAAATTCTGTGACACACCCATGGTGTCAATATGATCACAGCACCCCCAGATGAATTCATTGAGAGATGTAATTCATAAAATGGGATCACTTATGGGGGTTCTGCTGTTTTGGCACCTCATGGGCTCTCCCAGTGGGTCATAGCACCTGCAAACCATAACAGTAAAATCTGGCGCTCCTTCCCTTCTGAACTCTGCCATGTGCCCAAACTGTGGTTTATGGGGTATCAGCATACTCAGAATAAATTACACAATAACTCTTGGGGTCCAATTTCTCCTGATACCCTTGAAAAAAAATTGGTGGCGAAAAGATCATTTTTGTGGAAAAAATATGATTTTTTATTTTTACGGCTCTACGTTATAAACTTCTGTGAAGCACTTTGGGGTTCAAAGTGCTCACCACACATCTAGATAAGTTCCTGGATGGTATAGTTTCCAAAATGGTGTCACTTGTGGGGGGTTTCCACTGTTTAGGCACATCAGGGACTTTCCAAACGCGACATGGCATCCAATCTCAATTCCAGCCAATTTTGCATTGAAAAAGTAAAACGGCGCTCCTTCCCTTCCGAGCTCTGCCATGTGCCCAAACAGTGGCTTACCCCCACATATGGGGTATAAGCGTATTCAGGACAAAATGCATAATAACCTTTGGGGTCCTGTTACCCTTGGGAAAATTAGAACTGGGGGTGAAAAGATAATTTTTGTGTAAAAAATATGATTTTTTAATTTTACGGCTCTACTTTACAGCCTTCTGTGAAGCCCTTGGGGGTTCAAAGTTCTCACCACACATCTAGATAAGTTCTGTGGGGGGTCTAGTTTCCAAAATGGGTTCACTTGTGGCGGGTTTCCACTGTTTAGGCACATCAGGGGCTCTCCAAAGACGACGGATCTCACTTCCACACGGCGCTCCTTCCCTTCCGAGCTCTGCCATGCACCCAAACAGTGGTTCCCCATAACATATGGGGTATCAGCATACTCAGGACAAACTGCACAATAACTTTTGGGCTCCAATTTCTCCTGTTACCCTTAGGAAAATAAAAAAATTTGGATTTGAATTAATTTTTTGGTGAAAAAAGTTAAATGTTCATTTTTTTAAAAACATTCCAAAAATTCCTGTGAAGCACCGGAAGGGTTAATAAACTTCTTTAGTGTGTTTTTGCACACCTTGAGAGGTGCAGTTTTTAGAATGGAGACACTTTTGGGTATTTTCTATCATATAAACCCCTCAAAGTGACTTCAAAAGTGATGTAGTCCCTAAAAAAAATGGTGTTGTAAAAATGAGAAATCGCTGGTCAACTTTTAACCCTTAATAACTCCCTAAGTAAAAAAATATTTTAGTGCCAATATTGTGCTGATGTAAAGTAGACATGTGGGAAATGTTACTTCTTAAGTGTTTTGTGTGACATATCTGTGTGATTTAAGGGCATGAAAATTAAAAGTTGGAAAATTGCAAAATGTTCTAAATTTTCACCAAATTTCCATTTTTTTTTAAACAAAGAAACGCAAGTGTTATCAAAGATATTTAACCACTATCATGAAGTACAATATGTCTCTATAAAACATTGTCAGAATTATCGGGATCTGTTGAAGTTTTGAAGAGTTATAACCTCATAAAGGGACAGTGGTCAGAATTGTAAAAATTGGTCTGGTCATGAACATGCAAACCACCCTTGGGGGTATAGGGGTTAAGGACTGACAATAAAACATTACAAACTGATGAGAAATTTCATTTTACAGGAAAAAAAAATGTTAAGAAACATTGTTTCCTGTATAAAGACTGGTATATAAGACAAAGTGTAAAAAAAATAATATTTAAGAAAACCAAAATTTTTTTTTTTTAATTACAAAATAGGAAATTTCAGTGTAATTTATGAAGGAAGTGTGATGCCCGGGAGACCGAGGTACCCAGCACCAGGTCAATGAGGTCCGTCTCTTGAGGGGGATGTCACTAGTGGCTTGACCCGGTGCTGTGGCCTCAGGCGATGCACAATGTAAGGGATATCATGAAGGAACAGACACTTACTTGATCAGCAGCAGGTCCTCTCAGCTGTGATGACCCCGATCCTGGATCGATGGCTATTGTCCAAATGAAAGACTGAGGCGCTGAAAGTTTAACCAGTTTACTTCAACAAAAAGGGATTTGCAACCAATACGGTCACCGGAGTCTGTATAAGAACTCTGAATTACTTTGACCCTGTCAGGATTTCCACCTCTTATTATGCGCAGTTTCTGTATGGCCCTGCTGCTGTATGTGAACTGGCTGCCGACCCAATCTGTCTCTTCTGTGCTCTGGTTCGACGGACAACCCGAGTCCTTTTTGTCGGCTTACCCCCTTTGGGAGTACCGCTGAACTCTGTGTCTGTTGCTGTGTCTTAGCCCTGGTGAAGCTGATATCACCTCACTTTCTTCCGGTTGCTGTATTATATATAACGAATATAGCCACGGATCCGGTATCAGTCTCTGCGCCTATTTTGGGTAGAAATTATTGCTACCCGGTTCTCACAATGTCCTTTTTCTCTATTCCTCTTTTCCTACTATGGGTATCACGGGCCTATAATCCGTCATAGGGCTGTTAGGAGTTCAGTTATACGACCTCTCACTTTCAGCTCCTCAACCCAACTGCCAGTCCTTTTCTCAGACCAGAATAGATCAAGGGGAGTCTCTGGAGCTCCCCCTTCTGGCCGGAGATGGTAGTGCAGTCTTGCTATTTTAATATTTGTATTTGGTGTTAATAACTATTTTTGTGGCAAATACCCCTAGGGGCGCCACATTCCCCCTTAGTTAAGAACAGTACTCCGGGACTGTGGGACGATAACATTTTGAAATAACAATTGATATGTACAGAGTCTTAAAAATGAAAAGTTACAAAAACCACTCAAAGAAACAAAAAAAATGGAATTCTGTAAAAAGTCACTTCAAATAGCGTCCATTAATACAGTTTTATCCTTGAAGGTACTAGGAAGCAAAGTTCACAAAGCAGTCTTTCCGGAGCTTTGATTTAGTGTTTCCGGGCTGATAAAAGTTCAAGAATATGCAAGAAGTTCATACAGGTAAGTCTCTGTAGGTACTGGGCTTAAACGTTACAGAACGATAACAATGACTATAGTCTTATAGTTGGTAATCCGCATACCTGGCCGGTAATTGACCCTGGGTACTACGCTGAGATCTATGTAATAGCGGTGTCTCTTTATGTGGTGTACTACTGTCTACTGCGGATATAGTATCTGCCCTCTCTGCTAAAGATAATTCCACAACTATGGGGTTGGCAAGTCCACCGTGAATGGGATCACTCTGATCAGGAATCTGTTCTTCCTGACCTGGAACCTCTTGTAGTACGGGGTCAGCCTCTTCCTGTCTTGGGACTTCTAATATTGGGTTCGGTGTTGGATAAAAGGCCAACATGGGAACCACTACTGCACCATGGTATGTTAGTAGGGTTTTGGGAAAGTCTCCTATACAGGTGTGATACATTTCCTCCTCTTTTTCCTTTACTGGTTGAACCTGTATAGGTTGAATAACTTCCGATTCTGGCTGGACAACTTCTGGCTCTTCCAACGTTTCCGGACATAATTTAAGATTGTCTCTTGACACTAGTACAGATGTTAAACCTCCGTTTTTGCTAATGAAACACATTTTAGGATTATCCATTCTTGTTGGTAAAACTGTGTAGGGTACGGCTTCCCATTGATTATCCAGTTTATTGGTTCGACGATTCCTCTTGAGTACTTGGTCACCCGGTCTTAATGGAGTTGCTAGAGAATTCTGGTTGAAAGTTCGCTCTTGTCTTTCTCTGGTTTGCTGGAGGCTTCTTTCCACACTCTCTTGCACTTGGAGATACTGCTTTTGCCGTACGACATCCCAATTGGAGTCTTGAACTTCTGCGTCTGGTTTCAGAATTCCCATTTCTAGATCGATTGGCAATTGGCCGGGTCTTGCACGCATAAGATAAGCTGGGGTGCAGTTGGTAGAGCTCACCGGGACATGATTATACAGATCCACCAAGTCAGGCAATTTCTCTGGCCATTGATTCCTTTCCGTTTCAGGTAAAGTCTTTAGTAGGTCTATCACAATATGGTTCATCTTCTCACATAAGCCGTTTGTTTGCGGATGATAGGCCGTCGTCCGGATCTTTTTGCAACCATACATATTACAGAATTCTCTGAAGATCTCTGATTCAAAGGCTGTACCCTGGTCAGTGAGAACCTGTTCCGGATATCCATGGGGTCTACAAAAGTACGTTTGGAACGCTTTGGCTGCTGTTTTTGCAGTTAGATCTTTTACAGGTACTACTACCAAGAAGCGTGAATAATGGTCCACGATGGTCAATGCATAGACGTACCTGGACCGGCTCGGTGTCAACTTCACGTGGTCCATGGCTACCAGTTCAAGTGGTTGTTTGGTGATTATGGGCTGCAGTGGTGCTCTTTGGCTCTTTTGATCGTTCCTTCTGAGGTTGCACGGGCCACAGTTTCTACACCACTGCTCGATTGATTTTCTCATCCCGACCCAATAAAATCTTTCTCTCAGAAGTACTTCTAGCTTTTTCCAACCAAAGTGACCAGCACCATTGTGGTAAGCCTCGAGGACCATCTTCACATCTCGTTTAGGCACGATAATCTGCCAAACCAATTCATGTGTTTTCGGATTGGTGTATCTTCTACAGAGTTTCCCTTGATACAGGAACATTTTGCCTCTCTCTTTCCAGAGTTGATGCGTCTCTTCTGGGGTATCCTCATCGGGATATGCACTTTGCTCAGTCAATAGTTCCTTCACTAGCTTCACAGCCGGATTGCTATCTTGGGTGTCAGCCCATTTATGGTGTGCTAACGGATTAAAATTCACTTCTTGTTGTTTCTGATAGGTATTTGACTGACGATGTTTTGCCTTGGGTTGATGAAAGGCTGGTAGTTCAATTTCTTCAAGCTCCCCCGTTTCTTCTTCTACATCTCTCAAGTGTGGCATCCAGGATAGGGCATCGGCATTTCCATTCTTGCGACCTGCTCGATACTTGATCACGAAGTTGTAATTAGATAACCGGGCTATCCATCGCTGTTCTAACGCACCTAATTTAGCCATGTCTAGGTGGGTCAATGGATTGTTGTCAGTATAGACAATAAATTCTGCACCAGTCAAATAGTGTTTGAAACGTTCAGTCACAGCCCAAACTACTGCCAGTAGCTCCAATTTGAAGGAACTATAATTTTCTGAATTTCTTTCAGTAGGCCAGAGTTTTCTACTTGCAAAGGCGATGACTTTCTCCCGACCTTCTTGCTTTTGTGACAGCACCGCTCCCAATCCCACATTGCTGGCATCGGTGTAGAGGATGAAAGGTTGATGGTAATCCGGGTACGCCAGAACTTCTTCTCCGGTTAGTGCTTTCTTTAGTTGTTCAAAGGAGTCTTCTCTTTCGTCGTTCCACTGAAAAGGAGAGTTTTGGTTTGAAGGTTTCTTTGTCTGCCCTATCAAAGCATCTTGCAAGGGCACTGCCAATTTGGTAAATCCTTTTATAAATCTACGATAGTAACCGACTAATCCCAAGAATTGCCTCACTTCTTTTGTGTTGGTAGGTCTTGGCCAATCCCTTATGGCAGTTATTTTCTCGGGATCCGGTGCTACTCCCTCCGAACTCACGATGTGCCCTAAGTATTGTACCTTTGGCTTGAGAAGGTGACATTTGGATGGTTTGATTTTCATACCATACTTGGATAAGGCTTCGAACACTTCTGCCAGGTCTGTTAAGTGCTGTTCGTAAGTCTTTGAGTAGACGATCACATCATCTAGGTACAGGAGGACGGTCTCGAAGTTCTTGTGTCCGAGGCAACATTCCATCAGTCACTGGAAAGTACCGGATGCGTTGCAGAGTCCGAACGGCATGCGATTAAATTCGCTTAGACCCATTGGTGTGGTGAATGCCGTTTTTTCTTTATCTCTCTCAGCCACAGGGACTTGCCAATACCCGCTTGTTAAGTCTAAGGTGGAAAAATAATTAGCAGATTTCAAAGCAGTCAAGGACTCTTCTATCCTAGGCAAGGGATAGGCGTCTTTATGGGTGATATTATTAATCCGCCGGTAGTCTACGCACATTCTCATGGTTCCGTCCTTTTTTTTGACAATCACCAGAGGGGCCGCCCAAGGGCTACAACTATCTCTTATTACCCAGGCCTGTTTCATCTCTCTCAGCATGTCCTTCGCACATTGATAGTGAGCGGGCGGTATGGGTCTATATCTTTCTTTTATCGGGGGATGGTCACCGGTGGGGATTGTATGTTCCACCCCTTCTATCCGTCCGAAGTCCAATGGGTGTTTACTGAAGACCTGTTCATATTCCGTCACTAATCTATACACCCCTTGTCTTTGATGGATAGGTGTCGAATCTACACCCACGTCTAGCTGTTGGCACCAATCCTCCGATTCTCCATCTGAGCCGTTATTTTCCACCTGACAGGTCGATTCTAAGGGCTCAACGGTTGTGATGGCATTGTTGTCAACAGTATATAACTTTGCCACTGTAGCGTACCTTGGCAAAGTGACCTCTTCCTCTCCACAGTTCAAAAGTCGTACCGGCACCCGTCCCCGGTGTACCTTGACCACCCCTCGTGCCGTGAGTATAGTGGGCCTGCTGTCGGTGTACGCTGGTTCTATTAAGGCTTGATAGTCTCGTCCTTTAGTACCAATGGCTGCTCTACACCATACCAGCATTTCTGTTTTTGGTGGGATTACAATAGACTTTGGATCACTCACCCTCACACTGCCGATTTCTCCACCTGCAACTTCTATCTGTTGCCTTAACATTAATACTTTTATTTCCCTCTGGAGAACTCTCTGCTGGCAGGATCGGGCAGTTTCAGCAATTTGTTGTAAGACAGAAATAACTTCGGAAAAGCAATTCTCTAACACATTCATCCCTATCAATACAGTTGGTTCACAGTTCTGCCGATCAACATCAATGACAATTATACCCTGTTTCTTCAATTCTGCTTTACCAATCTTTATGGTCATCTCCCTGAATCCTAGTTTCGGTACCAACTTACCATTACTGGCCCATATATCTAGTTCAACATCAGAGGGTCCTTTATCAATATCTACCTCAGCCCAGGACCTCTTATAAAGGATATATGGTATAGATGAAATCTGGGAACCTGTATCCAGCAAAGCATTGAGGGGAATTCCGTCCAGCACGATAGGGATGATGGGTCGTCCTCCGATGTATCTGTCGTGCCAGGGTGTTGGGCCTTGAAAATTCATTCCTGCGAAGCGGCCCGCATTCCCAGGGGATTCCCATTTAAATCACAATTTTGTGCAAAGTGGCCTGGCTGCTGGCAACGGCGGCAAATGGGGTGTCCATCCGGTTGGTAGCGGTCACGGGGTCGTCCTCTCCATGTCGGGTATCTCCGGGACCTCATCCATGGAACATCCTCTCTACGGTTTGCCAACTCCATCTTGGGTTTTCTCATCTCCTGCATGGTTTTAGCCATTGAAGCAACAACATCAGTTAAAGAGTCAAGCTTTTGCTGAAGAGTCTCATTAGTAATGGGCCCCAGGGACTTAGCACTGGCACTGAACGTAGCTGATGTCACTGGCATTCCCCGTTGCTGAAGTGCATCTGCCATGGGTTGTGTGAGATCCTGATCCCGAGGTGCCTCTGCCAGCTGGAGACGTATAGCGCTCTCCTTTAATTGGGCAAATGTCAATTCAGGATTCTTAAAAACAAGCATGCTCACATGCCCCCGGTGAGAAGGGGTGTAGAGTCCCTCAATAAATTGATCTCTTAGCAGTTTATCGGCTCCTGTGTTAAAAATGGGTTCAGCCAGTGTAAGTGATTTAAGGGCTTCCTGCAGGTTTAAGGCAAAATCTCTCACGCCCTCATTAGCTTTTTGTTTGCAATTAAAGAATTGTACTTTAGCTTTGCTGCTGGCAGTGGTTTCAAATGTAGCTTTTAATCCAGCAAATATGCGTTCAACAGTACCTTTTAGATCAGTTGCCCATGCCGTGACTTCTCGCTTAGCATGGCCACTTAACTGCATCATCAGGAGACTAACACGCTGAGCTTCACCCACGGGGAACATATCAAAATGAGCCAGCATCTTTTCCCTGAAATCGTCAAGGGTATTAGGTTCACCTTCATACATTGGAAGCCACGGGCCACCCGGGGTATATGGCATCAACACCGGCATGATGGGCGCCACTCCTTGCACTGCTGAGCTGCCAGGCTCTCTATCAACACTCTGTCTTTCAGCTGCATTAGCGTCGCTGGGTGCTGCGGCGTCTCCGTGCTGCAACATACTGTACCCCCTTAGTTAATCCAGACCCCTCCGGTCCCAGCTTCCGTCTAGATAATGTAGATTCGTTCCTCTGTGCAGCAGGATGACAATGACACGCCCCCTGCCTCTAACTGCCGTACGCTCTGTGATGGTGGATTTTGAAGTTTTTCAGTTAGACTGGGGCTTGGGTAATGACGTAGCTCGATTAACAGTTTTGTGCCTAACGGTGATGAGACGATTACATCAGGGGATGGCGGCCATTTTTAACACATTATAACCAATGGAGAAAAGTCACTTTCAATAGTTTTCAATGGGGAACGGGATTTTCTTTAACAAAGTCGATTTCCAAGATTTTTCATCCAAATTTTCACAGTTTCAGACTCCAATTATGGCACACAATACCCGGTGCACGGGCTGGCCCTATCCTGTTCGTGACGCCAGTTGTGACGCCCGGGAGACCGAGGTACCCAGCACCAGATCAATGAGGTCCGTCTCTTGAGGGGGATGTCACTAGTGGCTTGACCCGGTGCTGTGGCCTCAGGCGATGCACAATGTAAGGGATATCATGAAGGAACAGACACTTACTTGATCAGCAGCAGGTCCTCTCAGCTGTGATGACCCCGATCCTGGATCGATGGCTATTGTCCAAATGAAAGACTGAGGCGCTGAAACGTTTAACCAGTTTACTTCAACAAAAAGGGATTTGCAACCAATACTGTCACCGGAGTCTGTATAAGAACTCTGAATTACTTTGACCCTGTCAGGATTTCCACCTCTTATTATGCGCAGTTTCTGTATGGCCCTGCTGCTGTATGTGAACTGGCTGCTGACCCAATCTGTCTCTTCTGTTCTCTGGTTCGACGGACAACCCGAGTCCTTTTTGTCGGCTTACCCCCTTTGGGAGTACCGCTGAACTCTGTGTCTGTTGCTGCGTCTTACCCTGGTGAAGCTGATATCACCTCACTTTCTTCCGGTTGCTGTGTTATATATAACGAATATAGCCACGGATCCGGTATCCATCTCTGCGCCTATTTTGGGTAGAAATTATTGCTACCCGGTTCTCACAATGTCCTTTTTCTCTATTCCTTTTTTCCTACTATGGGTATCACGGGCCTATAATCCGTCATAGGGCTGTTAGGAGTTCAGTTATACGACCTCTCACTTTCAGCTCCTCAACCCAACTGCCAGTCCTTTTCTCAGACCAGAATAGATCAAGGGGAGTCTCTGGAGCTCCCCCTTCTGGCCGGAGATGGTAGTGCAGTCTTGCTATTTTAATATTTGTATTTGGTGTTAATAACTATTTTTGTGGCAAATACCCCAAGGGGCGCCACAGAAGCAACAACTGCCAAAAATAAGAGACTCATATACACCCTGTATTAGACATAAAGGAGGGTCTCATACACATTCTGTTCAAATTGTCATGTATTGATACTCCTAGATAGAGTTGAGAGAACATTTCAAGGTTCGGTCCGGCTCAGCAAATGTCCCGAACCCCTTTGAATTCAATGGAACGCAAAGCCAAACGCATAGAGAACACCTTAAGAGGGCCAGAAAGCTTCCCAAACAGCTCAAATTAGAGGCAGATACCAGTAGAAGTGGCATCAATTGACCCACAGTAGACATTTGATAATGGAACAGCAGCAGTCAGCCATGGGCCATGCATGAGTTTTCAAAGTCTAGGCCAGCATTTACAGCTTGGAATTGAATTTTAACTTAAGATGAGATGGTGAGGGACCATTGTGTAAGCCTGCTGTGCTGGGAGCCATGATACCTCATGCAACAGATTTTGCTTAGCGACACTTAAGGCCCCGTCTCACATAGCGAGATCGCTAGCGAGATCGTTGCTGAGTCACAAGTTTTGTGACGCAACAGCGACCTCAGTAGCGATCTCGCTATGTGTGACACGTACCAGCGATCAGGCCCCTGCTGTGAGATCGCTGGTCGTGTCGGAATGGCCTGGACCTTTTTTTGGTCGTTGAGGTCCCGCTGACATCGCTGAATCGGTGTGTGTGACACCGATCCAGCGATGTCTTCACTGGTAACCAGGGTAAACATCGGGTTACTAAGCGCAGGGCCGTGCTTAGTAACCTGATGTTTACCCTGGTTACCAAAAAAAACAAACAGTACATACTCACCATCTGATGTCCGTCAGGTCCCTTGCCGTCTGCTTCCCACACTGACTGAGCGCCGCAAAGTGAAAGTGAAAGTACAGCACAGCGGTGACGTCACCGCTGCGCTCTGCTCTCACTGTACGGCGGCACTCAGTCAGAGCAGGAAGCAGATGGCAAGGGACCTGACGGACATCAGATGGTGAGTATGTACTGTTTGTTTTTTTGGTAACCAGGGTAAACATCGGGTTACTAAGCGCGGCCCTGCGCTTAGTAACCCGATGTTTACCCTGGTTACCCGGGTGCTGCAGGGGGACTTCGGCATCGTTGAAGACAGTTTCAACGATGCCGAAGTCGTTCCCCTGATCGTTGGTCGCTGGAGAGAGCTGTCTGTGTGACAGCTCCCCAGCGACCACACAGCGACTTACCAACGATCACGGCCAGGTCGTATCGCTGGTCGTAATCGTTGGTAAATCGCTATGTGTGCCGGGGCCTTTAGATGGTACAAATATCAGCTTGGTAGACCACTAATGTTAGAAAAGTAAAGGAATAGTGACACAGGTAATTAACTGGTCAATTCAAACACAGCCTAAATTTTAGAATGGCAAAGCAGCAGTCAGCCATAGGCCATGTATGACGTATCAGGGACTGGACCAGCATTTATAGTTTTTAATTTAAATTTAAATTAAGACAAGGTGGGTGAGGGACTGGTGTAAGTATTCTTTGCTGGGTAGTCCTGATACTTCGTGGAACAGTTCAAACTGGATTATTTGCCCATCCACACTCAGGTGCCACAAACATCAGTTTTGTTGACTACTATTGGTAGAAAAATTTAAGGATAGTAACACAGGTAGTTGACTAATGATCAATTCACCCACAGTAAAAATTTGATAATAGTACAGCAGCAATCAGCCATGGGCCATGCATGAGGTATCAGGGTCTGGTCCAGCATTTAGAGCTTTGAATAGAAGTTGAAAATATGATGAGATGGGTGAGGGACCGGTGTAAACCTGCTGTGCTGGGAGCCCTGATACTTCATGCAACAGCTCAAACTGCATTTCTGCGCAGCTACAAATGGCACAGGTGGCACAAATATCAGCTTGTTAAACCACTAATGTTAGAAAAATTTAAGAATAGTAACACAGGTAATTGACTGAAAGCAAGTGGCGGTCTGAGAGCCCTACTGCTACAGGCAATACATATGAAGGAGACCCAACTGGAGTGTAAACATTTAAAAAAATTATTGCCACACACCACTAAAGTGGCAGAAATTTCCCAAGAGTACAAATAGTATAATGAGCCTCTGACACACTTTCCACTACAGGCAATACGCCACATGGAGGCCCAGCTTGGAGTTTCCACATTTCTAAAAATTATTGTCACATACAACTAAAGTTGCAACAATTTCTCTAGAGTAGAAATTACACAATGGGCCTCTGATACCCCTTCCACTACAGGCAACATAGCAGATGGTAACACTCCCCTCGACTTGTCAGGGTAACACTTATTCTTGCTTCCTCCATCCCCTCCCGCCAACCATGGACAACAGAGAGGGGATTATTATCCTCTTCATCTCCTGACTGTTGCGTGCCCATTACCTCTTCCTCCTTGTCCCCTTTAATTTGTTCCTCAGCTCCTGTACCAGGGTCTATCGCTGCAGCCACAGTCACTGCAACATGTACAGAGTGGAATTCCACAGTATCGGAACATCACAAATCAAATGGGTAACCAGTAGGCCAAAATACCTATGTAGCAATGCTAGTCAATGACCTGTGGAGTACGATTCTTGGAAGTGAGTACACAGCGACCATGATTTCTGCAGCAACTCATGCAGACTGTTATAGTGGCAAATAAATTGCTGTACCGCCAGGTTAAGGATGTGAGCCATGCAAGGCACGTGTGTGGGGTTACTCCGGAGTAGGGCCGCCATCAGGGTCGCACAGTTATCGCACACGGTCTTCTCTGGCTTCAGGTTCAGTGGAGATAGAATCACACCTTGCTTTTTGTACTAATTAAAATTAAAAATTAACTTTTAATAAACTCATTAAAAATGGTAGACCCAAAATACACATATAGGACTCACAGTAAATCACATTTCAAGAGAAGAAATGCCAATATCTGTGAAGTTTGACATTTTTCCGCACTGCCAGCTGTTATCAGACCTTTATGTTTTCATGATAGATTTATTCATGGGAATCTTGGGATATTGAGGTCTGAGGCAGTTCGATATTTGTGATATTGGCATTTCTTCTCTTGAAATGTGATGTTACTGTGAGTCCTATATGTGTATTTTGGGTCTACCATTTTTAATGAGTTTATTAAAAGTTAATTTTTAATTTTAATTAGAATCACACCTTGTTTTTTGTACTATATTACTGATTGGTGGTTACAGCTTTTTCAGTGGAGATAGCCATTGCTTAAACTCAGCCTTGATAGCTGTCCACAACTCTTGAGCTGTGTGACTGCGATCTCCAAGGCATATTTATTTAAACACTGCCTAATTGCAGTGAGCCCTGACTGTGCAGTACGGAGGTGGGGGGATTCTCTCTGGACTGTTGGAAAGTGTGTCTCATTAAGGGAGAGGTTGAGGGTGCAGGTGGAGGCCCTAGAGGAGGTGGAGGAGGCAGAAACAGTGGAGGAAGTTTTAGATACAGAGGTCTGTCCTGCAAGCCTTGGGGATTCCAAGACTTGTGGAGCAACCCCGTAATCACCTGTCCCTACAGGCACGAGAGTCACCAAGTGCCCAATCAGCGAGATAGAACGCCCACGGCCATGTTTGACTGTCCAGGTGTCAATGGTGAAATGCCCCCTGGCAGACATAGATTTTTTCAAGGAGCGGGTAATGTTGCCTGCGACATGCTGGTGTAGCGCAGGCACAGCTTTCTTAAAGAAGTAATGGTGACTGGGCAACTGGTACTTGGGGGACTGCAACAACCATCAGCATTCGGAAACCATATGTATCCATCAGGCGGAAAGGGAGCATTTCCGTGGCCAATAGATTGGACATGGTGGAATTCAAGCTCTTAGCTTTGGCATATGTAAGAGGAAACATTCTTTTATGTGACCACAACAGCGGGATGAGGGCTGGCTGCTGTAATGAAAGAGGGTGCAGTAAGGTGAACAGGGCAAACTGCTGGACTGTGAGTGAGGTGCAGGCAGAGATGCTATGATGGATTGAGAAAGATGTGGTGTGTTCAGTGAAACAAAAACAGCAGGCATCACCACTTTGTATAAGCTGACAGGATCTCATGCACCCCGACTATAGTGGGTAAACAAGTTGAGGTTCTGCGGCCGGAGACCTGTGTGAGAACACTTGCTACGGTGATGAAGGAGGAATTAGCAGCAAATTAGGTTGATGGGATGGCTGCTGGTCGGTGAGGCCCACTAGTTAGCATTTTTGCTCAGTGAGATTTCCAGACAAAATGCATGTTGAGCATGCTGATTCATATATGTAGTATTCAAATGATTGCAATTTTTGCCTCTACTGAGTCAAATTTGGCAGATAACGTGAGTTGGGTCATCTTTTGCAGTCTCAAAAAAGGTCCAGGCTAGGCAACCCTTGCAACCCCTGCAAAATACAGACTTGCGACAACCAGAGTTGGGGCTGAGAATGAAGTGCTCGTTGTGGTTTCATCATTTAGTGTATGTGCGGGAAGCTGCAACATAACCTCCTCGTCTTCCTCCTCTGCTGAGCTACTTAATGCTTGCATCTGGGTTCACACCAAGTGGGACATACAACCTCATTGTAACTCTCTGCGTCCTCCCACTCCTTGTACTGAGAGTCACCCTCCTCCATTTCCTGCCCTGACAGCACAGTACAGTCAGCATGTATGTCAGGTATCCAAGTCTCATCAGGATGACCTCCGCCCTCGGAGGTTAACTTCTGGAATAAGGTTCTGGATTATGCTCAGACCCTACGTTATCTGGCCCCGGATCCAACAGGGAAAAAAATGAGGACATCGGTACAGAGATTTCCTCTTCTAGATTCTGTGAATCTTTGGAGCAGACTTCTTATGCCCTGAAATAGAATGTGTGAAAATTGCTGCAGACTTGCCCATCTATCTTTCACTACAGTCAGTTGGTGAGTTGGAGACTTGTGGCATGGGGGAAACAAAGATAATTGGGGTGCCAATTCTGGGGATTGTACTGTGTGTAATGATAATGTGTAGGAAGAGGAGGAGAAACTACTTGATGCAGTGCTTGTCATCCACTGGAGCACATGCTCTTTCTGGCCCTCATCTACAAGGGTACAGCTGTGTGGCTGCCAAAGATAGAGAGTCGAGTAGCCTGTCCAGTAACGGATGTTGTCAGTGGTCTTTGGATAAGATTAGACAGTGTTTGTTGAGTTGAACTTTCATTAATATTAACACCTGAGCCACGTACACATCGAACCCCAAGCCTATTCCATCACTACCTCGCTTTTTCTCCACTCATGTTGGATGTACCCTTACCCTCTTTTAACCAGCTGTTTCACAATCCTAGGCCCAGAACTGTTAGTTACCTGTAATCAGTATTTATTTTTTTGATAGTGTGCTTTTGCACACTAATATTAGCTTAGAAGATTTTGATGAAAATGGGGCCTGGTGCCTGCAGAACAATAGTAGTCCAAATTATTTTTATTAGAAAATGTGGACTCCTGCCTGCACCCCAATATTAGGCCAAATATTTGGGTTAAGAAATGAGGCCTGGTGTCTGTGCCTCAATATTAGTCCAAACGATTTTGATTAGTAAATGTGACCTCCTAAGTCCTGACTACAATACAGTACAAGCCCAAATGATTTGGATTAGGAAATGTGGACTCGTGCCTGCACAGTACTCTTAGCACAAACTAGTTAGATGCTGGAAGGTTTATTTCACACAGGACAGAATCCTATAACTATATGACAACTTGCGGGAGCAGCCTCTTTGCGCCGTTACACTGACAAAATTGTGCCAGCAAAACAACATGTCTGCTTTTTATATGGAGAGAGACATGTGACTTCAGCAGCCAATGGTAGAAGCCTTTGTGTATGGACATTGTGGATGGTTTCTGTGCCCTGATTGGCTGGTGGAATGTACACACATTAAGTTAATTTTAAAAAAAATTGCACTCCCCCAAAAAACTGTAGGCTCTTCCACTCCTCTGACTTATACACACCCCCTCCCCTCATAAAATAAGTCCCTCTGGCTCATCATACAGCACCACTATCCTAGCCAAAGTCCTAACAAAACCATTAGTTTAAACAAAATCGTTTAACGAACTGTAACTGAATTTTGCTGACTTTGAGGAAAAATGCTTGGAATTCGAATGTGCTACTTTTGTGCCGAATTTGAGATTTCCGAAAAAGGTCGCTCATCTCTACTCCTAAACTTATAGGAAATATATTCCAGACCATGGAATAGTCTATGAGTGAGCAATATAATATCGATAAGGGTATGTGTATGCTTTTTTTTTAAATTTCTGGACCATTTCTTCATCACTTGGCAGGAAAAATGCAGCTGCAAAAACGCATGTCTTTGGTGCATTTTTGACTCCGTTTGTGATTTATTTGAGTGAAGTGAATGGTGAAAAACACAGGGCAAAAATGCACAGAGAACTGACATGCTGCAGATTATTTTCTGTACCAAATATGCAAGTCAAACTACTCAACATGTGCATGACACTTCAGGTTTATCATTCACTTTAGTGGCATCAGGTTTTATCAGAAATCTGCACAGAAAAAAAGCAACCAAAATGCACCAAATTGGCAATGTGTGCACATTGCCTAAATTTATGTACAAGTGTTTTGAGTGTTATATACCAACGAAATGTACTGCAGACCACGCAATAGTCTATAGATGCGCAATTTAATACCGATAAATTTTCAACAAGGTTTTTGAGGGTTATATACCAAGGAAGTGTACCCAAGAACATGTAACACTGTATGGCTGAGAAATGTAACCCAGCTAAATTAAAAAAAAATTTTTTTTTAGTTTTATACAGTATATCACGAAAATGTACGTCAGAATAGGGTATAGGGTCATTCCACATCAAGTGGACCAGTTTTAAAAATCATCCCCACTCGACCTTCTCCGAATTTGCTGAAAATTTATAAGGATGTACATGTATGTTTGAAAAGAGGTTCTGTAAATTTTTAGGGCCAGATCTCAAATACATTGGGCACTGTTGACCTTTCACTGGAGCTTCCACCAAGCCTGCGGCTTCAGCTAAGAGGATTTTGCAAACTTTGGCACATAGCCATTAGAGTTCTATACTGGCTATGATGCTGAAATTTGGCATACTAGCTCAACTTTTGCTGCTAAACACGATAAAATTATTACCGGCTATGACAAAACAATATTTTGGCTCCAATTTTGTGTCAAAGTAGCTTGAAAAACGCGTCGCATAAAATTTATGCCAAACTTTGCCCATATATAACTCAAGACCAAAAACCAATAGTAACTGGTGCTTTGCCCTGTACACCAAACATCTACATGACTTTGCATTGCTGCAATATCACGGTCAAAGCATATGTATTTGTGGAAATATTCACACCCACATATGATGAAAAACTTAAAAAAAATGAATTTTACCTATTTTTAGGTCAAATTTCTCAAAAAGGGTACCCCTAAAATATATTAATTCTGATATCATTAGAAAGAGCACATTTTTCTCTACAAGGATCATTGTTGTTTTTTTTGGAGTCTCTCAGTTTAAGAAATGAAAAATGCCACTGAACATGGTGTTATTTATTAATACGCAATGAATGGTAACTGCACTATTCAAACCCTTGCGTTGGTCCATGGTGGTTATACCACAACCAATTCCCTAAGAATTGGTATTATAATCCTATTAACCCCTTAATCCCGTATGACGTACTATACCGTCGAGGTGGGGTGGGCCTTAATTCCCGGTGACGGTATAGTACGTCATACGCGATCGGCCGCGCTCACGGGGGGAGCGCGGCCGATCGCGGCCGGGTGTCGGCTGCATATCGCAGCTGACATCCGGCACTATGTGCCAGGAGCGGTCACGGACCGCCCCCGGCACATTAACCCCCGGCACACCGCGATCAAACATGATCGCGGTGTACCGGCGGTACAGGGAAGCATCGCGCAGGGAGGGGGCTCCCTGCGTGCTTCCCTGAGACGATCGGTACAAGGTGATGTACTCACCTCGTACCGAACGTCTTCTCCCTGCAGGCCCCGGATCCAAAATGGCCGAGGGGCTGTATCCGGGTCCTGCAGGGAGCACTTCCGGGTCGGAGCAGGCTGCAGATGAAAGCTGCAGCCTGCACGGCTGTAAGTGAGATCGGAGATCTCACAGAGTGCTGTGCACACTGTGAGATCAGCGATCTGTAATGTCCCCCCCTGGGACAAAGTAAAAAAGTAAAAAAAAAAATTTCCACATGTGTAAAAAAAAAAAAAAAAATTCCTAAATAAATAATAATAAAAAAAAAAAATATTATTCCCATAAATACATTTCTTTATCTAAAAAAACAAACAAAAACAATAAAAGTACACATATTTAGTATCGCCGCGTCCGTAACGACCCAACCTATAAAACTGGCCCACTAGTTAACCCCTTCAGTAAACACCGTAAGAAAAAAAAAAAAAAAAACGAGGCAAAAAACAACGCTTTATTACCATACCGCCGAACAAAAAGTGGAATAACACGCGATCAAAAAGACGGATATAAATAACCATGTTACCGCTGAAAACGTCATCTTGTCCCGCAAAAAACGAGCCGCCATACAGCATCATCAGCAAAAAAATAAAAAAGTTATAGTCCTGAGAATAAAGCGATGCCAAAATAATTATTTTTTCTATAAAATAGTTTTTATCGTATAAAAGCGTCAAAACATAAAAAAATGATATAAATGAGGTATCGCTGTAATCGTACTGACCCGACGAATAAAACTGCTTTATCCATTTTACCAAACGCGGAACGGTATAAACGCCTCTCCCAAAAGAAATTCATGAATAGCTGGTTTTTGGTTATTCTGCCTCACAAAAATCGGAATAAAAAGTGATAAAAAATGGTCACGTGTCCGAAAATGTTACCAATAAAAACGTCAACTCGTCCCGCAAAAAACAAGACCTCACATGACTCTGTGGACCAAAATGTGGAAAAATTATAGGTCTCAAAATGTGGAGACGCAAAAACTTTTTTGCTATAAAAAGCGTCTTTTAGTCTGGTTTCACACTTGCGTTTTTATCTGCATGCGTTTTTTAAAAAAACCGCATGTGTGAAAAAAATGCATGTAAACGCGGTAAAACGCATGCGTTTTTATAGAAAAACACAAGAAAACAAGAAAAAAACAAAAAACCCTAACCCTACCCCTAACCTGAAATACGTGGCACTGAAATACGTGGCACTGAAATATACGTTTATATACGTATATACGTATATAAGTGCCACGATATTTCAGTGGCCACGTATATAAGTGCCACGTATTTAAGTGCCACGTATTTAAGTGCCACGTATTTAAGTGCCACGTATTTAAGTGCCACGTATTTAAGTGCCACGTATTTAAGTGCCACGTATTTAAGTGCCACGTATTTTTCAGTGCCTGAAATACGTGGCACTGAAATACGTGGCACTGAAATATCGTGGCACTTAAATACGTGGCACTTAAATACGTGGCACTTAAATACGTGGCACTTAAATACGTGGCACTTATATACGTGGCACTTATATACGTGGCACTTATATACGTGGCACTTATATACGTGGCACTTATATACGTGGCACTTATATACGTGGCACTTATATACGTGGCACTTATATACGTGGCACTTATATACGTGGCACTTACATACGTGGCACTTACATACGTGGCACTTACATACGTGGCACTTACATACGTGGCACTTATATACGTGGCACTTATATACGTGGCACTTATGACTGTCAGAAAATGTTCAGTAAACGGTTAGGGGTGAGGTTAGGGGTAGGGTTTCAGGTAGAATTGGGGAGTTTCCACTGTTCAAGCACATCAGGGGCTCTCCAAATGCGACATGGCGTCCAATCTCAATTCCAGCCAATTCTGCGTTGAAAAAGTAAAACAGTGCTCCTTCCCTTCCGAGCTCTCCCGTGCGTCCAAAAAAGGGTTTACCCCAACATATGGGGTATCAGCGTACTAGGGACAAATTGAACAACAACTTCTGGGGTCCAAGTTCTCTTGTTATCCTTGGGAAAATAAAAATTTGGGGGGCTAAAAATCATTTTTGTGGGAAAAAAAATATGTTTTATTTTCACGGCTCTGCGTTGTAAACTGTAGTGAAACACTTGGGGGTTCAAAGTTCTCACAACACATCTAGATAAGTTCCTTGGGAGGTCTAGTTTCCAATATGGGGTCACTTGTGGGGGGTTTGTACTATTTGGGTACATCAGGGGCTCTGCAAATGCAACGTGACGCCTGCAGACCAATCCATTTAAGTCTGCATTCCAAATGGCGCTCCTTCCCTTCCGAGCTCTGTCATGCGCCCAAACAGTGGTTCCCCCCCACATAGGGGGTATCAGCGTACTCAGGACAAATTGGACAACAACTTTTAGGGTCCAATTTATCCTGATACCCTTGTGAAAATACAAAACTGGGGGCTAAAAAATCATTTTTGTGAAAAAAAAAATAATTTTTATTTTCACGGCTCTGCGTTATAAACTGTAGTGAAACACTTGGGGGTTCAAAGTTCTCACAACACATCTAGATAAGTTCCTTGGGGGGTCTAGTTTCCAATATGGGGTCACTTGTGGGGGGTTTGTACTGTTTGGGTACATCAGGGGCTCTGCAAATGCAACGTGACGCCTGCAGACCAATCCATTTAAGTCTGCATTCCAAATGGCGCTCCTTCCCTTCCGAGCTCTGTCATGCGCCCAAACAGTGGTGCCCCCCCACATAGGGGGTATCAGCGTACTCAGGACAAATTGGACAACAACTTTTAGGGTCCAATTTATCCTGATACCCTTGTGAAAATACAAAACTGGGGGCTAAATTTCATTTTTGTGAAAAAAAAAAAAAAAAATTATTTTCACGGCTCTGCGTTATAAACTGTAGTGAAACACTTGGGGGTTCAAAGCTCTCAAAACACATCTAGATAAGTTCCTTAGGGGGTCTACTTTCCAAAATGGTGTCACTTGTGGGGGGGTTTAATGTTTAGGCACATCAGGGGCTCTCCAAACGCAACATGGCATCCCATCTTAATTCCAGTCAATTTTGCATTGAAAAGTAAAATAGCGCTTCTTCCCTTCTGAGCTCTGCTATGCGCCCAAACAATGGTTTACACCCACATATGGGGTATCGTCGTACTCAGGACAAATTGCACAACAACTTTTGTGGTCTAATTTCTTCTCTTACCCTTGGGAAAATAAAAAAATGGGGGTGAAAAGATCATTTTTGTGAAAAAATATGATTTTTTATTTTTACGGCTCTGCATTATAAACTTCTGTAAAGCACTTGTTGGGTCAAAGTGCTCACCACACATCTAGATAAGTTCCTTAGGGGGTCTACTTTCCAAAATGGTGTCACTTGTTAGGGGTTTCAATGTTTAGGCACATCAGGGGCTCTCCAAATGCAACATAGCGTCCCATCTCAATTCCAGTCAATTTTGCATTGAAAAGTCAAATGGCGCTCCTTTGCTTCCAAGCTCTGCCCTGCGCCCAAACAATGGTTTACACCCACATATGGGGTATCAGCGTACTCAGGACAAATTGCACAACAATTTTTGGGGTCCAATTTCTTCTCTCACCCTTGGGAAAATAAAAAATTGGGGGTGAAAAGATCATTTTTGTGAAAAAATATGATTTTTTATTTTTACGGCTCTGCATTATAAACTTCTGTAAAGCACTTGTTGGGTCAAAGTGCTCACCACACATCTAGATAAGTTCCTTAGGGGGTCTACTTTCCAAAATGGTGTCACTTGTTAGGGGTTTCAATGTTTAGGCACATCAGGGGCTCTCCAAATGCAACATGGCGTCCCATCTCAATTCCAGTCAATTTTGCATTGAAAAGTCAAATGGCGCTCCTTTGCTTCCAAGCTCTGCCATGCGCCCAAACTGTGGTTTACCCCCACATATGGGGTATCAGCGTACTCAGGACAAATTGTACAACAACTTTTGGGGTCTATTTTCTCCTGTTACCCTTGGTAAAATAAAACAAATTGGAGCTGAAATAAATTTTGTGTGAAAAAAAGTTAAATGTTCATTTTTATTTAAACATTCCAAAAATTCCTGTGAAACACCTGAAGGGTTAATAAACTTCTTGAAAGTGGTTTTGAGTACCTTGAGGGGTGCAGTTTTTAGAATGGTGTCACACTTGGGTATTTTCTATCATATAGACCCGTCAAAATGACTTCAAATGAGATGTGGTCCCTAAAAAAAAATGGTGTTGTAAAAATGAGAAATTGCTGGTCAACTTTTAACCCTTATAACTCCGTCACAAAAAAAAATTTTGGTTCCAAAATTGTGCTGATGTAAAGTAGACATGTGGGAAATGTTATTTATTAAGTATTTTGTGTGACATATGTCTGTGATTTAAGGGCATAAAAATTCAAAGTTGGAAAATTGCGATATTTTCAAAATTTTCGCCAAATATTCGTTTTTTTCACAAATAAACGCAAGTTATATCGAAGAAATTTTACCACTAACATGAAGTACAATATGTCACGAGAAAACAATGTCAGAATCGCCAAGATCCGTTGAAGCGTTCCAGAGTTATAACCTCATAAAGGGACAGTGGTCAGAATTGTAAAAATTGGCCTGGTCATTAACGTGCAAACCACCCTCGGGGCTTAAGGGGTTAAGAATTGTAATAATGCTGTCTTTCGAGAATTGGCAGCCCCATCGCCTAGAAGCCATGGCCGATAGCCGTGCAAGGCGAGCCTCGGGCGGTCTCTTTATCGCAGGTTCCGAAGCCTGAGGGTGGGTGTCTTTGCCTAGGATCCCAAGCCTAATATTGGGTATCTTTTGTTGGTTCCCAAGCCATAATGCTCAGTCTAAGTGGTCGGGAATTGTTGCTGAATTTGCAACATAATCGGTTCAGAGAAGCTGTATTGTCGGCCCATTGCTGTTGCAGCTGGTGCTGGAATTATTGCAATGATTGACAGCTCGGGAATCCAGCATGTATCATTTCTCACAGGCCAGTGAAAGAAGCTAGCTGGTCCATGAGGATGCATAAATGTTATTAATGCATCATGCTCGTCGACTGAAATTTCAGAAATATTTCCAATCCACCAGTTCCTATCGTAAATGCTGGCAATGTATTGCCCTGGCTGGAGGTTTGCAATTGGCACAAAAGGCATTTCTGATCTGACAGATCTATCTACATGGGCAATGAAAGATGATGGGTCATTTGACACCCTTGAAATGCAAATCTTTTTGTCATCAATTGGCACAAACTGGTGATTTTCTCTTGTTCCAGCAATTGTATGTCCATCTTTGAACCTTTCCTCTTGAACTACCCGTATTTCGTCAATTTTTTTCTTTTGGAACAAAAAAAAACCTTGATTCCATGCAGTTGCTCATTGCAAAAGTTGAATAAATCCACCGGGGTCAGTATTTGGTTGGGTGTTGAAGACTGGCACGAGCTGCCAACCTCTTTGCTGTCCCTCCAATCCCATCACAGGGCGACTTTCCATGACTGGTACCAAAAAAATTCCATTCAGCGCTGATATTGAAATCAGCATTGTGGTGGCACAAGTTGAGAAAATTTTTTAAATTTTTGTACTGGGCTGCAGATCCATCGCTGAAGTAGTGGATATGACGAATCCCATAGATGAGTCTTGAGATACTCCACAATTACTGTTAAGAAAGTGTGGACTGCAACTGTGTCATGTCGTGAGCAATCACTTATGCACAAGCTGATGTTCTGCGCAGCTTCACCATTTAACTCCTTGAAGTAAATTACAAATGGGCGTACTGTAGCTTGACTATTTTCCCAGTGGAAACCTTGAATGGCATCTTGAACAATAAATGAGTAATTTTCAGCAAAGTCCATAAGGATCACAAGCTCTCCAGGTCTCAGATTTTCCTTCAACGATTTCAGATAGCAACTTTGATACTTGGCGATGTAGTGATGGCTACAAAGTTTAGAAATTTTCAAAACCAATTCTTCAATGAAATCTTCTATAGTCAGTTTGGTATCAAGCTTGTCTCGATCAGTGTGAATCCATTGTTTGAACTCAATAATATCTTCAGGGTCACTGTTGACAAACACATTGACTAGAAATTCTTTTAAAACTTCAGGACCTGGGCATTTATCACAACGGCCAAGCATACAGTCCTTGGATTCAATTCCACAGACCATTTTGCACATGAGCTCTTTGTAGTCATCATTGATTGGGCATGCTGCAAGCATTAGTTTGACATTTTGGTGAATGGTACACACAAACGGAATGTGTTCCAGCTGATCCAACGGTTACGCACCACTTTGGCCGAAGCTCACACAACTTGGAAAATCCAATTTCAGGGCCATTCCGATCCCGATAGGCAACAAACATTTCCCTCATATTAGAGCGCCCCCACACCGCTGCAGGGCCGAGGGGTACCCGGAGCCGGGCCTCTGGGTCTCAGTCCTGGGGTTGTCACGGTGGCTAGACCCGGTCCGTGGCCCTGTCTGTCAGTGGGGGACGTCCGGTGCAATAAGTGATGGTGTAGCGGTGCAGTTGTGGGGTGCAGGTCGCGGCAAATAACGAGGACACCAGGTTGCAGTCTCTTTACCTCTTTACTGAAGATCTCTGAGTCCTCAGTCCAGAATACGGTTTACCAGGCTGCGCAAGTCCGGCCGGTCCAATGGCACCTCCAGAGTTCTCTTCACAGGTGGAAATCTGTGCCTTCCTGCTTGCGCTATGTGTTGTGGTCCTTCCCTGCTGTGCTTACGGAAAGTCCCCACAACTGTTGTGTCTGTTTCTTAAGTTCCCTCACAACTCGACTAGATGATGTTCTGCTAATCCTCCGTCCCTCCCTGAGGTTCGGGTAGGAACGGCACCCGTTTGACGGGTAGGCTCGGAGCTCTTCCGGGACCCTAGAGATGCCCCTCTCCACAAGTTGCCCCCCAAGACTTCATAGGTGATTTGAGTTAGACAGCCCGCCTGAGACTGACTGTCCTGCCGCTGTTTAGAGTATTGCTTGAAGCTGTATGTTATAATACTCTCTCGGCGTTCCGGCCACCGGTTGTGCGCCTCAGTAGGATGTTGCCTCGGTCTTACAGCACGACTCCTACTGATATTCTCCTATTGCTATGATCTCGTTTCTCACTCAGCACAATCTATCTCGCTTCTGATCCCTCCTTGGGCACCGCCGCTATCCTGAGCAGGCACGGTCCCGTTACGTTCGTTCAAGTTGCCAAGCCTCTGTCAGGATCCCACCCCTGACAGAGACCCTACTGTATCTTCCCCCACAACACCCTCTGCCACAAGGTGTTGCCTGGTTCCAACCCAGTCAGCTTCTGTCTAACTTCCTGCCTGACCCCCAGTTTTACCAGTGTTGTGGAGAGTGGCCTAGTAAATAGAACCCTTAGCTCCCCCTGGAGGCCCGGCGGTGAAATGTATTGGTGTCTGTGATACCTGCTCAGATGAACTCCTTCAGTGCCATCAGACGTACCATAGCTCCCCTTAGTGGCGGAGCCACAGTACTGCAACGACCAGGACTCTGGGGCGCTGCACTCCCCCCGGTTAAATCCAGTACTCCGGGACTGGGAAGAAAACAACAATACAGGTTAGCAAAAAGACATACAATATTTGTGAGTGCAATAACAATAAGTATACTTGAACAGAGCTTCCCTTTATGGGAGGTGAGGACACTTGAACGTTACAAAACATGGTTAAATAACATAGCAACATGCTATAAATAACTTTTCTTACCCAACCGGGTATTCTACTTAATACAAATTCCTGAACAATAATTTAACTCTGCATTTAAGGATGCACACTCTAAATCCACTAAAGACCTTCTTATACACATTATAAGGCTTAAGCAACTGTGCTACATTCTCCTTCTTTAAATCTGCAGGACCGCCTGTCCTAACGGCGCCAGACCTACTGCCTCTCCTTTCTTACAGGACCGCTCCTTTCAGCCCGAGCCTTCTGTCTTTTCAACTACTATACACAGTATAGAACATAACACACTTTCAGTTTAGGAACACTGAGCCATCTTCATATGGCTCCTAGGAGGACTCAGGGTTCACCTTCTATCCTCATCTTCTATCAACGTTGTCAACATTTTCTTAACTTCCATCATTACTTTCTTACTAGCAATCATGCAGAACTCTATGTCTACCCCTACGGGTCTACTGCATCTTTCCAATAATTACTTTATCTCAGAACACATTATTAAACACTTCTTTCTTTCAACAATTTAGTTACATACAACTTGTACATATCAGCAGCATCATTAACTTTCTTTTTAGAGCAACATCATTCTCTAAGTACCATCAGTGAACATCCCCTTTAAGAGGGGACCAAGTCTCTATGAGGTAGTGCAACTCCTCAAGCTGCAAGACTGTTTGCAATAAGGACTCCAGTGATGTTTTCAAAAAACAATATCTTCGCAAAGTGTCCTTTCTTCATATAGAACCAGTAGATAGCACCTTTAAGAAGGTGCAAACTATTTACAAGAAGTTTGTATCATGCATTGTTCATGATTCAGCAGTTTTTATAACATTGTGGAACAAAAAAAGCAAAAATGAAAGTGAAAGCAAAAATAAAAAGCAATAGGGATCCCGGGTAAACAAAGGGATCCCTTTAAGAGTTAACCCAGGACGGGTTTTAGCAGCAAAACAGCAAGGAAATAAACAGTTAACTATTTACAGTTTCAGGTTTCCGAGGCTTAGTTGGACGGCTTCCAGGGCTGCACCTGGCACTTAACCCTTCTTGGCCTGGGCAAAGTGAGGTCCAGGGTTGCACCCAGTGCTGGACAAACGCCGTTAATCCGTCTTGCATGTACGGTTAAATCGGGCGCAGCGATGGAGGTCTGCGCAGCTTGAGTAGGGGCATTTGCTGCAGCAGAGGTAGCGGCTGCTGCAAGATCAGTCACTGGAACGGAGTCAGCAGCTTTGGCACTAGCAGTCACTGGAGTGGTGTCGGTCGTCAGGGCAGGGTCGTCCTTCATACCTGCTTCAGATGCGGTCCCTCCGGTGCCGGTCTGCTCCGTCTCCACTGCGGCCTGTAGCGCTGGTTGCAGGGCCTCGCGCTGCAGCGTTGTCATCTCTGCTTGCAGCATCTCGCTTTCCGGCAGGGCCTTGCTTTCCAGCTTCGGAGCGCTGGACCTTCTTTCCTGATCCGGACCAAGTGAGGCTGCCGACAGGCGTCTGGTGAGGCTCCCGATGATGGTCTTCTTCCACCTGGCCTCAGTGCTCAGCTCCGTCTGCAGGAGTTGGTGGATCAGCCCATCCGCTCCGGTCTGCAGGAGGTCAGCGTCAACTGTGGAGGTCTGGCTGCGGTGCCTCTCCGGGTAGCTGGGGGAGTCCTCGGCTCCGACCCCACGCTCCCGCTCCGGGTGGCTTGCGATGGCGTCCTCCATGTCTCTCACTTCTTCTTCCTGGTCCTTTTCCCGCTCTCTCCTCCGTGGGCGGTTTCGCTTTCTCTGTCTCTGCCCACCATTGAGGATCAGGAGGCGGATCTCGGCTGCTGACGGACACGTCCTCAAGGGGCCGAGATATTTAGACTGGGCGGCCATTGTCTTTCGCGCTCTTCAGCTTGTTCACGCCCACTTCCACGCCCTTCTTCTCCTGCGCTCTCCTTAGCGCTGTAATGGCGGCGGTTTTGGCGCGAACTTTTGGCAGCAAGTGACAATCCAGTCTTTGCAATAAAGTACAGTCCAAGCACAGTAAATCACAGTTCCAAGGCACACATGACCTGATTCTTCAGGCTTAAGTAGATCCTGTTCGTGACGCCAAGTTTGGAGCGCCCCCACACTGCCGCAGGGCCGAGGGGTACCCGGAGCCGGGCCTCTGGGTCTCAGTCCTGGGGTTGTCACGGTGGCTAGACCCGGTCCGTGGCCCTGTCTGTCAGTGGGGGACGTCCGGTGCAATAAGTGATGGTGTAGCGGTGCAGTTGTGGGGTGCAGGTCGCGGCAAATAACGAGGACACCAGGTTGCAGTCTCTTTACCTCTTTACTGAAGATCTCTGAGTCCTCAGTCCAGAATACGGTTTACCAGGCTGCGCAAGTCCGGCCGGTCCAATGGCACCTCCAGAGTTCTCTTCACAGGTGGAAATCTGTGCCTTCCTGCTTGCGCTATGTGTTGTGGTCCTTCCCTGCTGTGCTTACGGAAAGTCCCCACAACTGTTGTGTCTGTTTCTTAAGTTCCCTCACAACTCGACTAGATGATGTTCTGCTAATCCTCCGTCCCTCCCTGAGGTTCGGGTAGGAACGGCACCCGTTTGACGGGTAGGCTCGGAGCTCTTCCGGGACCCTAGAGACGCCCCTCTCCACAAGTTGCCCCCCAAGACTTCATAGGTGATTTGAGTTAGACAGCCCGCCTGAGACTGACTGTCCTGCCGCTGTTTAGAGTATTGCTTGAAGCTGTATGTTATAATACTCTCTCGGCGTTCCGGCCACCGGTTGTGCGCCTCAGTAGGATGTTGCCTCGGTCTTACAGCACGACTCCTACTGGTATTCTCCTATTGCTATGATCTCGTTTCTCACTCAGCACAATCTATCTCGCTTCTGATCTCTCCTTGGGCACCGCCGCTATCCTGAGCAGGCACGGTCCCGTTACGTTCGTTCAAGTTGCCAAGCCTCTGTCAGGATCCCACCCCTGACAGAGACCCTACTGTATCTTCCCCCACAACACCCTCTGCCACAAGGTGTTGCCTGGTTCCAACCCAGTCAGCTTCTGTCTAACTTCCTGCCTGACCCCCAGTTTTACCAGTGTTGTGGAGAGTGGCCTAGTAAATAGAACCCTTAGCTCCCCCTGGAGGCCCGGCGGTGAAATGTATTGGTGTCTGTGATACCTGCTCAGATGAACTCCTTCAGTGCCATCAGACGTACCATAGCTCCCCTTAGTGGCGGAGCCACAGTACTGCAACGACCAGGACTCTGGGGCGCTGCAATATTGCTCAGTAATAGTCGCTTTTGCATCTGCTTTTTTTCTCCTGCTATTCGCACTGATACATAGTCTTTTTTACCAGGGCACATTCGACTGAATTCATCATCCTCAAAAAAATGCCTGCACCTTTTTCTTCACTTCCTCAGAAACTTTCTTGCCACACTTGATTCTAGGTAAGATGGACATACAATTGCTGGAACAAGAGAAAATCACCAGTTTGTGCCAATTGATGACAAAAAGATTCACATTTCAAGGGTGTCAAATGACCCATCATCTTTCATTGCCCATGTAGATAGATCTGTCAGATCAGAAATGTGCTTTTGTGCCAATTGCAAACCTCCAGCCAGGGCAATACATTGCCTGCATTTACGATAGGAACTGGTGGATTGGAAATATTTCTGAAATTTCGGTCGACGAGCATGATGCATTAATAAATTTTATGCATCCTCATGGACCAGCTAGCGTCTTTCTCTGGCCTGTGAGAAATGATACATGCTGGATTCCCGAGCTGTCAATCATTGTAATAATTCCAGCACCAGCTGCAACAGCAATGGGCCGACAATACAGCTTCTCTGAACCGATTATGTTGCAAATTCAGCAACAATTCCCAACCACTTAGACTGAACATTATGGCTTGGGAACCAACAAAAGATACCCAATATTAAGCTTGGGATCCTAGGCAAAGACACCCACCCTCAGGATTCGGAACCTGCGATAAAGAGACCGCCCGAGGCTCGCCTTGCACGGCTATCGGCCATGGCTTCTAGGCGATGGGGCTGCCAATTCTCGAAAGACAGCATTATTACAATTCTTAATAGGATTATAATACCAATTCTTAGGGAATTGGTTGTGGTATAACCACCATGGACCAACGCAAGGGTTTGAATAGTGCAGTTACCGTTCATTGCGTATTAATAAATAACACCATGTTCAGTGGCATTTTTCATTTCTTAAACTGAGAGACTCCAAAAAAGAAAACAATGATCCTTGTAGAGAAAAATGTGCTCTTTCTAATGATATCAGAATTATTATATTTTAGGGGTACCCTTTTTGAGAAATTTGACCTAAAAATAGGTAAAATTCGTTTTTTTTAAGTTTTTCAACATATGTGGGTGTGAATATTTCCACAAATACATATGCTTTGACCGTGATATTGCAGCAATGCAAAGTCATGTAGATGTTTGGTGTACAGGGCAAAGCACTAGTTACTATTGGTTTTTGGTCTTGAGTTATATATGGGCAAAGTTTGGCATAAATTTTATGCAAAGCGTTTTTCAAGCTACTTTGACACAAAATTGCGGCCGAAATATTGTTTTGTCATAGCCGGTAATAATTTTATCGTGTTTAGCAGCAAAAGTTGAGCTAGTGTGCCAAATTTCATCATCATAGCCAGTATAGAACTCTAATGGCTATGTGCCAAAGTTTGCAAAATCCTCTTAGCTGAAGCCACAGGCTTGGTGGAACCTCCAGTGAAAGGTCAACAGTGCCCAATGTATTTGAGATCTGGCCCTAAAAATTTACAGAACCTCTTTTCAAACATACATGTACATCCTTATAAATTTTCAGCAAAATCGGAGAAGGTCGAGTGGGGACCACTGGTCCACTTGACATGGAATGACCCTATAGTGTATGGGTAAGAAATGTGAACAAATAAGCAAAATTGTCAAACTCTTTTTTGCACTGTTATGTATCTGGAGCGCCCGCCAGGGCCTAGGGGTACTCGGTACCTAGTCCGGAGGTCATTAAAGGGGAAGTCATGGTGGCAGCGACTCGGTCCAAGGCCCTGGGCATCCAAATTAAAGGAAAGGTCTTTAAAGGAGTTTTTAGGAATAAGAATGTTAGTGACGCCACCTGTGGTATTCGGTCAGGGATGACCAACATTGCTTAAAGGGGTCTACTGGGGTGATGTTATGGCAGCAGGGATGTTATGGCTTCCCACAGTTGAAGCTGGGTCCCCAGGGCTCACGGTGTAGTAGATGAAGATGGTGTAATAAGAAACAGAGGACACAAGGTTGCAGTCTCTTTACCTTTTTCTGTAGAATTTAGGCAGCCACAGTCCAGGGTACCGGTTCACAGGTACCGGTATGGTCCGGCCGGCTTGGAAGCGAATCTGGAATCCCCATAACCAGGTGGGATTGGAAGCCTTCCTTTCTGTGCTATGTTGTAGTCCCTTGCTGCCTTAGGCCTCACACAAGGTCCTCACGTTCTCTCTGTCCCCCTTGCTGGTATTACTCTACATGCATGACAGGTAACTCAAGCCTTTTTACAGGGTCTCTCAGGATGACTCCAGGCTCTATCTGTTACTGTGCCTTTGGGTGTTAATGGTGGACAGGCGACTTGCAATTTGCTGTCCGCCGGTTTCTGCCATGGGGCATAGAGTTACCCCCACAACCTCGGCCTTCTGGCTACCGGAATTCTATGCTTCAGTGTGGAGGAAGCTCAGTCGCAGCTTCCCTCCAGCGCTTTACTCTCCTGCGCTTCCCTTCCCCCCTCAGTTTCTCACAGACTGTTCTGTTCTTGTTAAACTCCTTCTCTGTCTCTCAAAGACTGACTAACTCTTCTTGCAGACCAGAATATCTAAGGAAGTTCCCCTGAATCCGGGTTCAGAGCTCCTCCTTCTGGCCTGGAGTCAGGACAGTGTTGTATGTGCTGGTTACCTGTTAAAGGGATCCTTCCTTGCTTCCAAGCATGGCATCACTCACCCCATGAGGAAAGCAATGCCACTGTAACAACCAGTTAGCTGAGGTGTTACACTCCTCCCGTTAAATCCAGTACTCCCGGACTGGGAAAAAAAAAAGAACAATACAGGGTAAAGATTTTGCAAAACATTTTTTAAAACAAGTAACAGGTTAAACAGGTTATGTAAACTTTTGCTTCCCTTTATGGGAGCTAATTATCTTGCAACGTTACAGCAACTATATACAGTATATATATATATATATATATATATATATATATATATATATATATATATATATATATATAAGTGCACAACATTAACTTTACCAAAAATATAGCATATTTTAACTATCTGACTTATATAATACGATTCTTCTCCCTTTTTACGGGTTAACTCTTCTAGCAATACCATAGACTATCACTTTAATACAGTGCAATAAGATCAACATTTTTCTGCTCTGAGGTAGTGCAACATTTAAAAGTGCAAACATTCAAGTACTTCACATTATATCAGTAACAGTGTCATTCAACAAATTGTGATATCTATCTCACCAACAACAGCAATGATGTGGAGGACCCATTCTAAACCCTCAACGTAGGTCTTGGGCTGACTGCAAGGCATAAGTGGTCTCCTTCCTGGACAGCTTCTTCGGCCACGTCTAGCGGTTTTTCTTCTCGGTCCCAAACAACTCTTTCTTTAGTGCAAACAACAATAAACAGTATATCCATGGGTTACTTGCAAAACCAGTAGAAAGGACCTTAAGATGTGCCAACTATTTACAAGAAAAGTTTGTGAACCATTCACTGTCCATGGCCTCAGTGTCCCTTTAAACAAATGAACCTTTTAAACAGTAACCTTGCCAGGTTAAACAAACTATCTGTTTACAGTCATATTTTCTATCTGTACTAATTTTGCTTCCAAAGGTATACCTGGACATTGTAGTCTCCTTGCCGGGAGTTCAGTACATACAGTTGGTCAGTACCCACTATAAGAGTCTGGGTGCTCTTACAATGTAGTTCCACTGTGGTCTGCGTAGCTCTGGAGCACACTTTGGTTGGTTTGCTTACATCTGTAGGTGTAGAGGTTACCTTGCCATCTAATGGAGCTGATGGCTCTGGATCACTTGCGGGTGATCTAGGTGCTGTTCCTTTTGGGGCGCATTAGCGAGCATGCAATTCATACCACCCTTTTTCTCCCCAATGTCTGGTGTAGGGGACACTGTCCCGGTGTCCCTCTAAAAGGTGGGATTCCACATCACGCCTGATGACAAAGACTTCCAGCTACATTCCAGGTTCTTTAATGAATCCCCATCCTGATTTTATATGGAACGCCACTACTGTTCCTTGTCTCTATGGGCCCCATTCCTCATGTTTAATCTTTTGGGCCTGAGCCTTTGCTCGCAGGTTCTTCTCCTCTATGGCCCTGCGCCGGAGGTTCCGCTCCCTATCCTTATGCTCCCATTTGAGCACCGGTTGCTGGCAGTATTCCTCCTTACTTATAACTTCCAGATACTCTCTCACTGCCTGGGCCTCCCCGGGGAACCCCATCAGGTTGGTGCCGGAGTGCTCCCACCAGAATGTCACTCATTCTCCATGCACTTCCTGGGGATCTCTTATTGGCTGCAGTTGGGCTGTGGAGGTGTGCGCGATACCTGAGGGCTGCTCCCAATCAAAGTGTCTGTATACCCGGACGGGTGGTAGGGGTGTTAGAGCATCAAAGGGCCCTATGAGGGTGTCCTCAGCTACTGGGGTAGGGTCGGTCTCTTTACCAGCCGTTGCGGTGTCTCCGGTGCCGGACTCCTCCATTACGGGCTGGTGTATCAGAAGCTTGCTCCTCTGCTGCTCCCATACTTTCTTGGCTGCGCGGAACCAGGACTACCGGAGCTGACAGCACAGCTCCTCCACTTTCTTCTCCAAAAACATCTGGGTTCAGTGCTGATGGCTGGTCTTTTCTCTTCTCCCATTGGCTGGGGCAGCTTCCTGCTTCCTCCCCCTCCTTCGGTTGACCTCCACTCACCATCTTGCCGGCTGGGTTCTGGCCCGCACCTTCCTGCTGCTCTTCCCGCGTTCTCTTCTGTGGGTGGTTCCTTCTTTCTCAATTCCCGCCATCCCAGACCAGGAGGCGGACTTCTCTTGGGGATGGACAGATCTCTCAGACATAGTAATACTCGTGAGGGACGGCCATAACTTTCACGCCATTCCTCCAAGCTCCACCCACGACAACACACCCTTCTCCTCCTGCATGCCACATGGTGCTGTAATGGCGTCAATTTTGGAGGCAATAACCAGTTCAATAGTCTCTCAATAAAGCACAGTCTCTTAGGTGCACAAAACTCAATTATTCGGGTCAGTCTGTCCTGTTCGTGATGCTAATTTGGAGCTCCCGCCAGGGCCTAGGGGTACTCGGTATCGAGTCCAGTGGTCATTAAAGGGGAAGTCATGGTGGCAGCGACTCGGTCCGTGGCCTTGGGCATCCAAATTATAGGAAATATCTTTAAAGGGGTTTTTAGGAATAAGAATGTTAGTGACTCCACCTGTGGTATTCAGTCAGGGATGACCAACACTGTTTAAAGGGGTCCACTGGGGGGGATGTTATGGCAGCAGGGATGGTATGACTTCCCACAGTTGAAGCTGGGTCCGCAGGGCTCCCGGCGTAGTAGATGAAGATGGTGTAGTAAGAAACAGAGGACACAAGGTTGCAGTCTCTTTACCTTTTTACTGTAGAATCCAGGCAGCCACAGTCCAGGGTACCGGATCACAGGTACCGGTATGGTCCGGCCGGCTTAGAACCGGATCAGGAATCCCCCTAACCAGGTGGGATTGGAAGCCTTCCCTTCTGCGCTGTGTTGTAGTCCCTTTCTGCCTTAGGCCTCACACAAGGTCCTCACTTTCTCTCTGTCCCCCTTGCTGGTAGGACACTACATGCATGACAGGTAACTTGAGCCTTTTTACAGGGTCTCTCAGGATGACTCCGAGCTCTATTTGTTACTGTGCCTTCAGGTGTTAATGGTGGACAGGTGACTTGCAATCTGCTGTCTGCTGGTTTCTGCCATGGGCATAGTTACCCCCACAACATCGGTCTTCCGGCTACCGGAATTCTGCACTTCAGCATGGAGGAAGCTCAGTCACAGCTTCACTTCAGCTGTTTAATCTCCTGTGCTTCTCTTCCCCTCTGTTTCCTACAGACTGTTCTGTTCTCATTCCTTCCAGGAGCTGCAGCACCTCATGTGGCTGCACAGCCCCAGCTTTCCTCTCTCAGACTCTCCCTGTCTGACTGAACTCCTCTGTCTCTCACAGACTGACTAACTCCTCCTCCAGACCAGAATACCTAAGGAAGTTCCCTTGAATCTGGGTTCAGAGCTCCCCCTTCTGGCCTGGAGTCAGAACAGTGTTGTATGTGTTGGTTACCTGTTAAAGGGATCCTTTCTCGCTTCCAAGAATGGCATCACTCTCCTTGTGAGGAAAGCAATGCTACTGTAACAACCGGTTACCTGGGGTGTAACATATCCTCAAAATGTGACACAAAGCATGTAATACTCGATAGATTAGTAATCTAATCCTGAAATATTTTTCTACTCTTTTTGTAAGTTTTATATACCACTTTATATACCACTATTATGAAGAGGGTTATTCATAGACCCCTGAAAGGCAACCCCTGAAAGGCAACAACTGGCAGGCCTCATTAAAATATTGAATATTACAAACACTTTGTGCTGCTGTCATCTGGTGGTGTGGAAAAGTGTGGGTTAATTGAGGCTTTGTTCATTTTTATGAGGCGTGAGCCTGTCTGCATTCTCTATTGACAGGCAAAAGCGCCGGTCTGTTATGACCTCCCCGGCGGCACTAAAAACCAGCTCAGATAAGATGCTAGCTGCAGGGCAGCACAAAACCTCTAAGACATAGAGGGAAAGCTCATGCCAAGTGTCCAGCTTTGAGACCCAATAGTTGAAAGTCACAGAGGAATTAGGGAATACATTGGTTTGGTCGGCCAAGTAGTACTTGACCATCTTTAAACCTCCCCCTTGTCAAAAATAGCACCATTTTAGCAGACCTCTCCACTTTAGGTAGAAGAGATGCAAAGTTCTCCTTGTATCTTGGTTTTAGTAGGTGAATATTCTGTGCTCTTTTTTGGTCACGGGAAAGGCATCTGTACATAAAGTCAGCCATAAGTGCCAAGCTCCATACAGCCAACACTTCCCTGTCTCCACCATGATGATGACTCTCAATCTCCTCCTCCCTCTCTTCCTCTTCATTCCCCTCCTCAGCCCATCCACGTAGGAGAGATGGGACAACAGCTAGCACCAGCTCCTATTCCTCCTGTTTCTCCTCCTTAGCATCCATCTCCTTTTTGTTACCCAATCTGCACTGAGCAGATAAGATAAGGCTAGGCTGGTTACAATCTCTCTGTGTTATAGATTCCTTCACCCCCATCTGGTCCACAATCATGTTTAATTGTGAGCAGAGAAGGCACAGAAGCAGGATAGTTGTGCTGACTATGGCGTCATCACTGCTCACCATCTTTGTGAAGTCCTCAAAATCTTGGAGAACCGCACAAATGTCAGACATCCATAGTCAATCTTCAGTTGTTATGTGCGGAGGCTGGACAAAATACCAGATGTGTTGGAGCTGGTACTCAACCACTGGCCACTACTGCTCATAAAGCCTTGACAGCATGTGCAGTGTGGAGTTTCAGTGTGTGGCTACGTCACACACCAGTCTGTAAGTTTGCACTTGCATGCGCTGCTGCAGCACTGCCAGAGCGCCGGCAGCTGTAGCCGACTTGAGGAAATGGGTGCTGACACAACGTACCTGGACCAGAAGCTCTGGCAAATCTCATCTCTTCTTCCCACAACCACATCCAAGACTTCTTCTGTGCTTCCCCCATACTCTGGAACTCTGTACTACAACACATCAGACTCTTGCCTACCATAGAAACCTTCAAAAAGAACCTGAAGACTCACCTCTTCCGACAAGCCTACAGCCTGCCGTGATCCTCAACCTACTGAACTGCCGCACAACCAACTCTACCCTCTGCTAGTGTATCCTCACCCATCCCCTGCAGACTTTGAGCCCTCGCGGGCAGGGTCCGCCCTCCTTATGTACCTGTATGCCTTGTGTTTTTTTTTTTGCTCATGTTTAATTATATTTGTCTATATTTGCACCCTTTTCACATGTAAAGGGCCATGGAATAAATGGCGCTATAAAAATATATAATAATAATAAAAAGAAACTGCTGAACTACCAAGGAGAGCACATGTGACAAGCATGGTACATGTGTGAGCTTGTCAAGCTTCGCCGTCGCCACTAGGTTATGCCCATTTTCACACATGACCATGCTAGATATGGTTTACTATGGCTGCTGCTCCTTCATTTCGGGGTTTTATTTTCTTCCTAAAATAGATGGCATAACAAGTGACTTTCCCAATTCTTCCAGAAAGGCTCTTCATTTATGCTGTTTATTGGCGTTCTAATCAGGGTTTATTTCACGCTATAAAACAAATGCATTGTCAGCAGAAATATCAACAACGTTATAAAATAAAACCGATAACCACAGATTGGTTTTGATTTTGTTTGTCTATGTAGCTATTAGTTAATCAAGTGTATCAACTGCCCCTTTGGTGACATTATATTTAGTAATGGGAGACATTAAAATGCTCAGGTGCTCGTTGCTCGGGTCGAGCAAATTGGAAAACTCAGGTACTCGACCCGAGCACCGAGCCCAATGTAAGTCTATGGGAAACCTGAGGATTTTTACCGCAATCCCCCCGGGGGTCCTTTTAACCCCTTCACCCCCAAGGGTGGTTTGCACGTTAATGACCGGGCCAATTTTTACAATTCTGACCACTGTCCCTTTATGAGGTTATAACTCTGGAACGCTTCAACGGATCTTGGCAATTCTGACATTGTTTTCTCATGACATATTGTACTTCATGATAGTGGTAAAATTTCTTTGATATTACCTGCGTTTATTTGCAAAAAAAATGGAAATTTGGCGAAAATTTTGAAAATTTTGCAATTTTCCAACTTTGAATTTTTATGCCCTTAAATCACAGAGATATGTCACACAAAATACTTAATAAGTAACATTTCCCACATGTCTACTTTACATCAGCACAATTTTGGAACCAAAATTTTTTTTTGTTAGGGAGTTATAAGGGTTAAAAGTTGACCAGCAATTTCTCATTTTTACAACACCATTTTTTTTTAGGGACCACATCTCATTTGAAGTCATTTTGAGGGGTCTATATGATAGAAAATACCCAAGTGTGACACCATTCTAAAAACTGCACCCCTCAAGGTGCTCAAAACCACATTCAAGAAGTTTATTAACCCTTCTGGTGCTTCACAGGAATTTTTGGAATGTTTAAATAAAAATGAACATTTAACTTTTTTTCACAAAAAATTTACTTCAGCTCCAATTTGTTTTATTTTACCAAGGGTAACAGGAGAAAATGGACCCCAAAAGTTGTTGTACAATTTGTCCTGAGTACGCCGATACCCCATATGTGGGGGTAAACCACTGTTTGGGCGCATGACAGAGCTCGGAAGCGAAGGAGCGCCATTTGACTTTTCAATGCAAAATTGACTGGAATTGAGATGGGACGCCATGTTGCGTTTGGGGAGCCCCTGATGTGCCTAAACATTGAAACCCCCCACAAGTGACACCATTTTGGAAAGTAGACCCCCTAAGGAACTTATCTAGAGGTGTGGTGAGCACTTTGACCCACCAAGTGCTTCACAGAAGTTTATAATGCAGAACCGTAAAAATAAAAAATCATATTTTTTCACATAAATTATATTTTCACCCCCAATTTTATATTTTCCCAAGGGTAAGAGAAGAAATTGGACCCCAAAAGTTGTTGTACAATTTGTCCTGAGTACGCTGATACCCCATATGTGGGGGTAAACCACTGTTTGGGCGCATGGGAGAGCTCGGAAGGGAAGTAGCACCGTTTGACTTTTCAATGCAAAATTGACAGGAATTGAGATGGGACGCCATGTTGCGTTTGGAGAGCCACTGATGCGCCTAAACATTGAAACCCCCCACAAGTGACACCATTTTGGAAAGTAGACCCCCTAAGGAACTTATCTAGATGTGTTTTGAGCGCTTTGACCCACCAAGGGCTTCACAGAAGTTAATAATGCAGAGCCGTAAAAATAAAACAAAAAATTTTTCCCACAAAAATTATTTTTCAGCCCCCAGTTTTGTATTTTCCCGAGGGTAACAGGAGAAATTGGACCCCAAAATTTGTTGTCCAATTTGTCCTGAGTGCGCTGATACCCCATATGTGGGGGGGAACCACCGTTTGGACGCATGGAAGGGCTCGGAAGTGAAGGAGCGCCATTTGGAATGCAGACTTAGATGGAATGGTCTGCAGGCGTCACATTGCGTTTGCAGAGCCCCTAATGTACCTAAACAGTAGAAACCCCCCACAAGTGACACCATGTTGGAAAGTAGACCCCCTAAGGAACTTATCTAGATGTGTGGTGAGTGCTTTGACCCACCAAGGGCTTCACAGAAGTTTATAATGCAGAGCCGTAAAAATAAAACAAAACTTTTTTCCCACAAAAATTATTTTTCAACCCCCAGTTTTGTATTTTTCCGAGGGTAACAGGAGAAATTGGACCCCAAAAGTTGTTGTCCAATTTGTCCTGAGTGCGCTGATACCCCATATGTGGGGGGAACCACCGTTTGGATGCATGGGAGGGCTCGGAAGGGAAGGAGCGCCATTTGGAATGCAGACTTAGATGGAATGGTCTGCAGGCGTCACATTGCGTTTGCAGAGCCCCTAATGTACCTAAACAGTAGAAGCCCCGCACAAGTGACCCCATTTTGGAAACTAGACCCCCCAAGGAACTTATCTAGATGTGTTGTAAGAACTTTGAACCCCCAAGTGTTTCACTACAGTCTATAACGCAGAGCCGTGAAAATAAAAAATCCTTTTTTTTCCCACAAAAATTATTTTTTAGCCCCCAGTTTTGTATTTTCCCAGGGGTAACAGGAGAAATTGGACCCCAAAGGTTGTTTTCCTATTTGTCCTGAGTACGCTGATACCCCATATGTTGGGGTAAACCCCTGTTTGGGCACACGGGAGAGCTCGGAAGGGAAGGAGCACTGTTTTACTTTTTCAACGCAGAATTGGCTGGAATTGAGATCGGACGCCATGTCGCGTTTGGAGAGCCCCTGATGTGCCGAAACAATGGAAACCCCCCAATTATAACTGAAACCCTAATCCAAGCACACCCCTAACCCTAATCCCAACAGTAACCCTAACCACACCTCTAACCCTGACACACCCCTAACCCTAATCCCAACCCTATTCCCAACCGTAAATGTAATCTAAACCCTAACCGTAACTTTAGCCCCAACCCTAACCCTAACTTTAGCCCCAACCCTAACTGTAGCCTTAACCCTAGCCCAACCCTAGCCCTAACCCTAACCCTAATGGGAAAATGGAAATAAATACATTTTTTTTTTTTTCCCTAACTAAGGGGGTGATGAAGGGGGGTTTGATTTACTTTTATAGCGAGTTTTTTAGCGGATTTTTATGATTGGCAGCCGTCACACACTGAAAGACGCTTTTTATTGCAAAAAATATTTTTTGCGTTACCACATTTTGAGAGCTATAAATTTTCCATATTTTGGTCCACAGAGTCATGTGAGGTCTTGTTTTTTGTGGGACGAGTTGACGTTTTTATTGGTAACTTTTTGGGCACGTCACATTTTTTGATCGCTTTTTATTCTGATTTTTGTGAGGCAGAATGACCAAAAACCAGCTATTCATGAATTTCTTTTGGGAGAGGCGTTTATACTGTTCCGCGTTTGGTAAAATTGATAAAGCAGTTTTATTCGTCGGGTCAGTACGATTACAGCGATACCTCATTTATATTATTTTTTTATGTTTTGGCGCTTTTATACGATAAAAACTATTTTATGGAAAAAATAATTATTTTTGCATCGCTTTATTCTCAGGACTATAACTTTTTATTTTTTTGCTGATCATGCTGTGTGGTGGATCGTTATTTGCGGGACAAGATGACGCTTTCAGCGGTACCATGGTTATTTATATCTGTCTTTTTGATCGCGTGTTATTCCACTTTTTGTTCGGCGGTATGATAATAAAGCGTTGTTTTTTGCCTCGTTTTTTTTTTTTTTTCCTTACGGTGTTTACTGAAGGGGTTAACTAGTGGGCCAGTTTTATAGGTCGGGTCGTTACGGACGCGGCGATACTAAATATGTGTACTTTTATTGTTTTTTTTTTATTTAGATAAAGAAATGTATTTATGGGAATATTTATTTTTTTTTCATTATTTTGGAATATTTTTTTCTTTTTTTTTTACACATTTGGAATTTTTTTTTTTTACTTTTTTACTTTGCCCCAGGGGGGGACAATACAGATCGGTGATCTGCCAGTTTGCATAGCACTCTGACAGATCACCGATCTGCGAGAAGTGCAGGCTGCTTCACAGTGCCTGCTCTGAGCAGGCTTCTGTGAAGCCACCTCCCTCCCTGCAGGACCTGGATCCGCGGCCATCTTGGATCCGGGTCTGGAGCAGGCAGGGAGGGAGGTAAGACCCTCGCAGCAACGCGATCACATCGCGTTGCTGCGGGGGGCTCAGGGAAGCCCGCAGGGAGCCCCCTCCCTGCGCGATGCTTCCCTGCACCGCCGGCACATCGCGATCATGTTTGATCGCGGTGTGCCGGGGGTTAATGTGCCGGGAGCGGTCCGTGACCGCTCCTGGCACATAGTGCCGGATGTCAGCTGCGATAGGCAGCTGACACCCGGCCGCGATCGGCCGCGCTCCCCCCGTGAGCGCCGCCGATCGCGCTGGACGTACTATCCCGTCGGCGGTCATACGGGCCCACCCCACCTCGACGGGATAGTACGTCGGATGTCAGGAAGGGGTTAAGGTCTAAAAACGTCTGAAAATGATGGAAACACTGCTCATATGACACAGGGACATCATGGGGATCGCCCCTGGAAGCATTTCTGACTCCTGGGTCACAGCTGTAGGCAATGTTGTCAGAGTTTCACGCCATTTTTACAGGTGCACCAAAAAACATACAAAAACGAAACCAAAATGGATTTTGCTGGGAAATATGTTCAGGTACATCCTTTCCAGGGTAAAGACTTGTATATAAGGCAACATAATTAACCCCAGACCAAAATGTTCCTCCACCGCTTGGGCTATGTTTACACGCAGCGTTTTTGATGCGTTTATCAACTTTAACATTGCTTTCAACTAATACAAATGCATTCACTGGGAAATGTCATTGTAACATTTAACAACTCTAGCTGGCCATGTGTGTGACACATAAGGAGACATATCTTGTTTCATTTATGATGGAGGGACTCTTAAAGTTGCAAAGCTATTTTTAGAGGGGCAGCAAGCGGCATTAATATTCTTAAAGGGCAATTATTAAACAGTGGGTCTCCTATGCTGTTATTGCCTATGCAGTGAGTGACTGGGCTGCCAAGAATTACGACGCACCCCAATACCTCCTTCACAAGAGGTACAGGAGGGCTTCCTGAAAAAATGTTGCATTGAATGGAAGGCCAGCCCTGCTATCAAGTCATATGCACCTCAAGAATCCTTTGAACCCAGGTGCTGGATGGCCACAGGAAAATCTACTTCACATGATTCATTTTGTACTCCCATACTGTTTTCTTATGTATTGAGTGCAAGGCCTGCCTTCCCTTCTACCAAGTCATATGCACCCCAATAAGCCTTTGAACCCAGGTACTGGATAGCCACAGGAAACCCCACTTCACATTCTTCAGTTGGTCCTGCCATACTGTTTCCTCATACATTGAATGCAAGGGCCGCCTTGACCCAAATTTGCACGCACCCCAATCTCCCCTTGGATGAAACATGGAGGAGGGCATCATAAAAAAACTGTCCTATTACAAAGGTGCGGGTCTCATAGACTCATAATGCCCCCATACACTAAGTTTATGGGCTGACAAACATTTCCCCATGGAGGCTAAATTTTTGAATTTTTCTTAATTGGGATCATAGAAAAAAAATAGACTGGCTGGTGCAGCATAGAACACGCTCACCCTGGTGTTCTAGTGGCGGAGGATGATGAGACATGGAGGAAGGCCTCATTATAAAATAGGCCCAATTTAAAGGAGCAGGTCTCCTTGACTTGTAATGCCCATACACTACGTGTATGGGCTGACAAAACATTTCCCCCTGGGAAATGTCCTTGTGCTCCACCTGTGATGCATCTTCTTTAATTGTGAGCAGAGAGGTTTTCAGAATGCAGAGAAGCGGGATGGTGATGCTAATTATGGCATCATCACCACTCACCATCTTGGTGCAGTCCTCAAAGTTTTTGAGGATGGTACATATGTCTTGCATCCATGTCCACTCCTGAGGTCTTATGTGTGGAGTCTGAACTGAATAACAATGACCTTGTTGATGCTGGTAGTCAACAACTGCCCTCTTCTTTTTACAAATCCTTTCCAACATATGCAGTGTAGAGTTCCAACTCGTGGGGACATCACACACCAGTTGGTGATCCAGAATCTGCAAACACTGCTGAAGCACGGCAAGGGTGGCTGAAGCTGTAGCTGACTTTCTAAAATGGGCAGACAGGCTGCACACTTTCACTAGCAGATCTGGCAGCTTCGGGTAGCTTTTGAGAAAACATTGAACAACAAGGTTAAGCACATGAGCCAGGCAAGGAACGTGTGTTAGCTCATCTTGCCTCAGAGCCGCCACCAGGTTCCGTCCATTGTCACACAAGACCATGCCTGGCTGTAGGTTCAGCGGTGTCAACCAAATATCTGACTGCTCTTTCAGCGCTGTCCACAACTCTTCAGCATTGTGCGGTTTGTCAGCTAAGCAGATTAGCTTCAGCACAGCTTGTTGCCACTTGGCTGAGACAGTGCTGCAGTACTTCCAGCTTCTGACTGATGTGCTCGTTTCAGAGATGGAGGTTGAAGAGGAGGAGGTGCAGGAGCTGCAGACTGTGGGGGCAACCCTGATTGACGTAGGGCCCACAATCCTCGGCACCAGGAGGATGTGTTCCATCCCAAGGTCTGACTGGGTCCCGGCTTCCACTATGTTAAGCCAGTGTGCAGTCAGTGAGATGTACCATCCCTTCCCACAAGCACTTGTCCATGTTTCCGTGGTTAGGTGGACCTTCCCAGTAAAAGCATTGTTGAGGGCATGGGTAATGTTGTGGGACACGTGCTGGTGTAATGCCGGTACGGCACACTGGGAGAAATAGTGGCGACTGGGGACCAAGTACCTTGGGATGGCTGCTGCCATCAGGTTGCAAAAAGCTTCCGTCTCAACGAGCCTAAAAGGCAACATTTCGAGCTCCAGCAGATGAGAAATGTGGGGCGCTGGCAGTATTTTCGCTTGCGTTCCAATGGCTGTGGTATAGACAACTGAAGGCTGGGCTGGGGCAAGGATGTAGATGGGCTTGATTATGGTGCTAGTTGACTGTGGGCAACAACAGGTACAGGGCACAAAGCAGCTTCACATGCACCGTGGACTGGGGATTGGCTTGGACACAAAACAGTGGAAGAAGAAGTGGTGTCACCTACAGACTGTGTTCCTGGAGCCTGGGGTTTGGCCCACAAAGTTGGGTGCTTTGCTGACATGTGCCTAATCATGCTGGTGGTGGTCAGGCTGGTAGTTTTCCTACCTCTGCTGATGTGGGCATGGCAGGTGCTGCAAATGGCCTATTTGGGGTTATCGTCAGAGTCTTTAAAAAATAACCAGACTCTGGAAGATCTAACAGTTGGAATAGCAACTTCCGTCATGTCGTGTGTTACGGGGGAACGGATGCACGCCTTCTGTCTTTGGCCACCACACTGCTTCTTCCTGCCTGTTTTGATGCTATGCCTCCTTCCCCATGTGTGCTGCTGTCTTCGCTCTGCATGTCCTGCTGCCAGGTTGGGTCAGTTACTGTGTCATCCACCACCTCGTCTACCACATCAGCACCCTGTTCCTCCTCCTGACTTTCTGGCAATTGTGTCTCATCATCGTCCACCTCTTATGACACTTTCCCACCTGTTGTGAATTTGGATTCTGGGCTCCCCCGGTGGCTACTGGTGGAATTGAACTGGTGTCTTCATCTTCTCTGTTCACCTGTTCCCATCAAGATGTGGGAGTCGCTATATAACCTTGCTGCTCTGTTAGTTGCTTGCCGGTCAACAATGTTATCAGAAGCCTCTCTGTGCTTGTTCCTGCTCCTAGACAACTACTAGATAAGTTGGACTCTTGTCCATGTTTGTTTTTGCATTTTTGTTCCAGTTCACAGCTGTAGTTTCGTTACTGTGTCTGGAAAGCTCTTGTGAACAGGAATTGCCACTCTGGTGTTATGAGTTAATGCCAGAGTTTTAAAGTAATTTCTGGATGGTGTTTTGATAGAGTTTTTTAGCTGACCATGAAAGTGTCCTTTCTGTCTTCTGCTATGTAGTAAGTGGACCTCAAATTTGCTAAACCTATTTTCATACTACGTTTGTTATTTCATCTTGATTCACCGCCAATACATGTGGGGGGCCTCTGTCTCCTTTCGGGGTATTTCTCTAGAGGTGAGCTAGGACTAATATTTTCCTCTGCTAGCTTTATTTAGTCCTCCGGCTGGTGCTGGGCATCTAGAATCTACGTAGGCATGCTACCCGGCCACTGCTAGTTGTGCGTTAGGTTTAGTTCATGGTCAGCTCAGTTTCCATCTTCCAAGAGCTAGTTCCTATATATGCTGATGCTATGATCTCTTGCCATTGAGATCATGACAGTTTGACCGGCCCACTAAAGGGTTAAAATCCTTGGCTGAGAAAGGAGAGAAATAAGTAGTCTGCTGAAATTTTTTTTTTTTTTTTTTCTCTCTCCTTTGAATGGTTCTGTGTTCACCTGTTTGCAATGGATCTTCAGAGTGTAACTGCAGGTTTGAATAATCTCGCCACGAAGGTACAAAATTTGCAAGATTTTGTTTGTCATGCACCTGTATCTGAGCCGAGAATTCCTTTGCCGGAATTTTTCTCGGGGAATAGATCTGGGTTTCAGAATTTTCGAAATAATTGCAAATTATTTTTGTCCCTGAAATCTCGCTCTGCCGGAGATCCTGCACAGCAGGTCAGGATTGTGATTTCCTTGCTCCGGGGCGACCCTCAAGACTGGGCTTTTTCATTGACACCAGGGGATCCTGCGTTGCTCAATGTGGATGCGTTTTTTCTGGCCTTGGGGTTGCTTTATGACGAACCTCATTTGGAGCTTCAGGCAGAAAAAACTTTGATGTCCCTATCTCAGGGGCAAGATGAAGCGGAAATTTACTGCCAAAGATTCCGTAAATGGTCTGTGCTTACTCAGTGGAATGAGTGCGCCCTGGCGGCGACTTTCAGAGAGGGTCTCTCTGATGCCATTAAGGATGTTATGGTGGGGTTCCCTGTGCCTGCGGGTCTGAATGAGTCCATGACAATGGCTATTCAGATCGATAGGCGTTTGCGGGAGCGCAAACCAGTGCACCATCTGGCGGTGTCCACTGAGAAATCGCCAGAGAGTATGCAGTGTGATAGAATTCTGTCCCGAAGCGAGCGGCAGAATTTTAGACGGAAAAATGGGTTGTGTTTCTATTGTGGTGATTCTACTCATGTTATATCAGCATGCTCTAAGCGCACTAAAAAGCTTGGTAAATCTGTTTCCATTTGCACCTTACCGTCTAAGTTTATTCTATCTGTGACCCTGATTTGCTCTTTGTCATCTATTACCACGGACGCCTATGTCGACTCTGGCGCCGCTTTGAGTCTTATGGATTGGTCCTTTGCCAAACGCTGTGGGTATGATTTAGAGCCTTTGGAGACTCCTATTCCTCTGAAGGGGATTGACTCCACCCCATTGGCTAATAATAAACCACAATACTGGACACAAGTAACTATGCGTATTAATCCGGATCACCAGGAGATCATTCGCTTTCTGGTGCTGTATAATCTACATGATGATTTGGTGCTAGGATTGCCTTGGCTGCAATCTCACAACCCAGTCCTCGACTGGAAAGCTATGTCTGTGTTGAGCTGGGGATGTAAGGGGGCTCATGGGGATGTACCTGTGGTTTCCATTTCATCATCTATTCCCTCTGAAATTCCTGAGTTCCTGTCTGACTATCGTGACGTCTTTGAAGAATCCAAGCTTGGTTCGTTACCTCCGCACCGAGAGTGCGATTGTGCCATAGATTTAATCCCGGGTAGTAAATACCCAAAGGGTCGTTTATTTAATCTGTCTGTACCTGAACATGCTGCTATGCGTGAATATATAAAGGAGTCCTTGGAAAAGGGACATATTCGTCCATCGTCATCTCCCTTAGGAGCCGGTTTTTTCTTTGTGTCAAAAAAAGACAGCTCTTTGAGACCATGTATTGATTATCGGCTTTTGAATAAAATCACTGTTAAATATCAATACCCATTGCCGTTGCTGACTGATTTGTTTGCTCGCATAAAGGGGGCCAAGTGGTTCTCTAAGATTGACCTTCGTGGGGCGTATAATTTGGTGCGAATCAGGCAGGGGGATGAGTGGAAAACCGCATTTAATACGCCCGAGGGCCACTTTGAGTATTTAGTGATGCCTTTTGGTCTTTCAAATGCTCCGTCAGTTTTCCAGTCCTTTATGCATGATATTTTTCGCGATTATTTGGATAAATTTATGATTGTGTATCTGGATGATATTCTGATTTTTTCGGATGACTGGGACTCTCATGTCCAGCAAGTCAGGAGGGTTTTTCAGGTTTTGCGGTCTAATTCTTTGTGTGTGAAGGGTTCTAAGTGTGTTTTTGGGGTACAGAGGATTTCCTTTTTGGGATATATTTTTTTCCCCCTCTTCCATTGAAATGGATCCTGTCAAGGTTCAAGCTATTTGTGATTGGACGCAGCCCTCTTCTCTTAAGAGTCTTCAGAAATTTTTGGGCTTTGCTAACTTTTATCGTCGATTTATTGCTGGTTTTTCGGATATTGCTAAGCCATTAACCGATTTGACTAAGAAGGGTGCTGATGTTGCTGATTGGTCCCCTGATGCTGTGGAGGCCTTTCGGGAGCTTAAGCGCCGTTTTTCCTCTGCCCCTGTGTTGCGTCAGCCTGATGTTGCTCTACCTTTTCAGGTTGAGGTCGACGCTTCTGAGATCGGAGCTGGGGCAGTGTTGTCGCAGAAAAGTTCTGACTGCTCCGTGATGAGGCCTTGTGCCTTCTTTTCCCGTAAATTTTCGCCCGCTGAGCGGAATTATGATGTTGGGAATCGGGAGCTTTTGGCCATGAAGTGGGCTTTTGAGGAGTGGCGCCATTGGCTTGAGGGGGCCAGACATCAGGTGGTGGTATTGACTGACCACAAAAATTTGGTTTATCTTGAGACCGCCAGGCGCCTGAATCCTAGACAGGCGCGCTGGTCATTATTTTTCTCTCGGTTTAATTTTGTGGTGTCATACCTACCGGGTTCTAAGAATGTTAAGGCGGATGCCCTTTCTAGGAGTTTTGAGCCTGACTCGCCTGGTAACTCTGAGCCCACAGGTATCCTTAAGGATGGAGTGGTATTGTCAGCCGTTTCTCCAGACCTGCGGCGGGCCTTGCAGGAGTTTCAGGCGGATAGACCTGATCGTTGCCCACCTGATAAACTGTTTGTTCCTGATGATTGGACCAGTAGAGTCATCTCTGAGGTTCATTCTTCTGCGTTGGCAGGTCATCCTGGCATTTTTGGTACCAGGGATTTGGTGGCAAGGTCCTTCTGGTGGCCTTCCCTGTCACGAGATGTGCGAGGCTTTGTGCAGTCTTGTGACGTTTGTGCTCGGGCCAAGCCTTGTTGTTCTCGGGCTAGTGGATTGTTGTTGCCCTTGCCTATTCCTAAGAGGCCTTGGACGCACATCTCGATGGATTTTATTTCAGATCTGCCTGTTTCTCAGAAGATGTCTGTCATCTGGGTGGTGTGTGACCGTTTCTCTAAGATGGTCCGTTTGGTTCCTCTGCCCAAGTTGCCTTCTTCTTCCGAGTTGGTTCCTCTGTTTTTTCAAAATGTTGTTCGTTTGCATGGTATTCCTGAGAATATCGTTTCTGACAGAGGGACCCAATTCGTGTCTAGATTTTGGCGGGCATTCTGTGCTAGGATGGGCATAGATTTATCTTTTTCGTCCGCTTTCCATCCTCAGACTAATGGCCAGACTGAGCGGATTAATCAGACCCTGGAGACATATCTGAGGTGTTTTGTGTCTGCTGACCAGGATGATTGGGTTGCTTTTTTGCCATTGGCGGAGTTCGCTCTCAATAATCGGGCCAGCTCTGCCACTTTGGTGTCCCCGTTTTTCTGTAATTCGGGGTTTCATCCTCGATTTTCCTCTGGTCAGGTGGAATCTTCGGATTTTCCTGGAGTGGATGCTGTGGTGGAGAGATTGCATCAGATCTGGGAGCAGGTGGTGGACAATTTGAGGTTGTCCCAGGAGAAGACTCAGCTTTTTGCTAACCGCCGTCGTCGTGTTGGTCCTCGTCTTCGTGTTGGGGACTTGGTGTGGTTGTCTTCTCGTTTTGTCCCTATGAGGGTCTCTTCTCCTAAGTTTAAGCCTCGGTTCATCGGCCCGTATAAGATATTGGAGATTCTTAACCCTGTTTCCTTCCGTTTGGACCTCCCTGCATCCTTTTCTATTCATAACGTTTTTCATCGGTCATTATTGCGCAGGTATGAGGTACCGGTTGTGCCTTCCGTTGAGCCTCCTGCTCCGGTGTTGGTTGAGGGTGAGTTGGAGTACGTTGTGGAGAAAATCTTAGACTCTCGTGTTTCCAGACGGAGACTCCAGTATCTGGTCAAGTGGAAGGGATACGGCCAGGAGGATAATTCTTGGGTGAATGCATCTGATGTTCATGCCTCTGATCTGGTTCGTGCCTTTCATAGGGCCCATCCTGATCGCCCTGGTGGTTCGGGTGAGGGTTCGGTGCCCCCTCCTTGAGGGGGGGGTACTGTTGTGAATTTGGATTCTGGGCTCCCCCGGTGGCTACTGGTGGAATTGAACTGGTGTCTTCATCTTCTCTGTTCACCTGTTCCCATCAAGATGTGGGAGTCGCTATATAACCTTGCTGCTCTGTTAGTTGCTTGCCGGTCAACAATGTTATCAGAAGCCTCTCTGTGCTTGTTCCTGCTCCTAGACAACTACTAGATAAGTTGGACTCTTGTCCATGTTTGTTTTTGCATTTTTGTTCCAGTTCACAGCTGTAGTTTCGTTACTGTGTCTGGAAAGCTCTTGTGAACAGGAATTGCCACTCTGGTGTTATGAGTTAATGCCAGAGTTTTAAAGTAATTTCTGGATGGTGTTTTGATAGAGTTTTTTAGCTGACCATGAAAGTGTCCTTTCTGTCTTCTGCTATGTAGTAAGTGGACCTCAAATTTGCTAAACCTATTTTCATACTACGTTTGTTATTTCATCTTGATTCACCGCCAATACATGTGGGGGGCCTCTGTCTCCTTTCGGGGTATTTCTCTAGAGGTGAGCTAGGACTAATATTTTCCTCTGCTAGCTTTATTTAGTCCTCCGGCTGGTGCTGGGCATCTAGAATCTACGTAGGCATGCTACCCGGCCACTGCTAGTTGTGCGTTAGGTTTAGTTCATGGTCAGCTCAGTTTCCATCTTCCAAGAGCTAGTTCCTATATATGCTGATGCTATGATCTCTTGCCATTGAGATCATGACACCCACCATTGCCTTCATGTGACCATGGTTGCTTAAATCTTTGGGCATCGCTACATGTGATCTCATCTTGCCCCATTTCAGGTTGACCGGCCAAGAGTCTGGAATCTTTAAAGGGAAAACTGAACAGCTCTTCGGAGTTTCCAAGTGTGGGATTTGTTGTCTCAGGGCACTCGGCATGGTAGGAGGAGGGAAGGTCAGGGTGAGTAATATGCGGTCCAGACTCATGGCTACTCAGACTTGACTGTGTGGAAGACGTGGTGGTGGTGTCTAATTGACTGGAAGCATTATCCGCTATCCAACCAACAACCGTTTCACACTTAACTGGCTTCAATAGTGGTATGCTGCGATCCCCTAGAAACTGGAACAGGAAGGTCGAGCGAGAAGATATGGGTCTTTGTTGTGGCCCACTTTCAGCTTGGCCACAGCCTCGTCCTCTGCATGCACCATCAGCATCATGTCCACTTCCCCGTTCCTTGCCCATTTTAAATGGACTACTGAAATATTTTAAAAGTTCAATACAAATGGATAAATTTAGAGAAAACTTATATGTGATCAGTGTGCCGAAAAAACACACTTTTAATTCAATGGAATGTTGGTAATTTTTTTATTTTGTTTTTAACAAATTTTACTAACAAATAGGGTAAGACATACCAAAACCAGTTCAAAGGAGCACTCAAATGCAACTATTTTTAAACCACAGATAGAGGAGGCGTCTGACAGAGAAACCACAATGTTCAATATGCGGCCTGGATTTTTTATATTTTTTTTAACCACAAATTACTGTATAGAACAAGGGTAGTAGACAGACAAAAAACTGGAATTTATGCCTGAAAAGCAAGGATTTGGACACCACAGATAGACCGGGCATCTATAGAGATAACAGACTGTTTCAATATTTGGCCTGGATTGTTTTTACATTTTTTTTTAACCACAAATTACTGCATAGAACAAGGGTAGCAGACAGACAAAAAACTGGAATGTATGCCTGAAAAGCAAGGATTTCAATACCACAGATAGACTGAGCGTGTGACTGAGATAACAGACTGTTTCAATATGTGGCCTGGATTTTTTAAAATGTTTTAACCACAAATTACTGTATAGAACAAGGGTAGCAGACAGAAAAAAAAACTGGAATGTATGCCTGAAAAGCAAGGATTTGGACACCACAGACAGACCTGGCGTCTGACGGAGATAACAGACTGCTGCAATATGTGTCCTGGATTTTTTTTAACCACTAATTACTGTATAGAACAAAGTTAGCAGATGGACTAACAACCGGAATGTATGCCTGAAAAGCAAGGATTTGGACAATGCAGATAAACCGGGCGTCTGACGGAGATAACAGACTGATCAAAATGTGGCTTTGATTTCTTTGGGACCACCAAAATTGTGCCAATCAGTAGGCTATGACACTGAAAAAAAATTGGGTGTACTAAAATTGTAAAATATTTAGCGCAATTATATGTGATACGTGTGGCGTACAAATCAGAGTGATAAATATAAGAACTGTAACATAAGCACTGTAACTAAATATTTTAGGGCCAGCTAAAGATTTTTTGGTCAGCAAAATGGTGTCCAAAAATGTTGTAAGACACTCCAAAAAATACTATAGTACCTAAAAAAAATAGGTCAGAATTTTCTGTGCACTCACATCTGGTGTCTGGGATTAAAAAAAAAAACATTTTAAATTGTTAGATTTTCACGCTCTTGTATTGAAATGGCCTGGCTGTAGCCTGCAGTGTGACCAAGCAAATAAATGTAGAAAAAAGGGGGCTTTGGATTGCTTTGTAATAAAATTAGCAGGTATAAGGTGCAAAAAAAAAATTATAGCCACATATACCTGCAGCTAAGTAAATATAAAATACGCAGCAGCAGACAGTAATGAAGCCTTTATATGTATGCGGTGAGATCTATGTACTCACATACAGTGCCTGCAGGCCTTGCACTGATATGGATATGTGCACATAGACTCCCCTGCCTACCTAGCACTGCAATCTATGTACCCCCGAATAAGCCCTAAAAAGGACTGATGGTTTATCAGGATTTGTGGATTGAACACTTGAAGACCTACACTAACTAATAAAAGCCAATCACTGTAATACCACTGCAAAGATGGCTGCGGTCTTACAGTGCATGGTAAACAATCCCTACATGTTGATTGGTGCTCTAAAAAGCGCCAAAATTAAAAGGAGGAGACGCGAGTTCCCGCCGAATAATCCCGGAAATGCTCGGTGCTCGCCAAATACACTGAGCACAGTGATACTCATGCGAGTACCGAGTAGTGGCGAGCATGCTCGCTCATCACTAATTATAATCTAATGTCATCTGCAGCTTTTTGTCTTCTTGACTACTTACTGCATTGTCATCGTGCATCGTGCTCATCAGAATGACCGGTTTTGTTGTTTTTGGGAATATAAGAAAATACTGTTGTATCTCCAGACAAGTAAAACATTGAACTATGAACATGTCTTTTTCCAAGGATACCTTGGGGCTGTTCAGGTTTGCTTTTTCTTACAGTGACCATCAGAGTAAGCTTTCATTTTAGCAACAGCTTCCACAGTTAGTGCGATGTAAAAAAGTTGTCACATGTCACATTTTATCCTCTTAGTCCGTATGTCAAATCTGAAATTACTCGCATTTCCTGTTTCTTTTCCAGACTTTTTTTCCTGTATATACCTGAGTAGAGTTGAGCGACTTTCATTTTTTTAAGATCGAGTCGGGTTTTGTGAAACCTGATTTTGTCCAGAGTCGAGTCGAGTGCAGTCGGCCGATTATCGCTAAAAGTCGGGGATCGACCGAAACACGAAACCCAATGCAAGTCAATGGGGAAGCATAGTCGGCAGTGAGTGGAGGCCAGGAAAACACCTACAATGCCCATTTTAATGCCAAAAACATCCATTCTTGTTTCTGAAGCTTGTCAATCTTAATTAACTTTATAATAATAGTTGGGCATAGGGAATTGGGGGTCATTTGGCAAAAGTTGTGGGGGGAGTAGGGCCGGCTCAAGTTTTTCGTGGGCCCAGGAAATGCCGACTACGTCACGGCGGTGTTGCAGGGAAAGGTAAGTATTTCAACGTTGCAAGTGCTGTGATCCTGAGCAAGCAGGGGGGGCCCACTCGTTCGCATTGGCACTGGCACAGGGCCCCTCAAAGTACAGCGGTGTGTTTGCATGGCGGGGGCGCCTCCCACCAGCAGCGACACTTTTGCGTACTCTGAGGGGCCCTGTGCCAGTGACGTCGCCAACGAGTATGCCCCCCCACCTGATGAAGGAACCTGCACTTTCATCTGCACCTTCCTCTCTGTCCCTGTGTAAGGTGGTATAACATGCGGGAAGGGGAACCTTACTTTCAGCAGGGTCAGATTCTGGCTGTGTAGAGTATAAGGGGAATGTAGTGGTCTAGGTCAATGTACCAGCAGACTCATCTAGCAGTGGCTGGGCAATGGGCAGGATGAGGAGGAAACAGATATAGGGCCAAAGAATAAAGTAGGCTAAATGCAGTTCAAAATTGGTAACAGGACTAAACAGGCGGCATTGCTTTGTTCAGTGGAGTAGCAAACCCAAGAGCAGCAGACACTGTTTCAAGGGCCTAACCACACTAGTAGGCCAAATGCAGTTTAATATCTGATAGTATAGGGCGAAAGCCAGAATGTGGAAGCTCAGCTTTGTTCAGTTGAGGACAACACCAGGCAGGGGCAGACAGACACCTTTAGTAGGCCGGAACAGCCAATTTTTTAAAAAAACAGCAGTTAGTAAGAGGCAGAAGGTAGAAGCTCAGCTTTATTCAGTTGAGGACAACACCAGGCAGGGGCAGACCCCTTTAGTAGGCCGGAACAGCCAATTGCATTTTTAAAAATGGTAATTTGGAACTGAAGGTTGAAGCTCAGCTTTATTCAGTTGAGGACAACACCAGGCAGGGGCAGACAGACACCTTTAGTAGGCCGGAACAGCCAATTGCATTTTTAAAAATGGTAATTTGGAACTGAAGGTTGAAGCTCAGCTTTATTCAGTTGAGGACAACACCAGGCAGGGGCAGACAGACACCTTTAGTAGGCCGGAACAGCCAATTGCATTTTTAAAAATGGTAATTTGGAACTGAAGGTCGAAGCTCAGCTTTATTCAGTTGAGGACAACACCAGGCAGGGGCAGACAGACACCTTTAGTAGGCCGGAACAGCCAATGGCATTTTTAAAAATGGTAATTTGGAACAGAAGGTAGAAGCTCAGCTTTATTCAGTTGAGGACAACACCAGGCAGGGGCAGACATTCACCTTTAGTAGGCCGGAACAGCCAATTGCATTTTTAAAAATGGTAATTTGGAACTGAAGGTTGAAGGTCAGCTTTATTCAGTTGAGGACAACACCAGGCAGGGGCAGAGAGACACCTTTAGTAGGCCGGAACAGCCAATTGCATTTTTAAAAATGGTAATTTGGAACTGAAGGTTGAAGCTCAGCTTTATTCAGTTGAGGACAACACCAGGCAGGGGCAGACAGACACCTTTAGTAGGCCGGAACAGCCAATTGCATTTTTAAAAATGGTAATTTGGAACTGAAGGTTGAAGGTCAGCTTTATTCAGTTGAGGACAACACCAGGCAGGGGCAGACAGACACCTTTAGTAGGCCGGAACAGCCAATTGCATTTTTAAAAATGGTAATTTGGAACTGAAGGTTGAAGCTCAGCTTTATTCAGTTGAGGACAACACCAGGCAGGGGCAGACAGACACCTTTAGTAGGCCGGAACAGCCAATTGCATTTTTAAAAATGGTAATTTGGAACTGAAGGTTGAAGCTCAGCTTTATTCAGTTGAGGACAACACCAGGCAGGGGCAGACAGACACCTTTAGTAGGCCGGAACAGCCAATGGCATTTTTAAAAATGGTAATTTGGAACAGAAGGTAGAAGCTCAGCTTTATTCAGTTGAGGACAACACCAGGCAGGGGCAGACATTCACCTTTAGTAGGCCGGAACAGCCAATTGCATTTTTAAAAATGGTAATTTGGAACTGAAGGTTGAAGGTCAGCTTTATTCAGTTGAGGACAACACCAGGCAGGGGCAGACAGACACCTTTAGTAGGCCGGAACAGCCAATTGCATTTTTAAAAATGGTAATTTGGAACTGAAGGTTGAAGCTCAGCTTTATTCAGTTGAGGACAACACCAGGCAGGGGCAGACATTCACCTTTAGTAGGCCGGAACAGCCAATTGCATTTTTAAAAATGGTAATTTGGAACTGAAGGTTGAAGGTCAGCTTTATTCAGTTGAGGACAACACCAGGCAGGGGCAGACAGACACCTTTAGTAGGCCGGAACAGCCAATGGCATTTTTAAAAATGGTAATTTGGAACAGAAGGTAGAAGCTCAGCTTTATTCAGTTGAGGACAACACCAGGCAGGGGCAGACATTCACCTTTAGTAGGCCGGAACAGCCAATTGCATTTTTAAAAATGGTAATTTGGAACTGAAGGTTGAAGGTCAGCTTTATTCAGTTGAGGACAACACCAGGCAGGGGCAGACAGACACCTTTAGTAGGCCGGAACAGCCAATTGCATTTTTAAAAATGGTAATTTGGAACTGAAGGTTGAAGCTCAGCTTTATTCAGTTGAGGACAACACCAGGCAGGGGCAGACATTCACCTTTAGTAGGCCGGAACAGCCAATTGCATTTTTAAAAATGGTAATTTGGAACTGAAGGTTGAAGCTCAGCTTTATTCAGTTGAGGACAACACCAGGCAGGGGCAGACAGACACCTTTAGTAGGCCGGAACAGCCAATTGCATTTTTAAAAATGGTAATTTGGAACTGAAGGTTGAAGCTCAGCTTTATTCAGTTGAGGACAACACCAGGCAGGGGCAGACAGACACCTTTAGTAGGCCGGAACAGCCAATGGCATTTTTAAAAATGGTAATTTGGAACAGAAGGTTGAAGCACAGCTTTATTCAGTTGCAGCTTCTTGGCAATAATATAAAGAAGACGCGACAGGACAACACTCGGTGGATGCCATATCTGTGTTTTCAATGGAAAAAAACCTTTCAGTTAACTACTTGCAGGAGAAAGTTTTTGTAGCTGGTGGCCAATTTTTGTACTGTACCAGTTTTTTGTTGTATGTGTTTTTGTTTTTAATGTTAAAATGTCTGCATTTGATATCTCTCCAGTATTTTCTTTTTTATAAGCAAAATACTGCAGTTTTACATCGGTTACATGGATACACAGGCAGCTTGGTGGTCAGTGGAGGAGTATTTAAAGTAGGGACCGCAGACAGGCTATCAAAGGCCTAAAATAACAAACAATAGGCTCATGGCAGTTTTACATCGGTTACATGGATACACAGGCAGCTTGGTGGTCAGTGGAGGAGTATTTAAAGTAGGGACCGCAGACAGGCTATCAAAGGCCTAAAATAACAAACAATAGGCTCATGGCAGTTTTACATCGGTTACATGGATACACGGGCAGGCAGCTTGGTGGTCAGTGGATGAGTATTTAAAGTAGGGACCGCAGACAGGCTATCAAAGGCCTAAAATAACAAACAATAGGCTCATGGCAGTTTTACATCGGTTACATGGATACACGGGCAGGCAGCTTGGTGGTCAGTGGAGGAGTATTTAAAGTAGGGACCGCAGACAGGCTATCAAAGGCCTAAAAATAACAAACAATAGGCTTATGGCAGTTTTACATCGGTTACATGGATACACGGGCAGGCAGCTTGGTGGTCAGTGGAGGAGTATTTAAAGTAGGGACCGCAGACAGGCTATCAAAGGCCTAAAATAACAAACAATAGGCTCATGGCAGTTTTACATCGGTTACATGGATACACAGGCAGCTTGGTGGTCAGTGGAGGAGTATTTAAAGTAGGGACCGCAGACAGGCTATCAAAGGCCTAAAATAACAAACAATAGGCTCATGGCTGTTTTACATCGGTTACATGGATACACGGGCAGGCAGCTTGGTGGTCAGTGGAGGAGTATTTAAAGTAGGGACCGCAGACAGGCTATCAAAGGCCTAAAATAACAAACAATAGGCTCATGGCTGTTTTACATCGGTTACATGGATACACGGGCAGGCAGCTTGGTGGTCAGTGGAGGAGTATTTAAAGTAGGGACCGCAGACAGGCTATCAAAGGCCTAAAATAACAAACAATAGGCTTATGGCAGTTTTACATCGGTTACATGGATACACGGGCAGGCAGCTTGGTGGTCAGTGGAGGAGTATTTAAAGTAGGGACCGCAGACAGGCTATCAAAGGCCTAAAATAACAAACAATAGGCTCATGGCAGTTTTACATCGGTTACATGGATGCACAGGCAGCTTGGTGGTCAGTGGAGGAGTATTTAAAGTAGGGACCGCAGACAATAAAATAACAAACAATAGGCTCATGGCAGTTTTACATCGGTTACATGGATACACAGGCAGCTTGGTGGTCAGTGGAGGAGTATTTAAAGTAGGGACCGCAGACAGGCTATCAAAGGCCTAAAATAACAAACAATAGGCTCATGGCTGTTTTACATCGGTTACATGGATACACGGGCAGGCAGCTTGGTGGTCAGTGGAGGAGTATTTAAAGTAGGGACCGCAGACAGGCTATCAAAGGCCTAAAATAACAAACAATAGGCTCATGGCTGTTTTACATCGGTTACATGGATACACGGGCAGGCAGCTTGGTGGTCAGTGGAGGAGTATTTAAAGTAGGGACCGCAGACAGGCTATCAAAGGCCTAAAATAACAAACAATAGGCTCATGGCTGTTTTACATCGGTTACATGGATACACGGGCAGGCAGCTTGGTGGTCAGTGGAGGAGTATTGCAAGGAGTGTCTGTCCCAGTACTCCCAAAATATAAATAGATGTTAATGTCTCGCAAAACAACCAAAAAAAAAAAAAGGTGGCATACTTAGGTACAGGGGTGGGCTCATCTGCTGAGTTTCTGACATAGTAATTTGGCAGTAACTATTTAATGGTGCCAATATAGGACACAGACACAGACTACTTTAAGTTGCATCATAGATGTCTACAAATTTGTATTGTCAGTGCCAGACATTGAATGATGTCAGCGAATAGACTAAAGATTGGTGGAGCTGTGCAACATAATTTTGCACGTGGTAGAGAACAGTTTGAGCTGGGGGAGGGGGGGAACTCTCTTGAGGCCGGCGGGACCGCCCCAGGGCCCCTCATGTTACAACGGTGTGTCTGACGTTGGGTGCGCACCACCACCGCCAGAGACACTACATTGTACTATGAGGGACCCAGTAGCAATGCCGTCAACCAAAAGCGAGCACACCCACCTCTTCAGACAAACAGCAGTCTCACGGGTGCTTGCGCCAAGTCGTGATACCACGGCCCCGTGTGGGGAGTTTGGCCATTTAGGGAGGTGTAAACATGTCGTATGCTGTACAATCAGCTGCAGCAAATTAGACATTAGAAAAGTAATTCACAGGCAAGAGCTTTTCATAGGAAAGCTAGGTGTCGGCCGGGCAAGGTGGGGCAAAAGATTTCGAAATCCAGTTGTGGTTCATTTTAATGAACGTTAGATCGTCAACATTTTGGGTAGCCAGACGAGTCCTTTTTTCGGTTAATATTGAACCTGCAGCACTGAATACTCTTTCTGATAGGACACTTGCTGCCGGGCAAGCAAGCTCCTGCAATGCATATTCTGCCAATTCTGGCCAGGTGTCTAATTTTGATGCCCAGTAATCAAATGGGAATGACGGTTGAGGGAGAACATCGATAAGGGATGAAAAATAGTTAGTAACCATACTGGACAAATGTTGTCTCCTGTCACTTTCAATTGATGCAGCAGTACCTGTCCTGTCTGCGGTCATAGCAAAATCACTCCACAACCTGGTCAGAAAACCCCTCTGTCCAATGCCACTTCTGATGTGTGCACCCCTAACACTCCTAGTCTGTTGCCCCCTTGAGCTCGTGTGAGAACGATCACGTGCGCTGTGTGCTGGGAATGCCTGAAGCAAACGGTCAACAAGAGTTGATTGTTTGGTTGCTAATATTAGTTCCAAGTTCTCATGTGGCATAATATTTTGCAATTTGCCTTTATAGCGTGGATCAAGGAGGCAGGCCAACCAGTAATCGTCATTGTTCATCATTTTCGTTATGCGTGTGTCCCTTTTTAGGATACGTAAGGCATAATCCGCCATGTGGGCCAAAGTTCCAGTTGTCAAATCTCCGGTTGTGATTGGGTGAGGGGCAGTTGCAGGCAAATCTACGTCACTTGTGTCCCTCAAAAAACCAGAACCCGGCCTTGACACGCAACCAATTTCCAGTGCCCCCGGGAAAGGTTCCGCATTAAAAATATACTCATCCCCATCATCCTCCTCGTCCTCCACCTCCTCTTCGCCCGCTACCTCGTCCTGTACACTGCCCTGACCAGACAATGGCTGACTGTCATCAAGGCTTTCCTCTTCCTCTGGTGCAGACGCCTGCTCCTTTATGTGCGTCAAACTTTGCATCAGCAGACGCATTAGGGGGATGCTCATGCTTATTATGGCGTTGTCTGCACTAACCAGCCGTGTGCATTCCTCAAAACACTGAAGGACTTGACACATGTCTTGTATCTTCGACCACTGCACACCTGACAACTCCATGTCTGCCATCCTACTGCCTGCCCGTGTATGTGTATCCTCCCACAAAAACATAACAGCCCGCCTCTGTTGGCACAGTCTCTGAAGCATGTGCAGTGTTGAGTTCCACCTTGTTGCAACGTCTATGATTAGGCGATGCTGGGGAAGATTCAAAGACCGTTAATAGGTCTGCATACGGCTGGCGTGTACAGGCGAACGTCGGATATGTGAGCAAAGTCCACGCACTTTGAGGAGCAGGTCGGAGAACCCAGGATAAGTTTTCAATAAGCACTGCACCACCAGGTTTAAGGTGTGAGCCAGGCAAGGAATGTGTTTCAGTTGGGAAAGGGAGATGGCAGCCATGAAATTCCTTCCGTTATCACTAACTACCTTGCCTGCCTCAAGATCTACTGTGCCCAGCCACGACTGCGTTTCTTGTTGCAAGAACTCGGACAGAACTTCCGCGGTGTCTGTTGTCGCCCAAACACTTCATAGCCAATACAGCCTGCTGACGCTTGCCAGTAGCTGGCCCATAATGGGACAACTGGTGTGCAACAGTGTCATCTGCCGATGGAATGGTTGGCCGACTGCGGTCTGTGGAAGAGCTGTAGCTTCTGCAGGAGGACGAGGAGGAGGAGGAGGAGGGGGTGCGAACGCCTACAGCCAACTGTTTCCTAGACCGTGGGCTAGGCACAACTGTCCCGAAATTGATGTCCCCTGTGGACCCTGCATCCACCACATTCACCCAGTGTGCCGTGATGGAAACATAACGTCCCTGGCCATGCCTACTGGTCCATGCATCTGTAGTCAGGTGCACCTTTGTACTCACAGATTGCCTGAGTGCATGGACGATGCGCTGTTTAACATGCTGGTGCAGGGCTGGGATGGCTTTTCTGGAAAAAAAGTGTCGACTGGGTAGCTCGTATCGTGGTTCAGCGTACTCCATCAGGGCTTTGAAAGCTTCGCTTTCAACTAACCGGTAGGGCATCATCTCTAACGAGATTAGTCTAGCTATGTGGGCGTTAAAACCCTGTGTACGCGGATGCGAGGATAAGTACTTCCTTTTTCTAACCAGAGTCTCATGTAGTGTGAGCTGAACTGGAGAGATGGAGATCGTGGAACTTGCGGGTGTGCCGGTGGACATGGCAGACTGAGAGACGGTTGGAGACGGTATTGTTTCTGCTGGTGCCCTAGATGCAATATTTCCGCCTACAAAACTGGTGATTCCCTGACCCTGACTGCTTTTGGCTGGCAAAGAAACCTGCACAGATACTGCCGGTGGTGCGGAAAATGGTGGCCTTACAGTGACGGAAGGGATGTTGCGTTGATGACTAGCTTCATTGGCCGAGGGTGCTACAACCTTAAGGGACGTTTGGTAGTTAGTCCAGGCTTGAAAATGCATGGTGGTTAAGTGTCTATGCATGCAACTAGTATTGAGACTTTTCAGATTCTGACCTCTGCTTAAGCTAGTAGAACATTTTTGACAGATGACTTTGCGCTGATCAATTGGATGTTGTTTAAAAAAATGCCAGACTGCACTCTTCCTAGCATCGGATCCCTTTTCAGGGATTGCAGACTGAGCTTTAACCGGATGGCAACGCTGTGCTCCAACAGGTTTTGGCTTTGACACGCGTTTTGGGCCAGATAGGGGCCCGGCAGATGGAACCTGTTGCGATGTTGATGCCTGCTGCGGCCCCTCCTCCACCTCTGCTTCTGAACTACTGCTGCCTGCACCCTGTTCCCTCAATGGCTGCCAATCGGGGTCAACAACCGGGTCATCTATTACCTCCTCTTCGAGCTCGTGTGCAACTTCGTCTGTGTCACTGTGTCGGTCTGTGGTATAGCGTTTGTGGCGGGGCAACATAGTCTCATCAGGGTCTGATTGTGGATCTGTACCCTGAGAGGGCAATGTGGTGGTCTGAGTCAAAGGAGCAGCATAGTACTCTGGCTGTGGCTGTGCATCAGTGCACTCCATGTCAGAATCTACTTGTAATGGGCATGGCCTGTTAAGTGTTTCACTTTCTAAGCCAGGGACGGTATGTGTAAAGAGCTCCATGGAGTGACCCGTTGTGTCGCCTGCTGCATCCTTCTCTCTTGTTGTAGTTTTTGCTGAGGAGGACAAGGAAGCGACTTGTCCCTGACCGTGAACATCCACAAGCGACGCGCTGCTTTTACATTTACCAGTTTCAGAAGAGGAGGCAAAAGAGCTAGAGGCTGAGTCTGCAATGTAAGCCAAAACTTGCTGTTGCTGCTTCGGCTTTAATAGTGTTTTTCCTACTCCCAGAAAAGAGAGCGTTCGAGGCCTTGTGTAGCCAGACGACGAAACTGGCTCCACAGCTCCAGACTTAGGTGGAATATTTTTATCCCCACGACCACCTGATGCTCCACTACCACTACCATCATTACCAGCTGACAATGAACGCCCACGGCCACGACCTCTTGCACCAGACTTCCTCATTGTTTTAAAAAATTAACCAAAGTAACTTTATTTGTTGCTGTCAAACAACTTACACGGTGAGCTATAACTTCAGTATGATTTCTATATCCCTTAACAGGTTGGTGAGACCACAAGGAAAATCAGGCACAATGTTACACACTCTGTTTTCTGTGGCACAAAATCACAGAGATGACACACACGCAGGACTGTCACTCAAGCACTAATGTCAATATTATTCTCCCACCTAATTTTATTTTTTTTTTCTCAGGGAGACTTTAGAAACCAAATAAGATAAAATGTTTTTTTCAGGGACAATTTAGAAACCAAATACTAATAAAAAAAAAATAAATAATAAAATAGCCTTTCTATGGCCCACAATTAGAGAGAGAGAGAGGTGGCACACCCAGGAGTCAAGACTGGCACACAAGCTGAAAGGGCAATATTACTCTCCCACTGTTTTTTTATGTTTTTTTTTTTTTCAGGGAGACTTTAGAAACCAAATAATATTAAAAAAAGCAAAAAAATAAATAGGCTTTCTATGGCCCACAATTAGAGAGAGAGAGGTGGCACACCCAGGAGTCAAGACTGGCACACAAGCTGAAAGGGCAATATTACTCTCCCACTGTTTTTTTATGTATTTTTTTTTTTTCAGAGAGACTTTAGAAACCAAATAATATTAAAAAAAGCAAAAAAAAAAATAGGCTTTCTATGGCCCACAATTAGAGAGAGGTGGCACACCCAGGAGTCAAGACTGGCACACAAGCTGAAAGGGCAATATTACTCTCCCACTGTTTTTTTATGTATTTTTTTTTTCAGGGAGACTTTAGAAACCAAATAATATTAAACAAAGCAAAAAAATAAATAGGCTTTCTATGGCCCACAATTAGAGAGAGAGAGAGGTGGCACACCCAGGAGTCAAGACTGGCACACAAGCTGAAAGGGCAATATTACTCTCCCACTGTTTTTTTATGTATTTTTTTTTTCAGGGAGACTTTAGAAACCAAATAATATTAAACAAAGCAAAAAAATAAATAGGCTTTCTATGGCCCACAATTAGAGAGAGAGAGGTGGCACACCCAGGAGTCAAGACTGGCACACAAGCTGAAAGGGCAATATTACTCTCCCACTGTTTTTTTATGTATTTTTTTTTTTCAGGGAGACTTTAGAAACCAAATAATATTAAAAAAAGCAAAAAAATAAATAGGCTTTCTATGGCCCACAATTAGAGAGAGGTGGCACACCCAGGAGTCAAGACTGGCACACAAGCTGAAAGGGCAATATTACTCTCCCACTGTTTTTTTATGTATTTTTTTTTTCAGGGAGACTTTAGAAACCAAATAATATTAAACAAAGCAAAAAAATAAATAGGCTTTCTATGGCCCACAATTAGAGAGAGAGAGGTGGCACACCCAGGAGTCAAGACTGGCACACAAGCTGAAAGGGCAATATTACTCTCCCACTGTTTTTTTATGTATTTTTTTTTTTCAGGGAGACTTTAGAAACCAAATAATATTAAACAAAGCAAAAAAATAAATAGGCTTTCTATGGCCCACAATTAGAGAGAGAGAGGTGGCACACCCAGGAGTCAAGACTGGCACACAAGCTGAAAGGGCAATATTACTCTCCCACTGTTTTTTTATGTATTTTTTTTTTTCAGGGAGACTTTAGAAACCAAATAATATTAAAAAAAGCAAAAAAATAAATAGGCTTTCTATGGCCCACAATTAGAGAGAGGTGGCACACCCAGGAGTCAAGACTGGCACACAAGCTGAAAGGGCAATATTACTCTCCCACTGTTTTTTTATGTATTTTTTTTTTCAGGGAGACTTTAGAAACCAAATAATATTAAACAAAGCAAAAAAATAAATAGGCTTTCTATGGCCCACAATTAGAGAGAGAGAGGTGGCACACCCAGGAGTCAAGACTGGCACACAAGCTGAAAGGGCAATATTAATCTCCCACTGTTTTTTTATGTTTTTTTTTTTTTTTCAGGGAGACTTTAGAAACCAAATAATATTAAACAAAGCAAAAAAATAAATAGGCTTTCTATGGCCCACAATTAGAGAGAGAGAGGTGGCACACCCAGGAGCCAAGACTGGCACACAAGCTGAAAGGGCAATATTACTCTCCCACTGTTTTTTTATGTATTTTTTTTTTTCAGGGAGACTTTAGAAACCAAATAATATTAAACAAAGCAAAAAAATAAATAGGCTTTCTATGGCACACAATTAGAGAGAGAGAGGTGGCACACCCAGGAGTCAAGACTGGCACACAAGCTGAAAGGGCAATATTACTCTCCCACTGTTTTTTTATGTATTTTTTTTTTTCAGGGAGACTTTAGAAACCAAATAATATTAAACAAAGCAAAAAAATAAATAGGCTTTCTATGGCCCACAATTAGAGAGAGAGAGGTGGCACACCCAGGAGTCAAGACTGGCACACAAGCTGAAAGGGCAATATTAATCTCCCACTGTTTTTTTATGTTTTGTTTTTTTTTTCAGGGAGACTTTAGAAACCAAATAATATTAAACAAAGCAAAAAAATAAATAGGCTTTCTATGGCCCACAATTAGAGAGAGAGAGGTGGCACACCCAGGAGTCAAGACTGGCACACAAGCTGAAAGGGCAATATTACTCTCCCACTGTTTTTTTATGTATTTTTTTTTTCAGGGAGACTTTAGAAACCAAATAATATTAAACAAAGCAAAAAAATAAATAGGCTTTCTATGGCCCACAATTAGAGAGAGAGAGGTGGCACACCCAGGAGTCAAGACTGGCACACAAGCTGAAAGGGCAATATTACTCTCCCACTGTTTTTTTATGTATTTTTTTTTCAGGGAGACTTTAGAAACCAAATAATATTAAACAAAGCAAAAAAATAAATAGGCTTTCTATGGCCCACAATTAGAGAGAGAGAGGTGGCACACCCAGGAGTCAAGACTGGCACACAAGCTGAAAGGGCAATATTACTCTCCCACTGTTTTTTTATGTATTTTTTTTTTTCAGGGAGACTTTAGAAACCAAATAATATTTAAAAAAGCAAAAAAATAAATAGGCTTTCTATGGCCCACAATTAGAGAGAGGTGGCACACCCAGGAGTCAAGACTGGCACACAAGCTGAAAGGGCAATATTACTCTCCCACTGTTTTTTTATGTATTTTTTTTTTTTCAGGGAGACTTTAGAAACCAAATAATATTAAACAAAGCAAAAAAATAAATAGGCTTTCTATGGCCCACAATTAGAGAGAGAGAGGTGGCACACCCAGGAGTCAAGACTGGCACACAAGCTGAAAGGGCAATATTAATCTCCCACTGTTTTTTTATGTTTTTTTTTTTTTTTCAGGGAGACTTTAGAAACCAAATAATATTAAAAAAAGCAAAAAAATAAATAGGCTTTCTATGGCCCACAATTAGAGAGAGAGAGAGGTGGCACACCCAGGAGTCAAGACTGGCACACAAGCTGAAAGGGCAATATTACTCTCCCACTGTTTTTTTATGTATTTTTTTTTTCAGGGAGACTTTAGAAACCAAATAATATTAAACAAAGCAAAAAAATAAATAGGCTTTCTATGGCCCACAATTAGAGAGAGAGAGGTGGCACACCCAGGAGTCAAGACTGGCACACAAGCTGAAAGGGCAATATTACTCTCCCACTGTTTTTTTATGTATTTTTTTTTTTCAGGGAGACTTTAGAAACCAAATAATATTAAACAAAGCAAAAAAATAAATAGGCTTTCTATGGCCCACAATTAGAGAGAGAGAGGTGGCACACCCAGGAGTCAAGACTGGCACACAAGCTGAAAGGGCAATATTACTCTCCCACTGTTTTTTTATGTATTTTTTTTTTCAGGGAGACTTTAGAAACCAAATAATATTAAAAAAAGCAAAAAAATAAATAGGCTTTCTATGGCCCACAATTAGAGAGAGGTGGCACATCCAGGAGTCAAGACTGGCACACAAGCTGAAAGGGCAATATTACTCTCCCACTGTTTTTTTATGTATTTTTTTTTTTTCAGGGAGACTTTAGAAACCAAATAATATTAAACAAAGCAAAAAAATAAATAGGCTTTCTATGGCCCACAATTAGAGAGAGAGAGGTGGCACACCCAGGAGTCAAGACTGGCACACAAGCTGAAAGGGCAATATTACTCTCCCACTGTTTTTTTATGTATTTTTTTTTTTTTTACGGAGACTTTAGAAACCCAATAATATTAAAAAAAAACAAAAAAATAAATAGGCTTTGTATGGCCCACTGAATGAGAGATGGCACACACAGGAGTGGCACACAAGCCCTGACTGAGGCCAATATTTTTCTTCCACTGATTAATGTAGTGTTTTTGTGTTGAGGTAGATTTTAGAACACAAATCAAGAAAAAAAATAAATAGGCTTTCTATGGCCCACTCAGTGAGAGATGGCACACACAGGGATGGCACTGTAGCAGAAATGCCAATCTTAATCTTCCACAAAAAAAAAAAAAAACAGGGACTATCCTACAATTACTATCTCCCTGCAGTAATGTAAGCCAGGTATGGCAGGCAGCAATAGGAGTGGACTGATGCACAAATTAAATAAAAAGTGTGGACAAACAAAAAAGATAGCTGTGCAGAAAGGAAGGAACAAGAGGATATGTGCTTTGAAAAAAGCAGTTGGTTTGCACAGTGGCGTACACACAGCAATACAGCTATCACGGAGCCTTCTAGGGCAGCCCAATGAGCTACAGCGCTGAGAGAAAAAAAAAAAAATGTAGCTTCCAGTGTCCCTGCACACCGAAGGTGGTGTTGGACAGTGGAAATCGCTACAGCACAAGCGGTTTGGTGGTTAGTGGACCCTGCCTAACGCTCTCCCTGCTTCTGACGAAGCGGCAGCAACCTCTCCCTAAGCTCAGATCAGCAGCAGTAAGATGGCGGTCGGCGGGAACGCCCCTTTATAGCCCCTGTGAAGCCGCAGACAGCAAGCCAATCACTGCAATGCCCTTCTCTAAGATGGTGGGGACCAGGACCTATGTCATCACGCTGCCCACACTCTGCGTTCACCTTCATTGGCTGAGAAATGGCGCTTTTCGCGTCATTGAAACGCGACTTTGGCGCGAAAGTCGCGTACCGCATGGCCGACAAGCACAGGGGTCGGATCGGGTTTCATGAGACGCCGACTTAGCCAAAAGTCGGCGACTTTTGAAAATGAACAACCCGTTTCGCTCAACCCTATACCTGAGTGTTTACAGAGTATGAACTGCGGCTGTCACAAAGTCTTGATCCCGCACTTTGCTGGCTTACTTGGTATATATTGTTTGAATGGGCAGCTACCTCGGAATGCCACAAGTTGTTCGTCCACAGTGACATTTTCTTCAGTATTGTATAATTTTGGAAGAATCTCTATCCATTTATGCTAAACCTCTCTAATAGTGGCTAGTTATTAGAGAATTACCGTATTTTGCGGTTTATAAGATGCACCCCAAATTTTGAGGAGAAAATAGGAAAAAAATGTTTTAAAATAAAATGGTGGTGCTTCTTACAATCCATGCATCTTATTACTTACCGGGGTGGTGGCTGTGGTAAAGCTGGGTGCCAGGCTTGCTGTTGGAGGAGGCAAGAGTGTTGCTGCAGGCTGGGATAAGGGATTTTTTGGATGTGTGCCACTGTGGGTGTTCGGTGGTGCAGGGGCTCCGATGACATTTTGTGAAAGCTCAGAGCCCCCACACCTACATGGTTTACTATGCGTGGACTCCGGGAAAATGGCTGCCAGGGGCGGCGCATGCGCAGATAAAGATCTTGGCGCTGCAATCTCATCTCCTGAGGTCTTGGTGCCGAGATCTCCATCTGCGCATGCGCTGGCCCTGCCAGCCATTTTCCAGGAGTCCATCGCATAGTAAACCATGTAAATGTGGGGACTCTGGGCTTTCACAAAATGTCAGCAGAGCCCCTGCACCACTGAACAACCACAGCAGCGCACATCCGAACACCCCCTCATCCCAGCCTACGGCCTGCAGCAACACTCCACTGTTGCCTCCTCCAGCATCGACCCTGGGACCCTGCTCCACCGTGGCTGGTAAGATATATCCTCATTATAAGATGTACCCCCCATTTTCCCCCCAAATTTGGTGGAAAAAAGTCTGTCTTATAATCTGAAAAATACGATATCTTATGTTCGAGGACAATTTTCCTTCCTGGGCAGAAGGCTGCAAGTTCATTATTACATTTTTGTTTTTGGACTGAATTGCTAGCATCAGACTAGTTGTCTGGGTGTCATGCATCATCAGATTCAACTTCAGAATCAAAGTTCTTGTAAGCACTTTCCCTACCACGTATGTGTTTCTCATATTCGGACACTTTCTCCAGTTGGATATCTTCTTCAGAATCTGAGGCATTGGCAAGCTTTTCCAATTCAGTTGCACTCAATGGACATCTTTGCCACATTTTTATACAACTTTCGAAATAATGGACACTCACGACTTTCACAGGGTAAAATCAGCATTGTGGAATATACAGTAATAGCACTATATAAATAAAAAAACAATTATAATAATAAAATTGCAGCAAAAATAAGAGCTTATATACTACAGCTAAACAGACTTGCACTGACCTGTACTCAAAGCCCATCCATCTGCAGTAAGTTACAAATGTATAGAGCGCACGGACCTGCAGGAACTGGAGAAATTGATAAACAATAGTAGATGCAATAAACAATGATATTAGAAATCATTTGTGTGACTAAAAATATGAAGGGAAATCTGTATAAAACAATCATTTCATACAAAAAAAAGTTAAAATGAAAAAAGCAAACAACACACATAATAGCAACACCTATCCATAAACAAAATCACCTAATCACGATTTGCAGATCCTCATAATAAATATTCTGCAGCTTCACAAACTTTTTTTGGGGGGTCAAGTAGACCTGAACAGTGCAATTAGGAAAAATTACAGTTTCTTTGGAATTAGACATTGGATCGCAGATATCAATGTATCATTTTATTCAGCTTCCTATGACCTACACGACCATATAGATGGCTTTGGAGGGGTGATCCTACTGACAGATAAGCTTTAGATTTCCCAGTTATATTTACTCTAATATTCATATTCCAATTTTGTCCGATCCGCTCATCATAAGCCCTGACTGCTGCAGCATGGCTCATTTCGAGTCTCCATACTCATTACCTTATTGACTTTTATTATGAATTTGAAAGTGCAGCAAAGACAGAAAGTAATTTTTTTTCACCAACTTTCATACACTATCACAGAAGGAAGTATCAAACAGGAAAAGTAATGTTCACATTTTGCAAAACTGTTTTGTCAGCTATACTCTCCTGCTGGAAGCAGAATGATGTCCTTGGGCCTTTTTATTCTCCTTAGCTCTGCTTTTGTAACTAGTCAAGGAATATCTTCTACACCTGGCAGTAAAAAAGGTAAATCTCATTTTATTTATAAACCATATGAAAAGTTATACACAAAATTATCTGTTGCTGTTAGTGCATGATTTTGTATGTACTTGCAGAATTTAATCAATTTACTGTATGGCAATTGTAGAATATAAATATATTTAAAAAACTTTTTTAACAAATTGATGAATGTTATTGGGGTAATTGATTTTCTGAACAATGTTTTTAATGGGTATCTTTTTTATAAAATAAGAGAAAATTATTTAAATTATTTATGAAAATATGATGAAAATAAAATACGGAGTATGGGCTCATTGAGTGATTTTTTTTCATATGCAATAAATGGATCTATTTTCATCAAGGTTGTGGATCAGAGTTTCATAGGTGTGTCAATTTTTATCATCAGAGTTTCATTTTTTTTACTGTACTAAAAGGTTTTCTCAAGCATGTTCTATAAAAAACATCATTCAGCACACAGAGTGCAGACATATGGATGGCATCTTGTTGTCAGTGTTATCTGATTTTTCATGGATCCATAGATTTGCAGTGGTGAGTTTGATGCATGATTCGGAACAATGTCTGATTTGTCTCTGTGTTTTGGTGTGGACCATTCCATCCCAAAAAACACTGACATGTGAACACCTCCCAAGACTATTGTGGGCACGAGTTTAATCTGTGAAAAACATGTATAGAACTTGTATGCGAAGAGCTGACATCTCAATAAGCCTAAATAGGACTAAACCTTGGGAAGGTTCTGTTAAAATTATGAATTTACTGGGTACTATTTTTATAAAAATGAAGCTAAATGTACATTTATGACACATCCACCTATGCCATATTTGTATGATAAACATATCCGGGTGAAGTGTCACTTGATGCGCTGCTGATGAATCTGACCAATGAATGATATCCTTGAAAACTTTATTTTTAAGGTTTCAAATTCAACGCATTTCGAGGTCCATGCAGGACCTCTTCATCAGGACAAAAACCTAGGTTTTGTTCATGTGTTTTGTTCTCACATGGATCTGGTCAGTGCATACAAGTTTAATGCATCCTTAGTTGTCTTCAATTATCACCATTGGTTGAGATGATGGCTTACCAAGATTCCTTAAAAATTGGTTTAACCAAATGATTTCTTGACTTGTGTGGGCTGCAGACACATACTTTGCTTCAAGAGATGAAAATTCTACAGACATCCGTTTTCTACTAGACCAAGAAATTAAATTATCTCTAAGCTTGAACATATAGCTGCTTGTCTACTATATAATTGTCTAAAGGTCACTTCCGTCTGTCTGTCTGTCATGGAAATCCTGCGTCGCTGATTGGTCGCGGCCCGAGGCGGCGACCAATCAGCGACAGGCACAGTCCAGCTGCGAATTGGCCCCTCCCTATTCCCCCCCAGTCAGCGTCCACATAGCGTTAACCGGACTGCCTTACACCGTAGCATAACGCGGTGTAAGGCAGTCCGTTAACGCTGCCATTAACCCTCTGTGTGACCAACTTTTTACTATTGATGCTGCCTATGCAGCATCAATAGTAAAAACATATGTTAAAAATAATTAAAAAAAATAGAAAAATCATTATATACTCACCCTCTGACGGCCCCTGGATCCACCCCAGGCCTTTCCCGCTCCTCATGCGCCGCTCCGGTCCCCGGAATGCATTGCGGCAATGACTGGAGATGACGTAGCAGTCTCGCGAGACCGCTAGATCATCACATGTTATTGCTGCTTGGAACCGGAGCGGAGCGCGAGGAGCGGGAAAGGCCTGGGCTGGATCCGGGGGCCGTCGGAGGGTGAGTATATAACTATTTTTTATTTCAATTCTTTTTTTAACAGGGATATGGTGCCCACATTGCTATATACTGCGTGGGCAGTGTTATATACTACGTGGGCAGTGTTATATACTGCATCGGCTCTGCAATATACTGCATCGGCTGTGCAATATACTATGTGAGCTGTGCTATATACTATGTGGGCTGTGCTATATACTACATGGACTACGTGGGCTGTGTTATATACTGCATGGGCTGTATTATATACTACGTCGCTGTGCTATATACTACGTTGGCTGTGCAATATACTATGTGGGCTGTGTAATATATTACGTGGCTGTGTAATATACTATGTGGCTGTGCTATATACTACTTGGCTGTGCTATATACTATGTGGACTGTGCAATATACTACGTGACTGTGCAATATACTACGTGGCTGTGCTATATACTACTTGGCTGTGCTATATACTATGTGGGACTACGTGGCTGTGTTATATACTGCATGGGCTGTGCAATATACTACATGGCTGTGCTATATACTATGTGGGCTGTACTACATACTACGTGGCTGTGCAATATACTGTGGGCTGTGTTATATACTACGTGGCTGTGTTATACACTACATGGGCTGTGTTATACACTACGTGGGCTGTGTTATATACTGCGTGCGCTGTTATATACTACGTCGCTATGCTATATACTATGTGGGCTGTGTAATATACTACGTGGCTGTGCAATCTACTACGTGGGCTGTGCAATATACTACGTGGCTGTGCAATCTACTATGTGGGCTGTGCAATATACTACGTGGCTGTGCAATATACTACGTGGGCTGTGCAATATACTACATGGGCTGTGCAATACACTACATGGCTGTGCAATATACTACGTGGCTGTGCAATATACTACGTGGCTGTGCAATATACTACGAGGCTGTGCAATATACTACGTGGGCTGTGTTATATACTACGTGGCTGTGTTATACACTACATGGGCTGTGTTATACACTACGTGGGCAGTTATATACTGCATGGGCTGTTATATACTATGTGAGCTGTGTTATATACTACGTGGCTGTGTTATATGCTATGTTGGCTGCTATATACTACGTGGCTGTGCTATATACTATGTGGCCGGCCGCGAACAATCAGCGACAGGTGCAGTCCGGCCACGAATTGGCACGGGATTTGAACCACGCTTCGCTAATTGGTCGCACCCGGCCAGCCGAATTCTGCGTATTCATAGTATTATTCTAAAGTCTTCATAAATAAACTACATATATATTCTAGAATACCCAATGCGTTAGAATCGGGCCACCATCTAGTCAATTTATAATCACATAAGTCATCAACTCACTGCAGCTACATAACCTGTGAGTTTTAGATGTCCTGTTGCAGATATCTTAAATTTATGTCTTGAGTCTCTTTCAAATATCAAAGAACTCTCTTAACGGTATTCCATTTCTTTTGGCGTGGTTTTTACACATATCTGCAGAGAATTCCAATTGTTGCTCTGATATCCGGTCGAGTCATAGTTGTTATATATAGAAGTGCCCCCACTGCCTGTCTGTATTTCTTATTGTTGTTAGGTAACAGTGTTGATCGAATAGCTTCGGATAAGCACTATAGCACTTACTGATTAGCTGCATCGGGAACCTGGATACTTGGAGTGCTACCGATAATCAGCTGTTTGGCGCTGTAGCTGCATGTGTCGTGGCTGTGTGACAGTCACAACACATGCATGGAGAGCCCAACAAACAGGTTCTCCATGCATGCATTGTAATTGTCACACAGCCGCAACACATGCAGCTGTGGCACCAAACAGCTGATTATCGGGAGCACCTTCAGGTATCCAGGTTCCCAAGGCAGCTATTTGGTAAGCACAATAGCTATTCAGATAAGTGCTTATCCGAAGCTATTCGACCAACACTATTAGGTAACAGATCTTCTTCTCCTTCCAACTTTAAATAGGATGATTTCATTGGGCTTAATATTTTTATGGCTTCTGACATTCCCAACAGATTCAGAATTGAGTTGATTTTTGCACTTTGGTTTAGAATAAAACTTCCATCTTCTCTTTAGACCAGGATTCCTAGATAATATGTTACATTTCCAAGTTCTTTAGTTTCAAAATGATGAATTTTAGTCATCTTTGCAATTTCAGGTTTCTTCTGGATGAACCATAATCACATCGTCCACATGTACGAGAATATACATCACTTTCTGTCTGTTTTTTATGTAAAAACATGGATCCGTTTGACCTCTTTTAAATCCTTTTTCCAATAAGGCTATGTTCATTTAGGTGTCACACGATCTTGCTGATTGCTGAAGACCATAGATAGATTTCTGTAGTTTGAAACTAAGATTCTCATCACCCTCTTTGATATAACCCTCAGGTTGAGTAATTAACAAGTTCTCTTCAATGTAACCATGTAAAAAGGTAGTTTTTATGTCCAAAAGTCTGACAAACATCTTTTGTACAGCTGTTATAGCCATTGGAGTCCTGAATGTGGTCTGCCTAGCAACTGAAGAAATTGTAGCATCATAAATTAATCTTCATATTTCTGAAAATATCCCTTAGCAACTAATTTTGCTTTAAATCTGTGAACTTTGCCTTCAGAGCCATACTTCATCTTAAAAACCCATTTACATTTGATTGCTTTCTTGCCTTGTGGTGAATTTCCAAGTTTGAAGTTCATGAAAGGACTTAATTCCTCCTTAGCAGCATTAGCCCACTTCAGTATTTCATGGACAGGTAGTTGTTGCATCTCATCCTATGACTGTGGCTCTGACTCAGGTAGTGATTTGATAAAGTAGGCTAGATGCTTAGCTGGTATGTGGTTGTTTGATCTCGTTGATCTCCTGACTTCAGATTCACCTGATTTTTTTGTTATTTCTTCAGTGGTTGAAGAACCTAACCAAATCAAACTTCTATTTCCTTTTCATGTTATTTTAAAGTTATGACTGAGATTGTTGTTGATTTAGCTGGAGTACCAATATGATGTCACGAAACTTGAGCGTCACAAAGCTCTCATCAATCATTACATCTCTGCTTATGGTGACCTTGTTCATTTATGGGAGCAGGATTCTATGTCCTTTCTGTGTTTCACTGTAACCTACCAGGATAACCTTTTTGCATGAGATTCCCACTTGATATGTTTTTTGCGGGAACATATACAAATACTTTTCTTCTGAATATTCTTGTATTGTAGTCCATGCTTCTTGCTGTTCCATTGCTCAAATGAAGTTTTGTCAGTAGCTTTACCTGGTAGTCTGTTTTGAAAATGGCAAACCATTATGATTGCTTTATCCATAAAATGTTGTTGGCAAATCTGTGTCAAATGGCATACTTCTTCCACTTTCACAAAGTATCCAGCTCCTTCTTTTCATTACACCATTTAATTCAGGGTGGTATGATACAGTGGTAACATAGTTACATAGTTAGCAAGGCCGAAAAAATACATTTGACCATCCAGATCAGCTTATATTCAGTCAGAATAAATCCCCAGATCTATGTCCTTCTAAAGAACCTAGTAACTGTAAGATACTATATTGTTATGCTCCAGAAAGACATCCAGGCCTCTCTTGAACCCCTCGACTGAGTTCGCCATCACCATCTCCTCATGCACGGAATTCCAGATTCTCACTGCCCTAACAGTAAAGAATCCTCTTCTAGGTTAGTGGAAAAACCTTCTCTCCTCCAGACGCAGAGAATGCCCCTTGTGACCGTCACTTTCCTTGGTATAAACAGATCCTCTGAGAAATATTTGTATTGTCCCCTTATATACTTATACATGGTTATTGGATTGCCCCTCAGTCATCTTTTTTCTAGACTAAGTAATCCTAATTTTGCTAATCTCTCTGGGTATTGTAGTTCCCCCATCCCCTTTATTAATTTTGTTGCCCTCCTTTGTACTCACTCTAGTTCCATTATATCCTTCCTGAGCACCGGTGCCCAAAACTGTACACAGTACTCCATGTGCGGTCTAACCAGGGATTTTTACAGAGTCAGTATACTGCTCTCATCATGTGTATCCAGACTTCTTTTAATGCACCCCATGATCATGTTTGCCTTGGCAGCCGCCACCTGGTACTGGCTGCTCCGGGGAAGTTTATCATTAACTAGGATCCCCAAGCCCTTCTCCATGTCAGATTTACCCAGTGGTTTCCCATTCAGTGTGTAATGGTGATATTGATTCTTTCTTCCCATGTGTATAACCTTACATTTATCATTGTTAAACAGCATCTGTCACCTCTCGGGCCCAAGTTTCCAACTTATCCAGATCCATCTGTAGCAGAATACTATATTCTCTTGTATTGACTGCTTTACATAGTTTTGTATCATCTGCAAATATCGATATTTACCCAGATCATTAATAAATATGTTGAAGAGAATAGGCCCCAACACTGACCCTGCGGTACCCCACTGGTCACAGCAACCCAATTAGAGAATATACCATTTATAACCACCCTCTGCTTTCTATCACTAAGCCAGTTACTTACCCATTTACACACATTTTTCCCCCAGACCCAGCATTCAACCTCTTATGTGGCACGGTTTTAAATGCTTTGGAAAAATCAAGATATACCACATCCAGTGACTCACCTTGGTCCAGTCTATAGCTTATCACTTCATAAAAACTAATTGGTTTGACAAGAGCGAATACTCATAAATCCATGCTGATATGGAGTTAAACAGATATAATCCAGAATAACATCCCTCAGAATATTTTACCAACAATAGAGGTGGTCTGAAACATTATTCCATTTGACATTAACCTAACTTTCTTATGGCTTCAATTCTTATTTGAGGGATTTTCAGGCATTATTCCTTGGAAATTCTTCCAGTTCTGTGAGATTCCTGGGTCGTCTTGCATGCACGGCTTTTTTGAGGTCTAGCCACAGATTTTCAATTATATTCAGATCAGGGGATTGTGGGTGATTGTAAAATCTTCAGCTTGAGCCTTTTAAGGTAGTCTATTGATGTGTTTAGAATCATTATCCATAGAAGCAATCCACTTTTCAAGTTCAGCTTTTTTACAGACGGTGTTATGTTTACATCAAGAGTTTGTTGAAATTTCATTGAATCTGTTCATCCTTCTACCCGTAAAATGTTCTCCATGCTATTGGCTGCAACACAACCTCAAAGAATAATTGATCCACCCCCTTGCTTAATGGTTAGCGAAGTGTTCTTTTCCATAAATTGTGCCTTTTTTTTCTCCACACATACCTTTGTTCATTGTGGCCAAATAGTTGTATTTAACCTCATCGGCCACAGGACTTGTTTCCAAAATACATAAGTCTTGTTTAGATGTTCTTTTGCATACTTCTGACAGTGAATTTTGTTGTGAGGATGAAGGAGAGGTTTTCTTCTGATGACTTTTCCATGAAGGCCATATTTGTGCAGGTTTCTGTCTGTCTGTCTCTGCAGTTAAGCGAAGGCTCTGATTTGTTGCTCTAGCAATTCTACAGCAGTTCCCACTGAAAATTTGCTTGGCCTTCCAGATCTTACCTTGACCTCCACTGTTCCTGTTAACTGAGATATCTTAATTATATTTCAAACTGAGGAAAGGGCAACTTGAAAATGCTTTGCCATCTTCTGATAGCCTTCTCCTGCTTTGTGGGCCGCCACCATTTTCATTTTCAGAGTACTAAGCAGCTTCTTAGAAGAACCCATCACTGCTGTTTTTTTGGCACAAGGTTAGAGGAGGCTGTTTTTATAAAGCTGGGAAATTTGCTTCGCCTGGCCTTTCCTAATGATGATAGTGAACATGCTATAACCCTAGCAGGCTAATTAAGTTCTGAAATCTTGGTCAAAGTTATCTGAGAGCACAAACTTAAAAGGGACCCCACACTTTAGCATCAACCCATTTCATTTTTTTGAATTTTTAAAATGTAATATATATCTATATATATAATTGTCTAAGGGTTTTTCTGTCTGTCTGTCTGTCTGTCCTGGAAATCCCGCGTCTCTGATTGGTCGAGGCCGCCTGGGCCTCGACCAATCAGCGACGGGCACAGTATCGACGTAGATGTCATAATGGTTGCCATGGCGACGATGATGTCATAAAGGTTGCCTCGACCAATCAGCGACGGGCACAGTCTGCCGCGAATTCTGGAATCATCATTGTCCATATACTACGGGGACATGCATATTCTAGAATACCCGATGCATTAGAATCGGGCCACAATCTAGTATATATATATATATATATCTATATATATAATTGTCTAAGGGTTTTTCCGTCTGTCTGTCTGTCTGTCTGTCTGTCTGTCTTTCTGTCTGTCTTTCTGTCTGTCTTTCTGTCTGTCTGTCTGTCTGTCTGTCCTGGAAATCCTGCGTCTCTGATTTGTCGAGGCCACCACGCCTCGACCAATCAGAGACGGGCACAGTATCGACGTAGATGTCATAATAGTTGCCATGGCGACGATGATGTCCTAATGGTTGCCTCGACCAATCAGCGACGGGCACAGTTGCACAGCATGGCGACGATGATGTCATAATGGAAATCCCGCGTCTCTGATTGGTCGAGGCAGCCAGGCCTCGACCAATCAGCGACGGGCACAGTATCGACGTAGACGTCATAATAGTTGCCATGGCGACGATGATGTCCTAATGGTTGCCTCGACCAATCAGCGACGGGCACAGTCTGCCGCGAATTCTGGAATCATCATTGTCCATATACTACGGGGACATGCATATTCTAGAATACCCGATGCGTTAGAATTGGGCCACAGTCTAGTATATATATATATATATATATATATATATATATATATATACATACATACAGTGGGTAGGGAAAGTACTCAGACCCCTTTAAATTTTTCACTCTTTGTTTCATTACAGCCATTTGGTAAATTCAAAAAAGTTCATTTTTTTCTCTTTAATGTACGATCTATGCCACACCTTGACTGAAGAAAAAACAAATGTTGAAATTTTTGCATAATTCTTAAAAAATAAAAAATAACATGGTCATAAGTATTCAGACCCTTTGCTCAGACACTCATATTTAAGTCACATGCTGTCCATTTCCTTATCATCTTCCTTGAGATGGTTCTAATCCTTCATGGGAGTCCAGCTGTGTTTAATTAAACTGATAGTACTTGATTTGGAAAGGCATACACCTGTGTACATAAGACCTCACAGCTCACATTGCATAAAAATAAATCATTAATAAATCCACACTTTAATGGCTACATATTTGGACCTTGAATCATTCAGCAGCGCAGATTAAATCCATGTTCTACCCATTTTCTTTATCTCTGGTTGGTCATAAGTTGGCTGGTGGGTCTGCTGCAGCAGGATATCTCTATGAGCCTGTCTTTCAGCTAAAATTGGTGAGTAGGATCTGATCATTTTAATCAATTGTATCCCGGATAAGACCCTATTGCACTATTTTCTCCAGCAGCACTTATTAGCTCACAGTGCATGTCAGACCAAATAAGAATCATGAGGTCAAAGGAACTGGCCAAGGAGCTCAGAGACAGAATTGTGGCAAGGCACACATCTGGCCAATGTTACAAAAGAATTTCTGCAGTACTCAAGGTTCCTAAGAGCACAGTGGCCTCCATAATCATTAAATGGAAGAAATTTGATACCATCAGAAGTCTTCCTAGACCTAGCTGTCCAGCCAAACTGAGCAATTGTGAGAGAACAGCCTTGGTGAGAGAGGTAAAGAAGAACCCCAAGATCACTGTAGCTGAGCTCCAGAGATGTAGTAGGGAGGTGGGAGAAAGTTCCACAAAGTCAACTATCACTGCAGCCCTCCACTAGTCGGGCCTTTATGGCAGAGTGGCCCGACGGAAGCCTCTCCTCAGTCCAAGACATATGTATTAAAGCCTGCATAGAGTTTGCTAAAAAACACATGAAGGACTCCCAGACTATGAGAAATAAGATTCTCTGGTCTGATGAGATGAAGATAGACCTTTTTGGTGATAATTCCAAGCGATATGTGCGGAGAAAACCAGGCACTGCTCATCACCTGTCCAGTACAATCCCAACAGTGAAACATGGTGGTGGCAGCATCATGCAATGGGGGTGTTTTTCAGCTGCAGGGATAGGACAACTGGTTGTCATTGAAGGAAACATGAATGTGGCCAAGTACAGACATATCCTGGATGAAAACCTCTTCCAGAGTCCTCTGGACCTCAGACTTGGCCAAAGGTTCACCTTCCAACACGACAATGACCCTAATCACATAGCTAAAATAACAAAGGAATGTCTTCAGAGCAGCTCTGTGACCATTTTTGACTTACCCAGACAGTGCCCTGACCTAAATGACTGTCCACCAACATTCACCATCCAACCTGATGGAACTGGAGACGATCTGCAAGGAAGAATGGCAGAGGATCCCCAAATCCAGGTGTGAAAAACTTGTTGCATCATTCCCAATAAGACTCATGACTGCACTAGCTCAAAAGGATGCTTCTACTCAATACTGAGCAAAGGATCTGAATACTTATGACCATGTGATATTTCAGTTTTTCTTTTTTTAACAAATTTTCAAAAATGTCTAAATTTCTGTTTTTTTCAGTCAAGATGGGGTGCCGAGTGTAATGAGAAAAAAATGAACTTTTTTAAATTTACCAAATGGCTGCAATGAAACTAAGAGTGAAAAGTTTAAAGGGGTCCGAATACTTTCCATTCCCACTGTAATTTTGAAATTGTTGACAGCATATCTTCTTTGTCATGCAGGCCCCATCCACACTGAAACTATTCTTTCTTCTGTGACTAATATGATTCAGCACGCCATATTTCACCTTGTCATTTAGTGTCGCTGAAATTCAGCTGTTTGCAGAGCTGGTGCAGAGCAAAAATCTAATTTTTTGTTGCTGATACTGTGCTCCTACCACACTATCTGAGCAACATGACTAAGAAAAAATTAAGTCATGGTGGAAGGAGGATTAGGCTTGGTGTTCAAGGTGTATGTGTGGTAGATGGTAATGTTTGTGAGAGCATTAGTGAATCAACAACGTCACATCCTATACATTAACAAATGACAACATCTGTTACTGGATGGGCTACTCCACTATCTTTCTTTGGCAGATGCACAGCGGTTCGCCTTGATGATGAGTCCCAGAAAGAGCATGTGGTCAAGTGGATGGCAAGTGCAGCTTCAAGTGGCCTCTCCTCCTCTTCCTCAACATCATATCCAATACATTCCACAGAGGTGGCATACTAATTACACTTGCTTCCCCCACGTCACAATTCTCCAACTATCCAACTGATTGAAGGGAACAACAGATGGGCGAGTCTGAAAAGCTGTTTACACATTATATGCCTTGGGCATCAGAAGTGTGCTCAAAAGTTTCACAGAGTCAAAAAGAGGAAATCATCTTCACCAATGCCAATTTTTTTTCGCTTGGATTCGTGGTAGAACAAACTAGGGTCCGAGCAGCATCCTGACCCTCATGACCAGATGTTAACCCCTGGGAAGTGGCGGGAGGTGATCCTGATGAGACTCCGATAGCTGAGGCTCACATGGACTATACTTTGCTGTCAGAGCAGGAAGAGGAGGAGGGTGTACCTCAGGGAGAGGATTGTGATAACACAGAGGATGATGATGTGGTGGTAGTTCCCACGTGGTGTGAATACAGAGGCACACAGCTGAGTAGGTCATCTCAGGAGGTGGAAAATGAGGAGGAAGACGAGGAGGTTTCTTTGCCCTTTGGAGCAGACATGTGGTGATGCAGCCACGACGAGCAATGCAACTTCAGTCACAGCTGTAGCCAGCAGCATTCACGGGTCTGCAACTCGTAGGGGCTACAAGGGTTGCCTAGCTTGGGCCTTTTTTGACACCGCAAAAGATGAGCCAACTCATGCAATCTGCCAACTTTGAAAAGAAAAACTGAGTAGAGGGAAAAAGTGAAATAATTTGACTACTACATGTATGAACCTTCACATGCGCAATCAACATGTGTTACTCTGGCAATCCGAGTGTGCTAAAATGAGGACCAACGGACCTCAGCAACTGTTAGCCATCCCATCAATCGCATCTGCTACTTTTTCCTCCTCCTCTGTAATTGTGTCAAGTATTGTGATGCAGGTCTCCATTCAAAAAACCTTGGGTTCTTAAGCCGCTATAGTCAGGTTGAGTGAGAGCCCATCAGCTGTAACGGAAGCAGACATACACTACCTTTCCAAAGTTTAGGGTCACCCAGACAATTTTGCGTTTTCCATGATAACTCATACTTTTATTAATCAAATGAGTAGCCAAATGAATTGAAAATCTAGTCCAGACATTGCCAAGGTTTGAAAAAAAGATTTTTATTTGAAATAATAATTTTCTCTTTCAAACTTTGCTTTCGTCAAAGAATGCTCCCTTTGCAGCAATTTCAGCATTGCAGACCTTTGGCATTCTAGCAGTTAATTTGCGGAGGTAATCTGGAGAAATTTCACCCCATACTTCCAGAAGCCCCTCCACAAGTTGGTTTGGCTTGATGGGCACTTTTTGCATACCATATGGTCAAGCTGCTCCCACAACAGCTCAATGGGGCTGAGATCTGGTGACTGCGCTGGCCACTCCATTACAGATAGAATACCAGCTGCCTGCTTCTTCCCTAAATAGTTCTTGCATAATTTGGAGGTGTACTTTGGGTCATTGTCCTGTTGTAGGATGAAATTGGCTCCAATCAAGCGCTGTCCACAAGGTATGGCATGGCATTGCAAAATGGAGTGATAGCCTTCCTTATTCAAAATCCCTTTTACCTTGTACAAATCTCCCACTTTACCAGCACCAAAGCAACCCCAGACAATCAAATTACCTCTGCCATGCTTGACAGATGGCATCAGGCACTCTTCCAGCATCTTTTCAGTTGTTCTGTGTCTCACATATGTATGTTCTTCTGTGTGATCCAAATACCTAAAACTTGGATTCGTCTGTCTATACCACTTTTTTCCAATCTTCCTCTGTCCAATTTCTGTGTTCTTTTGCCCATATTAATCTTTTCCTTTTATTAGCCAGTCTCCGATATGGCTTTTTCTTTGCCTCTCTGCCCTGAAGGCCAGTATCCCGGAGTCGCCTCTTCACTGTAGATGTTGTCACTGGCGTTTTGCGTGTACTATTTAATGAAGCTGCCAGTTGAGGACCTGCGAGGCTTCGATTTCTCAAACTACAGACTCCAATGTACTTGTCTTGTTGCTCACTAGTGCAGCGGGGCCTCCCACTTCTCTTTCTACTCTGGTTAGAGCCTGTTTGGGCTCTCCTCTGTAGGGAGTAGTACACACCATTGTAGGAAATTTTCAGTTTCTTGGCAATTTCTCGCATGCAATAGAATTCATTTCTAAGAACAAGAATACTGTCGAGTTTCACATGAAAGTTTTTTTTTTTTTGGCAAGGTAAGGAGGCTTATTCGCCGTGCAATGCTCCTCTGGGAATTTAAATATGAAAATTGCCTCTTCTGAGAAGCTGGTATGTCACTCTCCATAAGGAGAAACGTTACCCCTTAGACCCCAGTCCAGATCCTCTCACCTAGCCAAATCAGTTCTCATGCTTCGCACTGACGAGGGCCAACAGCCCGAAACACCGTGTCTGCGAATTGAGATACTGATTTGGCTTTTATCCTAAGTCATATTGCACGACTCGTTAAAGGGTTGATTGTGACTTGTAGGATTGCTACTACCAACAGGTGGCGCTATAGAGTTAAGTCCTCTTTTTCTCAGAAGAGGCAATTTGCATATTTGCTTTTTTTTGGCCATTTTGAGAGTTTAATGAAACCAACAAATGTAATGCTCCAGATTCTCAACTAGCTCAAAGGAAGGTCAGGTTTATAGGTTCTCTAATCAGCCAAACTGTTTTCAGCTGTGTTAACATATTTGTGCAAGGGTTTTCAAGGGTAAAAAGAATATGCGGCACTCACCCCAAGATAGCAGTGATGTTCGTGAACTTTATTGGAGAAACTGTGTGCAAAACATCCGTCAGGACATCAAAAATGCAGGTATACAGGAAGGTGCGGTATTGGAGCGTGGACGACGGCCGTTTCGCACTGCAATGTGCTTCAACGGGTCCAGAGAGATCTCTCTGTCTCTCTGGACCCGTTGAAGCACATTGCAGTGCGAAACGGCCGTCGTCCACGCTCCAATACCGCACCCTCCTGTATATCTGCATTTTTGATGTCCTGACGGATGTTTTGCACACAGTTTCTCCAATAAAGTTCACAAACATCACTGCTATCTTGGGGTGAGTGCCGCATATTCTTTTTGAATGGATCATGAACATTCCTGATATTCACATGCAGAGCACCTAAAAACCCTCAGCGTTCGTGACGCCTGATTATCAGCTGTCCATTTTCAGTCTTGTCTATTGGAAACTAACATCGCTCTAGTGTCGTTCTACTCCTCACCTCTTATTGTGGTTTTCAAGGGTATTCTAACCATCCATTAGTCTTCTTACACAGTTAGCAAACACATAGTACCATAAGAACACTGAAGTCATGGTTGTTGGAAATGGGCCTCTATACACCCAAGATTATTACAAACCAGACGTTTGCAGCTAGAATAGTCATTTACAACGTTAACACTATATAGAGTGTATTTCTGAATCATTTAATGTTAGCTTCATTGGAAAAACTGTGCTTTTCTTTCAAAAATAAGGAAATTTCTAAGTGACCCTAAACTTTTGAACAGTAGTGTACCCAATGTTTTTGACTGATCTGAGAGAACGAGCACACCACAGCTTTCTCAATGCACCATAACATCTCCGCCTGCATCTCCCTCATGGTCCAGCAGTTTGTCCAGTTCACTGTACTCCACCCTCTGTCAGCACTGCAGCCAACCCTCGGTCCCGCAGTTGTGATCACATAATAGATTGTATCCTCCTACACATAGCAAAGCTAAGAGCTTCATCTCCATCATCTCCAATCTGTTGGCCATGGAAATCTTGCTTTTCCACCTGAATACAGACGGTTTTAAAAAGTTGATGGCCGTCACAGTCCCCTAGTACTAGTTGTCCAGTCACCATTACTTTTCTAAGAAAGCTGTGCCTGGATTACACCAGAATGTCGCAGACAACATCACTCATTCCTGTACTAAATCTATGTCCGGCAGGATGCATTTCACCACAAACACTTGGATGAGGAAGCATGGCCAAGGACGTTACATTTCGCTGACTGGACACTAGGTGGCTCTGGTGGCTGTGGGGGCAGGCAGGGAAGGGACTGCTCTACGAGTCTTGGAATTCCCAAGGCTTGGAGGACAAACCCGTATATTTCACACTTCCTCCACTGCTTCTGCCTCCTCCTTTACCTCCTCTAGGGTCTCCACCTGTGCCCTCAACCTCTGCTTAATGAGACATGCATTCCTACAGTGCAGAGTGAATCCCCACCACCTCCGTACTGTGCAGCCGCTGCTCACCACAATCAGGTAGTGTTAAAATTGACATGTCTTGCAGATCACAGTCATACAGCTTAAGAGTTGTGGCAGCTCTCCAAGCCAAGTTAAAGCAATGAAAACACAAAAAAAGCACAGTAAAACCAAAAACACTCTGTTGCAAAAAAATCACAGTGGACAGCAAGTGCTAATAAAAAGATGGAAAAAACAGGGTATTTGGTTGATACGTTTTTTTTGCAAAAAATGTATATTAAGCCGCTCTACCAATCGCCAAGGTATACCCATATCAGAGCAGTCCTAACTAATGTATGTAATCCCTATCTGATGTATTTAAAACCTGGTCATATGTACAATACCTGTATGAGCAGGATTCAGAAAAGGAATGTCCATGTGGACACGCTGGACAGAACGGCTCCTATGCGCACAGCTCAAAAAAAAGGGGGTGGAGGCCTCCCCAGTCTTGTGGAAACAAGAAAACAATTATGTAAAACCAGAACACATGAGCTGCGCGCACAGTGAACAAGCCAGTAGAGACATGTTCACACCACCAAAAGACTTGAAAACACAAAAAAAGCACAGTAAAACCAAAAACACTGTTGAAAAAAATCACAGTGGACAGCAAGTGCTAATAAAAAGATGGAAAAAACAGGGTATTTGGTTGATACGTTTTTTTGCAAAAAATGTATATTAAAACGCTCTACCAATCGCCAAGGTATACCCATATCAGAGCAGTCCTAACTAATGTATGTAATCCCTATCTGATGTATTTAAAACCTGGTCATATGTACAATACCTGTATGAGCAGGATTCAGAAAAGGAATGTCCATGTGGACAAGCTGGACAGAACGGCTCCTATGCGCACAGCTCAAAAAAAAGGGGGTGGAGGCCTCCCCAGTCTTGTGGAAACAAGAAAACAATTATGTAAAACCAGAACACATGAGCTGCGCGCACAGTGAACAAGCCAGTAGAGACATGTTCACACCACCAAAAGACTTGAAAACACAAAAAAGCACAGTAAAACCAAAAACACTCTGTTGCAAAAAAATCACAGTGGACAGCAAGTGCCAATAAAAAGATGGAAAAAACAGGGTATTTGGTTGATACGCTTTTTGTAAAAAATGTATATTAAGCTGCTCTACCAATCGCCAAGGTATACCCATATCAGAGCAGTCCTAACTAATGTATGTAATCCCTATCTGATGTATTTAAAACCTGGTCATATGTACAATGCCTGTATGAGCAGGATTCAGAAAAGGAATGTCCATGTGGATACGCTGGACAGAACGGCTCCTGTGCGCACAGCTCAAAAAAAAGAGGGGTGGAGGCCTCCCCAGTCTTGTGGAAACAAGAAAACAATTATGTAAAACCAGAACACATGAGCTGCGCGCACAGAGAACAAGCCAGTAGAGACATGTTCACACCACCAAAAAACTTGAAAACACAAAAAAAGCACAGTAAAACCAAAAACACTCTGTTGCAAAAAAATCACAGTGGACAGCAAGTGCTAATAAAAAGATGGAAAAAACAGGGTATTTGGTTGATACGTTTTTTGCAAAAAATGTATATTAAGCTGCTCTACCAATCGCCAAGGTATACCCATATCAGAGCAGTCCTAACTAATGTATGTAATCCCTATCTGATGTATTTAAAACCTGGTCATATGTACAATACCTGTATGAGCAGGATTCAGAAAAGGAATGTCCATGTGGACACGCTGGACAGAACGGCTCCTGTGCGCACAGCTCAAAAAAAAGAGGGGTGGAGGCCTCCCCAGTCTTGTGGAAACAAGAAAACAATTATGTAAAACCAGAACACATGAGCTGTGCACACAGTGAACAAGCAACTAGAGACATGTTCACACCACCAAAAGACTTGAAAACACAAAAAAAGCACAGTAAAACCAAAAACACTCTGTTGCAAAAAAATCACAGCGCTAACATATTCCGCAGCGCTTTACAGTTTTGCACACATTATCATTGCTGTCCCCGATGGGGCTCACAATCTAAATTCCCTATCAGTATGTCTTTGGAATGTGTGAGGAAACCGGAAAACCCTGAGGAAACCCACGCAAACATGGGGAGAACATACAAACTCCTTGCAGATGTTGTCCTTGGTGGGATTAGAACCCAGGACTCCAGCGTTGCAAGGCTGCAGTGTTAACCACTGAGCCGCTGTGCTGCCCTGGAAATGTAAACACTCCTGGTTGGGTGTCTATCTGCTGGGTTGTCTGTGGTTTAAGAGGTGTCGGTCCCTATTATACTGTTTTTACTGTGGTGAAATTGATGCCACTTTGTTGGTGTCTGCCACTAATTTTTGTAAATGTGAACACTCCTGGTTAGGTCTCTTTCATGTGTGCTGCCTGTATCAGTGGGCCTCCGAGACCAGCAGGCCTCCACCACCTTTGAGTCAACTACCCATGCAACTTTCATGCGAAACTGATATTTGTGCCACCTGAGTGTGGCTAAGCATAAAAGCAGATTGAGCTGTTGAGATGTTGTATCAGGTCTCCCAGCACAGCAGGCCTTCACTGATCCCTCACCCACCTTGTCTTAATTTGACGTTCAATTCAAAGCTGTAAATACTGGCCATAACCCTGATACCTCATGCATGGCTGAATGCTGCCATGCCATTCAAAAATTTGCACTGTGAGTGAATTGAGGCCACTTTTCTTGTGTTTGCCCATAACTTGATGTGTTTTGTCAGATTTTTGGCCCATTTGAAGGTGTTGTGCATGTGTTTGTTTTTCCCTCCCATTGACTTCAATGTCGTTTGGCTATGCTTGATGAATATTCGATGTACAAATCGGCGAGTATTGCAAATTTGGTGATCGTAATCCAATCCGAGCAATGAAATGTTCGCTCATCTCAACTTTTCACACTGTGCTGTGATTCTCTCAACTAAGAAAATTGGATCGCATTATGCTGATACTCGAATTAGACTGTGATCTGAGTTTGATATAAGAGTCATTAGCATAATCAACCCAATTGTCTCAGATGAGAGAATCTACCATAGTGTGACCCTGCCCTTATCAACCATGCAGCAGCACAGAAAAAAAATTCTGGCACTTGCTCTAAATTATTTAGCAAATGTACATATACATTGGCTTGCGAAAGAATTTATTTCCTTGGCAATTTTCGTGTTTTGTTACCTCACAACCTGGAATTTCACTGTTTTTTTTAGGGTTTGCAACAGTTGATATGAAGAACATGCCTACAACTGTGAACATTTGGTTTTCTTTTTATTGTAAAACAAACAACAAATAGGACAAAATAACTGAAAACTTCAGCCTGCTTAACTACCGTATTTTGCGGTTTATAAGACGCACCACATTATAAGACACACCCCAAATTTTGAGGAGAAAAATAGAAAAATAACTTTTTTTTAATAAAATGGTGGTGCTTCTGACAATCCATGCGCCTTATTGCTTACCGGGGGTTGTGGCTGCGGTGAAGCAGGGTCCCAGGGTTGCTGCTAGAGGAGGCAAGAATGGAGCGTTGCTGCAGGCTGCAGGCTAGGATGAGGGAGTGTTTAGATGTGCGCCGCTGCGGGTGTCCGGTGTTGCGGGGACTCCGCTGACATTTTGTGAAAGCTCAGAGCCCCCGCACTTACATGGTTTACTATGTGGAGGACTCCGGGAAAATGGCTGCTGGGGGCAGCGCATGCGCAGAGGGAGATGTTGGTGCCAAGATCTCCATCTGCACCAAGTATTCAGACCCCTTTTCATTTTTCAGTTTTTGTTTCATTGCAGCCATTTGGTAAAGTCAAAAAAGTTCATTTTTTTAATGTACACTCTGCACCCCATCTTGTCTGAAAAAAACAGAAATGTAGAAATGTTTGCAATTTTTTTTAAAAAAGGAAAAACTAAAATATCATAAGTTCGTAAGTAATCAGATTATATTCTCAGACACTCATATTTAAGTCACATGCTGTCCATTTCCTTATGATCTTCCTTGAGATGGTTAAACTCCTTCATTGGAGTCCAGCTGTGTTAAATTAAACTGATAGGACTTGATTTGTAATAGCACACACCTGTCTATATAAGACCTCACAGGTCACAGTGCATGTCAGACCAAAAGAGAATCATGAGGTCA